>NC_050573.1:391897578-393097578 GCF_011100635.1 Trichosurus vulpecula | reverse complement strand
CTTCACCAACAGTCCATTAATATGCAATTTTCCTGAAACCCAAGAAGGGTACTTTTGTATAGAAAATTATAGGGATGTCAAGTGAGGCCATTGGGGAATAGATTGGTACTCTCTATTCAAGAAATACATCAAAACTGATTTGATCGTGGTTCATGGCTCCAGAAGTGGAGGAGCATAGGGAGTGAAGGGTAATGCAGTAAGATGACAAGACAGTTGACCAGGTTGTGAATAGTGGGTAAAGGGAAGCTTGAACCTTCTCTGGGTATCAGTTTCCATATTTGTAAAATATGTGAATTGCATTGAATCATCTCTAAGGCCCTTTCTAGCTCTAACAACCTATGAAAAATATGTGGGTACAGCTGAAGAACTTGAGTTTGTGACTCATCTTGGGGACCTCAAAAACTTTTTTTTTCCTTTCAGAAAGTGGAATGTAGCCTTGGATTCACTTTGGAAGAAGAAAAGGTATTTCAAAAGCCAAAGCAAGGGTTTCCAGGTTTGACAGCTTACTTCCTAGCTTTTTGATGGAACCAGAACTTTCCCCACTGAAGTTAAGCAGGAGGCAGAGCCAGGATTCTTTTTTTTAAATCAAGATTGGCACAAGGACAGAGAGTGCTTTTCCATCAGGTTTCTCACTGAGATCTCTAGCTTCATTTTTTGTATTGATGACCTATGGAATCCTCTTGGGACAGTATCACGTGGAGGATAATGGATCTCTGTGAGGAAGCAGGAGTGTGTTGCTTACTTGAAGGAGGTTAATGACCTCACACATCTCCAGAGCACAATTCTAGCACTTGAAAACAAGCAGCAAAGTGTGCAGAGAGCCTTAAATCATTCTTCATGTGCAGAAGCTGAAGTATGCTTACAGTTTACTGTCAGAAGACAAGGAAAAGCCCAGTAGAAAGAGATGGTAACAGTTATTTAGATTCTCTGCCTTGGCTTACACCGGAAGCTCTCAAAGTATAATCCCCAAGACCTTTTTTTTTTTTATGGTTTTTTTTTGTTTGTTTTTTTGGAGGGGGGAAGGCAGGGCAATTGGGGTCAAGTGACTTGCCCAAGGTCACACAGCTAGTAAGTGTGTCAAGTGTCTGAGGCCAGATTTGAACTCAGGTCCTCCTGACTCCAGGGCTGGTGCTTTACTCACTGTGCCACCTAGCTGCCCCTCCCAAGACCTTTTCAGGGGGTCTCCAGGTCAAAACTACTTTCATGATAATACAAAGAAAGTATTTGCCTATTGAAATACTCCCTTTTCTAACTAAATATCTGTGTGAGGTTGAAATCTCTTCATCTTCTGCAACCAAAACAACATATCACAATGGATTGAATGCAGAAGCAGATATAAGAATTCAGCTGTCTAAGCCAGATTTTAAAGAGATATATAAAAACATATAAAATAATGCTACTCTTCCTAATTTTTTGGTTTTGGAAAATATATTTAAAATATTAAAAATAAAATACTTATTAAATGCTATTTATTTAATACATAATGGATTTATTACCTATTTTAGATGAATTAACTAAATATTTTTAAATGTATCAGTTGTATCTTTTGATGTAAATATTGATAGATATAACCTCACATAAACAAAAGTTATTTGAAGGCATCGATTTTTATGAGTGTAAAGGGATTTTGAGACCAAAAAGTTTAAGAACCACTAGTCTAGAGAATGAGACAATCCTATCCTACTTTCTATCATGAAAATCCCTGGGACTAATCCTTAAGAATTTTATAAAAGGTGATTTACTCTGAGCAGTGAAAACAAGTTTCCCTTCCTCCTTCTTCCTTCTGCCTTCACTTTCCCTGCTCCACCTGCCCTCAGATTTGGGATAGAGAAGCCTTCAACTTTCCACTATCATATTGTAGGTTGGGGTAAGGCCCTGATTCCTCTGGATTCCAGCAATTCACACTTTATAGCTGTCCACATCCTCTCATTATTCCACAGGTCTTTGTCACATCTCAGCTTCAGAGGCTGCATTGAGTGCACAATCATCCACAAATAGAAAATCATGCACCAACACTCCCTCCACTTTGGTCTTGGCTTATAGCCTTTTCAAGTTGAAGAAATTACCATCAGCGTGGTAGCTGATCTTGATGCTATGTTCATCCTCATTGAAAGCATTTGACAACATGGCTGAAAACATCATGCTGAAAAGCATGGGAGTAAGCACACAGGCTTTTTCACTCCATTGGTAACTGGAAAGGCACAAGAGCATTGTCCATTATCTAGAACCCAAAAAGCATGACGTCATGAAATTGACGTACAATGCTGATGAACTCCAGGCAACCAAACTTTGACATGATTTTCCATAAGCCCTCACAACTAACAGTATCAAAGGCCTTGGTCAGATCTACAAACATTATAACATTGTGTACAGACCTCTGTTCTGCTCCTGGCATTTCTCCTGGACTTATTGGGCAGCAAACACCATATTGACTGTTCCTCAGCCCTTTCCGTAGCCACACTGGCTCTGGGGTAGATGACCATCCTCTAGGTGAAGATCAGCCTATTAAGGAGGACTCTGGCAAGAATCTTGCCAGCAATGACTAAGAGAGAGACCCCCCCCCCCCCATGATTGTCATGGGACAATCTATTTCCTTTACCTTTATAGAGACGGACGATGGAGGCATCCTTGAACTCCTGGGGGATAATCTCTTGCCATATAATCTGGAAAATTTCAGTTAGCTTTTGTATGAACAATGGACCCCCTACCTTGTAAATCTCAGCTGGAATAGAATCAGCACCAATCAGCATAGGCAAAGTATGGATTTTTCTCTGCTGCTTGTGCTAATTTTGGCCTAATGATTAACACCAAGAAAACTCAGGTGCTCCATCAGCCACCACCACACCATCCATATTTGGATTTATTACAGCAAATGGAGAAGTTTTGAATGCCGTGGATAAGTTCACTTATCGTGGTAGTGTACTTTCTAGGGATGTACACAATGATGATGAAGTTGACGCATGCATTGCCAGAGCTAGCTCAGTGTTTGGGAGGCTCCTAAGGAAAGTATGGGAGAGAAGAGGTAGTAGACTGATTACCAAACTGAAGGTCTACAGAGCTATGGTGCTGACCTCATTGTTGATGCCTGTGACACCTGGTCAGTCTACCAGCGCCATGCCAAGAAATGGAATCACTTCTGAAGATCACGTGGCAGGATAAGGTACCAGACACTGAGGTCCTTACTCTAACTAAACAGCCAAGCCTTCAAACTCTGCTGCAGAGGGTGCTACTCCAATGGGCTGACCACATTGTTCAAATGCAAAAATGTATACTTGCCAAAAAGACTGTTTTATGGAGAACTCACACAGGGCAAGCATTCACGTGGTGGTCAGAAGAAACAATATAAGGACACTCTCAAGATCTCTCTTAAGAACTTTGGAATTGATTGAGAGATGTGGGAGACACTGGTACAGGATTGCTCAGCATGGTATGCCCACAGCAGAGAAGATGCTGTGCTCTGTGAGCAAAGCAGAATTGAAACAGCTAAAAGGAAATGCAGGATGTTCAAGTTTAGAGTATCCGCCCTAAATATTCACAGGGACTATTTAATGAACTAACCCCGAGGTGGCAAAATAGAAGTTGTTCTGTTTTCCAAAAAAGAACTCTATAAATATGAGACATCAAGCTCTTGCTTCCTAAACCTTCTATCTCCATTACATCCATGCTGCCCAGTGCTCCCAGCTCTAGTCCATGGTTACATGAACAATATTCTCTGCCTCTCCCCCTCCCCATTCTCTTTCTCACACTGCTGTTCTTCTTTCACCATCCCATTCCCTGTCCCTAGGCCACCATCGGTCTCTGTACCACTTTTCAACATTTATCTCTGTTTTTATGTGCTTTTTGCCCCCATACCCTCTTTATTTTATATTGCTATTTCCTGCTGCCAATTGCAGTCTTTCCCCTGGCGTCTAAAGAACAGAGTGTGCCTGCCCCGATTTCATAATTTCATAAATTATCGATTCATCTAGTGACCTGCAAGTTATGGGTATGTTACAAAATGTATTGAAATAAATTGAACCATTTTTTAGTCTCTAACTTTGCCACCACTACCACCGCTACTACTACCACCCCACTCAATAAATTCTAGTGGCTCCCTATTGCTTCTAGGATAAATAAAAACTCCTCTGTCATTGAAAACTTCTTACCACCTACCTTTCTAACCTTATTACATATAACTCCCCTTAACATGGACCAACCAAAATGGCCTGCTTACTGTTGCTGATTCACAGCCATGCATCTCCAATCTCCTCCATACAGTCTCATTGGCTATCCTCTAAGCTTATAATGTACTCCCTCCTCACCTCCAAATCTTAGAATCCAGTTTCCACCAAGGTTTAGCTCATTTCTAAATGAAGTCTTTCCTGGTGCTCCCAACTGCTGATACTTTCCTCAATCCCCTTCCCTAGGATTTGGGGTCCATTTTAAATACCCTCTATGTGTATTTATGTATTATCTCCCCTGCTAGATTATAAGCTTCTTGAGGGTAGGTACTATTTCACTTTTGTTTTCAGTATGTCTGGCATATAGTAAGCACTTAATAAATGCTTGTTGGTTGATTGCTATCAATTTTTGACAAGTTTCCTGTGTTGCTCTTGTATTAATAATAGCAATCCTCCTTGGTTGTTGTATATAAGTAATTTCCTTTCACACATTTAACATTGGTCTTGTGAGTGCAAACAAAAATGCAGAGGGTTCTCTTTGTTCTCAAACCAGCTGAGGATGCAAAGGTTTTAAAGCCCTTCCTTCTGAAGATGAGACTGGAGCTGAGATCCTTACATTGTAAAATTTGTCCTTCCCCCCACCCTCCAGCCCCATTAAGGTAATGGTAATAGGATTGTATTGATAGCTAAAGTAAATGAGCTTCCTGTCCCATGCATTGGACAAATCACAGCCTGTGCTCAGCAGGGAATGGGCAGCCCCTTGGGCTAAGATGACTCTTTTGTGGCTCTAAGATCCTTATCTAAGAAGGGAAATCTCCCTCCCCCCCAAGGCTGTATTTTCCATTTTAGGGAGAGGAGGAGGCTAATCCTATTAAACTACCCTCTCCAGACTTTCAAAGACTGTGGATTAATTAGGTAATTATACGTGAAAAGCTTTGATCTGGTTTGATGAAAGGGAAGGAGAGAGAAAGTTACTTACTAATAGACTCAAATCAATGGGCTCATTATATAGTTTTTCCCAAGAAATAAAAATTTAATAAAAGGCAAGTGTTTCCATGCAAGAATACACTTAGAAAATTGGGACTCCAGCACAGAAAGATGATAAAGTCTGCAGAAGGATAAACAAATGTTCATACCAAATCTTTGAATGCTATCACTAGTAGGTATCACCCTGAAACTTGAAAAAAGCACGTAAAATGAGTATTAAATGTATGAAACTCCTTATTCTACAAGGTTGTATGGATCAGAAGAGGGTGAAGAAAGTCTGAGACAAATTTGTAGAGGACAATTCCATGTAGACACTGTATTATTCACCATCATTTAATTCAAATACTCCTAAAGATCTTCAAACACTTTCATTCCTTCAAGATGATGATCCCTTTATGCCTCATGAGATGCTATGGTCAAACAATACCATCACTTGGTAATGGACCTTTCTGAACTTGGATTGTTTGTATTTCAGGTGACATCCAGCCCTTTACTGGGCTTGTGTACCCTTTGAGGACCCAAAGAAACCTCTGTGCCACAATCGCGATATTTTTTAAAGCACCTCTTTCACTGTCAGTCACCTCCTGAGGTTAAAGAAATGGAAGGCAACACTAGTATCCCTTTGTGTCATTGTCAGAATATTGATCACAGGTCTAAGCCAATATGGCATCCTTATCAATCAGCAAGCATTTAGTAAGTGCCTACTAGGTGCTAGGCAGCAGAAAAGGAAATGAAAATGGAAAATAGTTTCTATCCTCAAGGAGTTTATGCTCTAATAGGGGACATAACATGCCTACACATTGATACATTCTAGGTACATATAAAGCATACAGTGGAACTTTAGAGAGGACAACAGGTGGGACCAAGAAAGGCCTCTTGCAAAAAGAAGGCAGCTCTGGAACAGAATCTTGAAAGAAGTTAGGGATTCAGAGCCTGAGGGAAGAAAAAGAATTCCAGATATGGAAAACCATTAGTGCAAAGACACAGTATTCATATGTAAGGAATAGTGAGTTGGCCAGTATGGCTCCTGTGCCATTCTTGTCCTTGAACACCAGCACTGTAAATGGGTCTCACTATTTTATTTTAACTGTGATTCAGATCAGAGAAGTTCTGATCACACATTTTCTTTGCATATTCTGACTTTATTTTTCAAAAATAAAGGTGACCTTAATGATCCTACTCTTCTGGATATAAGTTTTGGAACCATACATGAAAAGTGACTATACTGTTCATACTCTTTAACCATAACAATCTCATTCCTGGGCATATACACCAAAGAAGTCAAACAAAGCTTCAATATGTATCAAAATATTAATAGCAATACTCTTTGGGGTAACAAATAACGGGGAACAAAGTGGGTGACCACGAATTGGGCAATAGCCCAATATACCATAACAATTGTATATGAATGTAATACAATAGTACTGTACCTTAAAAAATGAGAAGAATAATGGAGAGAGAAGTGGCCTAAGAATCAGGAATACCTGGGGTACAATCCTATCTCTGGATACATAGTGGCTATGAGACTCTGGACCAGTCACTTACCCTCTTGGTGCCAACACATCATGAAGTCTGATAGTGTTGCACACTTGGTCACACATTTCCCAGGATTTTGAGAATGGGAAAGAACTTCTGGGGACATCCAGTCCAAACCAAACTTGACAATTGGTAATCTAACTCCTGGTTTGAGACCTTTAATGAGGAGAATTCCATCACCCACACAGGACAATGGACTGTATTCTTCAATGGTGCTTAATTGTTAGGACATTTCTTCTTAAAATGAAACCTAAATTAGGTTGTTTGCAACCTTCACCCACTGCTTCTGGTTCTCCCCTCTGGGGCCACAATGCAAATCTAATTCATATGAAATCCCTTCAAGTACTTGAAGGAATAAATGAAGGAATGAATGGATGGAAAATAACATTTATTGTTTCCTGTATACAAAGGCACATGCAAAAAGCTGGGGCTACAAATAGAAAGTCCCTGCCTTCACGTTCCCTTTGAATCTCCTTTTTTTTCTAGGTTAAATTACCCAGTTCCTTCAACATACGTTGCTATGGCATAGACTCAAGGCCCTTAACCTTCTCCATTATTCCGCTCTGGACACTCTCCAGTTTAGCAACATCTCTCTTAAACTGTGACCTCAGTGAACAATCCTTGTGATGAAGTCTGATAAGGGCAGCACTCAAAGGGCTATCACTTCCTTCATTCTGGAACCGATGCTTCTTCTCTAGCCAAGGATTGCATTAGTCCCTTCGGCAGCAGCATCACACTGCTGACTCATACTCCACTAAAACAGTGGAGTAAAGCAGTCCACTAAAACCTCTCAATCTTTTTCCTGCCTAACTATGCTTGTTCCATTCTGTTCTAGAGCTTGAGACTTCAGTCAACAACTTCTACAAAGAAGAGAGGGAGGAGTGTTTTCTTATCTCTTCTTCAGGTCTGAGTTTTGTCATTATAATGTTCTTGTTGTTGAATCACTTTCAGTGGAATCAGACTCTTCGTGACCCCACTTGGGGATTTGTTGGCAGAGATACTGGAGTGGTTTGCTGTTTCCTTCTCCAGCTCATTTGAAAGGTGAAGAACTGAGGCAAACAGGGTAAAGTGACTTGTCCAGGGTCTCACAGCTAATAAGTGTCTGAGGCCAGATTTGAACTCAGGAAGATGAGTCTTCCTGACTAGTACTCTATCCACTGGGCAACCTAGCTAGCCTTTGTCATTATAATAACAGACTGAATTTCAATTTTGTTATTATAGTTCTTTCCATTTACATTGTTGTAGTCACTGTGTATATAGTTTTCCTGTTTTTGCTCATTCTCTTTTCCCACCAGAGAGAGAGAACCACTTGATTCACTGATCTAGACTCTGGATATAGAATTTCCAACAATTGTTTTATAGTACTCCAAGGATGTCAGAAATGTTAGGGGACATGTTGTAAGGCATATTATAAGATACCCAGAACTTAATTCATCTTAGATATCTATGTACATATTCTGAATGTATACGTAAACACATATATTTATACACATATATCTATATACCCATACATACACAGACACACACACACATATGTGTATACATACACACATGTATATATATGTGTGTATATATATATGCATACACATACATACACACGCACATACATATATCACTTTGGGGCCTGGAAATGTCTCAACATCCAACAAACAGGAGTCAGTGGCAAAACTGGGCAAAATTTGGGAATCATAGGTCTAGGCAGTGATGAAAGTGGTACCTTCTTTCTCCTCTACTATTATTCATGCCTGAGGTTTAAAAAAATACTGCTAGAATCTTAGTTACATAATTGCTCTTTTTGCCTCAAATACGAATATAGTCCTTGATTTTCCTGTCTGTATTTAGAGAAATTCAGGGTATGAAATGCAGAATCTTCTGCTCCTGCAATTTTGTGGAACATTTTGGCCATAGATATTAAATCACACCCTGACTAGCTCTCTGCAGCCTGAGTGACAAGAAGGGCGGCTGTCCAACTATTTTGGACTAAAAAAGACACTGAGTTTTGAAATCTAAAATTTCTGTATGATAACAAAAGTGTTTTACCATTTTAAAAGTACTTTTACCATCTATCATCATTTGCCCTTCTCTTCCTTATAACCCTGTAATACAGAGTCAGAGGGCTATAACTACCTTCAGTCTCAATTTTTGCAAACAGACTCTCAACTACACCATGGTATTGCTCGTTAGCAAAGGGACCTTCAATTTTCAAATTCCACATAAGAAGGAAAGTGTCACCATTACCCATCCCAAGTGAAATTGAAATGAATTGAGTTTATTTGATTTTGGGGGGGAGGGCTGTTTTAAGCTGGCTAGAATGGGAGAGGGCAATTATTGAGTATAGCCTGAGCTATTATCCCTCATTTTCATGGTTTTGACTCTCTCTTGCTCCAAGCAGGTGAACTGTAGGATTTTTTGTAACATAGCTCATTAAAAACATTGCTTTCACCATAATGACCTGTGCAGTTCCTCAGATAATCTTCTTGCTTATGGACCTGTTCAAATGAAGGAAATTGAAGAATGTAGGCAAGCCAAGCATCTCCATGACAACACCTTTTATTAGGGGAGGAAAATGCTAGAAGTCATTTTCTATATAGAATATTCTGCAATTAATAATTATAGCTAACATTTATATGGTGCTTACTATGTGCCAGGCACTAGGCTAAGCACTTTCCAGTTATCATCTCATTTGGCCCTCACACCAACCCTGGGAGGTAGGTGATATTATTATTCTCATTTTCCAGACAAGGCAAACAGAGGTAAGCAACTTGCCCAGGGTCATACAGCTAGTAAGCATCTGAGCCCCAATTAGAACCCAGGTCTTCCTGACTTTGGCCAGGAATTATCTACTGAGACATCTAGCTGCCTGAAATGAATCTTTGCTTGAAAGGGTCATTCATTAGTCTCCAGCTCAAATTAGATTTCCGAAATTGGCTCGAGTTAAGAACAAACATCCAGAACTCCTGCTTCCTAATTAAAGATCTCCAATAATTACTGTGCAGCTTGATGGAAACCAAAAGTCACAGTGGTTAATATCATCATAGGGGTATTTTAAAAAGTAATTATCACACATATATGAAGTATATTAAGAGTAAAATGAAAAATATTATGAATATGTTTCATTGTAGTATCATTGTTTCACCTAATTTAGTCAAGTGAATTTTGTCTCTAATATGCCTGAAGTGTAGGGTTTTCAGATTCTTGGGGCTATTCTCCTATAGATAAATGATCAGAGAATATGAACCAGCAGTTTTCAAAAATAGAAATGCAAGTTATCAACAACCATATGAAAAAATCCTCCAAAATGACTAATAATTAAAGGAATACAAATTAAGACAACTTTGATTTTTCCATCTCATCCCCATTATATTGGTAAAGATGAAAATGACAATTGTAGGAGAGGCTAGCTGTGTGGGAGTAGGGAGAGTAGGAGAGTAGGAGTAGGGAAAGTTTGCTGTAAATTTGTCCAGATGTTCTGTAAAGCAACTGAGGCAGCGAGGTGCCTTGGGGGTACAATCCTAGACTTAGAGACAAGAAGATCTAAGTTTAAATTTGACCTCATGCACTTACTACCTGTCTGTTCCTGGGTAAGTTAACCTCTTTCAGCCTCAGTTTCCTCCTCTGCAGAATGAGACCAATAGCAGCATTTACCTTAGAGGGTTGCTGTGAAGATCAAATGAGAAAGCATATGTAAAGCACTTTGAAAATCTTAAAGCTACATACGAATGGTAGCTACTGGGGAACTATGTCCCCCAAATAATGAAAGTGTGTACCCTTGGATCCAGCTAGAACACTACTAGACCTGTACTCCCAAAGAGGACAAAGAAAGAAGAAAAAGGAACTATGTGTACAAAATTTTTTACAGCAGCTCATTTTTTTTCCCAAAAAGGTTATTATTTTTATTTTTTTAAAACCAAATATATCCAATGAAATACTTAGCAGGTTTTTAAACATTGTAACCACATTCTCTAACAGTTTAATTCATTTTACAGGATCCAGATCAAAAGAGAAGTTGATTTCCTAAGAATACACTTGCATCACCCTCTAGGTATCATTTTTAAAGGTAACAACATTTCTTAGCAAATAATTTCCCAAAATCACAATAAAACTTTGAAGCATAAAAACAAAAGCAATATTCCAGATTTAAATGACATCAATTCAGTTGAATATATTTTCCAAATAATATTGCATAGAAAATCACATTGTCTAGCTATGATTTTAACACTCTAGACTGATTGCAGTCAGTTATCGAAAATATTTATACTAGAACTTTTTGTGCCAGCAAAGAACAAGAAAAGAAGTGAGTATCCATCAATTGTTGAAGCTAAAGAAATTCTAGTATACGAATTCAAAGGAATGAACACATTGGAGAGCATGATGTACAAGCATGTATGAGCTACAGCTATTGCTTTTGTAAGGCTTTCTTCCAGTGTGAATATCGTGGTGTCTAGTGACCTGCCTCTTCCAGGAAAAGGCAGGTCCTCTTTGAGTAAGTCTCTCCATCAGGAATCTTTTACATCAAGGAAGACATGATCTCTAGCTGCAGACCTTCCCAACTGAGTCCAGATAGGGTTTGCTCATAAGGTGAAATTTCTGATGTCTAACAAACAGCAGCTCATTTTGCAGAAGCAGAGAGCTGGAAACTAAGGAATTACCCATATATTGCAGAATGGCTAAACAAAGTAGGATATATTAATTTAATGGAATATTATTGCAGCATAGAAATGACAAAATGGATACTTTAAGAGAAAGCTGGGAAGACGTGTATGAACTGATGCAAAGTAAAGTGAGTGGAACCAGGAGAATAATTTCTACAATAACATCATTATGAAGAAAAACAACATTGAAAGAACTCTGATCAATTCAATGATAATTGCAGAAGGCTGATGATGAAGCACGATACCCATGTCCTGACAGAGAGTTAATGGACTCAAGATGCAGAATATGGTAGATATATTTTCATACAACCTGTGTGGGAATTTGCTTTGCTTGACTGTGTGCATTCAATACTAGGTTTTTCTTTTCCTTTTCCAACGGGAGTAGGGAGGAGTAGAATGGGAAGGCAAAAAGGCTTAGGGATAAGAAAGCCAAAAAGGAAAAAAAGAAAAAGGAAGCAAAGAAAATCATTGAGTTGCATAATTGAAAAATCAACAGAAGACAATAAAAAGAAATGCAGACAAACAGGAAAGTTGAAAGCTACAGGTTGAATTTATGATATACTTAAAAAGAAAACCTGTACATAATAGAGATCTGCAGTATGTGTTATTGTGGGTCAGTCATGTCTGACTCTTCATGACCTTATTTGGTGTTTTCTTGGCAGAGATACTGGAGTGGGTTGCCATTTCCTTCTCCAGATCATTTTAGAAATGGGTAAACTGAAGCAAACAGGGTTAGGTGATTTGCCCAGGATCACACAGGTAGTAAGTGTCTGAAGCTAGATTTGAAGTTAGGTTTTCCTAATTCCAAGGCTGATGTTCTATCCACTGGGCCACCTAGCTACCCTGTAGTACGCGTAGAATACTCTTTTTTCTGTTTTGTTTCAGATTTTTTGGAAATGCCCATTTTATTTACTGTTTTTTAAATGCAGCATAAAGATAAACACATACAAAGAAAATCTGAAAAATAATTTAATAGCTATGGGGTTATTTAGAATTGTGTTTTAACTTTTAATGATAGAGCTGAAAAGACAAGGGAAGGTAAAATAAGTAGCCAGCTATTCTCTATGCCACAAAATATGTGTCTCTCCCCATGCCCACCCCCCCAAGACCTTGATTTTTGTATTGTTACCTGCTCTTGCTTCTAACACCAGTATGAATCCTTAAAAAATCTGCTAGACAAAGTCCCTTTTGGAGAACCACTCTCTTGTTTATACCATTCCTTCTTTTCTTACTTACTGGATTCTTCTATATTTTTGTTGCTTCCAGTCTTTTCCCCCTTGAAATGATCTTTCACATATTTACCATATTAAGACACAGGTCTGATTATGATACTTCTTTGCTCAAAACTATTCAGTGGTTCCTTTTTCTTGACTGTGGGTAAAATACAAATTCAGCCTGACATAGCATCCCACCATCTGGCTTCCCTAGCGCTTTTCCAAACAGTTCTCTCCTCTCTGATTGGAATGCTGGAGAGTAGAATACCTAACTCTTTCCAATATCTTCTTTTATAGAAAGCAGAAACTGGACTCAGCTCACTCCACTTTGCATCTGCTGCTCTGCCTGATTTCAACTGCTTAAAGACACTTCCACTCTGGGTATCCCCTGGTATCCTCCACTGCACCTTCCTACTTCCTTCTGGGTGTTGTCTCTTCCTTTACATTATAAGCTTCTAGGGGCAGTTAGATGGCGCAGTGAGTAGAGCACCGGCCTTGGAGCCAGGAGGACCTGAGTTCAAATCCAGGCTCAGACACTTGACACATGTACTAGCTGTGTGACCTTGGGCAAGTCACTTAACCCCAATTGCCCTGCCTTCCCTCACTCAAAAAAAAAATAGATTATAAGCTTCTTGAAGGCAGGAACTGTCCCCAGTATTTGGCACCATGCCTGGCCGTAGTAGGCACTTAATATTTATTGGAGTGGATTTCATACTATTTTCCTTTATATGTCCAATATTCCAGTCAAACTGGTCTAGTAACTAACTGGTCCCCACGTTTGACATTTCACATCTTACTTTTGCCTGGATCTGGAATGCATTCTAGCCTCACTTCCCCTCTTAGTAACTATAGCTTCCTTCAAGATTCAACTTAGGTACCAGTGCCAGCAAAGGTCTTTCATGATGGTCCAATTGGTTAGTGCTCTCACCCTCCTCTAATTACTTTGCATTGGCTTCTCTGTGTACATACTGTATCTTCCTTGGGAGATTCAAAGCTTGTGCAGAATAAGGACTTGGTTTTTGTCTTTGTACCTCTAATGCTTAGCCCAGTGCCTTGCACATTGGAGGCCTTTAATAAATGTTTGTTAAACTGTATTTTTGTCAACACTTCACTTTTAAGAATATCTCCTCCCTCTTGGTCCAACTTTCTACCTTTCTTTTCTCTGAACCCTTTGAAATCTTTCCATCCAATTCTAGGTTGCATGACAGGCTATACCTAGCTTTCTCCTTATCTATCAAGAATTTAAAGAGGGAATAGTCTCTTGCTCCCAAGATTCCCATAATTTCTTTTTTTGACAACCAATCCCTCTCCATTTATCAGAACTAGGTCAAAAATAGCAATCCTTTGCTTCCTCTACCATTTGAAGAATAGAGTTATTAAAGAAATTTAAGAATTTATCAGCTGTTCTACTTTTAGTAGAAAAAAGGAACCTTGGAAAATACTGCAATGATTGAAGTCTCCCATTACCAATATATCACGCCACTGTGCTAGGATTTTGATTTGTTTTCTAGACTCATCATTTGTTTCCCACTTCTGGCTGGTTTGGTGACAGAACATTCCCCAACCAATAGTAATTTTATTTCTCCTTCCATTGATCCTTATCACCAAATTCAACCCACCATGCTCTCCTCACACAAGTGTATGTTCTTAATGTTTGATGCTCCTTCACCACTACTTTCAGTTAACCTATTCCTTTTGAATAAGGTAAGCCCTTTTCTGAATCATGAACCACATCCCACCAAGTCTCAAAAATATCTACAAGATTGATTTCACCTCTTTGCATCAGATCTGGACTGGCTAGGACATAACCGTGTAATGGGACAGAAGTCACCAAAGGTTTCAGATAGATTTTAATTGAGTATCATTTATTACAAAGCCAGGTGCTTCATTGGAAATCATACTCCGTCAAGAGGTCAGGAGGAGAGCCTCCTCACATGTCAAAACAAATCCTGTAGAATATTTACAGGAGGAAATGGACAGGAGGGCACAAGAAGAGAACATATAGATAGGCTGCAATATGCACCGATAGAGGGAGGAATTGTAAACACTAAATGTACTGAAAAGAGCAAAGTAGTTAAGCAGTGAGGAGCAAAAGATTTGCTTGATCCTTAAACTACACCCCCTCCATAATTCTGTCTTCAGATTTCCATCCGCTAGTTTAGGAAGGGAGAGCTAGGTGATGCAGAGGATAGAGCACCAGGTCTGGAGTTCGGGAAGACTCATCTTCCTGAGTTCAAACTGGCCTCAGACACTTACTTAGCTGTGTGACCCTGAGCATGTCACTTAACCCTGTTTGCCTCAGTTTCCTCATCTGTAAAATGAGCTGGAGAAGGAAATGACAAATCACTCTGGTATCTCTGCCAAGAAAACCCCCAGATGGGATCATGAAGAGTCAGACACAACTGAAACAACTAAAAAACAACAAAAGTAGTAAAAAGAAATTGGGTCTAATTGTATAGATCACCAAAAGAGCACCCACTTGTGATGAGTTACTGTGCTCGGCTTATCTTTGCTGCATGCAGTTAGGTGACACGGTGAATGGAGTACTGGCCTGAGTGTCAGCAAGACCTAAGTTCAAATCCTACCTGAGACACTTACAAGCTGTATGACTATGGGAAAGTCACTTAACCTCTCTCAATCTTCATTTTCTCATGTGTAAAATGGGGATGATAATAGCACTGAACTCATTGGGTTGTTGTGAGAATCCAACAAGATACAAGCACTTTGCGAATTTTAAATTGCAATACAAATGTGACCTATTATCATGATTATATCTTATTGACATAATAGCTCCTAGTTTTCCAGAAGAAGAAATTAAAGTTCAGAGAGTTGAAGCAACTTGCGGATCCAGGACTATCAAGTCTTCTGATTCCTAAGTCAGAAGAACAGAAGTATTACGCAGGGAATCAAGACAGGGAGGGAGCTGGAAAGGTGACAGTGATTCCCAAGATGTTGCCAGTCATGACTCACAGTGCTGAATAAGAGGTAGGACCAACATGTGCTTGAGAAAATACACTGGATCATAAGAACTATAACTGGAAGGAAACCTAGAGATCATCTGCTCTAACCTTCCCAGTATTAAGAGATGTAGAAATTAAGGCCCAAAGATGGCGGCTGGAAAGCAGGGACTTGCCTAGGGCTCTCTCCCAGAACCCTCCAAACACCAAAAAAAAAATGGCTCTGAGCAAATTCTAGAGCTGCAGAAACCACGAAATAGCAGAGGGAAGCAGGGCTCCAGCCCAGGAAAGCCTGGATGGTTGCTGGGTAAGGTCTATCACACACAGAGCTGGGAGCGAAGCGGAGGAGAGCCCAGCATGGGCTGCCCCTGGACCAAGCAGACTGGTGGAACAGGCCCTACACCCTGAATCAGTGAGCTGTGGCAGTTACCAGACTTCTCACCCCACAAATACCAAAGACAACAAAGAAGGTTAGTGGGAAAAGCTGTGGGGACAGAGTGAAAGGAGTTTGCAGTTTGGCCACCACACTGGGGGCAGCGGAGGTGGAGCAGCTATAGAACTACAGCTGCACTTGCTTCCAGCCCCAGGCCCACCTGGTGGGAGGAATTAAGTGGTGGATCAGAGCAGGAGTGCAGAGCCTGCTTAAGATCTGAATCTGGTCAGGGTTGGTGGTTCTTGGGGGAGGAGTGGGTCTGGTATGGCAGAGCTTGCTGTGAGAAATAGCTCTGAAAAAAACAGGGCATCTCCTCGAGCTTGGAACAAAGTACTCTCTACTCTACAAACAGTAATACCCTGACAAAAAATGCAAGGGTCAAGTAGTCATCTGGTAACATAGCCAGGCAGTGAAAACAGACTCAGATTCAGACTCAGACTTTGGAATTTTTCTTTGGTGACAAAGAAGACCAAAACATACAGCCAGAAGTCAACAAAGTCAGAGAGCCTACATCAAAAGCCTCCAAGAAAAACATGAACTGATCTCAGGCCATGGAAGAGCTCAAAAAGGATTTGGAAAAGCAAGTAAGAGAAGTAGAGGAAAAATTGGGAAGAGAAATGAGAATGATGCAAGAAAACCATGAAAAACAAGTCAACAATTTGCTAAAGGAGACCCCAAAAACACTGAAGAAAACAACAACTTAAAAAATAGACTAACTCAAATGGCAAAAGAGCTCCAAAAAGCCAAAGAGGAGACGAATGCCTTGAAAGGCAGAATTAGCCAAATGGAAAAGGAGGTCCAAAAGACCACTGAAGAAAATACTACTTTAAAAATTAGACTGGAGCAAGTGGAAGCTAGTGACTTTATGAGAAATCAAGATATTATAAAACAGAACCAAAGGAACGAAAAAATGGAAGACAATGTGAAATATCTCGTTGGAAAAATCACTGACCTGGAAAATAGATCCAGGAGAGATAATTTTAAAATTATTGGACTACCTGAAAGTCATGATCAAAAAAAAAAGAGCCTAGATGACATCTTTCAAGAAGTTATCAAGGAGAACTGCCCTGATATTCTAGAACCAGAAGGTAAAATAGAAATTGAAAGAATCCACAGATCACCTCCTGAAAAAGATCCCAAAAAGAAAACTCCTAGGAATATTGTCTCCAAATTCTAGAGCTCCCAGATCAAGGAAGTACTGCAAGCAGCCAGAAAGAAACAATTTGAGTATTGTGGAAACACAATCAGAATAACACGAGATCTAGCAGCTTCTACATTAAGGGATTGAAGGGCTTGGAATATGATATTCTGGAGGTCAATGGAGCTAGGATTAAAACCAAGAATCACCTGCCCAGCAAAACTGAGTATCATGCTCCAAGGAAAAATATGGATTTTCAATAAAATAGAGGACTTTCAAGCTTTCTCAGTGAAAAGACCAGAGCTGAATAGAAAATTTGACTTTCAAACACAAGAATCAAGAGAAGCATGAAAAGGTAATCAAGAAAGAGAAATAACAAGGGACTTACTAAAGTTGAACCTTTTTGTTTACATTCCTACGTGGAAAGATGATGCTTATAATTCATGAGACTTCTGTATTAGGGTAGCTGAAGGGAATATACATACATACATGCATATATATGTATGTATATGTATATGTATATATACATATATATATACACACACATATACAGAGGGCACAGGGTGAGTTGAATATGAAGGGATGATATCTAAAAAAATAAAATCAAATTAAGAGAGGAATATATTGAGAGAGGGGGAAAGGGAGAGATAGAATGGGGTAAATTATCTTGAATAAAAGTGGCAAGAAATAGCAGTTCTGTTGGGAGGGAAGAGGGGGCAGGTGAGGGGGAATGAGTGAATCTTGCTCTCATCGGATTTGACCTGAGAAGGGAATAACATACACACTCAGTTGGGTATCTTACCCCACAGGAAAGAAGGAGGAAGGAGATAAAAAAGGGGGGATGATAGAAGGGAGGGCAGATAGGGGGAGGAGGTAATCAAAAGCAAACACTTTTGAAAAGGGACAAGGTCAAGGGAGAAAATTGGGTAAAGGGGGATAGGATAGCAAGGAGCAAAATATAGTTAGTCTTTCACAACATGAGTATTGTGGAAGGGTTTTGCATAATGATACACATGTGACCTATGTTGAATTGCTTGCCTTCTTAGGAAGGGTGGGTGGGGAGGGAAAAGGGGAGAGAATTTAGAACTCAAAGTTTTAAAAGAAGATGTTCAAAAAAATTTTTTTTTGCATGCAACTTGGAAATAAGATATACAGGCAATGGGGCATAAACATCTATCTTGCCCTACAAGAAAGTAAGGGAAAAGGGGATGGGGGGGAGTGGGGTGACAGAAGGGAGAGCTGACTGGGGAATGGGGCAATCAGAATATATGCCCTCTTGGAATGGGGCGGAGGGTAGAAATGGGAGGGAAATTTGCAATTCAAACTCTTGTGAAAATTAATGCTGGAAACTAAAAATATTAAATAAATAAATAATGGGGAAAAAAAAAGAAATTAAGGCCCAGAGAAACCAAGTTACTTTCCCAAGATCTGTTTACATGCAATAAACAATAATTATTCTACTAGAAATAATAGTAATAATAACTGAATTTTATACATGCAACCTGTGGCTCAAAGCCCATTTGTATAAGACTCTCCTCTTTGATGGAGATTAATTATTCAATGCTTAATTACTTAATTATTCACACTTGTGTGAGGTGCATAGTTGGTTAGAACTTGATAGAAGAGAACCTGGTCTTCTGGCTTCCAGCTTTGAAAGAAGACATATGATAAGGGAAAAATTAACATAACTGATTATATCAATAAGAAAGGGGACAAAATCATATGATCATATCAATAGATGCAAAAAAAAAGTTTTTGACAAAACACAAAACTTATTCCAATTAAAAACACTGGAAAGAACAGGTAAAAATGGATTTTTCCTTAAAATGATAAGAAGCATCTATCTAAAATAATTGGCAAGCATTTTCTATAACAGGGATAAGCTAGAAGCCTTCCCAATAAGATAAGGAGTGCAAAAAAGTATGTTCATTATCACCAGTATCATTCAGTATCATACCAGAAATGCTAGCAATAGCAATAAGAGAAAAAAAAAAGAAATTGAAGCAATCCGAATGGGCAATGAGGAAATAAAACCCTTTTTGTGGATGACATGATGGTATACTTGGAAAATCCTACTAGAAAATCAATTGAAACAATAATTTTAGGAAAATAGCAGGATACAAAATAAACCCATATAAATCATTAGCTTTTCTACATATTAACAACAAAGCCCTGCAAGAAGAGAGAGTAAGAGATATTTCATTTAAAATAATCTTACATAATATAAAATACCTGGGAGTATACCTGCTAAGAAAAGCCTGGGAACTATAGGAACATAATTACAAGACACTTTTTGTACAAATAAAGCCAGACTTAATAATTGGAGAAATATTCCTTGTCCATGGGTAAGTTGAGCCAATATAACAAAAGTGGCAATTCTATCTAAACTAATCTATTTATTCAGTGCCATCCCAATTAAACTAAACAAAAAATTATTTTATTGAACTAGGAAAAATAATAACAAAATTCATTTGGAAGAACAAAATGTCAAGAATATCAAAATAACTAATGAAAAAAATTAAAAGAAGGAAGTTCAGTAGTAACAGATCTTAAACAATATTATAAGACAGTAATTATGTGGTATAGGCTAAGAAATAGAATGGTGAATCAGTGGAACCAAATAAGTATACAATATATAGTAGGAAATGATCACAGAAAACTTGTGTTTGATAAATGTAAAGATCTAACCTTTTGGGATAAACACTCACTATTTGGTAAAAATTTCTGGGAAAACTGGAAAGCAGTCTGGCAGAAACCAGGTATAGACCAGTATCTTATACCATTTATCAAGATAAAGTCAAAATAGATATATGACCTAGACATAAAGGGAGATGTCATAGGTAAATCAGAAGGGTGTAGAACGTATTACTTATCAGATTTATGTAGAGGAAAAGAATTTATAAATAAATAAGAGATAGAGAGTATTGTGGGATATAAAATGGATAATTTTGATTAAGTTAAAAAGGAAAGGCAATGTGGTCAAGATTAGGAGGAAAACAGAACATTGGGGAAAGTTTTTATAGATAAAGGCCTTTTGGATAAAGGCCTCATATCTCAAATATAGTGAACTTAGTCAAATTTATAAGACTATGAGGGATTCCTCAATTGATAAATGGTCAAAAGATATGAACAAGCAATTTTCAGAGGAAGAAATCAAAGCTATATGTAGTCATATGAAAAAAATGCTCTAAGTCATTATTGATTAGAGAAATATAAATTAAGACAACGTTGAGGTAGCATTTCAAACCCATCAGATTGGCTAAAATGATAGAAGGGAAAAATAACAAATGTTAGAGGGAAGAGTTGGGACACTAATATCCTGTTGGTGGAAATGTGAATTAATCTAACTATTTTGGAGAGCAATCTAGAATTATGCCCAAAGAGCTATAGAACTGTGTATAGTTCATACCCTTTGACCCAGCAATACCACTTCTAGGGTTGTATCCCAAAGAAATCACACAAGAGGGAAAGGGACCCATATGTACAAAAATATTTATAGCGGCTCTTTTTGTGGTAGCCAAGAATTGGAAATCAAAGGGATGCCCATCAATTGGGGAATGGCTGAACAAGCTGTGGTATATGAAGGTAATGGAATACTATTGTGCCATAAGAAATGGGGATGATACAGACTTCATAACAACCTGGAAAAACCTACACGACATAATGCTGAGTGAGCGAAGCAGAGCCAGGAAAACATTGTACACAACCACAGATATATGGATTCCATGACAACCAACCCTGACAGATTTCACTCTTTTCAGCAACACAAGGTGCAAGGACAACTCCAAGGGACTCACGATGGAGAGTGCTATCTACATCCAGAGAAAGAACTGTGAAGTTTGAAGGCAGATTGAGGCACACTACATGCTTGCCTTTTTTTCTTCTCTTTTGTTTTTGTTTTTGTGTTTTTGTTTTTGTTTTTTTTTGGTTCTGTTTCTTCTTTCTCATGATTCATTCCATTGGTCATAATTCTTCTCCACAACTTGACTAGTGTATAAATTAATTCAATGCGAAGTTATACATGGTAGTTATATGAGATTCCATGCCATCTTGGGGAGGGAGTGGGGAAGGAGGGGAGAAAATCTGGAACTCAAAAATTATGTAGAACGGTGTGTTGTAAACTAAAGATAAAAAAAATAAAATAAAGTTTAAATAAAAAAAAAAGTACAAAAAAACCCCCCAAAAACCAAAAACCAAAAACCAAAAAAAAAAAAAAACTGTGTATAACCTTTGACCCAGGAATACCACTATTATGCTTGTTTCCCAAAGTGATCAGGGGAAAAATGAAAAAAACCCTACATGTTCTAAAATATTTATAGTACCTCTCTCGTGGTTGCAAAGAACTGGACATTGAGGGGATGCCCATTAACTGGGGAATGGCTGAGCGAGTTGTGGTATGTGATTGTGATGAAATGCTATTGTGCTATAAGAAATGATCAGCTGGTTGATTTTGGAAAAACATGGAAAGACTCACATGAAATAATGCAGAGTGAAATGAGCAGAACTAAAAGAACATTTTTCAAAGAGTGACTGCGAATCACTAAGCTATTTTGAGTAATATGAACATTCAAATCAACTATAAAGGAATTGTAAAGGAAAATGCTATCTCCCTCCAGAGAAAGAACTAATATAGGGAAGTATATATTTTTGGTTCCCCATATACCTCTATATTAAATGTTGGCCTTTTCTAATGCAGTGTTAGGAGGTTGGGAGGTCAGGAGGGAGACAACTCAGAACTCAAAATGCAACAAAATAAATAAATTAAATAAATATTCTAAAAAATAAACTAGTCATGTGGTTCTATATTCTCCTCAGGGAGAGAAAGACTCTGGGAATTAGCCAACATGTAGAGAAGCTAGCACCTCGATTATTTCCCTATTCCCAGCTTACTACAGGGAATTTCCCCTTGGTACACAGGACAAAAGTCTATTGAGTTCCTACTCAGGGTGAAACAGCATATGCAGAGAGCAAATACAGATAGAACTATAGTTCCTGAAAATGCAAGTAAAAAGCCAGTACTTTGTATACGATGCTTGTGTATTCAATGTCATCACAGCTATGCAGACAGAGAAACAAATGTCTGAGATGAAACAGATATTCCGGGGTCAATATACCTTGCAGGGCTCAGCCTCAGTACTTTGGCCATCTTAAGGGTGGGCCACAGAAACAAAGTAGGACAGCAGCACCACCAGTACTGAACTGTAGGCACAACCAGGAGAGAGATGGAGCAGTACACAGTCCTCTTCTCCTTGGAGAAGTAGAGGACCAAGGGAAGGGAGTGCACAAAATGCTGACATAAGGACATCTCCATCGGGTAATCAGCAGAATAACAAATCCACCTTCAGTTATAATTATGGACCAGACAGACATAGTTATGTTGGGTGTTCTAACAAAGAGAATAAAACACTATTCATTCAGAAACTGGATTCACTTTTAGGAAACCAGGTTGGGGTCAGGGAATGAAGTCATCATGGGGCTCAAAGTAATGACACTGACCTTGGCATTAGTTCTTTGGGGTCTATTCTATCTGGATTCTTCAGATTGGAACTCATAAGGAAATTATGGTAAAAATTGTAAATGTGGATTGCAATGCTGTCATGGACAGTGGATCTCAAGTTATCACTGTTTTCCAGTCTTTTAATGATAGATATTTAGGTAAAATATCTTTAAAGCCTATGACAGGGCTTGGACTTGAGATATATCAAGATGAGCTTAAAATCTCCAAAGGAAGTTGTTATCATCAACAGAATAGTGGACACTGATTCTGGGAAGTCCAGATTCTCCAACAACAACCTGGAGTATCAGAGATGATTGGAACTAATTCTAGTCTTTTAAAAATTCTAGTGGGATAATGCAAGCAACAAGGGGAAGAATTCTATTGGGAAACCCTGACATTCAGGGGACTCACAATTTAGCTGAGCAATGGAAAACTAACCCATGTAACATTGTTGAGAGACTGGTCAACTTTCCCATTTATTAAAAAAAAGCCCCAGACAATGGAGTGGGTCTTATCAGCACTATTCACCACAGGCACCTATTGCCCATGGGAGGGTTAGATGAACTTTCTCACAAGCAGGTGGAGAGAAGTGATAGACTCATCTTCATAAAGGCTGAAAATCCACCAGCTCTACAAAGACCCAGATATGAGCACTGAAAGTGACACATCTAGTGAAGGAGGCTATGTGTGTTATTACAGGGAAGGAAAATTGAACACAGAGGAAACTCCTTTCCTGCCCAAAACTGCTATAGCCTATTAGGGCACAGATTTATCAAGCATGACATACAGATAGCAACCTAACATGGCTGCCAGATCAGGTATAGACAAACAAGTCTATAATGATCCTGATGGTCAGCTCCTGTCAACTACTAGCTCAGTTACATGAACAGAAAAATCCATCAGATCAAAAAAAATAAGACCCAACAGACCAGTCACTAGGCTAAGTTATGTAATGGTACAGGTAAACCTGGAGATACAGTTACACATGTATCTGAGTGACAGTACTAGAGATTGAAATGTGTTTTCACATAATTGTATCCTCAGTGCTGCACATGTGAATGATTGTATGCTTGAATATGCTTATTTCTTATTTTGCTGTTATGTTCATTTGAGTATGTTTTGTGTTATGTTCATATTATGCCAGTAATCTGCTTATATGCTAATGATATGTTTTAAGCTGTAGTTTAGATATAGGCCTATTGATAATTTTATTGTTAATTGCTAGCTAGCTTTGCTTTGTTATTTAGCCATACTTTGTGGCTTATGATTGATTGCTATGTATTAACGATATGTGTATACTTTTCAAATGTGGATATATTATGTCATGGGTATAGTTAGGAATATTATTACTACAATACCTTTTCAGGTAATGCATTATATAGTATCATGTCTATTGTATATACTGATAATGTGTATTTGTTTTATTTTTGTTTCAACAGTACCATAGGTTGGTTACCAAGGATGCTAAGAAAATCACCCTTGTGGTTTTAAAGTTCTAATATTTGTGTTAATGTTATTTCAAGCTTGCTACTGCTGAACTTTGCAAAGGAATACAAAAGTTTTGGCCCAAGGAATGAATTTAACCTCTAGCTCTAAGTCAATTTGCACAATACTTACTTCATTTGTGGAGAGGGATTACTGAATGTTCCATGTCTACCGTGACCTACAGAGGTGGTGAAAACTCAGAAAAAGAGAAATCCCAGTCTTCTGACTTCCAACTTGAGAAAGAAGATGTATGGGTCCAGATTTTCTTCAGATCTCTGAAGGAAGAGGAAGACTCTAGGGAGAAACCAACATTTATAGAAGACAGCACCTTGATCATGTCTCTGTCTCTAGCTTACTTCCCTAGAGACTTTGGGGAATTTCACCTTGGGTGAAATCTGGGACCTCTCTCTCTAAGTTGAACTATTTTGCTCCCAATGAGAGAACTCATTTACTCTGTGAATTATCTGGTATGCATCCTCATCCACATACTTTGTCTAATTTTGGTTTGCTATAAGGTTGAATAAATGGGTTTATTTGCTCTTTGCTATGGGTGCTCACTGTTGAAATGACATTTGGTGGGAGCAGAGTCAACCTTCAGATATAATGGCCAGGCTCTAGTTTCAACTTCCTGTTCATTCAGCTTCCTGAGGTTTCTAGCCACCTCACAGAAGTCAAAGTCTCTCTTGGAGAATGGTGGGAGGAGGAGACTCTAGAGATATCTATTTCTCTAAACAGGTCCAAGTGGAAACACATAACTTACAAGGGCAAACGTATAGTGCTTTACGAGGTTGCAAAGTGATTCATATACATTCTCCCATTTGAGCCTGTGGATTAACCCTTTACTAGAAATGAGGAAACTGGTTCCATGTTCATACATGTAGTAGGTGACAGAGATGATATTTAGACTTGATTCCAATTCTAACCCTCTATTATAATGTGCTGTCCAGTGTAGCAAATAATCACCTTCCTGATGTCAACGGTCCTCTTCGAGAAAGAAGGACAAATAGCAGTGACAACAGTAACAGTAATCAAGTCAGGATTTGAGAGTCCAGGTTTTCTGGCTTCAGCTCCTGTGCACTTTCCATTCTATGACTACCATTCACATATAACCACAAAGTATATATGCCCAAGAGAAACACTTCGGTGACCAGGGTGACTTTTCTAAAAATTTATCACTGACAACCCAATCTAAATCAGATAACCCTTCACAATGGCACACAGAGAACCCTAATGTATTTTCTGTAACTTCATCTTTCACTTTGACTTTCCTTCTCTCATTTACGTGCTAATGTTACACACAGGAGAATAAAGGGAGTGCTCAGCAAAGGTATATTGAAGTTTGTTTTCATTGAAACACCATATCACCTATATTTGGGGGTTTCTGACTTCACCATTTCTCAAACTCCTTATGATCTTTCTCATTCTGATCCCTTTATGAAAATTTAACCCATCATTTTATTAACCATCTCCTTTCCACCTCAATCTATACACCACCATGAAACTTCCCCTGATCTACCCCACCTAGGGAGATAATAATTCTCTCCTTGGATATTTGCTGAATCTCTCAAAATACCTTGGGCTAGCCCCCTACCATTACAATCTAATTTGTGTTATACCCATATCATAAGTATGTGTGAACAGTTTTAGGTCTCTTACTAGACTATATATTCCATTCCTTACTCTCCAGAGTTTCCCACATTCTCATCAGCAGCTTTCCTATGTTGGAGATGTTTCCATTCTGCAGTCTTCTCTTCTGATTAGAGTCAGTACTTGGTCTGGACCACTGTTTCTTGAGGTGGCCAGACCATGTTTACTTCACTCCTGGCTCTAGTCCTCACTTTCTGGACTTTTCCACCTCCTCCACAGCAGACTTGTCCTCACATACTTTTTCTCCCTTCTACTCCTACCTTAAACAGCTTTCCAGATCCTTCATTAGAATATGAATTCCTTGAGAGTGGGGACTATCATTTTTGTTCATATATTTATATTGTCAGAACTTAGCATGGTGCCTGGTAAATAGTAAGCAGTTTATATTTTTATCTATCTATCTATCTATCTATCTATCTATCTATCTATCTATCTATCTATCCTCCTTAGAAGGAGGGCCCTATCTTAGTCATCTTTGACTCTTCTCCAGAACCCAGCACAATTTTTTGTACATTCTTCAGTTTTTTTATAAGATCTGTTATTTCATGAGGGTGGGTGATTTTCTAATAAAATATCACAGCCACTGTATGCTTCTGTTTGGTAATCTTTCTTCGTGAGAAAGAACAGTCTTTTTTCTATTTATTTGGATCCCCAGCACTAAGCACAGCGCCTGGTATAAAGTTTATTGACTGACTTTCTGATTTTGAGGCCAGGCTTTTTCTATTCTCTACATTATTCTGCTTCTCACAGCACATAGTAGGCATGGAATAAATACCTTATTAATTAGACCTTAGGTTTACAGTCTTTCAAAGCAACCCATTAGGATACTGGACAACTCCCAACTTGGTTCTGACATTTTTTATACCTAGATGAGATACTAATTGTAAAACATTTAGCAAAGTTCCTGGCACACTGTAAGGGCTGTATTTGTCCTTGTTCAGTCATTTTTCACTCTTTCTGATCCTTTTTTTTTTTGAGGGGGTGGTTCTTGCCAGAGATATCGGAGTGGTTTGCTATTTCCTTCTCCAGCTCATTTTACAGATGGGGAAAGTGATGCAAACTGGGTTAAGTGGCTTGCCCAGGGTCACACAGCTAGTAAGTGTCTGAGACTGGATTTGAACTCATGAACATGGGTCTTCCTGATTCCAAGCCCAGTGCTCTATCCACTGCCATCTAGATACTCCATATAAATGTTAGCTATTATTGTTACTATTAACTGTTATTAATTCCCCTCCAGGACTGCCATTAAGCACATCCTGGCTTTTTAAAATCCAGGTGCTTCCCCTTCCAAATGTCTTTCTTTTTCCTACTGGTCCTGTTTCTGAGAGCTCCAAACTCTGAGGTGCCTAAGAGATTTTACGATCAAAGTAATTCCCACAAAGGTATGAATGAGGCGTAATGCTACCCCCAAGGTGTTTCCTTTTTGAAGGCTGGGCTTACGAAATGAATTTCCCATTGGGAGAAATTTGGAGGAAGACATTTATAAATGAGTATCGATCCTCCTCTACCCCACTTTGCTCAGAATTGAGGCCCAGCAAAAGACTTGTAATCACATTTGCCACCAAATACAATCCGACCACACCTCTCCCATTCTTTTTGAAGCCCAGCCAGAGCCTAGAGCGCTCAAGCAAAACAAATAATCTTAGGTGAGATGACATGCACAAATCTCCGGGAGGAAAGGATCTACCGACAGCAAAGGAATGCTTTCCACCCACCCCTTCCCCCACCCCAAAGAATCGGTTCATTGTTATACCTCTGAGATTGAATTGATTGGGCTGGGTAGTGATTTCTTCCCACAAGTTCCAGCTCCAGGTAGAGAAAGGACAAGGGGCTAGAGTAGTTATCTGAAGTTAGTTACAGGCTTTTCAACCAATGTTTAACCAACAGGTTTGCATTTTGCCGGCCACGTTTTTTACCTTAACCTTTCCCCGCCACCTGATTGGCTGCTTAGAGGTCAATAGTGGCTTTGACAAGAGTTATTGATTCATAAAGTCAAATAGTCCCTACTCTACGCCAGATTCAGATTTGGCTCGTCCTCTCTTAGGATATTTGCCGCAATACACTAATTTACAGACCGGGAGAAAAGAATTCAGAGCGTGGCTAACTGAAGGAATGGAAGAACAATGTGGGTGTCCCTGGTATCTGATTTCATTCATTCCTGAGACTAACTGCCCTTTAAAGCAGTATTGACACTGCCTCCACCTCCCTCAGTGTTTACTTTGGGATCAATAAAGCCAGAGTCAAAACCTGAAAGGTGGAGTTGGAAAGCTGTAGATTAACAAAGCTTTAGAAAGAGGGAGGAACACATAAGCAATGCCATGAGAAAACAAGAAAATCACGTGTAGCCTTTGAATAGAACCAAAGCACTCCAAATCTCTCGGGGCAGTCTGGGGCAGAATGGGGAGCAAGCGTGCCGGAGACTGGTACCCGCCTCTCAAAACGCAGGGGGTACTTTCACCTCCAACTGAAACAAGCTTTTCAAACAGACACTTAGTGTTAACCTTATTGTAACAATCAATCCACAAGCATTGACAAAGTGCCTACTATGTGCCAGGTGCAGGGACTTGGGGATACAAAGAAAGAAATAGTACCTGCCCACCAGGAGCTCATATTCTATGGGGGAGAGGGTTAATAAGGAATACACATACATATATATACACATATATACGTGTGAATACACATGTGCTCAGGTAAATATATCTACATAAAGTAAACAGGATTACAATTTCTGACTATATAATGTATTGATTGCTTATTAGCATCCATCAATTTCTAGTCACCTAATCTCAAAGCTAACTAGTATGTGACATCAATTGGTCTACTATTGCCCAGGTACTTTCTAAAGAAGTTTGTCTTGGCAAAGTTCTTTAGAATGCTTTTCACAATTACAAATTTCTCACAACAACCCAGCCAACAATATCAGTGTCGTTAACCACTCACGTCGGGCCCGACCCCTCCCCCCCACTTGAGGAAATGGGTGTATTGAAAAGGTGTAGTCACTTGCCAAGGGCAACCTGAACTGGTTGCCAGGGTACAGTTTAGAACAAGACATGTTGGTCCGCCCAAAGTATAATTATCATCATGATTATCAGCAATATTCCTTCTTGTCTTCTTGCATGCTTGGTTCTGGGTTCGTTGCTCTGTGACACACTATTATATATATTAGATTTCTACCTCCCCACTCCTTGTTCTGAGTCATGTGCAGAAGCAGCTAGAGCATCCAAAGATTTTTTTAAAAAATCATCTTTGTCCACATTTGCTAATGTTTTATTTTCTGTTAGCCACAGCTAATAGAATTATGTCTACAGCTAAATATATTTGGTGTTTATGAGCAAATACAATATCTGTGGAATTTTTTTATATGAAAGTTTATAGAAAAGCTTTGCTGTTGTTGTGAGGGAAAGCTAAGCCTCTACTCAGTTACTGTTATTGCTGTTGTTTATCTGTAGGACCAAAGCTGTGATATAGGAGATTAGGAAGTTAACTGAACTTGTAGTGAGGAAAGCTTTGGTGCTGCCACTAACTAGCTAGCTATGTGACTTGAAACAAGTAATGTAACTTCTCTGTGTGCCAGGTCCTTTACCTGTGAAGTGAGGGACTTGTATTAGATTATTTTTAAGATGTGGATCCTAGGTTCAGAGATTCAGAGTTGTAAGGGGATTCAAAGGCCACCTGCTCCAACCCACTTACTTTACAAATAAGGAAGCTGTGGCCCAGGGATATTAAGGTAATTGTTTAAGGTCATACAAGTAGTAAGCATTAGGGGTAAGTATTGAGCCAAAGTCCACTGAACCCATAGCTAAAGCTCATTATATATCTCTTTATGCAAAAGTTGCTTCCAGCTTGTCTCCCCCGTTAGACTATAAGCTCCTCTAGAGGATACTTTTGTTGTTCTTATTGTTTGGGTTTTGCCTTTCTTTGCATCCTCAGAGCTCAGCACATAGTAGGTGCTATATAATTGCTGATTGACTGTCAAAAGAAAATCTTCCTTTGGGTTTTGCCCTCAATAATGAAACAAATCCAGGAAGAGAAAATTTAAAAGAGTTTATAGTAGCACCCAAGGCAAAAAGGTGTTGAATATGCTCAGGCCCCAAAGTTTTTATAGACAAATTTCAAAACAAGAAAAGATAATCCTGATAAGTGAATATTTCTTTATGATCTGAATTTTTTATTAAACTTTTTCAATTAAAAATTACTCATTTTTTCTCCCTTTCATATCCCCCTTACTAAAAAAAAAAGGAAAAGAAGGAAAAGGAAAACAAAACTCTTAACAAAAATGCATAGTAAAACAAAACAAATAGCCATGTTGGCTATGTCTAAAAATGTTTTTCTTATTCTGTACATTTAGCATATGACAACTCTCAGCAGGTGGGAGGTATTCTTTTTTTTTTTTGCTTTCTTGTTTTTCATTTTTATTTAATATTTTAGTTTTCAACATTGATTTCCACAAGATTTTGAGTTACAAATTTTCTCCCCATTTCTACCCTCCCCCCCATTCCAAGATGGCATATATTATGATTGCCTTGTTCCCCAGTCAGCACTCCCTCCTTTCACCCCACTCCCCCCATCCCTTTTCATCTTACTTTCTTGTAGGGCAGGATAGATTTTTCTGCCCCTTTCCCTATATATCTTGTTTCCCAGCTGTATGCAAACAACAACTTTTTTTAAGCATCTGCTTTTAAAACTTTGAGTTCCAAATTCTCTCCCCTCTTCCCTTCCCACCCACCCTCCCTAGGAAGGCAAGCAATTCAACACAGATCACACATGTATCATTATGTAAAACGCTTCCACAATGCTCATGTTGTGAACAGTTAACTATGTTTTCTTCCATCCTATCCTGTCCCCTTTTATTCAATTTTCTTCTTGACCCTGTCCCTTTTCAAAAGTGTTTGCTTTTGATTACCTCCTCCCCCTTCTGCCCTCCTTTCTATCATTCCCCCTCCCTTTTTTTATCCCCTTCCCTTTACTTTCCTGTGGGGTAAGATACCAAATTGAGTGTGTATGTTATTCCCTCCTCAAATTAAATCCGATGAGAGTAAGATTCACTCATTCCCCTTCACCTGCCCCCTCTTCCCTTCCAAAAGAACTGCTTTTTCTTGCCATTTTTATGTGAGATAATTTACCCCATTCTATCTCTCCCTTTCTCATTCTCTCAATATATTCCTCTTTCACCCCTTAAACTTATTTCATTTTTTCAGATATCATCCCTTCATATTCAACTCATCCTGTGCCCTCTGTCTATATTCCCTTCAACTCCCCTAATACTGAGAAAGGTCTCCTGAATTACACATATCATCTTTCCATGTAGGAATGTAAACATAACAGTTCAACTTGAGTAAGTCCCTTATGAATTCTCTTTCTTGTTTACATTTTCATGCTTCTCTTGATTCTTGTATTTGAAAGTCAAACTTTCTATTCAGCTCTAGTCTTTTCACTGAGAAAGTTTGAAAGTCCTCTATTTTATTGAAAATCCATATTTTGCCTTGGAGCATTATACTCAGTTTTGCTGGGCAGGTGATTCTTGGTTTTAATCCTAGCTCCTTTGACCTCTGGAATATTATATTCTAAGCCCTTCAATCCCTTCATGTAGAAGCTGCTAGATCTTGTGTTATTCTGATTGTGTTTCCATAGTATTCAAATTGTTTCTTTCTGATTGCTTGCAGTATTTACTCCTTAACCTGGAAACTCTGGAATTTGGCAACAATATTCCTAGGAGTTTTCTTTTGGGGATCTTTTTCAAGAAGTGGTCACTGCATTCTTTCAATTTCTATTTTACCCTCTGGTTCTAGAATATCAATACAGTTTTCCTTGATAATTTCTTGAAAGATGATGTCTAGGCTCTTTTATTGATCATGGCTTTCAGGTAGTCCAATAATTTTAAAATGATTTCTCCTGGATCTATTCTCCAGGTCAGTGGCTTTTCCAATGAGATATTTCACATTGTCTTCCATTTTTTCATTCTTTTGGTTCTGTTTTTAATATCTTGGTTTCTCATAAAGTCACTAGCTTCCACTTGCTCCAATCTAATTTGTAAGGTGGCATTTTCTTCAGTGGTCTTTTGGACCTCCTTTTCCATTTGGCTAATTCTGCCTTTCAAGGCATTCTTCTCCTCATTGGCTTTTTGGAGCTCTTTTGACATTTGGGTTAGTCTGTTCTTTAAGGTGTTATTTCTTCAGTATTTTTTGGGTCTCCTTTAGCAAATTGTTGACTTGTTTTTCATGGTTTTCTTGCATCATTCTCATTTCTCTTCCCAATTTTTCCTCTACTTCTCTAACTTGCTTTTCCAAATCCTTTTTCTGGCCTGAGACCAATTCACATTTTTCTTGGAGGCTTTTGATGTAGGCTCTTTGACTTTGTTGACTTCTTCTGGTTGTATGTTTAGATCTTCTTTGTCACCAAAAAAGGGAATCTAGAGTTTGAGTTTGAGTCTGAGTTTGAGTCTGAGTTCGTTTTTGCTGCCTGGCCATGTTACCAGCCAACTACTTGCCCCTTGAGCTTTTTGTCAGGGTATGACTGCTTGTAGAGAGTACTTTGTCCCAAGTTTTAGGGTCTAAGCACTGCTGTTTTCAGAGCTACTTCTACTGTACTATCACCCCAGGCTCTGTCACCGCAGAGCTCCTTCTCCCCCCAAGAACTGCCAACCAGGACTGCAATACAGATCCAAGCAGGGCACAGCAAGAGAATCTGCCTTTGTGCCCACAAAGTGCTCTTTGCACTCCTGCTCTGATCTGCTGCTAGAATCCTCCCACTTTGTGAGCCAGGGAGTAGGGAAACAGTTGATGCTGTAGCTCTGGAAGCAGCCTCAGGAGTTTCCTGCTGCTGTCACTGCCACTGCTGTATCACTTCTGCCACCCCCAGGGCTGGTGATCAGACTGCTCTGAACTTGATCCCACAGTTTCCCCCTAACCTGCTCTTTGGTGTTTGTGGGTTGAGAAGTCTGATAACTGTCACAGCTCACAGTTTCATGGCCCCAAGGCCTGTTCCAGCTGGCTGGTTCCGGGTTTGGTCTGTTCCTGCGTGGCCCACACCGGGCTGCCCTCTGCTCTCAGCACCATGTGATAGACCCTTCCCAGTGACCATCCAGGCTCTCCTGGGCTGGCAACCTGTTTCTCTCTGCTATTTCATGGGTTCTGCAGCTCTAGAATTTGTTTAGAGCTATTTTCTACCAGTGTTTGGAGGGATTTGGGGGAGAGCTTATGCAAGTCCCTGCTTTCCAGCTGCCATCTTGGCTCCACCCCTAAGTGAACATTTCTTAAAGGGGATGGGCTAATGTCTTCTCAGAGAAAATAGTTTACAATCCTGGTAGATGCACATTTCTAAAAGGGGATCAAAGCTCATGTGGCTGCCCTTTCCCTCAATTGGGTTGGCATGAACTAGGGCCACTCCACTTTCCAATTGTCACATACTGTGTGTGGCCACTCCTTATGGGAAGGCTGCCACATAGAAATAGGAAGGGGGGATGTGGAATTATGGATTCACTCAAATGAACTTGGTGGTGGTGGCTGTTTTCTGTACAATAATTCCCCCACTTGGTGCGAGCCCATACTCATGGTACAGCCTCACAATTGAACTTCTTTCACTCTTCTTCTATCCTGGACTGCATCATCTTGATCTTTGCTGTGAGTAATTTGGGAACTGACTTAGGAGTCAGTTCCTTGTGCCAAGGAAGGCTATAAACACAAAACAGCACATGGCACCTTTGAGGATGCACAACAGAAACCTCACAAACAGATATTTTAGCCATGAAAAATTTGGGAGCCAAGAGGTTAGCCATTCCTTTGGGGACCAGTGTTCTCTCCCCTACTCCTGGAACTTGTTCCAGGCATTCTGAACCAATTCCATGAGGACAGACATCATTGAAGTTGTCAGGAATCCAGGTGTAGCATTCCTGACCTGAGAGAGTGCATACCCCTCCCCTCTCTGCCAGGAGGAAATCCAGAGCTATGCTGTTTTGTAAGGCTATAACCTAAGTGCATGGACTTCAGTGTTTAGGTCTTCCATTGAGCCTTTGTTTCATTAACAAATACTTGCAAAAATCTGTTTGTTTTGTTCAGAAGTGGCAGATTGCATCTGGTCCCATACATGGACAGTCTGATAGGAAAAAAATGTGTTCAGTTTCACTCACTAAAGGGGTAAGTGTAGCAGAAACTTGACTGCCTGCACACTTACTTTGCAAGTGTGTGCTAGGAGGCAGAATAGGGAAGGCAAAAAGTGCTCACCCATGTCTGCCCATCTAATCTGAGGGGAGCCAGTAATCCAACTTTTTGTTATATAGGAAATAAAACCCCTATGGGGCTATCCTAAAAATACCCTTGTATATGCCTGGTCCCCTAGCTTAATACCAATTCTCAGAAGGCTCTTTCCTCCCCAATAGTCATATTCTGTCTCAGGAATAGGGTATAATGTAATTACATCCCACCAGCCACTGAATTGTCTGACCTTGTGTCCCTTTCTACTCATAACACAGAACTGGTGGCCTGATAATATGTTGTAAGATTAAGGGAGGTGAGAATTGTGAAAGGTTAGTGATCTTTTCCCAATTAAAAGTGAGTGAGTGGGAGGACTCCTCTTTATAGCCTATGGCAGTACAATTTGGGGCTGTATTTAAGTTAGGCTTGTTGATGGCAAAAGAACAATCACACAAGTCTTGAATGTCTGCCCCCATGTCCAACAGGGGTATTCTTCCCCCCAGGAACAAAGGTCATGTGCACATATCCAATAGTCAGTCCACCTGAAGGGAGAACTGGCATGTTGGATCAGACACACCTATGTGTTGGGCTTTCGCATGTCCCCAACACTGAAGGGACAAAACAGAGTGTAAAGCACAAATAATAAAAGCACGATAAAGATCATGTGAGGGATTGGATCTGCTAACAGGATGTTACAGTCTAAGCTGAGAATGACAATAGACCAGAGACAAAGTGTCAGTAATCAGGTAGCCATTTAATTATTTAGTTTCATTATGAGGAACAGATTTGTGAATCAGAAATATTCTTGATCAGAATTCCACCTTGCTGAAGTGAAGACTGAGATTATGTACATTGATCCACTTCACACTTCAGGTACACAGGCAGAAGCATGCCAATGACTGTGAGCCTTGTCAAAGTTTGATTGATCAGTTAAAGCTACATTGTGAGCTCTGACTCACAAGACAGGCAATTCTGAAAAATCTAATCTATTAGTATATTTGTTACACATATATAGATTATTATAAATATCATAATTCCCTTCATAGATCCTAATTATTAGGGTCAAATAAACAGTGACCAAAAACCACTGATTGGTGTTAGGGTTCTTTCCCAGCTTAACTGGTTCTAAATGTTGATCAGAGGTGGTTTTCTCTGCCAGGCTGAGGTCAGTCATGACAGGCTTCACATGGGAATGATGTATCCAGGTCATCCACTCAGCAACCTTGATGACAGTATGACTAGTCAGCAAGATCTGAAAAGGTCCATGCCAGGAGGGCTGGAAGCTAGATGTCTTCTTGAAATTTCAGATCCACACATAGTCTTCTGACCAAAAGAATGCAGCGACTCTTCCAAAGGCAGAGTTTGTGTCAAGCCTGCCTCCTTCCAGACCTGGGAAAGTGAACCAGACAGAAAGATCACATATCTTACCAAGCTTTCATCCTCTGTGGCCAGGCTCAGGCTCTGAGGGTCTCACCCCCCAGTAGTATTGGTGGCTTACCAAGCAGAATTTGAAAGGGTAATAATCCACAATCCCGCCTATTGTGATCTCTAAGTTGGAACAACACAAGGGGAAGTATTTTAATGGTGTTTCCTGGCATAGTTTTCCCAAATAATTCCAATTACCCTCTTTAGCTGTTCAACTCCTCCTGATGATTGTGGGTGATAAGGGGAGGGTAGGCTCAAGTTTATCCCAAAACATTTTGAAAATTTTTAGGTATTTCTTGCAGTAAAAAAAGTGGTCCTTGCTCTTGGTGGAAAATGCTATCTACACCTAGAGAAAGAACTATGGAATCTGAATGTAGATCAGAGCATAATATTCTCCCTCTTTTTGTTTTTTTATCATGCTTTTTCCCTTTTGTTCTGTTTCTTCTTTCACAACATGACTAATGTAGAAATATGTTTAACATGATTGCACATGTATGTCCTATAACAGATTGTTTGCCATCTTGGGGAGGATGGAGAAGAGGGAGGGAGGAAAATTTGGAGCTCAAAATCTTACAAAAATGAGTGCTGAAAACTGTCTTTACATGTAATTGGAAAAAATAAAATGCTATTTACAGAAAAAAAGGGGTGTCCTTGGTTGCAATCGGTAGTAGGTGGCAGGCCAAATTTTGATATTATATCTTTTATCAGACTTTTTGCCACTATGTTTGCTGTGCCATGTGTTGCTGGAAAGTCTTCTACCCAGTGGTTCAGTTTGTCTCTATACACCAAAACATATTTGTAGCGCATAGATTCTGGCAGTTCAATAGTCACTTTGCCAGTGTTCAGGTGGTGGGGTGCCCAGTTTTACCACCCTTTTATCACAGTTTTCTTCTAAGAGGAGTTTGTCTTTAAATTTTTTTAATTTTATTTTTAATTTATGCAATAAAACAAGTATTTCCATAACATATTACAATAAAAAGGGTGATTGCATACAAAACTCTAAATCTACCATGTACAACTTGCTATTCCTTTCAAATATATAACAAAATTATTGTGTAAATTTCTTTTTTTTCTTCTCTACCTTCCTTTACCTTAGAGATGGTTACTATTAGACACAAATAGGTATATATGTGTATAAAATTATTCTATATGTACTTCTATTTATTGGTTCTTTCTCTGGATGCAGATAGCATCTTTCCTCATATGCCCTTTGTACTTAATTTGGGTATTTATAATAGTCAAAAATAACTTATTTGCTCAAAATCATTCTCAAAACAATATTGCTGTTACTGCATACAATGGTCTCTTGGTTCTGCTCGTTTTGTTCTTCACTATTTCCTGCAAGTCTTTTCATGTTTTTCTAACAGTATTGAGCTCATCATTTCTTTTAGCATAGTAGTATTCCTAGATTCTTGACAAGAAAAGCAACTGGAGACTACCCAAAGAGCCTTCGCATAAACACTGTGGGCAAACCAAGACCCATAAACGTGCAGTACAAGGGCCTTGGTTACTGCATTGGCACCAGTCTAAGCAGAAATGATAAGCAGCATACAGAATAAGTAACAAGTCCTTAGCAAGCATAGGACTCACATAAGAAACAAAATTACAATAGAAGAATAAAGAAACCCAATATAGCAGTAGCTTTAGGGTATCAAGTCCTTTTGTAGAGTCCATGACCTTCAGGGCTCTGGCAAGCACTTCCTGTGCTTCTCTCAAACAGCTGCGTAGGGATCAGGGCATGCATGTAGAGGCATTTCTTTGACCATCTCCAGGCTCCAGGTCTCTTGTGGAGATTCTATAGATAATGTTGCTAAAATCTGCCAGTGATAAGACTTTTCATAATTTAGTAAATCATGACATCTAATCAGATGGGCTTTACAGTAATTTGTTCATGTGATGAACACCTGATTAGACCTTATGAATCTAATCCTATTCTTGAAAGGGATCCATGAGGTAATGCCTTGGGAAATGAGCACTTCTTTCTCTTAGTAATATCATACAAACACTTCGAAATAGGGGGAAAACCCCATGATTTTAAAATTTTTATAATTATTCATGCCATTTTGCATATAAAATATTTGATCCAAATATTTTGAGATCTACTTTCTAACCATACTCAAAGCCAGTATGGCCCATTTTGAAAGCTTTGTGTATATTTACATACATATACTACATACATATGTATATGTACATGCATATAGTACATCCATATGTATATATACATACATAGTGCATACATACAGTGTGTATACATACATACATATATATATATACATATACATATGTATGCATATACACATATACATCCTACCCTTAGATTTCTAACAGCTTAATCTTGTTGCTTATTACTCTAGTAAATTAAAAAAAATTTTACATCTTTATCCTATCCTTCTTTTGATGATGCAAATATATATTGCTCATATCCCGAAAGAATGAAATAATTCAAGGGCTTAATCTGATATATGAATACATACAATTGTCAGCAAGGGAATAGCAAGCCTAAGAATTCATTTACTTAGCTGCTCAGGATATGGAATTGACCACAAATCCAGTTTAAAGCAGTAAGATCTTTCATATTTGCATCCTATTATAGTAAATCAGATATTTTAATATTAATACGCTAATTAATAGATTTTGTATTACAATGACAAAACTGTCACTATTTATCTGCCTTGATAATAGAAATTTGCTACAAACAGAAAAAAGAGGGACATGGTTATGACAATATCAAGACTATCCCTACAAACTGACCTGATATAAGCCCTAACATGGGGAAAAAAAAAACTTAGTTTTGTTTGATTCCAGGAAAGAGTTACATTTAACAGCCAATTGTGCGGACAAGTTTAATATTACTCACAGGGTATTATAGTCAAGCTCAAAATTAACCAGATAGGAAAATTTCTTTTTCCAAAAGGAAATGGCACAATGGGAAACTGAGTCAAGAGGATTCTACCTTTGTTTATGCAACATTGTCCCTTTCACTTTCCCCAGGGACACACATTCACCTCTAGCAGTTCTCAGGCCTTACATGCCATTTCCCATGAATGGTGGACTATTGGCTTATGAGCAATTTAGACAATCATACCTGAAATCAAACTCAGAACAATATCAAACTATATAGTTTTTATGAGAGTTTGCCTCAACTAGCAAATTTAATAGCAAAACTAATCATAGCTCAGGGTCAGGGTATTATATTTTTTTTCTCATGTTGCAAGAATAGTTCATAATGAGCACATATGAAAACATCTCATTTACCCTTCATCTATAATATAAGAACAACTACATTCTGGAGTTTCACACATACAGTGAAAACACAAAAGTCAATTCCAAACTCAAGAAAAATGCTGACTACGGCAAGCCACCTATTTTGTACTGTTTGTTAACATCTAGCCCAAAATAAAGTCTTTGAATCTAAAATCTATTGTCATAAAGTTGGCTCAAAGTTATAACTTCAGTTGTGAATTTTATAACACTGATAAGGGCTGATAAGATCTTATGAATTTGACCAAGAAGAAAGTCCCAAGCAACCTCACAGATAAGAATAACTTAAAGAGGTCTTTGCTATTTTTTCTTTCAATAGTAACTTGTCACTTATATTTAAGTTTTATATCACATGTTTAAGTTATATTTATATTTTAAAGCAAATATAAGCAAATAAATATTTAACAGTTTTTAAACATTTTGACCACATTCTTTTTTTTTTAGAGGACAATTGGGATTAAGTGACTTGCCCAAGGTCACATAGCCAGTGTGTCAAGTGTCCGAGGCCAGATTTGAACCACATTCTTTTAATAGCTCAATTCATAATATAAACAGCATACAGAAAAAAAGTTACTTTTCTAACAGCATTTCTGATACAACGGTTTCCCAAATTTCATATTATAAGAAAAAATTTACAAACACAATAATAACATACACAGTATCATGTATTTAAAACATGAAACAAAAACTTATTACTAGTCAGATGACTTTCAGTTGAATGAAGGTTCAAATTATCTTATGTGGAAAATCATTTGTCTTATCACTTTTGGCATTCTATACTAATCACATCTAAAACCCAAAATAGAGTAATCCAGTAAGGAGTAATTAAATTCAATTTTTAAAAATAACAATAGTTGACATTTGTATAGCGCTTACCATGTGTCAGGCACTGTGTTAGCACTTCACAATTATTCTATCATTTGATCCTCACAACAATCCTGGGAGGCAGGTGCCCTCATTATCCCATTTCAGTTATGAGAAAACTAAGGGAAACAGGCGAAATGACTTGCTAAAGATCACACAGCTAATAAATTTCTGAGACCAGATTCAAACTCGGGTTTTCTGATCTAAGTCATTTCTGAGCACGCTCCTTATTGCCAAAAAGAATAAAATGTATTTTGCGTTAAGTTCTAACTTACCACAATTATCCTAGTAGATTAACACATCTCATTGTAAATGAGACCGCATCATTTAGTTTCAGGACAAAACTTCAATCAAACAAAATTTGGGTTTACAGTCTCAAATACTAGCATTTAGAACCTCAATTTTCATCCAAGGGCTGTAAGCTTCCTTCACTTCAAGTTTTAGAGCCCAAGGCTTTCAGTTAGTAAAGATTGCGACTTGATAGGATATTGTCCATTTGAAATTGCTAACAGGCTTTCCTTTCCTCTTCTCCATTTTCCTCCTGCTTACAACCATGAAGGTGGAGCTGTGCAGCTTCAACAGGTACAAGATATAAATGCAAAACTTGAGTCTGCATTCCTTTCAAAGAGGAACCCCCAAAGATCAATTGGACTGTCCTCTATAGAAGAAAACAAGAGAAGGGACAGTCAGAAGAGATTCAAAAGAACTCGCCTGGCTGTTAAATTCCAGAGAGCCATCACTGGGGCTTCTGTTCTGATATAATGGCCAAGAGGAATCAGAAACCTAAAGTTCGAAAGGTCCAATGAGAACAAGCCATCAGGGCTGCCAAGGAAGCAAAAAAGTCTAAGTAAGCAACTAAGAAGGCAGATGCATCTGCTGCTAAGGTTCCTACAAAAGCAGCATCTAAACAAAAAATTGTGAAGCCTGTCAAAGTTTCTGTGGCCTGAGTTGGTGGAAAACATTGTCTATTAAATTGGATGAAATAAAATAAAATTTAAAGCAAAAAAAAAAAAAAGAAATTGCTAACAGGCATTTCTTTAAAAATTTTCTCAAATCCTTCTTAATGGAATCAAAACCTTTTCGTAATCTATCTCCAAACTCCAAACCTTCATAACACTCAAGCTTCCAGTCACCTAATCAGTACAAAACTGACTTTAACTTTTCTACCTATTTCTTCTTATCCTTACTCTAAGCCTTCTCTCTTCGTTTCTTTTTATAACCCTCCATCGGACTTAGATTAGAGCCTACTAATTTACCTAAAGAATTACATTCTGCTGAACCATTTCCAATTGGTTTCCATAAACCAGGAGAAAAAGAGAGGGAAAGAAACAAAACATTCCTTCCTTTTCTCCTCTGTCTTATCTCTGCTGCCTCCAACTTGGCCCGGGGTTGTAAAAGCAGAAACACTCGAGCAAGTTTCCTCCTTTTCCTCCACTGAGAGTCTGACCAAAGGTCAGTGAGAGAAAATAGATATGTTTTGAGATTTCATTCATCTCCCCTGCTTCTCAGTTCACTTTCTGTGGTGCCCCACAGAAGCTTTTATGGGTGACAAGGAGGCATTCTACTTCAGCTTTCCCCTAGTTCCCAGCCACCTCAATCCTCCCATCATTGCGAATTAATATTTATCCCCATTATCCACAACAGGGTTGAGGCCCAGGCCATGGTGGGGGTGGGTTGGCAGTCCCATATGTTGGCTGCTTCCTCACAGGCCCCTTTCCTGTTTTCTAAATCTCCCTTTCTACTTTTTAATCTTTTCTCCATTGTCTTTTCCCTTGGGGTATTCTAGTCTTTGTTGTATGATAAGGGCAGATTCTGTTTCAAAGTCCTCCTTGATGCATTAAAAATGCCATTTTTGCCTAGGCTATTGATTTTTAAGTATTATTTTTAGTATTCAAGGTTCCAACTTCTGTCTGGCCCAATTTTCTCCCCATAATTTCCCTAGTCCTTACTGAGCCTCAACTGCTCGGTTGTGGACATAACTGGCAGGATTTCCTCATCTCAAGCTTTAACAGCTTGTTTACCCAGGAGTCCACAGGAGGGTGGCATTCCCAATGCAAGAGAGGTGCCTGCAAGCCCATTTTCTTACCTGCCTCTTCCCTGTGCCACTCGTCTTGCTCATGCACAAATGAGAAAAAAAATAAAAATTGAGGTTTGAGGACCTATTTTTCTTTATCCTTCTAATCTCTTCATGCCTGACTGACTGCTGAGGAAGTCTGCTTTGGAAGAGATAGGACAAAAACCCCAGTGCTGGCTGTGAGTCTAAGCAAAAATCTCCAGCAGAAGCCCCTGGGTATAGCAATCCTTCTGAGTAAGAGCCCCTGGATAAAGTGATCCTTCTAGCTGAGTTTGCCAAAAATTGTTAAAAGAAATTCTTTGTTTGGGTCCTGCCTTCAATTGTGAAGAAAACCAGGAAGAGAAAATTTAAAGCTTATTTGTAGTATCCAAGGCAAAAGCACGTTGAATTCAGCCAGGTCCCAAATTCAAACCCTGTGCTGTTTTTATAGATGAATTTCAAAATAAGAGAAAGTCCCAATAGGTACACATTTCTTAAAGGGGGTGGGCAAATTTCCTCAGAGAGGAGTTTATAATCCTAGTAGATGCATGTTCTAAAAGGGTATCAAAGCTCACAAGACTGCCCTTTCCTACCTTTGGATTGGCACACATTGTGGTCACCCATTACAAGAGGCAATGGCATGAACAACTAGGAAAGGGGAAGGAAATCATGGGTTCACTCAAATTAACTTGGTAATGGCTTAATTCTGTATATGACTGAGTATGATAAAATGATTGACTTGGAGTCACGATCTGAATTAAATCTTACATTTGACATTTATTAATTGTATATTCATGGGTAAGTAATTTAACCTCTTTGACCCTTACTTGTCTGTAAAATGAAGATAATAACTGTAGTATCTACTTCACAGGATTGTTGTGAGATTAAAATGTAACAATATGATGTCCCAAAAGTCTTAGTACAATTTTAAGCTATTAAAGCTTTATATGTATATCTTGATTACATAAAAGGATTTTTCAAACTTTAAAGCACTATGTAAATGTCTGATGGAATTAGCCTGACTTTGAGTCCTGGAAATAGCAATCCTCCCTGACCTCCATATCACAAGTCCTACTTTCAACCTCTCCCCTTCAACTACCATGGAGGGGGACAAACCTTTCCAAAAACACCAATTACCAACCAATGGCCATCCACAAGGCAGGCAAGGCAGACTAACTTAAAGAGCAGGATGCCTTGAGGAGGAGACAAGAGGTGGTATGTGCTAAACATGTCAAAACAACACTACAACTTTAACCAAAACCTTCTCTCATGCTTTAATGGAGGTAGCCAAGGACTCTGAACCTAAAAGCCCTGCAAATATGTAAGGATCCCAGTGACAATAAAATTTACCCCAGACCTGCTTTCACCTTAGCTCTTGCAAATATTCTCATTATCGTCGCCACTAATTAACAGTCATTGATGGAATCATCATCATCATCATCATCATCATCACATTTCTATAATGCTTTAAAGTTTGCAAAATGCTTTACTTATGTTATTGTGGTGTTTAAAAAGTTTGAGAGACATTTCTAGGTAATTTAATCATTTTCTTAATAATGCCAGCATTTTAATAAAAGGATGGTCATTTAGCTTCTCTCCCTAGAAGAAAGACAATCATGGCAGTGGGTTTACAGATAATATGGTCTTTTGAAAGCGAAGTGTTCAAAAGGATGGCAATCAACTCTGATTGGTTAATAATTAATGAGAAAATGAATATTACAATGAGAGGCTAGATGTGAACTTTGTTTCTGTCATCCACTTCTAAGTTGCTCTCCCCACCCCCCAAGTCTTGGGCAATTTATTCAGAGAATTTATACCCCAACCCAAGCCTGAGCAGAAGGGAGTTTCACCTTAGATTAGTGATTTCTTGTAAGGTTGGGTGGGATCAGATAGATAGAAGGTTAGCTTAACCTTCAGAGATAGGTCTTGAAGTGAGGATAATAGAAAAAGGGGAAAATCTGAATTTTCTCAAATCATTGGCTATTAATGATCATTTCTCTCTGCATCTCATTTGGCTCCAGTTCATTTGGGTGAGTAAGCCCAAGAGCCTTAGAAGTAACAGCGCTCCCCCCTTTACCCCCTTCCCCCTCCCCACATATCCTAGACCACTAGAACTGCCCAGCCCCAAAAGCCATCATCCAAGGAAGCAACCTTTGGGGAGATTTGACCCGGCTACTGCTTCTGGAGGTGCTGCAGCCCCACCTCCTCAGCAGCCACAGCTACTGAAGACCCAAGTCAAGTCAACAGATAACTATTAAGTCCTTATACAGTGCCAATCCATGTACCACTGGGGATAAAAAGAAAGACAGAAATGGTTCCTGCCCTAAAGCACCTCCTGTTGATCTCACCACTAAAGTATTTGATTCTGTCATATGGTTCAACATCAGAAATGGATATGGTTTTATTACTGGAAAGGACATTAAAGATGATGCATTAGCATTTACTCTGATGCTGTACCCTAAGGACCAGGGAACCTTTTCATCTGGCTTGCAGCTTAAACTTCCTAGATGTATTGTCTTTTCCAATTAGAATGTGAACTGCTTGGGAAGAGGGACTTTTTTGCTTTTCTATTTTAACCCTAAAGCTTAGCATATTAATAGTAATAGTTACTAGTAATAGTAAATAGTAAATGCTTAATAAATGCTTTTCCATCTACTACTACTACTGTTGCTGCTGTGCTTCTGCTATTGCTGCTGCAGCTACTGTTACTCCTATTGCTACTGCTTCCTACTACTACCACTGCTGCTATTTAGTACTACTACTACTGTTGCTACTACTTACTACTGCTGCTGCTTCTGCTACTATTACTGCTTACTGCTGCTGCTGCTGCTGCTGCTGCTTCTGCTACTGCTGTTACTACCACCTACTACTATTGCTGTTGCTGCTACTACTTCTACTACTACTGCTACTGCTTACTACTGCTGCTGCAGCTGCTGCTTACTACTACCCCTGTTACTGCTGCTACTGCTTACTACTACTATTGCTACCGCTGCTGCTGCCACTGACTCCCATTGCTACTGCTTCCTACTACTACTGCTGCTGCTGCTACTGCAGAGTACTTTAAGTATGTGATCTCTGCAACAACCCTGGGAGGTAAGTCCCTTTATTATCCCCATTTTATGGGTTGAGAAACTGGGGCACAGAGAAGCTAAGTGACTTACCCTGGGATGCATAGTTGGCATAGTCTCTGAGGCAGGATTCAAACTCAGGTCTTCCTGTCTCCAAGTCCAGCACTTTCTCTAAGAAGCTGCCCAACTGCCTAGCTTTTGCAACATTCATTTTTGATTCTTTTGTGTTTACTGCTCTTTCCATTTACAACAAGCATTCTTAAACCTTTTTTGCATATCAAAAATTCCTTTGACAGTCTAGCAAAGCCTGTGGACCCCGTAATCAAAATAATATTTCTAAATGCATAAGATTATTAAGGAAAGAGCAGCTAGGTGGTGCAGTGAGTAGAGCACCAGGCCTGGAGTCAGAAGGACCTGAGTTCAAAGCCAGCCTCGGACACTTGACCGGCTTGCTAGCTGTGTGACCTTGGGCAAGTTAACCCCAATTGCCCTGCTTTCTCCCCTGCAAAAAAAGTTTTTAAAAGATTATTAAGGAAAAAAATAATATTGAAATAAACTTATCTAGAGGTATTTTTTTTAAATTTCATGGACCCCAGGTTAAGACTCCCTCATTGACACAGCTGTAGTTATTGTGAGTATTGTTTCCTCGACTTTGCTTGCTTCATTTTGCATCCATTCATGAATGTCTTTCCATGCTTTGCGGTATCCTTCAGAGTCCTCATTTCTTACATTCATGTGCCACAGTCTGTTTGGCCATTCCCCAATTTGCTGGGTATCAACTTTGTTTCCAATTCTTAGTGATTACAAAAAGTGTTATTATTAATATTTTGGTGTATATGGAATCTATTTTTTCATCAAACCATTTAAACTCTTGATGCCTCAGTTTTCCCATTGATAAAATAAAGGGTCTGAACTATAATCTTTAAGATACTTTCCAATTTCAAATCCTCCAAATCCTCCAAATCCCCTTCCTTCTTTCACAAAGCTAAACTTTAGGCCATCATACATGGAATAGTTCAACCAGAGGTGTTTATAATAGTACTAAAAGCTGAGATTTATTTTATTAGGCTTTAAAGTTTGCAAAGAATTTTGCATGTGGACTTTCCCTTGAGCTTCAGAACAATCACGATTGACATTTATAGGTGAGGAAACTGAGGCTGAGGGCTGTTAAGTAACTTGCTTATGGTCATAGAGCTAGTAGTGGAAGCGGGATTTGAATGAGGTCTTCCTGACTCTGTGTTCAGCTTCCTATTTAGTGTCTTTGCTAATAGTATAGTGGGAAGAAGACTTCCTGGAGACGTGTATCTTATATGAATGAAGATGTAGTTTCATTTATTTATTCATTTATTTATAGTCAGCATAGATACCACCTTTTAGGTAAATAGACATTTAGCTCTTCGAGGTATGAACATTATTCATTCACTTACTAAGAGTTATTCCCTGGATCTGACTTGGCAAAGAGAGGGAAATGAAGCAGATAGATGCAGAAACATAGGAAAAGTTTTATCATAAAAATTAGTGCCAGTTTATGAATAAGTATAAGGGGATTGTCTCTAGACAGCATGAATTCAAAGGTAAAAGAAAAATCCACCGCTGCCACCCTTTCCCCAAATCCCTTTACCTCATCTAGCTGATATGGAGCTTTTTTGATTGGCTTTAGGTTTAGGTGTACATTAAAACGGGCAGGTAGGTGGCACAGTGGATAGAGTGCTGGACCTGAAGTCAGGAAGACTTATCTTCATAAGCTCAAATCTGACCTCAGACATTTACTAGCTGGGTGTCCCTGGGCAAGCCATTTAACCCTGTTGGCCTCAGTTGCTGATCTATAAAATGAGCTAGAGAAAGAATGGCAAACCACTGCAGTATCTTTGCCAAGAAAACCCCCAATGGAGTCACAAAGGGGCAGGCATGACTGAACAACAATGCATTAAAATGCAAGTGATGCAAAAAGTCTTAATATTTTTTAAATTCATGTATTAGTGTGAATGGATTTAAGATATTTCCTTGAGAACAGGTTTTTATAGAGAGTAGAAGGGCAAAAAAGGAGGAATCATAGGGAAGTTTCGAGAAAGGCACAGGCAGAGGAGACTGGAGATTAACTTTTCCTATATCACAGTTTCACATATGGCTGGCTTTGCTAAGACCTATAATTTCTCAGAAAATGAAATACACTCTATTAAGTTGTATCCACAATGATGGAATAGAGTGGTAATTTTGGCCACCCACTGTGCCATCTATGGCTTCCATTGCAAGGTATATTCTTCTGGGAGATTTCCTGAGACAAAATCTGCTAAGATCTTCAAAGTGTGCTTTGAATAGCAAGTCCAAGTGTTTTTGTCGCATTCAACTTCTTCCAATCAAGAAAGAATTTTAGGGACTTCTTACAATGTCCGGTGACTTCTCTCGGCTTTCTTGTTTGACCTTTGTTCTCAAAGGGACTATGACATTAAGAAAGTGATGCCAGGACTGGCAATCGAATTGTACTTAAATGAGGGAGGGCTGTGCAAAGTCACCAGCCTCACTTTCTCCTCAGGAGCCATCTGGGTCCAGAGGTGAGATACAGATCAGAACGACTGGAGATGGCCCCAGATGCAGGACGAGATATTGTCCTTTTTAAGCTAAAGTCTTTCCCAGGTCTCAGTTTCATTGAGGCAATGCCCATTCAGTGATTAAGGCTAGTTAATAAAGGAGGCGTGGTCCTTCAGAGAGAAATCTAGCGGGTAAACCCCAAGATACCTCTGAGAGGCTTCAGCAATCAAAATGTACACTCCTGCAGGGGCAGCTCATTCCTTCAACAAGTATGTACTGAAAGCCTGCTTAATATGTACTTGGCACCATGCCACTTGTTGGATCAGGATGTGAAAGTGTTGTAGGTCATGCCCCATATCTGCCCTCTAGGAATTTTTCATCTTACTGAGGAAATAAAAACAAGAAGAAGATAAGACAACCCGTAATCAAACGGCCAAATGAATTATAAAGGGAGTAACTACTATGAGTTCTTAACATCCCTATAATCCAGGAAGGCTTCATGGGAAAGGTGGTTCTTAAGTCGGAAGAATTGAATTGGCTGAAAAGAGAAAGGAATAAATAGGAATGACAATAATAATGTTAATAACAATGGCAATAATAACAGTAATAGCAATGACAACAATAATAACAGCAATAACAATGGCAACAATAACTGTAAGAGCAATGACAACAATAATAACAGCAATAACAATAGCAACAATAACTGTAAGAGCAATGACAATAATAATAGTAATAACAATGATGATAATAATTATAACAGCAATGACAATAATATTAATAGCTATGACAATAACTGTAATAGCAATGACAATAATAATAATAGTAATAACAATGGCAACAATAGCTGTAAGAGCAATGACAACAATAATAACCGTAATAACAATGGCAATAATAACTGTAAGGGCAATGACAATAATAATGTTAGTAACAATGACAACAATAACTTTAATAGCAATGACAACAATAATAACAGCAATAACAATAGCAACAATAACTGTAAGAGCAATGACAATAATAATAGTAATAACAATGATGATAATAACCGTAATAGCAATTATATAATAATAATAGTAATAACAATGATGATAATAATTATAACAGCAATGACAATAATATTAATAACAATAACTGTAATAGCAATGCCAATAATAATAATAGTAACAACAATGGCAATAATAATGTAATAGCAATGAGAATAATAATAATAGCAATAACAATGGCAATAATAACTGTAATAGCAATGACAACAATAATAACCGTAATAACAATGGCAATAATAACTGTAAGGGCAATGACAATAATAATGTTAGTAACAATGACAACAATAACTGTAATAGCAATGACAATAATAATAATAACAATAACAATGGCAATAATAATGTAATAGCAATGACAATAATAATAATAATAGCAATAACAATGGCAATAATAACTGTAATAGCAATGACAACAATAATAACCGTAATAACAATGGCAACAATAACTGTAAGGGCAATGACAATAATAATGTTATTAACAATGACAACAATAACTGTAAGAGCAATGACAACAATAATAGTAATAACAATGATGATAATAACCGTAATAGCAATTATATAATAATAATAGTAATAACAATGATGATAATAATTATAACAGCAATGACAATAATATTAATAACAATAACTGAAATAGCAATGACAACAATAATAATAGTAACAACAATGGCAATAATAACATTATTAGCAGTGACAATAATAATAATAATAACAATAACAATAGCAACAATAACTGTAAGAGCAATGACAATAATAACAGTAATAACAATGATGATAATAACCGTAATAGCAATTATATAATAATAATAGTAATAACAATGATGATAATAATTATAACAGCAATGACAATAATATTAATAACAATAACTGTAATAGCAATGACAACAATAATAATAGTAACAACAATGGCAATAATAATGTAATAGCAATGAGAATAATAATAATAGCAATAACAATGGCAATAATAATGTTAATAACAATGACAACAATAACTGTAATAGCAATGACAATAATAATGTTAATAACAATGACAACAATAACTGTAATAACAATGACAACAATAATAACTGTAATAACAATGGCAATAGTATTTACAGAGCATTTTAAGATTTGTAAAGCATTTTAGCTGTGTTACTTCACTTGATCAAAAAGATAAGAATGGGTATAACATTTTGGAAGATAGTGCCTTTTTGCCTTTTCACAGAAAGGGGGATAAGCAGGAGTGGCTTGCTGCTTCTCAAGTCTTCTCTTTGCCTGGCTGGTGAATCACAGAATTTATAAGAGAATGCCAAAGCCAAATAATTTGGTTATTTTCCTTGTGTCCTTCTCAAAATTGTCCAACCTTCCCCTCTATCAATATCTCTTTGACAAAGACAGATTTTTCACTGAACTCAAGAATAAACTGCTGTGTTTCTGATTTCCTTTTCCATGTTGTTAGATTGCCAAAGACTGTTACATAAATCAATCAAAACTAAATGAGATGTAAAACTCAAATCCATCAGAGTAGATTTATTTGATATGGAAAGTTAGGTATATGAACAAATTGTAAACAAATTAAAGAGAACATGAACAAGTCAGAACATTCAGACCAATTCATTAAGATTCAGGAAGTTTTCTGAACAAATTAAAGGCGCATACTTGACTAAAGGCTTCCTATACCTCTTGGGCTTTAAGATTTATATAATCTGGGGTATTATGAAGCTAGTAGTTCTGACCTCATCAGAGTGTGCTAAGTGAGCAAAATAAGCAGTTGAATTAACTGTGACAACATAAAAGATTTGGCTGTTAGGATTATATAACACCTATTATGGAAATTAAATCACCATATCTGATGAGATAGGAAAGGAAATGAGGCCATCAGTGAGACTGGATATGTTTATCCCGGTGCATCCTCAGAGGTCTCATCAGGCAAAGTGACGACTCTCATACAAACCTATTAAATGAGCCATAACTAAGATGAGGAAACCAAAGTTTTCCCCCAGAATACAAAATTTTAGAGGATAGATAATCTTAAGTAATGATTTGTAAAGAGTATTCAGTTTTTATGGGGTTACTTTTATATTTTGATGTCAACTTGACTCCTTCAGCAGGGTAGAAATTAATCAGCACAAATAATTAGTTCAAGTAGGAAGCTGTCAGATGATACTGATCTTTCTCTCTAGCCTCTATTCTGAGGTCACAAACCAGGTGGACTCCCTGGTCTGGCCCCACCCTGCTCCTGCCTGAGCAGTGGCTTTCACAGAAATCTCTTCTCACTCTGAGGTTTTGTATCTTCAAGGTTGGTTTAAAGACGCATTTAGTGTAGTTATGGACCTTAGAGGTCATCCAGTTCAATCTCCTCATTTCACAGATGAGCAAAAGAATTAAAGAGAAGTTTAGTGACTTGCCCAAGGTCACACAGGAAATAGTGTCAGGCATGGGATTCCAGGTCAGGTCCTATGACTCCAAGGTCACTTTGCTTTCTACTGCAAAATAGGCTTCCTACTACTTCTAAGTTATCTTTTGTTTATTGTTCTCTTAGTTGTTTATCTCCAACCCACTTAGAGACTAACTAAAAGAAAGATAACACATTAATATAGGAGAGACGTAAGATTCAGATGACTAGCACATATGACATGTATACAGTTCAAAGTGGTGAATCTCAATTTGCTCTCATGTTCAACTGGTTCTTCCTTATAGAAGAACCGTTCAAAAGTTCAGTCACCATAATTTAATTAATAAGAAGACTAGGAATAGCAGGGAGTATGATGTAGCAGGAAGATCATGAGATTTGGAATCAGAAGACCTGAGTTCAAATACTGATGATACTGAACTATTTGTGTGATGCTAGGACTGACATGAGGCCTTGAACATGAGGCACTTCATAAATGTTCATGCAATTGAATTTGGGCAAGTGACTTTTGGTTTGCGTGTTTTTGGAATTTTTTTTTTCAAAATTGACAAATATTTTATCTTCTTCCTACCTTCCCTCCACCAATACTATTCCATTGGGGAAAAAAAAGAAAACAAAACTCTTGTAATAAATATGCATAGTAAATCTGAACAAATTCCCATGTTAGCCAAGCAAAATGAGAGAAGAAAAGAAAGAGAACACTTATTTTTGTATATTTTTTGACCACTTATCCCTTGGGGAATGGCTCTTATTCTCAGAAATTTGAATAAGTTCCTTATATTCTTAAAACATCTTGCTACCTTGACTTCCACTCTCTAAAGTCCAGATATGTTTCATGGAATATATTCCATGTAATACAATGGACATTCACCCCATCCCAAGGTTCTCTAGTATTCTTGAAAGACTTGGGGGGTCTAGACTCCCTGTCAATGGCTTTAAGTCCCCACCAAATGTATTATTTGATGGTGAGTCCTTTACACCCCAGTTCCATTTAACCACAATCAAATTTTTATTACTGTTTACAAAGGAATATTTTCTTCAAAGAAATAATCACAAATACACAAATTTACTCTCCTAATATGTGGGGGCCTTAATTTACTTCCTCCATACTATCTCAGTCTCTGAGGAAGGGATAGTTTAGCTAATTTTCTATAGATCACAGACTTAGTTCTAAGTCCAACACTTTGGGCTTCCTAAGCATATGCAAAGCAAGTCTATATTACGTATGTAGTTTTGCTAGATAAGTTATTTTTGGATGTAAGTCTATATCTTTTTCCTTCTGAAGTATTGAATTCCAAGTTCTTTGATCCTTTATGTGGTGGATGCTAAATCATATGTGACCCTGACTATGGCTCCACAGTATTTTAATTCTTTCTAGCTGCTTGCAGTACTTTATCTTTGATCTGGAACCTCTGGATTTTGGCTCTGTTTCTGGGTGTTTTTATTTTGAGGTTTCTTTCAGTGGATGGCTAGTAGATTCTTTCTATTTCCATTTGCCTCCTCTTGTTCTAAGAGATTTGGGCCATGTTCTTTTATGATTTCTGCAAACATTATATCTAGGCTTTCTTTTTGGTCATGGCTTTCTTAAGCTTCTTTCTTGATTCTTAAATTCTCTCTCCTTAATCTATTTTCCAGGTCAGTTGTTTTTGTTATGAAATATCTTATATTTTCTTCTATTTTTCAATCCTTTAGCTTTGTTTTACTATTTCTTGCTTTTCATGGAATCATTAACTTCTGCTTAGTTCACTGTAATTTTCAGTGAGTTTATTCCTTGGTGAAGGTTTTGTACCTCATGTGCCAAGCTGTTAATTTTCTTTCCAATTCTTCTGGTTGTATGTTTTGATCTTTTTTGTCACCAAAGTAAGATTCTATAGTCTGAATTTTTTCCCCTGTTTGCTCATTTCCCCAGCCAATTGCTTGACTTTTTGACTCTTTGTTAAGGTAGGACTCTGTTTCCAGTGTGGGGGGTATACTGTCCCAAGCTTCAGGGGTTTTGTGCACCTGTTTTCAGAGATACTGTAAATTTTCAGTTCTTCCAAGGTGGTATGATCAAAGGAGAGGTGTTTACTTCTCTCCTGGCATGTGCTCAGGTCTGTGAGTGACCACAAGCACTCTTTTCTGCCTTGGAATTGTGAGGAAGATTCCCTCTCCACCACTGCCACAAGCTCTGCCACACCAGTGCTCCTCCTCACCCCAGGACCACCACCCAGGACTGCAATCCAGATCCAAGCATGGGCAAAGCAAGAGAATCTTGCCTCAGCACCAGCAAAGAGATCCCTGCAATCCCCTCTCTGATAAGCTGCTCAATTCCCCACTATCTGTGGGACAAGAGCTCTGGAAGCAGCTGCTCCTGCCATCCTTGGGCAGGGCCCGGATCACGCTCCTCTCTCACCCAGGTCTGACAGACCTTTCCTACCGACCTTCTAAGATGTCTTTGACATTTTTGGGTTGAGAAGTCTGGAAACTGTCACAGCTGTCAGTGATTTAGTCCCCTGAGGCCTGCTCCGAGTTTGCCAGGGCCCAGTCTGTGTTGGCACAGCTCACTTTGGGCTGTACTCTTCTCTCAGACTGGTGTAGCAGACCTTTTCTGTCAACCTTCCAGGTTGTCTTGGGCTGAAATTTGTTTTACTCTGTCATTTTGTGGGTTCTGCTACTTTAGAATTTGTTTAGCGTCATTTTCTACAGGCATTTGGAAGGGTTTGGGGGAGAGCTCAAGCAGGTCCCTGCTTTTACTCTGCTATCTTGGCTCCTCTCCTCTCCCAATTCTTTTTTTTTTTCTATAGCTCTCTTTTTCAACTCTCTTTTAATTCCTCTGCCAGGAATTCTAGTTGATCCTGCAGTTAAGCTTTGTTTTCCTTTGAGGTTTTGAATTAATTTTCTTCTTCTTGGTTTTTGTCCTGAGCATCCCTGTCACCATTACAGCTCTTTATAATAGAATTATTTTCTTTCATTTTCTAATTATTTCAGCCTATTTCTGACTGTTCAGACTTTATGTTAGGGCTAGGCCCTAAATAGTTCTAGAGGGAATATCTGGGCTGAGTTTGTATCCTCTTGAGTTTTTCTGTTGTTTTCTTTATGTATCGAATGTTGTGTTATTCCTAGATAACAGGGACAACTCAGTCTGGGGACCTGCAAGTTTTCAAAGCTCTCAAAGTCATTTAATCCAGTGCAAAGTCTGATCTCTCCTGGATCAGATTCTGCAAATCCTTGACAAGTTTGGTCCAGAATTCCAGAGATTGTTGGTGGACTCAAATATATCAACTAACTAGAAAACTCTGCAGGTTCAGAGCATAGGCTCCCCTGTGGTCAGGCTGCCCTGGTTATTCCACTATAGGCTTTAAACCTGGCTAGAAACTGGAACTGAAGTGCTATTCTGTTCCTGGAATCAGAACCGGACAGCTATTGTTTGCTTCTGAAGTTGTTCCTCATTCAAAATATTGCATAAGATCTGTGATCACTCATCACCTGGGAATGCCACTCCTAGGTAAAAATTCCTTCCTTAGTCTGCCCTGGATCTCTGATCCAGAACTAGATAGTAAATAATAGAGTTGTCAGTTGGAACCAGTCCTGAATTTTGCACAAAGTTGGCCCTCTTGTATGAAATTGGCACCTCTTCTTGCCCTGTTGCATAGCCTCAGTCTTTTTTTAATTCTTGCAGCACTAGAGTGTTCTGGACAGTGCACAGCTACTAAACCCATACCCCATGTCTGTAGACCCCTCTGTCTCCTTATGATGATCTAGGTTGGAAATATAACTCATTGTGATTTTTTTCCTTTGATTTCCTTATCAGGACCTAATCTGCTGCATTTTCTAGATTTTGGGGTGAGGAATTATGTTGGAGAATTTGTCTATACTTCATCCTGCTACTCTGCCATCTTAGTTGTGCTTTATTCCTCATGTATCATGGAAATCAGAACTTTATCAGAAGAACTTGTCACAAAGATTTTTCCTCAGTTAACTGGCTTTAGACCTGAAGTCAGGAAGACCTGAATTAAAATCTAGCCTCAGACACTTACTAGCTACATGGTCCTGGGCAAGTCACTCAACCCTGTTTGCTTCAGTTTCCTCATATGTAAAATGATCCGGAAAAGGAAATGGCAAACCATTCCAGTATCTTTGCCAAGAAAACCCCAAATGAGATGGTAAAGAGTCAGACACAACTGAAATGACTAAACAACTATCAAAAGTATCTATTTTATCTTCTGTGATTCTATTTCTTATTTGGTCTTGAACACTTCTTCTATCTATATATCTGAGAGGAAATTTCTTCCTTCCTCCTCTAATTTGTTTATTATGTGATCTTTTTTATTTTAGTCATGTATCTTTTTGTCTTGGTAAGTAGCGGGAATTGATGGTTTAAACCTAATTTCTGCCAGATTGCTATCTTCCCAGAGTCATTTGTCAGCGACTCTTTACTCCAATAGTTGCAATATTTGAGTTTATTAAACACAACTACTGGGTTCATTTTCCTCTCTATATTATATACCTAATCCTTTCCACTGATCAGCTTCTCTATTTTTTAAACCAGTACCAAATTATTTTGATGATTATTCTTTTGTATCAGGGCAGAGCCAAGATGGCAGAGTAAAAGCAGGAACTTGCTTGAGCTCTCCCCCAAACCTCTCCAAATATCTGTATAAAGTGACTCTAAACAAATTCTAGAGCTACAGAACTCACAAAATGACAGAGTGAATCAAATCTCCAGCCCAAGACAGCTCCCGTTCTGAGAGCAGAGTGCAGCCCACCATGGCCCACCTGGTGTGGCCCACACCAGCACAGATGGGGCTGGAGCATGCCTCAGGGCACTGAATTACTGGCACCTGTGGTGATTCCCAGACTTCTCAAACCACAAATGCCAAAGACAACTTAACAGGTCAGTGGAAAAACTCTGTCAGATCTGAGTGAGAGGAAAGCATGGTCTGGCCCCAGCCCCAGGGCAGCAGAGGTGGCAGCAGCAGCAGCAGTGGAGGCAGCAGCAGTGGAGGTGGCAGCGGCAGTGGCTGCTTTCAGAGCTCCAGGCTCACAGATGGTGGGGGGGATCAAGCCGCTGATCAGAGCAAGATTGTAGGAATCTCTTTGCTCGTGCTGAGGCAGGATTATCTTGCTTTGCCCTGCTTGGATCTGGGTCGTAGTCCTGGGTGGTGGTCCTGGGGGGAGGAGGAGCACTGGTCACACAAAACCCCTAGAGCTTGGGACACAGCACTCTCCGCTCTGGAAGCAGAGTCATACCTTGACAAAGAGCTCAAAAGTCAAGTAATTGTCTGGGAAAATGAGTGTACAGCATAAAAAACTTCAGACTATAGAATCTTACTTTGGAGACAAAGAAGATCTAAACATACAGTCAGAAGAAGACAACAAAGTCAAAGATCCTACATCAAAAGTCTCAAAGAAAAATATGAATTGGTCACAGGCCATGGAAGAGCTCAAAAAAGATTTGAAAATCAAGTAAGAGAAGGAGAGGAAAAATTGGGAAAAGAAATGAGAGGATGCAAGAAAATCACGAAAAACAAGTCAGCAGTGATGTATTTTGATGCATTCTACTTCCCCTACCCTACCCTACCCTCTTCTCTTTCTTTCGTTCACACACCCATCACAAGTTCTTGCTCTTTCCTTTTAAACCCTCTTCATGCTCAGCCCTCTGAGCTGCAACTTTGTTTTGCTTATGCCTAATCACCTCCAAGAAATCATCAAGCAAAACTTCCCCGAGGTCCTAGAACCCGAGGGCAAAATAGTCATCGAAAGAATCCACCCATCACCTCCTGAAAGAGATCCCAAATTGAAGATGCCAAGGAACATTATAGCCAAATTCCATGATTATCAAGTCAAGGAGAAAATGCTACAAGCAGACAAAAAAACCATTTCAAATATTGAGGAACTACAGTCAGGGTCACGTAGGATCTTGCAGCTTCTACATCAAAAGACTGGAGACATTGGAATATGATATTCTGTAAGGCAAAGGAGCTTGGACTACAACCAAGGATCAACTACCCAGCAAAATTGAGCATAATCTTTCAGGCAAGGAGATGGACATTCAATGGAATAAGGGATTTCCAGACCTTCAGGATGAAAAGACTGGAGCTCAATGGAAAATTTGATTTTCAAATACAGGACTCAAGAGAGGCATTAAAAAGGTAAACAGGAAAAAAATATAAGAAAAAAAACCCCTTATTATTCAGTAAGGCCAAACTGTGTACATTCCTATATGGGAGGATGATACTTGTTAATCTTGAGAATTGTATATTTATTATGACATTTAAAAGGGATATACATGGATAGAGGGTATGGGTATAAATTAACTGATGTTATGATAAAAAACCTAACTAAAAGGTACAAAGGGATTGTAATGGGAGAAGAGGAAAGGAGGATGCAGAAAAGGGCAAATTACATCACATGAAAAGGCACAAAAACACAGTAGAGGGAAAGAAGGGAAGGAGATGAGTACTATTTCAGCTTTACTCATTGGATTTCATTCAAAGAAGGAATAACATACTCTGCTCTCTCCTATCCCTTTTTGCTTGTTTGTATAGTCTTCTACTTGCCCAAGCAGATTTTGTGAGATGGAAAGTTTCTGTGCCCTTCCCCTCTTTTTTCTCTGACATATTCATTTTATTTCCCCTTTATTTCTTCTTTTAAGATCTTCAAAACAAATTCTGGCACCTGGGTATCTTTAGATGAAAAGGGGCAAAGCAGTATATTGGGAAGAGCACTGGATTTGGACTCAGAGGCCTTAGCTTCAAATCCTGATGGATACATATTGCCTGTGTGACCATGGGCAAGTCCTTGTTTTCTCTGGTCCTCAGTTTCCTCATCTGTAGAATAAAGAAAGTGAAACTAGATAGCCTCTGATGTCCTTTCTAGATCAAAATACATGATCTTATGAACTCTGGAAGAGATCTTAGACTTTAGAAACAAGGCTATATAATAAGGAGAGATTCTAGGAAACAGAGATCCCAAGACAGTTGTCCTTTGAACCCCACAAATCTACTTCTTGGGGAGGGTCAATTTTGACTCAGAGTTGTTCTCCCAGGGTGGAAAAACCTCAAAATCCTTTCTCAGCTATCATACATGCATGACCTTTGTGCAAGTCCCAGACTTGGACAATGTTTCTAGATGGCTTAGAAAAATAGCTGAATCCACATTGGTCAGGTGTAGTTACATCAGGGGACAGGTAGCATATCACCCATAGATACCATGACCCTGCTACAGAGATAATGACTTTTGACAACTACTCCCCCTTAAAAAACAACCCCAAAACTTGTAAAAGAAATAAAAGGCCCCAACCATTTTGGAGAGCAATCTGGAATTATGCCCAAAGTGTTATTAAACCCCCTATACCCTTTGACCCAGCAATACCATTATTATGTTTGTTTCCCAAGGTGATCAGAGAAAAAGGAAAAGAACCTACATGTTCTAAAATATTTATAGCAGCTCTCTTTGTGGTGGCAAAGAGCTAGAAATTGAGGGGATGCCTATCAATTGGGAAATGGCTGAGCAAGTTGTGGCATATGATCATGATGGAATACTATTGTGCTATGAGAAATGATGAGCTAGGGGATCTTAGAAAAACATGGAAAGACTTGCATGAAATAATGAAGAGTGAAATGAGCAGAACCAAGAGCAAACTGTATATAGTAACAACAATATTGTCTTAAGAGCAACTTTGAGTCGCTAAGTAATTTTGACTATGAAAAATACCCAAATTAACTACAAAAGACCTATGAAGGGTAGGGGAGGCAAAGAAGAGAAAAAGTGGGGGGAAAAGAAAGTTACGTGATAACTTTATTATGTATCTAAAAGGAATAATAAATTGTACATAATAGATTTGCAGTTTCATGTGCGGTCATCTTTTTTAACTCTATTATGTTATGGAAATGCTTATTTTATTTCATAAATTTAAAATAAACAAAATTTTTAAAAAAAAGAAATGAAAGGAGAAGGAAGAGGCAAGTGAGGATGTAATAGTCTGAAAAGGTGAACCCTGGGGGAAGGAGGTGTCATGATATGGGGCCAGTGGAAGACTGTGAGGCTTAAGGACAGAGTCTGGGGAAGAAGTGTGTTTCCTACTGTTCTACCTAACTGCACCCTAGGACAAAGTCCTGATTGCCACACCCTAGTTATGGTGCTGCTTAAAGTTATGTGAAATAAAGGGAATAGATCATATGGTCTGTAATGGTTCTCTCAACTCTAACATTCTATGACTCGGTGGTCTATTTTGGCATTTCCTGTTTGGGGCTGTGTGTAGATGTGGTGATACAGGGTGGCATGGAGATTCTTAAGCTGTGCTGATCTTTCAGTGAATAGTCAATAACTCAGTTTTCAGTGATACAGAGAGGACCCCTTTAGTATGCTCCATACACCTATGATATTCCTGGCGCTTGATCCTATCAATGTACACATGTCAGCGTGGCTTACTCCCCAAACTAAACTGTCATAAGGTGTCACAGACTAATCAGGATCAATTCTGGATTAGACAGATTAGGGTTAATAAAAACTGACCCATTTTTGACCCATTAATAGTACTTGGTGGGAAAGCACTTGAGGGTTGGGGTTGGAGGAGGACAGAGAAAAACCCAGGAGAAATTTCAGAGGAGAAAAAGATGAAGGCTGTAGTTTGAACATGAACAGGTGTTTCCAGGGTAAGAAGTGGCAAGAGTAGCATGGAGTGGCAAGATTCAATAGGGGACGGATTTACTTCCAAGACCTTGCAGGTGTAGTGGACTATCAAGAGAATAACAATGAAAATGTGCTATTTTTTTTGGTGGGATGGTTAAATTACTGACTCACCCTCAGTAGAATGAGCTCTGCATTGTTTATCTAGAAGGGAGCCAGGCTGATTCATTCACTTTCTTCTCAAGCCACTGATTACCAATAGCAGACAGTTTGTCCTTTGTGAAGATGGCCATAGCGCCATGAAATAGAATTATTCACTTGCTTACAGAAGGACTGAGCCTCTAACCTCAGGCTAATGAGCTCAATGATTTAACTGCCTGAATACTGAATCTTACTCCAGGGCTTAGGGAGAATGGCTCTATACCCAAACATGGCAACTTGTAGTTTCATGTACATGCAATTATCTACACAGAGACACTTGGAGAGAAAATAGCAAGTCAGGCTAATTTACAGTTTAGATGAACACAAAAATAATATAGAGTAAGGGGAAAATTTTGCAAGGAATAAAAATTATTAATTTTCTAAATGTATCAGAATTTCTTATTTCATTGTCCTAATTATATCTGATTCCCATCAATCAAAGGGTACAAGAGGGAATGTGTATTCCTGGGTACCAGCCTTGTCTGGCAATATTTTGCTTACACATCTTTGTCTAATGCAGTTCAACGCATAGCGACTTTTGGTGCTTAACTAAATTTGACCACAGAGCTTTAGGGAACTACATGAGAGGGCACATTTGGGGCTATTTCACAAGTGGAAGAAACAGGAATGTTTAGCCTGGGGAAGAGGAGACTTGGGTGTTTTTTTGGATGGGGGGTGTCATGATGGCTGTTTTCAAGTACTTGATGGGCTATTCCATGGAAAGTTAGACTTGTTCTGCCTTGGGGCAGAGGACAGATCTAGGAGCAGTGGTGTTTTTATCCTTCATTCCCGAAGAGGACCAATGATGTCATGAGGGGGATGTCTTGATTTGCTTATGAATTGGATTTAAGTGAGGCAGGGCTGTGCAAAGTTATCAGCCTCACTCTCTCTTCCAGAGTCATCAAAGTCCAATGGCAAAACAAAGGTCAAGATGACTGGTGATGGCCCACGATGCAGTGGATGACCTTTACCTTTCTGAATTAAGGTCTTTCCTAGGCCTCAGTTTGTCAGAGGCAATGATCATTCAATGACTAAGGGTTAGGTAAGAATTGAGAAAAAAATGACCTAATTTACCATCACAAAAATATCGATCAGGGAGGGGAAGACCCTCAAAGTTTCTGCATAGAACAGAAAACTATCAATGTTTAAGTTCATTCTAAGCTGTTAAATGGGTGAAAGTTGCAAAGAGGTTCATAGGTTTGATATTTGAAGAGACTCCTGATCCATTGAGCTGCCTCAAAGTGGAAGCCACTTCTTGGCTGGTAGTGACTTCCCTCTCACCAGAGGGCTTCAGGAAAAGACTAGATGATTACTTGTTGGGTATGTGGTAGAAAACCATTTTGTACAGGACTATGCAAACTCTGAGGTTGCTTTTAATTCCTCTGAGTCTGTCAACTTTTGGTTGTTTCATAGATCCTAATTCAAATTTAAAGGTATAGCTCACTTCGATGCCAATGAAGGGGCCTAGGGGCAGGGTTAGGGGTGGGGGTGGTAACTGCTTAGGTTTTTCAATGTCCTTTTCAGGCCCTTTCTGCAGTCTCCCCGCATCTTTCTTGTAATCTCTAGCTTCTCTCTCTGGTCTGTGCCATGGGCCTTGCTCCCCCACCTGTTTCCACTCTATACACTTTTAAACCACCAGCTCACATCCCTGGTGCTATTTTATGTTGCACCTCAAAGTCTTTTTAATTTTTTTTGTTTGTTTTTACAACCTGGCCTTTCTCCTTCCTTAATTTCTTCTGGCTTTATGTTGCTCAAAGGGTTATGTATCGTTGCACCTCCAGGGCATCATCTGCCCATACCTGGCTCAGCCGTTGTTTTTCTTCTCTTTCCCCTTCTGCCACCCCCCCCTGCCCCACCCACCCCCAGCTTGGACCCAGTTCAAGTTATGCTTTTACGGTATCTCCTCCTAGACCACGGAGTACATATTGCATTTTAAAGGCAATTCCTGTTAGCCTCCGTTACTCGTATACCTAAAGTGCTAGAGTATTCCCTCCCTCACTTCTTGAACTGATTTATGTCTGGTGATGTCTATCTAGAAGTGTTCCACTGAGGACCTGACAAGTGATAGGCGGGGCTTTTGCTGATTCATTTAATACCTCATTGGTACCATAGCAGCTCTGGGGTTGCTTGTCTGTTGCTTTTCTCTGGTTGACCCACCTCTTTTTCTGGTCAGACATGTCCTTGAAGAGGCCCTTTTTTTTTATTTTTATTTTTGCTGCTTCTGAAGTACTAGCCATTTTTAGTAATGAGTTGAAGGTTACTTTCCCTCCTCCCTTCTTTCCTCTTTCTGGATTATTTGCAATTTTCGTTCTTCTGAGTTGTCAGTGTTTTATGAATAGCAGTCATAAAATATTTCCAGGAGAATATTGGTAATAAAAAAAGAGATTTTGTAGCAAGAAGTAGCTCACAATCATGAAAGCACTGTGCATTTCTCCAAATTCGATTTACCCCAGTTTCTCTCTCCTATTCAGTTTTGGATCCAGCTCATTATAGATCTGTAGTGCCTTCTTCTGACATACAAATATGTATATAAATATATATGAATAATTCAATTGGTATTATACATGTAGTTTATATATGTATATGTAATATATATGTGTATATATCAATATTGTATTACATACACATATGTGTATATATGTGTACACACGCACATATATATTAGATCTTGTCAAAATGCCTTTTTTCCCTTTTAAATTATATTTTTATTTGTATCAATTAAAAAGTATCTGCCCTCTGTTGCCAGTTCAGCTCTTCCTCACTATATGATAGTTACAGAAAAGGCCACCAAAAATGAGAATTGAGTAAACTAATTTATTCAAGCAAACAATAAAGAGAAATCAGAGAAGTTCCACTGATTAGAATATACCAGAAAAAAAAGAGTGAATGAGTTCTTCAGCTGGGAGTTGGGATATTGCTCCTACTGTACCCTGACTTAGGGACCCTTGGAAATATGCAGGTGGGATTGAATAGTCATTCATGATATGTGGGAGCTCAAACTTGCAGGTGGCCTACTTAGTACATATTTAAGTACTCCTGGAATAATACCAGATGTTTGGTGTGAAATAGGGAATTAGTGGACTTTCTGTTCTTTACAACCATCCAGTCAAAATTTGCATAAAATTCAACCACAGAAGACTGAACAAAGAATAGAAAGTATCTAGATGAGAATTATAGCTACATCCGCAGAATCAGTTTGAAGATGAAGATTCAGATAATTTATTTTTGTAATAGCAATAGCAAAGACACTACTCATACTTCAAGTTAGGTTAAATAAATGAGAGAGACTTGGTTGGATTAGAGTACTCAAGGCTCAGGCTGTTGTTAGCACTTCCTGTGCACCTGAGTAAAAAGTAGCCACAAGGAGCTTTTTGATGCTTGGCTAGTGGGTGATATGGGCAACGAAGGCAATGGAGCTTTACTCAGCTATATCAACTCAAGGTATCCTCAATGGCTATCCTTGTTGAATATCTTTCTACTATGTCTAAGTAAATTATTTTTTTTGATAACTGATGAATGATCAACCAATATCTTATTTCATTCAAATAAACCTTAATTACTACGGGACTGACTTGAGTTTGGTGAGGCCAAAACACATTTAAATTGTACAACCTTGATCCCAGACAGTTTGTAAATATGCAAAGTCTTCAGGAAATTATGGAGCTAGAGACTCAAGTATGCTTGAACATTAGGGCTTGTCTTCATCCTCTGCATTGCATTTTGTATCTCAATTCAAGGTAATTCTAGCAAACTTCTTATCCCACCTGGTATACTGTTATAGCAGAAGATTTTTTCTTTTACTTTCTGGCTGTATTCACTTCATCAAAGCAAGATGTAAATAGTTTCATATTTATAATAGGGTAATGCATTCTGAAGAGATACAGAAGTACATAAAGAAAGAAATATTTGAATTGGTGAACATAAATTCTGTTTAGGAACAATTGTGTTGGGTATAAAAAGAATTGTAGAAGCATATTAAAAACCTCCTTTTTAGTTATAACTGAAGATCTTAAATAATATTTTCTTTGGACTAAAATATTTTCCATTAGTTTCCCTCCAGGAAGTCGGGTGGAAGGTCAAGAAAAACTAAGGTGGTAGAAACAAAGATTAAAGGTGATAACCAAATCTCATTTTTTATCTAGTTGAGATAATTAATTTTCCCTACCCACTTGAAGTGATTGGTGCTACTGTCATTCATTTAAGGGTAGTCTTCTCTTTTCCATTCAATGGTTATGATATTGTTGCAAGGAGGATGCTCTTTCTAATCTCTAGGAAGAAAATGAGTAGTTGTACTTGAAGATTAAGTGACTAATGTTCTGGACTGTTAAGCCAAAATTGTATTGTAAGATATTGTGAACTTTTCCTTATTCAAGATTCCTATAAAAGTTACCTTAGATTGTCTTAGGGTGGAGGGCATGGGAGAATTGTACCACTTTGATGTTTCTCTAAGCTAAAAATGCTTAGATTTAGAATCATGTCAAATTAAATAAAAATTGTTTCCAGAAGACTTGTGCCTAAAATGTAGACCACATCCCACCCCTATCCTCCCCCACTGATTTTTTTATATTCCCATCCTGATTATGTTGAATCATGCGATCCTAGATTTGGAGCTAGATCTAACCTTACAAATCATCTAATCTAGAAACTCTCATTTTATAGATGAAGAAACTGGGATCCAGAGCAGATAAGTGATTTGTCTAAGGTTACAGAGGTGTCATCATTATCTAACCACAGATGAAATATTCTTTCTTCTGTCTCTTGCTGTTTCTCCTCTAAGCAAGCTTATTCTCTAATTCTGAAATCCATGGGTCATTCTGAGTTTATCATGAGCTTCCTAATTGTTGAAGACAGACAATATGGTGAAATGGAAAGAACTATGGGCTAGAAGCTAGGAAATCTGAGTTCCAGATCCACCATTGAATTAGCTGCATGTCTTTAGCCAGGTTATATAGCCAGGAGCACAAATTCAGAGCAGAAAGTGATCTTGAGATCATCAAGTCCAGTGGTGTCCAACTCAAACTCAAATATTGACTTAGAAAGCCATAAAAGAACATTATCTATGTTGTATTGTATTTTTATTTATTTTGTTAAATATTTTCCAATAATATTTTAATCTTGTTCAGGCCCAGTCAGGAGGTATAGCTCACCTCCTCATTTCATTTCATTTATTTTTAAAATAACATTTAAGTCAACAATTCTTCCTTCTCTTCCTCCTACCTCCCCTCACCCCTTCAAGAAAGAAAACAACAACAAAAGCCCTATTAGAACATGTAGAGTCAAGCAGCATACCTACATTGGCTATGTTCCCCAACAAACCCCTCAAAAGTATGTTTCATTTTGCACTCTGAATTCATCAGGAGTTGAACAGCCTGGAGTCATCATGAGTCCTCTGGACTTACGGACAGTTATTATGTTGATCACAATTTCCAAGTCTTTCAAAAGTTCTTTGTCTTTACAATAGTATTGTTATCATATGGATTGTTCTCTTGGTTCCATTCACTTTGCTTTGCAACAGTTTGTACAAATCTTCTCAGGCTGCTCTAAAACCATCCCTTTCATAATTTCTTACAGCGTTCCAAATGCATTCATATATCATAACTTATTTGGCCATTCCCCAATGGAAGGATATCCCCTCAGAGTCCAATTCCTTGCCACTGTAAAAAGAGCTACTATTATCCCTTCCCCCCACACAGCCACCCATGGGTCTTTTTCCTCTTTCTTTAATCTCTTTGGACACATAGACCTAATCATGGTGCCACTGGATCAAAGGGTATGCACAGTTTAGTAACTTTGGGGCTTTAATTCCAAATTGCTTTCTGGAATGGTTGGACCACTTCATAGCTCTGCCAATGCTGCATTAGTTTCCCTATTTTTCCATATCCCCTCCAGCATTTGCCATTTTCCTTTTTTGGTCATCTATGCCAATCTGATGCTCTTTTTCGTTTGCAGACAAGGTAACTAAAGTTCATGGAGGCTAAGTGACTTGCATGTGGTCTAGCAAGTTTCAGAGATGGGACTTGACTTTCTCTTGAGTCACTAGGTCAGGCTGTATCATATATAAAAATGGTCCCAGGAACAGATTAAATCTCTTTTAAAATTGATTTTAATTTAAAACATTTTTACATTCATTTTTTATTTTGAGTTCTAAATTCTCTCCGCTCTTCAGCCTCTCCCTTACTCATTGGGAAGGTAAACAATACAATATCCATTATACATGTGAAGTCATACAAAACACATTTCATATTATCCATATTACAAAAAACCCAAGAAAAATAAAATAAAAATGAATATGCTTCACTCTGCACTTAGAGTTCATTAGTTCTCTGTCTAGAGGTGGACAGCATTTTTCATCATTAGTCCTTTGAAATTGTCTTACATCATTGTATTGATTGGAGTAGCTAAGTCTTTCACAGTTAATTATCATTACAGTATTGCTGCTACTGTGCACAGTGTTCTCTTTTGTCTGCTAATTTTACTTTGCATAAGGTCATCTAAGTCTTGGTTTTTCTGGAACCATTCCTTTCATCATTTCTTTTCTTTTTTTTATTTTAGACAAATACTAACACTTAAATACATAATAAGAAAAGAAAAAGAAACATTATAAACTTAGATGTAAAATAAAAAAAAGATGTCATGTGCACAGCAGAACATAGGAGAGGATTCAGAATATATAGCAATAACTTATAATTTCAAGAAAGCATATATATTAAATACTATGCATTATGTTGAAAGCTGTCCATCTTTTCTTTGTTTCCTTGTAGGTTTTCTTCTGTTCTCTGCTGTACATTTTTTACTTTGTTTTTCCCCCCTTCCTCCCCACTCCCTGCCACCCCAAGGCTACAACTGAGCATGGATAAATTTATATATAGGTATATATATATAATAATAATATATATGTATATATATACATATATAATAATAATATATATGTATATATATATATACACACACACATAGATACAAATAGATATATACATAATACATACACACATAAACATATACTTTCCTTAAGAGATACTACTCCTAATCTTGTTTTTGTTTATGCATCTCTTTTTTCTTATCTTTCCTAACTCCTCTACTTTACTTCTCTCTGTTACCTTGCCCTCCTATTACTTAACCTACCTGGACTCCAGCAATCCCTCCCTCATCCTCCCATTCCCCTAAATCTAAACACCCTTTTATACACACCTTTGACCTATTCCCATTTCTTACAGCATGGTAGTAATCCATCAAAATCATATACCACAATTTGTTCAGCCATTTCCCAATTGATGGGCATCCAGTTTCCAGTTCTTTTCTACCATGAAAAGAGCTACTATAAATATTTTTGTACTTATAGGTCTTTTTCCTTTTCTTTTGATCCCTTTGGGATACAGACCTAGTAGTGGTATTGCTGGGTCAAAGGGTATGCAGTTTTACTGCCCTTTGGACATAGTTCCAAATTGTTCTCTGAAATAATTGGATCAGTTCACAACTTTACTAACAGTATGTTGGTGTTCCTATTTTTCCACACCCCACCCCCGGCATTTGTTACTTTCCTCTTTTGGTCAACTATGCCAATATGATGCCACCCATTTCACTTTATAGATAAGAAAACCAATGTCTAGAAAGGTTGGGTGGCTTTACCATAGGGCAGTAAGTTTCAGAGATGGGACTTAATCTTCCTGACTTGAAATCCAGCTCTCTGCTTACTATGTCATGCTGGTCTCAGGAACAGATTAAATCTACTTTTTGAAGACCCACATAGCTAAGTAAAGAGACTCAGAACCAGGAGGGTGGTTCACTTGGTGATCAATTACTTGACAATGGCAACCTGTGGGGGAAAAATATAAAATGACCCTTATTCCTAGGTGCTTTCCATATTCTGCTTATTAAGGGAGAGGATCCTAAGAATCGTAGTTTTTAGATAATTTATAAATTCTAATTTGTTGGTATGTTAAATATAGAGTCATTATTGACTGAGCAAGTACAAATTCTACTAGAGGAACTGAATCATTGCAATCTTGCCATTCTTGTTGTGAACAAAACCAGCAGAAAAAAGGAAGTTACAGCTAAATGGAAGGATGACTCCCAGGTACTGCTTGGAGAGGCAAATAAAGGAACCCATAAAGTTGATTTTATTGTGCACCCAAAGGCAATAAGAAACATCCCCTTATGGTACATTTAGTCATTGCATATTGCAGCATACTCATTATGAGTATTTTCAAAAAACATCACCATGAGAATAATTCCAAGTTTGGGTACCAACATCTGTTGCTGAGAATAAAGAAGTAGACAAATTTGACTAAGAACTCCATAAAACCTCCAAATTAAATCAACATGTACTTTGCTGCTTGGTAACTTCAATGGGGAAGTGGGAAAAGATAAAGACAGGAAGGAATTTATTGGAAAATGAAATGATAAATGTCAAAACTTTGTAAACCACACGAGGTCTCACCTCTATGCCTCAGAATATTTTTCATGAATATTTTCTAAATGAAAAGAATCAATAGACATTGGACATGACAAGCAGGTCACTTCCAAACTTCCCTAATTCCATTAAGAGTACCATCATCCAGTTATCCAGATTTGCAATTTTGGAAATTCCACCAGGGGTGGAGAACCTTCAGCCTCAAGGGCACACATGACCATCTTGGTCCTCAAGTGTGGCCCTTTGACTGAATCCAAACTTCACAGAACAAATCCCCTAAAAGAATTATTTTCCCTATTTTTCCACCTCCCCTCCAGCATTTGCCATTTTCCTTTTTTGGTCATCTATGCCAGTCTGATGCTATTCTTTTTCATTTGCAGATGAGGAAACTAAAGTTCATGGGAGTTAAGGGTCTTGTACATGGTCTGGTAAGTTTCAGAGATGGCAACCATTCTGGAGAACAATTTGGAACTATGTCCAAAGGGCTATATAAAACTGCATACCCTAATGACCCAGCAATACCACTACTAGGTCTGTATCCCAAAGAGATCAAAGGAAAAGGATTTGTTCTATGCAGTTTGGATTCAGCAAAAGGGCTGCACTTGAGGACCTAGAGGGCCACATGTGGCCTCGAGGCTGCAGTTCCCATCCCTGCTTCACTCTCCATCACCTGTCCTATCTTTGTATCCCTGGCATAGTGATGTAACTGCAGAGAATGAGGGCCAGCTGGCAACATTAAGTGCCTAGAACACAGTGTTCTAGTGAAGTATTAATGAACATGAAGTATGTGAAAGGAAAAGTTTTTACATAACTATTCTAAGGAAAGAGTTAACTCAACATCATTTCATTGAAAGATTATCCAATAGAATTACAAATGACAAATCAAATTGTGATTTATACAATTTTTTGATTCTTCATTTTTCATCATTTTAAAAGGATGAAAGACATATGACTAATGTTGGAAATCAGTCATATCTGGGAATTTTTATGCCTGGAGCAAGTACCACAAACCATATAAAGAGTAAAGAGAGGGCAGTATCAATTAATGGAAATAGGGTGAGAGTGAGGTTCTGGGACACCAACCAGAGGTGGGAGGGTACTTTGGGATTCACTTCCATATGGGTGGGAAGCAGTATAATGTGAGGGAGGAATTTCCCTCAGTCTCATATCTGACAGCATCCATCTTACCTAATTATTCTTGCTAACTATGTGCTAAGTCAGGACTGCATAACATATGGCCCTAGGGCCACTTGGAGCCTGCTGAAGGATTTCCAGCAGCCTGGGAAAAATGTCGGGTGGCCACTGTGCACTCTCCTGTTTATCACGTGACCAGTGGCAACCAACCAATGTCAGTCTGTCAGTCTAACCTGTCTGCGACCTGAAGTCTATTTTAATTTTGGCCCCTACCTTCTACCAAGTTGTTCAGGTCTGTGCTAAGCTTTGGAAAGGACTTCAGAGACTGGCAGTACTTAGGGATCAGTGCCCTGGGGCAGAGTAATGTCACCGCATCCAAACTACAGGCCTGGTTTAAGTGTTCCTTGCTGCTCTAAGCTGATACTTGAGCTCTGGATTGGTGAGGGAAAGACTGTAGTTTTACTGAGGATCCTATACCACTGAATTGACACCTAACAACACCAGAGAGGCCAAAATGCACATAATGTTAGTTGTATGAGCATATTAAGTGCTTTGCATACTGCCTTACTCAATAAACTCCAGTGGTTCCTTCTTACATCTAGTATCAAATGTAAATGACTCTGACATTTAAAGTCCTGCATAATTTGGTTCCAACTTACCTTTCCAAACTTATTATACATTCCTCTCATTCATATACCCCACAGTCCAGCTAAACTCACCTCATTACTATTCTTCATGACACTCCATGTCTCATTTTCAGGCCATTGCACAGATTGAGCCATTCCCTCCTCAATTCCTCCCCTTAGAATCTCTGATTTCTTTCAAAATTCAATTCAAATGCCGCCTCCTACACATGCTTTTCTTTTGTTCCCCCAGATGCTAGTGTGTTTTCCTCCTTTAAATTATCTTATATTTTGTAAATATAAATTTTGTGTATAGTTACATATGTACCCATCTCTCACAATACACTGTAAACTTCTTGAGGGCAGGGATTTTTGTCTTTGTATTCCCAGTACCTAGCACAATGTCTTCCTGGCACATAGTAGGTGCTTAATAAATGTTTGCTGATTGACTGACCAATAGATTTGGTGCTGAGGCTCTTTAATACTTGGGGGGGGGGCAGAAAATATTATTTAAACATTCTACCTATAGCTCAGACACAGGAAAAGCCTATGTAGTCCATGCAGTTAGAAAAGAAGCAGTTGGCACCATTTCATAATGAAATTTCTTTATTTTTGGCCACAGTGGTTTCCTATAGTGCTGGTCGAAAGCCAGTTTTGTCTGGCTCATAATACCTTAAACTACAGATCTAAAAACTACTCACCCTATCACCTTGCACTGAATACTTTGACAAAAACAACTCAATCTCCTCTTTTTTTTTGGCAGGACAATTGGTCTTAAGCAACTTGCCCAAGGTCACACAGCTATTATGTGTGTCAAGTGTCTGAGGCCAAATTTGAACTCAGGTCCTCCTGACTCCAGGGCCGGTGCTCTACTCACTGCGCAACCTAGCTGCCCCCTCAATCTCCTCTTGCCCCTTTTAACTTTTCCTCGATTCCCAGTTCTCTTTCCTCTGTTGCAGTTGCCCCCATCATTCAGCTCTTTCTTTCTCCAAGCCCTCAGCTACCTTGTTTCTTCCCAGGCCCTAAAGACACTCTCTTTTATTGTTTTCTCTTACCCCTCTTCAGCATCTAGTAGCCATTGTTTATACCCACCAGGAAACTAAAAAAAAAGAAAAGAAAGCTGTCGGGTAATGTGGAAAGAAGAGTCCTATGACTCTGGTCTGATTAGCCCTAACTCACTGTTAGACTTGGCACAAATTGCTTAACCTCTCTGGACCAGGATTTCTATACCTGTAAAAAAAAAAGTTATGAAATGAGATCATGTATGTGAAAATATATTGAAAAATACAAGAATACTACTATACAAATGAAGGCTGGCCTTATCACAGAGGCAAATAGGTGATTTCTCTGGTATGATCTCAAAGGGGCAGGCAGATGAGAAACAGGGAGAATGACTCCTTCTTGTTCCTTGAAATTTCAACATAGGAACTTCATTCAGTTAGCTTAAGGCTTTGGTAACCATTCAAAATCTGTTCCTCTCCTGAAGATAAATGCTTTGCTCTTGAGAATGGTAGAGGAACTTGGCATTCTGAGGAATGAAAAGGGAATAGAATTGGGAGGTATTAGAATATGGAAGTATTAAAGACAAACTTTCCTACTTCACAGTTTTGCATATCAGTCAATCACCAAGCATTTATTTAGCTCTACATTCTAATGGGGAAGACAACAGTGCTGTGCACTAGTTACTAGGTATACAAAAACAGACAACAACAATAATAATACCCCTATTCTTAATGAACCTATGTTATATTAGGGAAAATAACATCCCTAAACTTCTTGAAAACACAATCTCCATTTGGTGACTCCACTTTCATTCATCTCCCCCTCTTGAAAATCCTTGATCTGGCTCCCACCTTTATCATTTAACTGATAGTGCCATCTCCAAAGTTACTAACTAATCTATTTGCCAAAACTAATGGTCTTTTCTAAATCCCAACTCTTCTGGACCTCTCTGCGGCCCTTGTTACCCTCTTGTCCTTGATGTTCTCTTTACTCAAGGTATTCTTAAGTGTTCTCCAAATTCTCTTCCTATCTGCCCTACCATTTCTTTGTCTCCTTTGCCAGTTCTTCAGCCATGTCACACCCACTAAGCATGGATAATACCTAAGGTTCTTTCCTGGGCCCTTTCTCTTACCAATCCAGTCTCATTTCATTATTTCTGCAGTTCCATTGGATTCAATGGTTACTCTATGATGATAATGCCTATCTATACATTCACCCCTAGTCTCTCTCCTGAGATAAAGTTATACATCTCCAAATACCTTCTGGATACTTCAAACTCACATATTCAAAATAGAACTCATCATCTTTCTGCCCAACCCTCCCTTCTTCCCAACTTCTTTATTCCTGTTGAGGACACTGCCATCCTCCCATCTTGTTTCTGTGTCTTACTAGTTGGTGTCCCACTATATCTAGAATTCTCTGCCCTCTCACCTTCACCTCCTAGTTTCCCAATTTCCTTCAAGTCAGCTGAAAACTTCCCTTCTGCAAGATCCTTTACCTGTCCCTTGAGTTTCCCTTTTCAGATGATCTTATATCTACTCTCTTTGCAGCTTATCTATATTTCCTTATTTATCTGTTGTCTCTACCATTAGAATGCACGCCACTTGATGACTTTTCTTTGTATCCTTTGTGTGTAGCCCCGTGCTTGGCATATGGTAATTATTTTAAAAAAATGCTTGTTGAATTTGAATCAAATATCTACAGAACAAATGCAAAATACATACAAAGCACTCAATGCAAAGTTTTGTGCAGAAGTTGGTGTCTGAGCTTCTTCTTGAAGGAAGAGAGGTGTTGTTTGAGGTAGAGGTGAGGAAGGAACACATACCAAACATGGGTGGTGGAGAGCAAAAAGGCATGGAGATGGAAGGAAAAAAGAAAAAGAGGAAATAAGCATTTATTAAACACTTATTATGTTCCAGGCATGGTGTTAAGTGCTAGGGATACAAATACAAGTAAAAAGAAAGATAGTCCCTGCCTTCAAGGAGCTTACATTCTAACGAGAGAAGAAAACACAAAAGAGAGCTAAAAATCAGGGAGAGAATGGGGGGTGATAAAGGTACTCAGCATAGGGGCATGACTTTGAGGTTCAGAAAGTTTGGAGCAGGGACAAGAGAGGAGTGCAGATAGGTCAGACTGGGCCCCTGTATAAAATGGGGTTTCTTGGAGAAACTCACCAATGGGAGAAGGCAGACAGGACCGGTGGAAGGACATCTCATGGTGAGCAGACTGTGGGGATGGTAGGATGTTTCAGGGCAGTAAGAATCCAGGCAAGGATGGAAATTGTAGGAGGAGACAGCTGTGGAGACATGATTTTTAAATCTAAAAGGTCAGGAACAAGGCCAGGAGGTAGAGCTCTCTATGTGAATAATCAAGACAAAGTCAGTTTGGTTGCATTGTAAGGTAGAGCAATAGGAATAATGTTTAATGACATTTGCTAGATACTTCGTGTCCAGATTGTAAAGGCCTTTAGAAGTCAATAGAAGATTTTTTTTCCTAGAGGCAATAGTGAAGCATGGGAGTTTATTGAGTAGGGGAGTAACATGGTCTGGTTTGTACTCAAGCAAGATAATGTTGGCAGCTGTGTGGAGAATGGATTGAAATACAAAGAGTCTAGTTGCAGGAAGACAAATTAGGAAGCAATTACAATAGTCCAGATAAGAGATAATGAAGACTTGAGTGAAGGTAGTGTCTGTATGATTAGACAAAAGGAGTTTGAAGTCAGACATATTATGAAGATGGAAATGGCAAGATCTGACAACTGATTGAATATGTGGGAGGAGAGAAAGTTAAGACTTGACAATGAGATTAGTAAAGCAGGATACTGAAAGAACAGAGATACCTTCAACAGAAATAAGAAAGTTTCTAAGAGGGATGGATTTGGTGGGGGGCAGGGGAGGGAGAAAGATAATGAGTTCTGTTTTGGACATAATGAGTTGCCTAGAACCTTATGCTTATTATTACTTAACATGTAAATTGGATCAACAACATAATATAGAAACCTTGGAGCCAAGAACACATGATTTCTTGCCTCTGACTCATTGTCTATGTTATTACAGGTCATTTAATCTCTTAATGCTTCAGGCAAATTTCTAAGGCATTTAAAAATGAATTGCTCATCACTTATTGGTGGAGTTAGATCATATCCTGATGAAATCAAAGATCTGGATAAAAAAATCCTCAAAGTAATGACATGAATCCAATTAATAAGGTTTTATCATCTTATCATCTTGTTGATTCTTTTCACGTACTTAAAAAAATGTAAATAGCCATGTGTCCTTGGACAAGTTGCTAACCTTTTGAATCTCATTTTAACATAGAATAACCCCTGCTGGGCCCACAAGGGTAGGGGTTCTGAACATACTCTATGTCAAATTCAAAGTCACCTCCAAGTCTAGACATATGCTCCTTGATACTGATATTTATTCACCTAACATCAAGAAAAAGGCAAACACAAAAGCAGAAAAGGCAGCCTGGAGCCCAGGTGGAAGTTGATCTAGTTGACTTCTCCTATATTAGATGCCACTGTTATGCCTTTTTTCGGCACAACACCACATGTATGAGGTTGCTATGATGCTGGAGTGGAAAAAGATGTTTTCTTCCCTCCTCCCCTCCAAATTCCCTACTGACAGTCTAGGATTTGCAGGTTGCTTCCTGAATGTTAAAGCTAGAGTGGGAAGCTTTTCTTCTTTTAACTGATACTGTACTGCACTTCCTCCTCTTTCATGGGGTGGGGGAGGACCAGGGGACAACTTAAGGTTTGCCATGTCATATCATCATACCAAAATTGAAAGTCCTTTTGTAGCAATGGGTCACCTCATGGCCAGAAACAGGACCCAAAAACTCCCATGTGGTTGGTTAATAGGAACAATGAATTCCAACTCAGAGCAAGCTCCATGGGATAGTCTGTAGGCCAATTCAACCTAACTACAACATCTTCTTTAAGATGAGTGATAGACTTCCTAAAATGTAAGATACCTTCCTGCAAAGACATAGAATTTACAAATGAAAATGGATTTTTAATTCTCAGAAATGTAATATACTCATTTTTCTCCTAAGTAAGACAGAATAAGACCCATTTTCATTTTTTTTTAGGAGGTTTTACATTAAAGTGAAGGGAATTAACTCAACCGAAACCAAGACTGTCTATAGTCCCAAATGGAAGGGCATTTTTTTCACACTCACACCTGGTCTGGGTTAGTAATAATAACAGGCATTTATATTGTGCTTTACATCAATTATTTCATTTCAGCTTCAAAAAAAAACACTCTGAGATTGGTACTAAAGGTCTTACTATTACCATTTTACAGATGAAGAAACTGAAGGTTGGGGAGATTGAGCGACTTATGGAATCACAGAGCTAGCGAATATCAGAGGAAGAATTTAAATCCAAGTCTTTCTCTTTCCAGGTTTGCTACTCTATCTGCCACTCTCTATGACTGAGCAGTGGCTTGTGGCAACACTACACAAAGGGCCCTCTTCCTTTGTGGCATCATTATTTATGTAGAGAAGACCTACATAAATGTGAGAATCCATACGTGGTGAGGGCTGTTCCCTACATGTATCATAAAGGTATCTTTGTGTGGTTTGAAGGGAAGCAGAATAGATAGCTCTAGCCTCTTCTCCCACCACTCTTCTTCAAGGCAGACTTTAATTCCTCCCAGGAAGGGAAGTACAAAGTTAGGGCCAGAAGCCAACCACTCTGCTTTCCTCAGAGAGAGGGAACACGGCGGTAGAATTATATTTGTCTGATTCCTTAAATATTGTTAATCTAGAGAAGGGTTGGGGAACCTATAGCCTCAAGGCCACATGTGGCCCTCTATATCTTCAAGTGCGGCCCTTTGACTGAAATCCAAACTTCACAGAACAAATTCCCTTAATAAAAGGATATTTTTTTCAGTCAAATTCAGCCAAAGGACCCTTTCAACCAGATACACAATGTCTTTCTCATCCATTTTGCCTCCCACTTCTCTACCCAGACTGCTCTAGAATGCTTCCCTTTACTTTCAGGTTGACTATGATCTCCCCAACAATGCAGGTATCCTTCACTTTACATAACAGAAGAGGTTGAACAAAAGTTGCCTATAGATAAATTGCTTGTTTTTTCCAAATCAGATCATCTTTTAAATGCTCTAGAGAGCGATAGCTTAACGGGACCCTGCCATGAATGCCCCTGTAAACTGAAGACTTTTTCCTGATATAAAATATCTCCTAATGAAGGTAGTGTAGAATAGTGGGGAAAAAGTCATGGATTTGGACTTGGAAGATGGGGGTTCAAATGCAACCCTGATATTTACTACATGTATGACCTGAAGCAAGTTACTCCAGCTCTCAGTGCCTTAGTATTTTCATCTGTAAACTGAGAGTTGGTCTAGAATACTTTCAAGCTATTTAATGTCATAAACATATTAGAATTATTTTAAATTAATTTTAATTAGCAATTCAATGATAATTGTAAGTGGATTCTTCTAAAAATATCTGATAGTCTTCAATACTTAAAGTCTTTATCTTAATGCTCTTTAATTTACTTAGCGTTAATTTACTTAGCAAACCCTTCATTTATAGATAGCTCAAAAGGCTACTGGTTCCCAGACCTTGGATATTGAGGTTTTAGGTGATAATGAGGTTTTAGTTATGCTTTCTTCTTAGAGTGGGGCTCACCTGCTCTGTATTTACTTGCTTCAACTTCAGCTAATTAAGAAGCCTGGGACTACAAGAGACAAGAGAATAACTAACTACTCCATTTCTCAGATTGAACTGAGCTTTCCTCCACACCAAAGCAATTAGCACTGAGATGAAATTAAGCTGTCTCTACTCTAAGTGCCTTTAGCAGTACAAGATACATTGCAAATAAAAAGCCTCGTGGTCATTTTCCAGAAGAATGATATGCCCTTCAAATACAACCCAGAAATACATTCACCACAAGAATGTAATCCTAAAAGAAATGAACTTGAAGAATTTTTTGTTTAATTAAAATACTGAAATGTTCTTGAAACGGTGAATACCTTAGTTGTGATATAACTGTAATTGGTACCAAAATGAAGACTGTTTCATACTTTTTTTTAATATTTCCAAATGTATCTGTAATCTCACTGCTGTGGGCACTTTCTCCAAAAGTGCAATTGAATTCAATTCACCAAACACCTAGTAATCTTGGATACTGCAAAACATTGTGGAAGGTCCTAAAGATACAAAAGACAAAAGCAAAACAGTTCTTGCTCAAGAATCTTATTCCTCCTAAAAGGGACACACATTTATTATATGTAAATAAACATATGACAAGGAAAGTTGAGACAAAAGAGAGGATAACACCTGAGGTGAATCAGAGAAATGAGCTGAGTCTAGAATACAGATTTTGAAAGGTGGTGAAGAAGAAGTAATGCATTCCATATATAGCAGACAGCTTGTATAAAAGCATGTAGGTGGGAAGCAAAATGTAAAATTCAAGAACATCGAGGTGTTCAGTTTGGCTGTAACGGAGCCTGCATGAAGTACAGTAATAACAAATAAGACTGGAAAGGCACTGTATTTCCCCATGTATAAGACACACCTTAAATTTGGGGCCCAAAATTTTAAAAAAAATGTATTACATGAAGTTATTGAACTCAAGTTTTATTCATCATAAAATTCATACAACTCCTCATCACCGTCAAAACTCCCATCCATTAGCTTGTCCTCATCTGCGTTTGATGACGAGTCACTGTCTTCATATGTTGCCATGTCCTCAGTTCTATCTATGGCATTTGAAATGCCACACTTCTTAAATGACTTGACAATGATCTCAATCTTGATATTATCCCAGGATCTTTTCACCCAGGTACAAACTTCTCCTATAGTTGGTTTCTTCGCTCTTGCCTCTCCTGGCCTTCTTCTGCCAGGGAGTTTTCAGTAGGATTTCTTCTTCCCATAGCCAGTCTTCGATTGTTTTCTCAGTTGGAGGAGGACCAAACATGTTCAGCAGCACAATTTCCATTCACTTTTGCAAACCGGATCACTTTTAAGTTGAATTCAGCACTGTACAAAAATCTTTTCTGAGCCATTTCTGGACAGAACATGGCAAAATGTAACCTAATATAACGGAAACAAATGTGAAACAATGAGCGCAAAGACAACAAGCACGAAAAAGTGGGAAATGCAAGTAAAAAAAAAATCTACAATCACTGTATAAGATGTACCCAGTTTTTAGACCCCAAATTTTTCAGAAAAGAGTTCATCTTATACATGGGGAAATATGGTAATACATTATAGAGAGCTTTAAAAGACAAGATGAATTTAAATTTTATCTTGTAAACAAATGGGAATCCACTGGAAGTTTTTGAGCGTGGAAACTACATAGTCAGGCCTGTGTCTCAGAGATCTTATTTTGGCAGCAATGAGGGGAATGAATTAAAGAGAACATAAACAGGGAGATCAGAATAGAAGCTGCTACAGGAGTCCAGATAAGAGAGAATGGGGAACTCAATTAAGGTGATGTTTGTATGAGTAGAGAAAAGGGGATGGATAGAAGAGATACTATGATAGTAGACAAGGCTTGTAAACAGGAAGATAAAGGGAATAATAGAGGATTGTCCAATAAGCATTTATTAAGTGACTCTTAGTGCCAGGTCATACAATAGGCATTTGGGATACAAAGACAAATGAAATGGCTTCTGCTCTCAAGAAGCTTATATGCTATCCATATTAGTAACATATATACAAAAAAAATCACAATCAATATGCATTTTAAAAGGGCCTAGTATGTCACAAGAACTATGCTAGGCACACAGGATATACGAATGAAACAATAATCCCACTCCCACAAAATATGCACAAAAATGAACTGTGAAATACAGATAGAAGAGTTGAGAGAAAAAATTTAAAAAGATCAATACAAATTAGCAAGCAGAAAGAATTTTATATAGATGAAATATTTACATTTTAATGTGGGGGGAGATTAAAATGGTTATTTAGAATCCTAATGTCACAAAGGATCATAGAAGTAGTTGATTGACAGAAAATCTACAAATAGTTTTCTTATGTTTTGAAGATGATATAAGAGAAAGAAAAAGTGGAGGGGAAGAATACATTGGGGAATGAGAAGAAATATGGAGGAAATTACTGGCATACATAATCAGGTTGTACAAATACAAACATGGAAGGAGAGAGGGGAGTGGGGGTCATATGAACTTCTTATTCATTTAAACTGGTCAAAAGAAGGCAGAACACACACATAGAGTTTGTTGTAGGCATATACTCAAACAGAATACAGATAGGAACAAAAAAAGAGGAATGGAATTATAAGAAGAGTAAATTGAGGAAAATTACTTAGGACTAGTCATAAGCAAAAAAATAAATAAATAAAAACCCTAAACCTGGAGAGGAGATAGTGAAAAAGTAAAAAGAAAGGGTAACAACTTGAAATAAACAGGAAGCATATACAGAAGAAAGAAGTATAAGACAGTAGAATGGAGGGAATTTTAAAAATACCATAACTATGAATTTGAATGGGATGTACTCATCCACAAAATGGAAGAGGTTAGCAGAATGGATTAGAAAGCAAAATCCCACAATATGTTGTTGTTTGTTTTTTACAAAAAATATACTTGAAACAGAGGCTCACACAGAGTTAATATAAGAGATTGGGGGAAATATACTATATCTCAGTTGAATACATGCAAAAAAAGGGAGGCAAAAAATATAATTTCAGATAAGGCAACAGCTTGAATAAATTTAATTAGAAGAGATAAAGAGGGAAAATAAATTTTGCCAAAAAAGTAACAAAGACAATAAATTGATTTTAATACTTAACTTATACTTAAAGGAAAAACAACTAGTTATGAGGAGAAATAGCTGAACTGTAACACAGGGGGACTCAATCTACCCTATCAGTCTTAGAAAAATGTAGCCAAAAAATAAACAAGATGAAAATTAAGGACCTGAATAGAATTTTAGAAAAATTGGATATGATAGACCTCTGAATCTTGAGTGGAAATAGAAAGGAATATACATATTTCTCAGCTGTGTGAGGTACCTTTACAAAAATTGATCAACTCTTACTACAAAAAATCCTCACAAATGTAGAAAAGCTAAAATATTATATGCATCTCTTACTGACCACAGTGCAATAAAATTGTGTCAAATAAAGGTCCACTGGGAGAAAGTATTAAAAAATCAATTGGAGACCAGATAACTCAATACTAAAGAATCGGTTGGTCAAAGAACAAATCATAGAAATGATAGATAATTTCATCAAAGATGATCACAACAGTGAGAAAACATGCCAAAAATTTTTAGGATGTAGTTAAAGCACTCCTCAGTGTAAATCTTATATTTCTAAATACTTTTATTAACAGGAAAAGAGAACAATCAGACCAATGAATTGGGAATGCAACTAAAAATACTAGAAAACCAATACATTTTTAAAAATCCAATGTAACACCAAATTAGAAACCCTGAAAATCAAAGAAGAGATTAATAAAATTGCAAACAAAAGCAATCCCTTGACTAAATAAATTAGGATCTAGTTTTTAAATCAATAAAATAGACAAACCATTAGGTAATTTGATTAAAAACAAGAAAGACTAGACTCAAATTACTACCACAAAAAATGAAAAAGTAGAATTTCATAAAAGATGAAGAAGAAATAAAGAAAAGTATCAGAATTATTTTCTCCAAATATATGCCCCAAAAGTGACAACATAAATGAAATAAGTGAATAATTACAAAAATGTAAGATACTCAGAATAATAAAACAAGAAATAAAGAATTTAAACAACCCATGTTTAGAGGAAGAAATTGAACAAATCATGAATAAACATCTAAAAGAAAAAAACAACTTCAGGAAGAGATGGATTCCCAAATGAATTTTATCAAACATTAAAAATATTAATTCCATTATTATATGAACTGCAAAAATGGTAAGTTAAAAAGAGGAGTCCTACCAAATTTTTCCAATGATGTCTATATGGTCTTGATACATAAACCAAGGAAAATTAGAAAGAGAAAATTATAGACCAATATTTCTAATGAACAGTGATACAAAAATTTTAAGTGAAATATTGGTAAAGAAGATAAAATAACATTACAAAATTAATTGAAATAACCAATAACTTAGCAAACTTGCAGGATATAAAATAAATACACACAAATCGCCAGTATTTCTATATAATACCAATAAAATGCAGTTGGAAGAGACAGAAAAAGAAATTCCATTTAAGATAACTACAGAATTGTACCTACGAAGATAGATAAAGATGCAGACACAAAATGAGTTAGAATGAGTCATTATAATACAAATGACAATACTCCTTAAATCAATTAGGTTTTTTCAGTGCCATATCAATCAAACTATCCAAAGATTACTTTACAGAAGAGGTATCAAACTTACTGACTACAGGTACTCCTGCAAAACTATCGAGTATGGCCTGAAACAGATTAGAATGTAATAGGGTAATGTTTAACAAAATAAATAAAAATATAATACAACATAGATATTGCTAATTTGTGGCTTTCTGAGTCAATACATGGCCCTAAAGATCCATTTTTATTTTAGTTTGATGCCACTGCTTTACAGAATTAGAAAAAAGTAATAACAAAATTCATATGGAGTCAGAAAAGGTCAAAAATCTCATGGAAAATAATGAAAAGGGGGTAAGGAGGACAAAGAAGCTGTCAGTGCCAGCTCTCAAACTATACTATGACATAGAAACTCTTGGGACAAGTTGTTACTAGGTAAAAAAAATAGACATGACTCAGTAGAACAGATTAGGTTTATGATATATAGAACTAAATATGGTTAATATCCTAGTATTTCATAAAGACGAACACCCCAGTTATTGGAATAAAGACTCACTATAGACAAAAACTGCTGGGAAAAATACACAGCAGTATTGAAGAAATTGGTTTTAGACCAACACTTCATATGTTTTACAAATATACACTCCAACTGGATATGTTACTTAGATATAAGAATTCACATTATAAACAGATTAGAGAAACATGGAAAATTTTAACTATCAGATCTATGGGTAAAAGTTTATGACCAAACAAGGAATATAAAGGATCATGGAAGATAAAATGAGTAATTTTGGTTAAATAAAATTAAGGATTTTTTTGCATAAAGTCAATAAAAGTAAGATAAAAAACAATTATCTGGGAAAAACATTTTTGCAGCAAAGTTATCTGATAAATGTCTAATTTCCAAGCTATATAAAAAACTGGTTCATATTCAGAAAAAATAAGAATTCTGCAATTGGTGAATGATCTAAGAATATAAACAGGCATTTCTCAAAGGAAGAAGTCTCGGCTTTCTATAATCATCTTTTAAAAATGTTCCATATCACTATTAACTAGAGAAATGTACATGAAAGCCATACTGAGATTCTACCTCCCTCCTACCTGTCAAAGTGGCAAAGATGACAAAAAATGGAAAATGTTAAATGTTGGAGCAGCTAGAAGGCAATTTAAAATTATACACAAAAGTATGAAAAAATGTATGCCTTTTCACCTAGGTATGCTACTCCAAATCACACTCAAAAGAGACCAAAGAAAGAAGATCCTACATGTATGAAAATATTTATAGGAGCTCTTTTTATGGTGGCAAAAATTCAAAACTAAAAGTATATTTACCAGTTAAGAAATGGCAGAATACTTTGTGGTATATGAATATGATGGAATACTTTTGTTCTGTACAACGTTAAGAAACAGATATTTTTTAAAAGATATAGGAATACTTGTATGAATGTTTAAGCAGAACCAGAAGAGCAATTTATACTATAATTTCATTATAAAAAGGAACAATTTTTGAAGACTTTTGTAAACTGATGAAGAATGAAACGAGCAAAACTGGGTTTGTCAAATATTACCTTACTATGTTCATTTGCTTCTGGATTTTATATACCTAATCTATCCCACTGACTGAAATTTCAGTTTTTAAATGAGTACCAAATAGTATTTGCTGTTTAAGGCTCTGTACCATAGTGTGATGTTTGTTACAGCTGAAACTATGAAAGAGATAAATAGAAAGAGAAAATGACACCAAGGTTGTAAATCTGAGTGACAGTGCTTAGTACAATGTCTGGCACTTAGTGGATTCTTAATAAATGTTTATTGACTGACTGACTAGGAGGATGGAAATAGGGAAATTTAGAACAAAGGGAAGATCACAAATTCTGCTTTGGGCATATCTGAGTTGCTAATCTAGGAAGGGGCACAAGGAAACAAGCATTTGTTAAGTGCCTTCTATATTCCACACTCTCTGCTAAGCATTTTACAAATGTTTTCTCAGTTGATTCTTACAAGAAATCAATGAGGTAGGTGCTATTTTTATTTTACAGCTGAGGAAACTGAGGCAGATACAGGTGAAGTGATTTGTCTAGGGTCATACAGCTAGTAAGTATCTGAGGTTGGGTTTGAACTTAGGTCTTTCTGACTCCAGATGAGGAGGCAGTTGAGAGATCCAGAGCTATAGTTGAGGAAAGAGATTATGCCTAAACCAAAAAAAAAAAAGAGGGGAAGAACCTTTTGCAGAGAAGTGATAATTAAACCAATGTAAGTAGATGAAATTAGGAAGGGAAAGAGTATGATATTATTATGATTACCACCAAAACAGTAGTATCAGTTGACATTTATATACTGTAGCTCTTTAAAGTTTCAAAGACAGAAGAGAACCCATTATTAAATCCTGGAAGATAGACACTTATATTTGGGGGAAAGGAATAGAAGGGAAGAAGGAGGAAAAAGGAAATGGAAAGAGTCTAAGAAGAATATATGTTCACAATTTCAAATGATTCAGAGGCTAAAAAGGATGAATACTAAAAAAAAATTATCAGACTAAGCTTTTAAGAGATCATTGTTACTGTTTGTTGTGAAGATGTTTTAGTCATGTTCTACTCCTTGTGAACCCATGTGATTTTCTTGGTAAAGGTACTGGAGTGGTTTGCCATTTCCTTCTTCAGCTCATTTTACAAGTGAGGAACTGAGGCAAAAAGGGTTAAGTGACTTGCTCAGGGTCACCCAGGTAATAAGTGTCTGAGGCCAGATTGAACTCAGGTCTTCTCCCTTGCCTGGCATTCTATCCACTGTGCCACCTAGCTGCCCCCATAAAACAATTGGAAAAATAGTAATTGCTCATGGGTAGGCCAAGCCAATATAATAAAAATGACAATTCTACCTAAATTAATTTACTTATTCAAAGCCATATCAAACTACCAAAAATTATTTTATAGGGCTAGAAAAACAGTAGCAAAATTTATCTGAAAGAACACAAGGTCAAGAATATTAAGAAAATCAATGGGGGACAAAAGGTAAAAGAAGGTGGCTTAGCTGTACCAGATCTCAAACTGTATTACAAAGTGATAATCAGCAAAACAATCCAGTACTGGCTAAGAAATAGAGTGCTAGATCATTAGAATAGATTAGGTTCACAAGACAGTAAGAAATGACCATAGTAATCTAGTGTTTGATAAACCCAAAGATCTAAGTTTTTGGAACAAGAAGTCACTATTTGATGATAAAAACTGTTGGGAAAACTGAAAAAAATAGTTTGGTAGAAACTAGGTATAGAACAACATCTCATACCATATACCAAGACAAGTCAAAACAGACAATGATTTAAACATAAAGGATGATACTATAAGCAAATTAGGTGAACATGGAATAGTTTACTTGTCAGATCTATGCATAAGGGAATACTTTATGACCAAACAAAAGGTAAAGAGCATTACAGGGTATAAAATGATCATTTTGATTGCAGTCAATTAAATAGGGTTTGCATGAACAAAATCAATGCAGCCAAGATTAGAAGGAAAGCAGAAAACTGGGGGAAAATTTTACAGCAAGTTTCTCTGATGAAGACCTCATTTCTCAAATATACAGAGAACTGAGTCACATTTTTAACAATACAAGTTATTCCCCATTTGATAAGTGGTCAAAGGATATGAACAGGCAGTTTTTAGAAGAATCAAAGCTGTCTATAGTCATGTGGGAAAATGCTCTAAATCACTCTTGATTGGAGAAATGCAAATAAAAGGACGCTGAGGTAGCCTGCACACCTATCAGATTGGTTAATGCGACAGAAAAGAAAAATGACCAGTGTTGGGGAGGATGTGAGATAATTGAGACATTAATGCATTGTAGAGCTGTGCACTGGTTCAACCATTCTGTAGAACAATTTGAAACTATATCCTAAAGATGATAAAACTGCATATCCTTTGACTCAGCAAGATCACTACTAGGTCTACCACAAAGAGATTAAAAAAACAAAACAAAAGGAAAAGGACCTATATGTACAAAAATATTTATAGCAGCTTTTTGTGGTGGCAAAGAACTAGAAATTGAGGGGGGTGTGCATCATCTGAGGAATGGTTGAACAAGTTGTGGTATATGATTATGATGGAATACTATTGTGCTATAAGAAATGAGTGGGGTGGATTCAGAAAAACCTGGAAAGACTTACATGAATGAAAAGTTCATGCAGAGTGAAGTGAGCAGAACTAGGAGAACACTGCACACAGTAACAGCACTATTGTAACAACGATCAACTGTAAAAGGCTTGGCTACTCTGATCAATACAATGATCCAAGATAATTCCAAAGGACTTGATTAAAAATGCTATATACCTCCAGAGAAAGAACTGATGGATTCTGAGTTAAGATTGAAGCATATGTTTTTCTCTTTCTTCATGCTTCTTTCTTTTTATTGATTTTCTTTCTTTTTTTTTTGCAACATGGCTAGTGTGGAAATATATTTGGAATAACTGTACATATGTAAACCCATGTCAAACTGCTTGCCTTCTCAATAAGGGGTGAAGGGAGAGAGGGAGAAATTTTGGAAATCAAATTGGAATACAACTCAAAAATAAATGTTAAAATTTTTACATGTAATTAGAAAAATATATATGTATATATGTTTTTAAAAGAGATCATTAGTATTCTTTGAGAGGTTACCAGTAAATAGGGCCAGAAGCCATATTATAAGATTGTGAAGTAAGTGGGTGCTGAGGAAAGTCATGCAATTGAGTTCAGATGGCCTTGGCTAGGAATTTGGCATTAAATGAAAAAGCATGATATCTTCAATGTATGGCAGGATTGAGTCTGGATTTTTTTTAAGGATGGAGGAGATCTGAGTGTGAGGTGAATACAATTTTGTTATTTGCAGGAGAATAGTCATCAGCTCCTTTCCTTGTTCTTTACCCAGCTGCTGTGTGTGTCATTTACAAGTGACATCATAGGAATGTAAAGAAGTTCCAAGGATTCCTGCCCTCCCCGCCCCCCCCCCCCCATCATTTGGATTAAAGTTTAAAATGAAAAAAGCCTGTGTCAAAAGGGGAAAATGAATTCAAAAGACAGGCTTAAATGCTGAGGAGCTTTGCTAACTAACATTTTGAGCATAGGTGGCTGGTTCAGCATCCTAAAGAACTGAACTCAAGGCAATGAATTTTTCAGAGCAAATACCTTATAGTTGCACCTCACAGAAAAACTAAATTCTGGTTAATGGTCAGAAAATAGCAGAGAATAGTCACAGGGGGCTCAGGGAAAAAGCTGCATCACAATGAATACAACTATAAAACATTTTTTACACAAATGAATATACAAATTATTGGAGAAACATTGATTGCTTCTTGGTAGACTGAGCCAATATTAAATAAAATGACAATGTTAGCCAAATTAATTTATTTACTCAGTGCTCTATGAATGAAACCACCAAATGATTACTTTATAAAGCTAGAAAAAAACAATAACAAAATTCATATGGAGGAACAAAAGACCAAAAATCTTAAGGAAAATGATGAAAAACTGGGAAGGAATGTAACCTAGGAGTACCAGATCTCAAACATACTATAAAGCAATAATCATCAAAACAATTTACTACTAGGTAAGAAATAGAGCAGTTGATCAGTGGAACAGATTAGATACTTAATACACAGAAGCAAATGAGTACAGTTATCTAATGCTTGATAAACCTAAAGATCCCAGCCATTGGGGTAAGAACTCACTATTTGACAAAAACAGTTGGGAAAAGCAGTCTGGCAGAAACTAGATATAGATCAACATCTCACACTGTATGCCAAGAAAAACTCCAAATTCGTACATTTCTCCATCATAAAAAAATTAGAGGAACAATACAGCTAGGAGAAGAGTTCATGATGAAATAAGGATAGAGAGGATCACAGAAAATACAATGGACAATTTTGATTATATGAAATTTAAAAGTTTTTGTACAAGCAAAACCAATGCAGCTAAAATCAAAAGCAAAGGTAAATGGGGTAAACATTTTTTGTAGCAATTAACTCCAATAAAAGTCTCATTTCTAAGATGTATAAGAAAGCAACAGGCAATCTTCAGAAGAAGGAATTCAAGCTATCAATAGCCATTTTTTTTTTAAAAAATGCTCTAAGTCACCAACAATTAGAGAAATGCAAATTAAGGCAATGCTAAGGTTCTATCTGATACCAATCAGATTGGCAAAGTTGGCCAAAAGATGGAAAATGACAAATGCTGGAGGGAAAACAAATACATTAATGCCCTTTAGGACTGTGAACTGGTCTGCCCCAGATAACTGCAGGAGCTCTGCAGGACCAGAGATGTGAATTTCTCTAGACATTCAAGTTACCTGGCCATGCTTGTTTCCTGTGTGGTTCTCCTCTTATTGGTGGTGGTAATCTATGAGATAGTATATCCTGCTATGTTGGGGAGAATTTTTCTTGTCATTTATTTTGCTATGCTGTCTGATGAAATTTCTTTTACTTTCAACAATATGTCATCTGGTTGGTCCAGACCAGAAAAATTGGAAGTAGGTTAGGTTGTGAAAAGCTTTAAATGACAAACAGCATCGCACAGATGGCAGAGTAATTTCTGCCTCAACAGTAGGCAGCTAGAAGGCCCTCCTTAACAAATCTGTCCTCTTTTACCCCTTTTCAGTACCAATTGCAATCTATCTATCCCTTCATTTCCTATGGAATTTTGACTATGTCTTTGCATATACCTAATTGTTAAACAGATAACACTAGCACACAGGAGGCTGCTAGCATAGGTTCGCTCTGGATCTGGTCAGACAGGAAAACAGCTTCAAAGGAGTTAATAATAAGTTTTATTCTAGTCCAGTCTTCTCACAAGGTTGTTGATAATAAAGCACAACACAATTCCAATATTCCCTAATCACCCTTCTCACATGGGCCAGTGAGAAGGGGCAGGGGCAACTTCTCCTACTTCTCAATGGGGTCAATTGAAACAGGCACAACTGGTGCATTCAACCCTAGAGGGTTCTCCTAAATCCCCTCAAGCCTCAATGGGGGCCAGTCAAGGCACACAAAGATTCCTCCCAGCCTTGATGGGTCTGATCAATGCACACAGAATTCCAGCTTATGCATTCAACCATAAATGTTCCCTAACTCACTGACCAATGCTCACCTGTTTTATAGGGCAACATACAAAGAAAACATATTGCCAGCAATAGCCTCACAAGTTTACATCACCTCATCCCTATATCTCACTGTACAGTCACAGTGGATGTTTACAATTTCAGTACACATATTTATATTATTTATCATTATATAATTCTGTGCAAGTGTCATGGAGATGTTTTGAACCATGAGCCTGGGAAACAGAGTTTGTTATGGCCATGGATCCTGAGAAACTGAACTTTAAGAAATAATAACAAAAATCTACCTTACACACACTAAAATCCACCTTACTTACACTAAAATTCACCTTACTGATACTAATGTACTGGGAGCCTTCCTCTAGGCATTTCATACCCCAAAAAATCCAATGGTCCACTTGGATCTGTTATCCCTAACTCTCATTACTTGGTGGACCTGCCTTCTTTTTATTCTGTAACTGTGTTCAGTGAGGTATTCTACTCAAGTTATCCTTTGTAATTTGCCACAGCCCACTTATACCCACCATCAGTCTTTCCATTACCCTTTGGGTCATCTGCAATTTATTTTTTGCAGATCAAGATGTTCCAAGACTTGGAGTCATTGAGCAGCATTGTAGAATACTGATATTGAAAAGTTGTGGTGGCAGGGAACAGCTTTGATACAGAACATGAATAAGTAGCTGTACTTATTTAAGTGTTCTATGTTGAAAGAAGATCTCTCTCCAAGCAGACTTAAGTGTCCTACATTTGAGAAATGTTCAATTATTTTTCTGTTATATCTTGCAGTAAATCGCTCACTTTCACAACTGGATGTTTGTCAAAATGAGATGCTAGTTATACACCCAGAAGCAATACTGTGAAAGGGGAATAATGAATATTATTATATATTATTGTAAGTTTAAGGAACGAAAACATTTTCCCCTTTAATAAAGGAGTTATCTTTCCATGTTGATTTGGTTAACTGGGTCTCTTTTAGAATTACTTTATGTAAAGTTCTCCCCAGAAGCTCCCTAAAAAATAATCCCACAGTTCCTATTCATAATGATTCTCACTTTATTATTTTTAGTAAAGGTTTTTGATTTCATGAATGCTTTCTTAAAATACATTTTTGCAACCATTTAATAAATTTTTCTTCATTTAAAACAGTTGTTATCTGATTTTTATCTACAAAAATTAAGAATAAGTTATTAGTTTTTGAAAAAAAATCATTCCTTTATTTTGTGTAACTTTGGCATAACTTTACTGTAAGGCGGGGGGCATTCTATACCCCATTCTTAAATTTGTAGAAACTCTAACCTTCTGGACTGAACTAACCAATCAAAAGTGTAAGCTAGGTGCATACAAATTCTTTATTCATTCAATCAATTAGCCAAAAGTCTGAACTAGGTATGAACAAGTCCTTTATAAATCAGGAAAGTGAAGTATTTGGATGAAGATTAAGGTAAAATATATTACACAAGAGTGTCTTGTAGCAAATTGAAGAGACTCACGTAAGCCCTGTGGGGTTTGGATAAACTAGCAAGCCAATTCAGAGTCTAGCATTGTAAAAGCAGGCCAGCCTAATGATCCTCTGGGAACTCAGGGTAGGGGGAGGAGAAAATTTCCCTCCTCCTTGACCAGAGGATAAGCTTGTGATATTTGAAAAGTGTTAAGGTTTGGGCTACCATTGCCATTGGTAGCAGTGTCCCAGGAGCTGCAGTGACTGACATCTACATTGGCAGTAGGAGGTGAGGCCTCACCAAGGAACATCAGTTCCAGAACTTTCCAAGGGTGCTGACCCTCAGAGCCCAGCAGAGAGCTACACATAGAAGGAAAGAGTTACACATCTTAAAAGAAAAGCTATAGCAAATATGGACAGCACACTAAAAATCAGAGACAATACCTTTCTAACAAAGGTCTGTGTAATCAAAATTATGGTTTTTCCAGTATCAATGTATGGCTGTGAGAGTTGGACTATAAGGAAAGCCGAGTGCCACACAATCGATACTTTTGAATTGTGGTGCTGGAGAAGACTTTTGAGAGTCCCTTGGACAGTAAGGAGGCCAGATCAGTCAATACTTAAAGAAATTAATTCAGGCTCTTCACTGCTAAGTCAAATACTGAAGCTGAAACTTAAATACTTTGGCCACATAGTGAGAAGACTGGACTTGTTGGAAAAGAACTTGATTTTGGAAAAGATTGAAATCAAAAGGAAAAGGGAATGGCAGATGATGAGATAGATACATAGTATCATGCAAACAATGAACATAAACTTGGACAGACTTCAAGAGATAGTGGAGGATAGATGAGTCAGGCATGCTATGGTCCATGGAGTCACAAAGAGTTAACACAACTCAATGGTGACAATAACAAGATTTTATTACATTCATGCACCACAACTTAATTATACCCTAATAAATGGGCATTTACTTTATTTCTAATTCTTTGCTATATTGAAAAATGTTGCTACAAATATTTTGGTGTATTATGAGACCTCTCTTTTTGCCCTTCATCTCTTTGGGGTATATATCTAGCAATGGAATCTCTAAATCAAAGATCATGAACATTTCAGTCAATTTCTTAACAATTCCAAAATCTTTTCCAGACCAGTTTGACCATTAATCAACTTTTAATAATAGACTAACTTTTAGTCCCGTGAATTACTGCAATTTATTTGGCTTGCCTACTTTTCATTCCCTCCTTTTCACCAAACATAGAAAAAATTTCATATATCTCCAGAATTGAAGTGGTCACTGGGCCAAAACATAGGTTAAGATCCAAGTTCAAAATCTCTGTGATCTTTTCCTTTTAGTTCCCCATCCTTGACAAAGAGGAGCCATAATTAAGTGACTTAAAGGCAAATGGTACATGAGATTGACATCATCATCTAGAAGAAAAAAAGACAACCAAGTTGATGAATATTTGTTGGCTAATGGTTATTGGAAAATAAGGGAGGACAAAGCGTTCTTAGGGACAAATAAGTCCCATGATAAAGACATAAACAATTTTGGAATGACATCATTCCAATGTAGAATTAGTCTAGGAGAGGCTGATAAAACAACAGTATGAGGTGTTTTGTGGAGCCAATAAGGAAGTTATTATTCAGAAGACAATTATTGTCTACAGAAGACACCCCATGTTTTATCTATATTTTTATTTATAATGCTACTAAAAATAATGCTGACATATAGCACTTTATATAAATATAACACATACTCTGAGGCACCTATCTCAACTCCTATTCATCCTTCTGAGTTGGTTCCCTCAGTGTGGCTACACATCCCCTCAAGATTCATAAGAGGTAGTGCTAAGGAGTTGCGGTGGGGGTTATATTTCCAGTCTTATATAGCTCATAAATCCCTCCCAGTGTGCTTCCTGCCATTATTATTGGTTGAGAATTATTTAATCAGCCAGGCATAAGTAGTTTTTAGAAAGGAAATATTTGCTAAGGTGGCACATTAGAACAGTTGATATAAACATCCTCCCTCAAAAAAGAAAGCGACACATTATCCCATCAATAAATGTACATCCCTGGGGAAAGTGGGCCCAAGCTTAGAAAGCACATGTGGCAAATGAGTACTTCTCAGTTCCTAGTTGCCACAAGGGTGGGTTGAAGAGTGTACCTTTGTGGGGTGCTCAAGATGTTCCCCTTAGGCACAATGCAGCTTCTTTGCCAGTATCTATATTAGAAGCCAAGAACATATTAGATTCGTGAATCTAATATGTTCTTGGCTTCTAATATAGATACTGCCTTTTATCTGATATATCAATAGGACACTGAAGGAAAGATGGGAAATTCAGAACCTCTCAACCCTTCAAAGCTCACAAGGTCCTCCTTTGGTCAAAAAAGGAGGGTGATGGTGGAAGGAAACCTAGACAGAGGTCAAAGTTGAGGCTTCTCCTCTCTCCCTCACAAGCAGCTCTTCCTTAAGGGTTTTATTGGAATATTGCACTCACTTAAATCTAGAATAATCTTGGTTCTAAATTATCTTGGTAATTTATAGATGACTCCTTCAGCATAATGAATCCAAATACAATTTCCTAAGCCAATCTAGACATGAATCCTGTGTAATGTCAGTCCAGCTCCAAGAACTTTACATGTACTAGGTAATCTGAGCCTTATAACAATCTGTGAGGCACTCTACAAATTTGATCCTTTTGTAAGGATCATTTGATCCTTACAATAACCTGCAAAGTAGGTGTTATGATTATCCCCAATTTACAGTTGAGAAAACTGAGGCAAACAGAGGTTTAAGTGACTTGAAAGCCTGTCTCAAAACAACTCAATGTGAGTTAAGTACCTTAGTACTAGTTTCTGTTTAAAGATGGCACTTAATAACCCTGTCAGAAGAGTGTCTCTTTACTTCCTCATATCTAACCTAAATCCCTCAAGATTTGACTTAAATCCCTACCCTCTGTTTTGTTCTCGCTGGAGAGTCACTCACCAACCATCTGTATAACAATGACCTGCGTAATACCAAAGGAAGAGAAGCAATCTGTAAAACTCCCAAATAAATGACTCTTCTCTCAGTATCTATATTTCTTCATTTCGTTAATGGACAAACCTCACCTACCTGTCTTTCAGGACCAATAAGTGGATTAATTCACAATCCTGTAACAGTGGAAAATCAAAGCTCCAGTCAGGCAGAGGAGGGCCATTGACGTGTAAACAGAGTCCTAGTTAAGAGGCAAATATGCCTGGTATTGGTACATGTCACTAATGTGAGCCCTCCTAACCTTCCCCAATGCATCTCAATATACCTCAAATGGTCATGGGGCAGAGACTGAAAGCTGTGCTCTACAACTCATAGTCACTTAATAAAGGTTAATTGACTGACTGACCCTTGAATCACCTTGAGGCACTCCCAACTACCCCTCTGTTGTGTGCCTGAACTCTCCACAGTTGACTTAGTTTCCTACTTCTCTTTGAGTTTACAGATACTCCATGAATAGTATATATTAAATTTAATATGGTAGTCACAAAGTTATACTGTATCCCCTTTTGACTTTATTTTTGTTTTCTTTTGTATATTTTAAATGTTTCATTGATCAACCACAAGTGCTCTACCAATCAGTACAGATAATTAGTTCAGCCTGACTTTATCACCAATTTAGGTAATAGACTACCATGACCCTCACTGTTCGGAAGAGTAGGTAAGTTACATTTTCACTCCTCTCCCATACTATGCATACTGCTATTTATCACTTCTTTCTCTGGAGGTGGATAGCATCTTCCTTCATAGGTCCTCCATAATTGATTTAAGTATTTATAATAGTCAAAATGACTTATTCACATGAAGGTTATGCTATTCACTTCCAGAGAAAGAACTGATAAATAGCAGTATGCATAGTACGGTTTTCACATATATTTATATATCTGTGTCAAATGGTGGCCTTCTCTAGTGTGGGGTGGGGAAAGAAGGAGACAGTTAAGAACTTACAATGTAACAAAAATTATTATTTAGGGTGTTCTTTAAAATATGGCTATTGATAGCTTAGATTTCTTCCTGTGAAAAGTATTTGTTTCATATCTTTTGACATTTTATCAGTTGTGGAATGGTTCTTGTTCTTATAAATTTGAATCATTTCCCTGCATAGCATAGAAATGAGACCTTTATCTTGCCTCCATTTTTCTCCTCCATATTCTTGTTTGTTGAATTTGCTTAAGCCCATATCTTAGCATACCTATATTTTCATCTCCATACTGATGACATGGCCCTAACTCTTAATTTCTCCCTAAGATGACGTGGAATGTTGTTCTTGATTATATAGACTTTACACAGTCTTAGGAAACCTCACTGTGATGCCTTATATTGAAAAAAAAACTACAGATCACTGTATATTAAGGGTCCTTAACCTTTTTTATATCAAGGATGCTTTAGGCAATCTGGGAAAAAAAAGCCCAACCACCTCTTTTTAGAATATTTTTAAATGCATAAAATAAAATACCTAGAATTACAAAGGAAACCAATTCTATCAAAATACAATAATCAAAATTAAAAAGAAAAGGCCAAGTTTATAGACTCCAGATTAAGAACCTCTGCCCTAAGAGAAATGGCCAAAACCTGCTCAGTATTCTGGTAAATCTCTCTCACTCAGCTTCAAGTAAATATTTATGACTCATTTTAGATGTGCATATATTCCTTGGTGTTTTGATCCCTCAATGGACAGGGATCTTATCAATAGTGATATTCCCTCCAGTGATATGGATTGTAACCCATCTATACATTCTGTGGGATTTTTGTACATACCTTCCATAAATACTCCGTTGAAGGTCTACCCAATATGCTGGGGCCTTCTAGATCTTTTGATATGTTAAAGCTACCACTGTATTATGTAGACTCTTTGTTAGTTAACAATTGCTCATTCTATGTAATTGGCCTACTTCCTTTTCCAGTCATATGTTTCTCTGGTGCTTTTATACCATACTTCCTGAACAAACCTTCTTCATTAACATACTCAATCTGCTCATGCCCACTATGTATTTTCCACTTTCCTTTGAGTGACCTGCAACTTTAATTCTTTGGAAACCAGGGTATTTCATGACTGAAAGCCATGCAACATCAGTGGAATAATAATGATGTTTTAAAAGATAGGCTTTTGTTTCAGAGAGAAACTTGGGATTATTTAAAAGTATTCTTCAATTTCCCAAATGCAACCCAAACTTCTCCCCTTATTCTAATTTATAGTGGACGCTATTCATTATCCATCTGTAATGTCTCTTTTTAATACATGTACTGATGGTCCAGCTCTACAGGCTGGCCACTCAACTGCCTATTGCAGTCTAGCCAATAGGTATTTTATTCTTTTAATTTTTCAGTAACTTAATCAACAAGCAAAATCATTTCAATGTACAAGAACAAAATAGAGGACTATACATAAATTTGTGAACTTATGTGGGTTTTTTAAAGTATATATTAAATTAACATGGTAGTAAAACAATTGCTTTGTTTGTGTCCCCTTTTGATTTTCTTTTTTGTTTTTTTATGTTCATTTTTAAATTTTGAGTTCCAAATTCTCTCCCATCCTCCAGACCCTCTCTCACCCATTGAGAAGTCAAGCAATTTGATATACACTTCAACATTAACCATGTTGTGGAAAAAAAGGCAAGAAAAATAAAGAAAATTTTTAAATTTTTTTTTATTATTTAATATTTTTAGTTTTCAACATTGATTTCCATAAGATTTTGAGTTACAAATTTTCTCCCCATTTCTACCCTCCCCCACCCCAAGATGGCATATATTCTGGTTGCCCCTTTCCCCAGTCTGCCCTCCTTCTGTCACTCCCCTCCACCCCCCATCTTATCCCCTTTCCCCTTAATTTCTTGTAGGGCAAGATAGATTTCTATACCCCATTGCCTGTATATCTTATTTCCCAGTTGCATGTAAAAACAACTCTTTTTTTGAACATTTGTTTTCAGAACTTTGAGTTCCAAATTCTCCCTCTTCTTCCCTCCCCACCCACCTTCTTTGAGAAGGCAAGTAATTCAACATAGGCCACACATGTATCATTATGAAAAACACTTCTACAATAATCATGTTGTGAAAGACTAGCTATATTTCATTATTCAATTTTTCTTTATTCAATTTTCTCTCTTGACCCTGTCCCTTTTCAAAAGTGTTTGCTTTTGACTACCTACCTCCTCCCCCAATCTGCCCTCCTTTCTATCATCCCCCACCCCTTATCCCCTTCCCCCCTACTTTCCTGTAGGGTGAGATACCCAATTGAATGTATTATTCCCTCCTTAAGTCAAATCTGATGAGAGCAAGATTCATTCATTCCCTTTCACCTGCCCCCTCTCCCTTCCAATGGAACTGCTTTTTCTTGCCACTTTTATGTGAGATAATTTATCCCATTCTATTTCTCCCTTTCTCCTTCTCCCAATATATTCCTTTCTCACCCCTTAATTTAATTTAATTTTTTAAATATCATCCCTTCATATTCAACTCACCCTGTACCTTCTGTATACACACACACACACACACACACACACACACATATACATATATATGTATATTCTCTTCAACTACCTTAATACTGAGAAAGGTCTCATGAGTTACAAATATCATCTTACCATGTAGGAATGTGAACAAAATTGTTCAACTTTAGTAAGTCCCTTATGATTTCTCTTTCCTGTTTACCTTTTCATGCTTCTCTTGATTCTTGTATTTGAAAGTCAAATTTTCTATTCAGCTCTGCTCTTTTCATCAAGAATGCTTGAAGGCCTTCTATTTTATAGAAAATCCATATTTTGCCCTGGAGTATTAAACTCAGTTTTGCTGGATAGGTGATTCTTGGTTTTAATCCTAGCTCCATTGACCTCAAGAATATCATATTCTAAACCCTTCAATCCCTTAATGTAGAAGCTGCTAGATCTTGTGTTATCCTGATTGTGTTTCCACAATATTCAAATTGTTTCTTTCTGGCTGCTTGCAATATTTTCTCCTTGACCTGGGAACTCTGGAATTTGGCCACAATATTCCTAGGAGTTTTCTTTTTTGGATTTTTTTCAAGAAGTGATTAGTGGATTCTTTCAATTTCTATTTTACCCTCTGGTTCTAGAATATCAGGGAAGTTTTCCTTCATAATTTCTTGAAAAATGATATCTAGGCTCTTTTTTTGATCATGGCTTTCAGGTAGTGCAATAATTTTAAAATTATCTCTCCTGGATCAATTTTCCAGGTCAGTGGTTTTTCCAATGAGATATTTCATATTGTCTTCCATTTTTTCATTCTTTTGGTTCTATTTAATAATTTCTTGATTTCTGATAAAGTCACTAGCTTCTACTTGTTCCATTCTAATTTTTAAGGTGGTATTTTCTTCAGTGGTCCGTTGGACCTCCTTTTCCATTTGGCTAATTCTGCCTTTCAAGGCATTCTTCTCCTGATTGGCTTTTTGGAGCTCTTTTGCCATTTGAGTTAGTCTATTTTTTAAGGTGTTATTTTCTTCAGTATTTTTTTGGGTCTCCTTTAGCAAGTCATTGACTTATTTTTCATGATTTTCTTGCATCATTCTCATTTCTCTTCCCAATTTTTCCTCTTCTTTCTTGCTTGCTTTTCCAAATCCTTTTTGAGCTCTTCCATGGCCTAAGATCAATTCATATTTTTCTTGGGGGCTTTTGATATAGGATCTTTGACTTTGTTGACTTCTTCTGGCTGTTTGTTTTGATCTTCTTAGTCACCAAAAAAAATTCTATAGTCTGAATCTGAGTCCTTTTACACTGCTTGCTCATTTACCCAACCAATTACTTGACTTTTGAGCTTTTGGTTAGGGTATGACTGCTTTTAGAGTGGGGAGTGCTTTGTCCCAAGCTTCAAGAGTTTTGCGCTGCTATTTTCAAAGCTACTTCTATTCTGAGGTGGAATGATACTCCTCTCCTGGTCTGTGGTCTGGTCTGTGAATGAAAGCATTCCTTTCTTCTGTGTAACTACCAGGAGGACTCCCTCTCCACAGTCACCACAAGCTCTGCCACACCAGTGCTCCTCCTCCCCCAAGAACTGCCAACCAGGACTACAACCCAGATACAAGCAGGGCAAAGCAAGAGAACTCTTCCCCTGTGCCAGAAAAGCCTGGACTCCTGCTTTGATCAGCTGCTTGATTCCTCTCACCCTGTGGGCCAGGGGCTCAGGAAGCAGCTGCTTCTGGAACTCTGGAAGCAGCCACAGGAACTTCCTGCTGCTGTTGCACCACCTCCACTGCCCCCAGGGCTGGTGCTGGACTGCACACTTCTCTCACCCAGATCCAGCAGTTTTCCCACTGACCTGCTCCATTGTCTGTTGTTTGTGGGTTGAGAAGTCTGGTAACTGCCACAGCTCAGTGATTTAGTGCTCTGAGGCCTGCTCCACCTGGTATACTCCCAGTCTAGTCTGTCCTGGCATGGCCCAAGCTTGTTCATTTAGAGCATATTTTTATATGACTGTAGATAGCTTTGATTTCTTCTGAAAGCTGTTTATGTCATTTGACCAATTATCAATTGGGAAATGGCTCTTGTTTTTATAAATTTGGCTGAGTTGTGTATATATTTGAGAAATGAGACCTTTATTAGAGAAATTTGCTGTAAAATTTTCCTCCACTTTCCTGTTTTCCTTCCAATTTTGGCTGCATTGGCAAAACTTTAAATTTCATGCAATCAGCATTGTTTACTTTATCTCCTATGATCCTTTCTATCTCTTATCTGACCATAAGCTCTTCCCTTATTCTTTCCCTATAGAAGGAACTTGTTAGGAGCCTTTTTCTTATTTATCTTATGAATAGAATTTAGAACTAGATTTATCTAATTCTGAGAGGGGTAAATTGAGGTCCCTCACTAGTATAGCTTTACTGTTTATGTCCATCTGTAAGTCATTTAACTTTTCCTTTAAGTATTTGGATGCTATGCCATTTCATGCATATATGTTTAATATCATTATTTCTTCACTGCCAATAAGGTCTTTAAGCAAAATGTAGTTTCCCTTGTTATTTCTTTTAATTAAGTCTATTTTTTCATTTTCTTTGTCTGAGATCCTGATTGCTACCCTAGTCTTTTTTAGTCACCTGAGGCATAATAGATTCTGTTTCAGTCTATTATTTTATTTTTGTGTGTGTCTTTCTGTTTCAAGTGTGCTTTTTGTACAACATATCATTGGATTCTATTTTCTAATCCATTCTGCTATTTGCTTCTATTTTATGGGTGAGTTCATCCCATTCATATTCACAGTTATGATTACTGTGTTTTTCCCTCTATCTTATTTTTTTCTGTTTTTTCTTCTCTCTCTCTCTTTCTATGTTGTCCCTCCTCAAAAGTTTGCTTTGCTACTGACCACTGCCTCTTTTAATCTGCCCCCTCTCTTATCACTCCCTCCTTTCTCTCATCTATTTCCCCTCCTCCTCCCCTGCTGGATAAGAAAGATTTGTATACCCAACTGAGTGTGTGTGTGTGTGTATACACATATATGTCTATGTATATTCTTCTCTCTTTGAACCAATTCAGATGAGAGTGAGGTTCAAGCATTACCTGCCACACCTCCCCCATTTTCCCTTAAACTGTACAAAACTCTTCTTTGCATCTCTCTTTTATGTGAAATTATTTTCCCTATTATCCTCCTCCTTTCTTCCTTCTTATAGTATACCCCCTTTTCTCATCCCTCCATTTTTTTAGATCATCCAAACATAATTGATTCATACCAATGCCCTTTATCTATGTAGACTCCTTCTAACTGCTCTAATAATGACAAAGTTCTTAGGAATTACATGTATCATCTTTCCATATAAGAATGTAAATAGTTTAACCTTATTAAGTGCCTAATGATTTCTCTTTCATGTTTACCTTTTTGTGTTCTCTTGAGTCTTATGTTTGAATGTAAACTTTTCTATTCAGTTCTGGTTTTTATCAGAAATATTTAAGTCCTCCATCTCATTAAATATCTTTTTTCCCCCTAAAGGATTATACTCAGTTTCACTAGGTAAACTATTCTTGGTTGTAATCCTAGTTCTAGGGTGGGGAAGCTGTGACCTCCTGGCCATATGTGGCTTTCTAGGTCCTTGGGTACAGCCTTTTGATTCAGTCCAAGTTTTATAGAACAAATCCTTTTATTAAAGGGACCTAGGACCTAGCTCCTTTGCCTTCTGGAATATCATATACCAAGCTTTCCATTCCTTTAAAAAAAAAAACATGATAGCTGCTAAATCTTGTGTGAGCCTGACTGGCTCTATGGTATTTGAATGGTTTTATTTCTGACTGCTTACAGTATTTTCTCCCTGACCTGGGAGTCTGAAATTTAGAGTTTTTATTTTGGGATCTCTTTCAGGAGGTGATCAATGAATTCTTTCAATTTCTTTTTTGTCCCCTGGTTCTAAGATATCAGGGCAGTTTCACTCCATAATTTCTTGAAATATGACGTCTACGCCCTTGTTTTGACCGTAACTTTCAGGTAGTCCAACAATTCTTACATTATCTCTCCTTGATCTATTTTCCAGGTTAGTTTTTTTTTCCAATGACGTATTTCACATTTTCTTCTATTTTTCATTTTTTATAAATTTTGTTTTGTTGTTTCTTGATGTCTCACAGATTCATTAGTTTCTACATGCCCATTTCTAATTTTTAAGGAATTCTTTTTTCTTTTTTTGGAGGAGGGAAGGCAGGGCAATTAGGGTTAAATGACTTGCCCAAGGTCATAAAGCTAGTAAGTTTGTCAAGTGTCTGAGGCCAGATTTGAACTCAGGTCCTCCTGAATCCAGGGCCAGTGCTCTTCTCACTGGGCCACCTAGCTGCCCCTGGAATTATTTTTTCAATGAGCTTTTCTACCTCTTTTTCCATTTGGCCAATTCTGCTTTTTAAGGAGTTCTTTTCTTCAGTGAGGTTTTGTACCTCTTTTGCCACTTGGCCAATTTAGTTTTTTAAGGTGTTATTTTCAGTGTTTGTTGTGGGTCTCCTGTACCAAGTGGTTAATTCTCTTTTCATAATTTTTTTGCATTGCTTTCACTTCTTTTCCTATTTTTCTCTACCTCTCTTTGATTTTGTAATTTTTTTTTTTGCTTTTTTATCTTTTTCTTTAGCTCTTACAGGAATTTTTGTTGGGCTTGTGTCCAATTTCCTACTTTGCTTGTAGATGTTTTTGAGTAATTGTCTTCTTCTAAGTTTGTGTCTTGAATTTCCCTGTCACCATAGCAGCTTTTTTAAAAATAGCTTTTTTTCCAATTATATGTAGACATCTTTTAGCATTCATTTTTACAAGATTTTGAGTTCCAAATTTTTCTCTCTCCCTCTCCTTCCCTCTTCCTAAAATGGCAAGCAGTTTGATATAGATTACATATGTGCAATCATGTTAAACATATTTCCATATTAGTCACAGTTGTGAAAGGAGACACAGACCAAAAGGGGAAAAAACCATGAAAAAAATAAAGTAAGTGAAAATAGTATGTTTTGATCTGCATTCAGAGTCCATCAGTTCTTTATCTGGATGTGCATAGCATTTTCCATCATGAGTCCTTTGGAATTGTCTTGGATCACTGTTTGGCTGAGTAGGGTGAAACAATTTACAGTTGATTATCACACAATGTTGCTATTACTGTGTACAGTGTTCTTCTGGTTCTGCTCATTTCACTTTGCATCAGTTCATAGAAGTCTTTCTAGGTTTTTCTGAAACCTTCCTGTTCATCTTTTCTTATTGCACAATTAGTATTCCATTACATTCATATACCACAATTATTCAGCCATTGCCCAATTGATGGGTACCTCCTCAATTTCTACCTTTTTGCCACCACAAAAAGAGCTACTATAAGTGTTTTGTGCATGTTAATCCCTTTCCCTTTTTTAATGATCTCTTTGGGGTACAGATCTAGTAATGATATTGCTGCATCAAAAGGTATGCACAATTTGATTGCCCTTTGAGTGTAGTTCCAAATTGCTCTCATAGAATGGTCGAATCAGTTTACAATTTCACCAACAGTGCATTACTGTTCCAATTTTCCCATATTCTCTCCAACATTTATCATTTTCCTTTTTTTTTTTTTGGTCTTTTTAGCCAATCTGATAGGTGTGAGGTGGTACCTCAGAGTTGTTTCAATTTACATTTCTCTAACCAAAAGTGATTTAAAACACTTCCTCATATTACTATAGATAGCTTTGATTACTTTGTCTGAAAACTACTTGTTCATATCCATTGACCATTTATCATTTGGGGAATGCCTTACATTTTTATATATTTGATTCAATTCTCTATATATTTAAGAAATGAGTCCTTTATCAGAGACACTTGCTGTAAAGATTGTTTCTTACCTTTCCTCTTTTCTTCTAGTCTTGGCTGCACATAGCAGCTTTTTATAGTCAAATTCTTTTTTGTTGTTTGCTCATTTTTCCAGGCTATTTCTTAACTTTAACTTTATGTTAGAGTTGGGTTCTGCTCACCTGGAAGGTAGGGAGTCACTGTCCCAAGCTTCAGGCTTTCTTATCATCCTATTTTTACATAGTTCTGACAGTCTGTAATTTTTTGATCTGAGGATCTGGGGAGGGGTCCTGGTTTGTGCTCTGGTCTTTCCCTGCTCCCTTACAACAATAAGACCTAGTACTCTCTTTCATCCTGGGTGACCCAGGAATGAATAATGGGCAATGAAGTTAGGAGACAGAGCCCAGTCCTGTGCTAAGTGCCAGTACAGAGGACCCCTGTAATCTCTTTCTCCCCGGTTATCCAATCCTCTTACTGTTTCTGGGCACTTGGAGTTCCTGAAACTGCTGCTGCTGTCTCCACTGCCTCCAAGGCACATAGCTGTTGCTGCTTTCCTGAGCTCTGGGCCAGCCCCCACCCCAGTTTCATAAACCTTTCCTTCTGGGCTCCTAAGTTGTCTTGGGCTAGGAAAAAATGTTTTACCCTGATCTTTTGTTGGCCATTCTGTTCCAGAATTTGATTTGGTGTGCTGTTTTAAAATTGTTTGGATGGGAATATGGAAGAGTTTGGCTGGAATTCTTCTTCTACTCCACCATCTTGGCTCAGCTTCATTTTCTTTTTGTTTTCTTCAGTGTATTTTAAAATTTTTTATTCATGATCTTTTCTTTTTTTAAAATTTTTTAAAAGTATATATCACTTGCTCCACCTCTTCCCCACCTGCCCCAGCAATGAATGGGTATTCTTCATCTATTTGGCTTTCCCTGTGTGGATAGTTAAGCTAAGATATACATATATCTAAACAAGATACATATTTCAGAGATGGTTGATTTCATCACTGTGGGTACTGTCTTCACTGATGCAGAATTCAATCCCTTCCATACCTTAGTAGACCATATTCATGAGTTTTGTGACTGAAAAAAAAGTAAGTGGCTAAGCTACTTATATGCGTCTCCAGCTTATATATACAGAGCACTACCAAATGTGTCGTCATAATCTTTTCAGTTTGACAAGGGACTTTCTAGAGCTTCTGTCTCCAGTGGTATAGCCTTTGAGAACCCAGCCTTTGTTCTTCAGATCCACAGAGTCATCCTAATTGGACCAAAAGAAAATATACCTATTTAAATTAATGTATAAATTATTGGACAGCTTTGGGTGAGATGAGAAAAATAAGTCACATCATAGTCAAATGCATTTTGCCTTCAACCTTTCCAAACTGGAGTATTTCCTAAAAAGACAAAACCTGGACCTAACTACAAAAGGTGGGACTGAGGGGGCCACAATGGTCTTTGGGAGAAAGTAGTAAATTACAGCAACTCTGTCCAAATAGATGAAAAGTCCTTTTCACACAGAGTAGAAAGAGTAAAAAGAAAAGCTAGTGCTTTGGCATGCTTATTACTCTCTAATATGTCCTTGTTGTTTTAGTCAGGTTGGCCACCTGAGGAACACAACATAGCTCACACAAAGCACTTTAGATATACTACCTCCCACTTTTCCTCGCAACTCAATGGGGCAGTTTTACTATTATGATTTCTATTTTATAGATGAGAAAGCTGAGGTTCAGAGAGGTTACGTGATTTGCCTAAGGTCACATAGCCAGTAAGTCAAATAGCTAAGACTCAAATCCAGTTCTGATTCTGTCTCTGATGCTCTTCTTACTACACCCCAATACCATCATAGACGTTTATGCACCATTTTTCTTTTTCTTTTTTTAAGAGGGGAAGGCAGGGCAATTGGGGTTAAGTGACTTTATCAAGGTCACATAACTAGTAAATGTGTCAAGTGTCTGAGGCCGGATTTGAACTCAAGTCCTCCTGTCTCCAGGGCCGGTGCTCTACTCACTGTGCCACCTAGCTGCCTCCATGTGCCATTTTTCTCCCTCCTTCCTGAGACATGGAGTCTTCCCCCTCCTCTCTAAATTCTACTCATTCTAAAAGTCCTATCTCCTCCACGAAGTGTCCCCTGGTCACCAATCCAGAGGCATCTCTCCCTCGCTGAATTCCTATTGCACTTGTCAATACCATATAGTTTAAACTTTAATTGTTTTCTAACAATTTCATGTTTTGTCTCTCTAGTTGTGTTGTAAACTGAGGTTTACAACACATACTGATACTTCTCTGTAACCCTCACAGCACTGTGGATAGTGATTGGCATGTGGTAGGTGTTCACCAAATACTTGCTGGCTGATTGGTGAGCCCCTTAATCTACTGTCTTCTAGACCCAGAGTTTAAGAAGTGCTGAAGGGGTTGCAAGTAGAAAAAGTTTAAGATGCTCTGCTCTAAACACTCAGTTTTCCTCCCCAACAAGGACTCTTCTGCAGAAGCTGCTTTCTAAAGGGCAACATTGCGAACACCAAGTGATTGCTGTTGCTTGTCTTTTGTTTTTGAAGAGGACCAATAACATCATGGGGCGATGTCTTGACTCATGTGTGAATTGGATTTAAGTGAAACAGAATTGCACAAAGTTGTCAGCCTCACTCTTTCTCCCAGAGTCAGGACGTTTGTCAGGACAAAAGTTAAGATGATTGGCAATGGCCTGAGATGCAGCAGATGACCTTGGCATCTTCAATGTCTGAAGTGCTCCACAGAGCCTGCTTCAGCTGCCTTCGTGGCCATTGGAACCAATTGCTCCCATCCACCCTTTCCCCTGGGAGAAGTCTTCACATGCTTGGGGTAGACACCCCCTTAAATCACTAACAGATTTGAGGCCTATTGATTACCCTCAACCTGGTTTAGCCCTTTTGCTGAGATGGCTTACTGGGGTGTGACCACTGCATGCTACAGCTTCTTGGAGCCACAGGTGAGAGTCGAGTGCCTGGTAGACACTGAAGGTAGATGAGCAGCCCTGAAGAGGGCTCAGTGTCCTTACACCAGAAGTGCTAGTCCTCCCTGAACACCCCACATACCCCAACCACCAAGTGATATAACTGACGTAAAGCACCTCGTACACCTTAAAGCAATATTTAGATGCTACTGTTATTATTTTACATAACCCAAACCCAGACCAGGGAGAGAATCCAGTTTCTCAGAAAATGGAGTTAGAAGAGACACAGCCTGCTGCTGCTACTGAACCAGTTGTGTTACTCATCACCTCTGTCTTCAGAAAAGATTGAATTCTTGCTCAATCATCATTTTGCTCTGAGTCACACAGAAACACTTATTTTCCACCTGGCCTAGAGCTCTAGTTGGAATCACTGCAGCTTTGCTCTCTGATTCATGGGAATCCCAATCAGTTTCAGTCTCAAGAGACCAAATGTAAATGACTAAAAGGAAGAAATTTCCTGGAAAGATCTGTGTCATGCAACATCTTCCAGGCGGCAGTAAGACAAAGATACAACTTGACCTCTTCCTTTTTGTTGTTTCCTGGCCCACAGAGCAGGGATTGTGTCCTGCAGGATTTAGTGCCTTGGTGAAAATATTTTGTAACAAACTACCTTTCCTTCCCCACCTGTCTTAGAACTTTCTATAAGTGTTGTAGTGGCCAAAGGAAATGAACACAACCTCCAAGGTTATCCAACTTGCACCTGGAGCATAGCCTCAGCTTGAGGGGGTGAGAATCATGAGGGTGATAATAGCCAGGTCAGGATAGCTATCTTAGGATGAGAGGATGATAGCTGACTTCAAATATTTAAAGGTCATATGGAAAAGATATCAGATTTATGTCAAATATTTTCAGAGACCAAGCAACAATAAGGAGAATTTATGGGAATACTGATTTCAGCTCAATAGATGTAAGAATTTCCTAACAATTAGAATGGCCCAGCAATAAAATGGGCCACCTCCAGAGACATTGCATTCCTTATCTCTGGAGATTTTTAAACAGAGTCAATGACCACTTGTCTCACCACAGCCAAGGAGGCAGGGCAGTACAGTGGGAGGAGTAGGATGGGAAGAGCTGCTGCCAGTAATCATGATAAGGGTGTGGTCCTCACTCCCACTAGGAGGCTACTGGTAAACCACCCATAAGATTAAAAAAGAGCCAGGTGCTAGGTTGTTTCTAAGTTGTCTTTAGTCCATGGCTGTGAGTTTGATTATATTGGAAGAAAGTAAAGCTAGAGAGCCAGGTGAGACCTTGAATCAGAATATAACTGTTTATGGGAGAAATTCCATTGATGTGGAGGCCTTTTTCTGTATCCATGCTAATTTTCCTTTGTATTGTCCTAGGTAAAGTCTCAGGCTGTAGGCTCTATAAGCAATGTGTTGGTCAACGTTTAACAATCAGTTCTCCTGGAAAAAAAAATCATATTAATGACAGCTTTTAGTTACTCAAATTATTAACATTTTGTCCATCACTTTAAGTATAGATAATCAACAAAACAAAAAACCCAGCCCTAATTTGTAAGTTTTCTGTGTTCTGAGGCATAAATGTATGTGATAAAAATTTAATAGCTTCTCGAGGTGCTGTTTGAGTTGGCTACAAAATGCCCTTGTCTGTTTGGTAAGCTGATTGAAGTCTGTCCCCATATGCGTGAAAGGTGTTGGTAGAGATGATTAAGTGTTACAAGGCAGTAAGACGAGATTGTGAAAGATGACACTGTGTCAGAGGTCATGGGACTCTGGCAGTATATAACTCTGTGTAGAGGATAGAGTTGAGGGTACATGACATAGAATGAATATAAAAGAGAGGAATGGCTCTGTAGGAATAGTGTCTAAAACTGAGTGAATTTCACTGGGCGTAGATGATAAAAAAAAACAAAAAAGGGATTTTGCAAAAAGCTATTTTATGGATTGGGGGAAATTTTAACTGGGACAGGATTCACCAGGGTGAATAGGATGATGGGAACAGACAAAAGACAAAAAAAGGCAGAATTACTCAACTAATTGCTTTAGTTCGTTTTAACAAAGAGAAGGATGTTTGAATTGGGAAGGATAAAACAAAAAGTAATAACTGGGAGTAAAAACAAAAAGTAAGTGAGGGGATACTGAGAGGATACTTCATTGCCTTCAATGGGTTCAAGTTTCCATGCCCAGTCCAAAGAACTGATAGATGATAGAATGATGGATGAGATAGCTAAGCCACTGTCAGTGATCTTTTGAAAATCTTGGTAAATGTGAGAGGGGCCACAGGAGCAAGTTTTGTCCCTGTTTTCAAGAAAGGGAAGAGGCTGAACCCTTCAAATCATAGGCTAGTGAGATTTTCACTGATTCTTAGCAAACTCCTAGGCGTAATTTTAAGGGATTGGTTTGTCAGCATTTAAAATGTGTCAGTTGCCAAATTCCATTGATTCTACCTTCATAATATCTCTCATATATACATATCCCCCTCTTTCCTTTGACACTGGCATCACCTTGATGTAGTCTCTCATCCTCACTTCTAGACTATTGCAATAGGCTGCTGGTGGGTCTTCTGACTCATCTCTCTTCACTTCAGCCCATTCTCCACTCGGATGTTAAATTGATTTTCCTAAATCAAAGATCTGACCAGGTCATCAGCCTGTTCAGTAAATGCCAGTGTCTCCCAGGATCAGATATAAAATCCTCTGTCTTTTAAAGCCCTGTAGAGTTTGGCCCCCTATTACCTTTCCAGACTTCCTACACTTTACTCAGCCCCATGTTCAGGGATTTAGTGCCACTTGTCTCCCGGCTGTTTCTCACAACAAAATCCATCTTCAGATTGTAGGCCTGGAATTCTTTCCCTCACCATTTCTGCCTCCTGGCTTTTTTGGATTCCTTCAAGTCTCAGCTAAATCTGACCTTTTGTAAGAATCCTTTCCCAATCCCCCCTAATACTAGTGCCTTACCTCTCTTCCAATTTATCCTATATGTATCTCATTCTTACATGATTGTTTACACATTGTCTCCTCCATTAGACTGTGAATTCCTCAAGATCAGGAAGTGTTTTTGCTTTACTTTGTATCACCAGCACTTAGCATACTACCTGGCACAACGTAAATGCTTAATAAAGGCTTGTTGACTTGACTTGAAAGAGTAATCAGAGAGGCCACATGGCTTCACCTAGAGTAAGTTGTGTAAGACAAAAATAATTTTTCAAAAGAATAATTAGATTCAAAGATTGGAAGATGCCATCAGCATTTTACAAACTTTCTCACGCTGTCCTCATATACAAGATATATAGATGTGAGCTACTGCAGATAATACCATATTTAGGTGAATTCAGGACTGGTTGAATAATTGGACCAAAAGAGTAGCCATTAGTGGGTCAATATCAATGTAGAACAGAGTTTATCAAACTCTGAAGCATGGCATCACACCCCAAATCTCCTATCCACCACGTAGAAGGATAAGATTCCTTCAAAGGGAACACAAAGTAAGGCCCCAAATCATTGGATATTTTCGGTAGGTGGTGCTGTGGATAGAGTGCTGGGCCTACGGTCAGGAAAACTCATCTTCCTGAGTTCAAATCTGGCCTCAGACATATTAGCTGTGTGACTTTGGGCAAGACATTTGACCCGATTTGCCTCAGTCTCCTCATCTGTAAAGTTGGAGAAAGAAATAGCAAACCATTCTAGTATCTTTGCCAAGAAAACCCCAAGTGGAGTCCTGGAGAGCTGGACATGACTGACAAATGACTGAATGACAACTACCTATAGAAATATTGTCATTTTTATTAATGAAAATAAAGTTCAAATCCAAGTCAACAAAAGTAATTCTAACACAACAAACTTGCTTCAGCTAAAGGTGAATGCAATGCAGTCATTATTCAACAGAGTATGAACAAAGTCAAATTGGCATGTGTAAAATACTATGATTTGCCACTGTCACTTGCTACTTCAGTCTCCATAGACATCACACAGCTGATATGTATGGTTCTGCTTGTTGTACATAAAGGTAAAGTGTGTAAACTCAAAACTAAGTAATATTTTGTATAGAAGTTGAGTATCGGAATACCTCATATTTCTTAACATCATTCATTTTGGTAAATACAATATAATAAACTGACTTCCAAAAAAAAACCCCAACAAAACAACCAAACACCTGCAACTTAAAAAATTGAAATTAAGAAAAATTACAGATAATAATTTGAAATTTTATTGGGGTGGGAAATGGGGTCTCCTTATCTTGCCCAGGCTGGGAGTGTAGTGGCCACTCATGGGCCTGATCCCACCACCAATCAATATAGGAATGTCCATCTACTTTCTTTTCCATTTGGGCCGGTTCATTCCTCTTTAGGCAGCCTGTTTCCCTCCAACCCCCAACCCACAGCTCATAGTATTAGTGCTGGACGTAGCTTGGAAACCCAATCTGAGCTTATTGCAGCTCAGAACGCCTGACTTCATGCAATTCACCAGTTTTGGCTCCCTAGTAGCAGGGCTTACAGATATAGATCTGATAAAACTTTCAATAACTCTTTAATTTAACTCATTTTTTTGTTGCCTTTAGTTAAAAAAATAGCCTAAAATAATATAGCCCTTAGGGGTAGATCTATATCCAAGCAGTTTGAAGAGGAAGTTGAAACTATTATAAGCAAAAACAAGAATGATAGTTTAGGTAAGAGAAATACAAAGTAAAAAAGCCTAAATCCAGAGAATGCTATTTATTCTCTATTTATTTATCATTTGGATTCATAAGTACCATAATTGCTAGGGAGAGAAGACCATATGTTTGCTTTGTCCTGAAAACTTCAGTTGTAGAGACTGTGATGGTGAAAAATTTAGAGCTGAGGATAATACCTCTGCAAAATGTTTGTAATGTTTCCCAATGTCAAAAAATCCCTGGCCTGAAAATGAAATAGATAAAAGTAAAGACTCTTTTGTCAGTCACTTGGCCATTCAATAGAAGAAATTCTAATTTTATTTTTAAGACATAGATATTTATAAATATGAATTTATAAAGGGGCCTTTTGCCATGGAAAAATATCATTATATTTGGTATCATTCCATGTGCACAAGAATTGTAAAGGATTTGTCTTATGATGGTACATTGAAAAAAGCATTCAGAATTGTAAATTTTCTTATATTTTGGTTATGGTTGAATTTGATCCAATAAAGTGATGTAAATTCTACTACCATATGTAACTGTTTGTTTTCTGCTGTAACTGTTGTAAAAATAAAATATTACTCTTAATCAATCATTGAATAAGGATTACAAATAACAATTTTATCAATGGTGCCATATTTTGAGAAGTTTTTCCCTGAAAAATAAACCTATCCATCATATTTCTAATATGTACAATGGATAGAGAATTGTATTTGGAGAATGAAGGCCTGAATTTAAAACCTGTCTCAAATACTTCTTTGCTGTGTGGCCCTGGGCATGTCACTTTACCTTTCTCAGACTCAGTTTCTAAATTTGTAAAATGGGATAATAATAATAGCACCAATCTCATAAGAGTTTCTGTGAATCTCAAATGAGATAACACATGCAAAATGCTTCATTAACCCTAAATAAATATATAAATGCTAACTATCATTATTTTATAAGGCATAAATATGAAAAAGATTTTCTTAATACATATCCATATATGTTTGTTGTAGGGTTAAGATTTGTGTCTTATTAAATTATAACTTTATATTTGAACAAAACATAACATAAAATTATTTGCATGGATTTTTTTATGAAAGCATGGGCACAATGTTTCTTTCTTGTAAGGAAGGACATTCTCTACTGTACTGTCTAAAGCATGTGACCTTGATCCTTAGCTGTTTAACATTTTTAAAAATGTGTGTTATGTTTTGACATTATAAACATTTATAGATTACTCCCTTTCTGAGAAGTTTCTTGTAAGGTCACTTTGTAAGTAAAACAGTTAAGTAAAACTAATAATACAGTGACTTCATCTAAAAGTGTGTACAACATTTCACATCTGTAGCACTCTCCAACTTTGTATTTTAAAAGAATTAACAGAAATCTATGGGCAGCTAAGTGGTGGAGCTCCAGGCCTGGAGTCAGGAAAGACTTGTCTTCCTGAGTTCAAATCCAGGCTCAGACACTTATTAGCTATGTGACCCTGGACAAGTTACTTAACTCCAATTGCCTCTGTTTCCTCATCTGTAAAATGAGCTGGAGAAGGAAGTGGCAAACCACTGTAGAATCTACCAAGAAAATTCCAAATGGAGTCACAAAAAGTTGAACATGGTTAAACAACAACAAACAGGAATTTATTTTGTCTTTCTCCCACTCCCACATGCTATGTTTATAAAAAATTCTAATAACACAAAGCTGAGAAATAACTAACATATTAGATAACAGAGTTAAAATTAAATAATATCCACAGTCTGGATCAATGGACCGAATCTAGTGAGATGAAACTTAAGGACAAATGTGAATTCCTGTGCTTGAGATAAAAACAATCAATTGCACAAATACATGATGGAGAAAATTTGGCCAGACAATAGTCATGTGAAAAAGATCTGGAGGTTATAGTGGACTACAGTGTAGTATGAGTCAACAATGTGATGCAGTGACTAAAATAGCTAATGACTGCATTATTAGTGGTAGATCACCTAGCCTGAAAGGGTGACAGCCCTGATCACAGGACATCTTTTATTTTGGGATCTCTTTCCTGACATGATCAGTAGATTCTTTCACTGCCTATTTTTACCCTCTGGTTCCAGGACATCAGGGAAGTTTTCCTTGATAATTTCTTGAAAGACGCTGTCCAGATCCTCCTTTTGATTATGGCTTTCAGGTTGTCCAATGATTCTGACATTGTCTCTCTTGGAGCTATTTTCCAGGTCAGTTGTTTTTCCAATGAGGTATTTTACATTTTCTTCTATTTTCTCATTCTTTTGAATTGGTTTGAAGGATTATTGATGTCTCATAGAGTCATTAGTTTCCACTTGCCCAAATTAGCTTTTGTATTCCTTTCCCATTTGGCCAATTCTTCTTTTTAAGTAGTTGTTTTCTTTTTCCAAGTGGTTGGCTCTTTTTTCCTAGTTCTCTTGCATCACTCTCATTTCTTTTCTCAATTTTCTTCTACCTCTCTTATATGATTTTTAAGCTGCTCTTTGAGCTCTTCCATGAGTTCTTTCTGGGCTTGAGATGCCCATAGGTGTTTTGACATTGTGGTCCTCTTCTGAGTTTGTGTCTTGATCTTCCCTATCACCACAATAATATTCATTTTTTGTTGGTTTTTTTGCTCATCTTTTTTGGCCTTTTACCTTTCTTTTAAATTTGAGCTCTTCCCCCGGGATGGAAGGGGCATTGTCTCAGGTTTCTTGTACCATTGGCTACAGGCCCTGGCTGTTTACCTGGTGCTGCACTGATGTTGCCCTGAGGCCCACAGAGGGCCTCATGTCTGGTGCTTTGGTGAGGGGATGGGATTTTTCTGCATTGACATCTACCTGTTTCTCTGGGTCTACACTGAAGCACACATTGGTCTGGCTGCTGGAAGCTGCCTGTTTGCCTGGGGCTATGCCAAAGCACACGGTGGGGGCTGGTACTGAAAGCTGCCCCTTTGCTTAGGCACCCACAGGGTTGGCATCTACCTATTTGCCTGAGGCTATGCTGAAGCACATGGCAGTTCTTGGAGCTGGAGTCTGCCCATTCTCTTCACTATGCTAAGGCATGTGTGGGGTCCTGTCATGGTGCTTGCCTGCTCCACCACACTGGGGCTTGGGATCTCCCACTGGTTTGCTGAGGTGGGGCCTGCTGCTTGCTAGCTGGGACATGTCCTTTCCTGGACTGCACTCCCCTTTAACCCAAACGAGACTTTTCTATCAATCATCCAAGTTTCTTGGGCTAAAGGTTGTTTCACCCCATCTTTTTTGCTGTTCTGTTGTTCCAGGATTTTTGGCAGTAGCTATTTGGTTATTTGGAGGTGAATATGGGAGAGTTATAGTGATTTACTGCTTACTCTGCTATCTTGGCTCCCGTGAGTCCAATCGCAAGACATCTTGAGTATTATGTTTATTTATGGTAGCACATTTAGGAAGAGATGTGGGAAGCTAGAGTACGTGAAGAAGAGATCAATCTGGATGGTACATGGATGGGAGACTATGACTCTTGAAGTTCAGCTGACAGATTTGGGCACTATATCATAGTCTATTTGCACCTCTCAATTTTTTTCTTTTATTCACCTCAAACTTTGATTCTTTAGAAATTGTGGCATTCCAAGATTTAGAATTATACACCATTATTTGAACAATATTCCTGTCATCAGGAATTTGGAAAATATGAAAACATAGCCATTTCAATACTAAATGAGTGTTTCCAGACCATTTTTAAAAAGAGAGTAGAAGGCACTTCTATGTGTGACATTAAACTTTTCTCTATCATCAGTATCTTGGGCCAGGGGAAAGAACCTCTTATTTTTGAAAGTCGTAATGGAGCTAAGTTATGACTTTGGATACCATTGGAAGATCTGGGAATAGGTAAAGGTGGGAAGAAAAAAGGGGGCAGATGAAGAAAAGAAAAGGAAGAACAAAAGTGAACCAAGATAAGGAAAATGATGTAAGAAGAAACAAGTACTAATTGCCTCAGGTAACAATCAAGAGAACTTATGCCGTATATGGCTTATGCTTGCTTTATGGTGACCCTGGATTATGTTCTCTATGCTTTGTCCTTAGCACACCGTGTGCATACTATGAAGCTGAAACATCAACAACAATGCAAATCCTACACCTCCCTTCTTTTCTGTTCAGTACAACCACAACTATTTAGTGGAACCTAGGGCTTTATGCTATGACGCAATAGGGGAGTGGACTTCCTCCCTTTGGTTGTCCAGAATCCATCTCCCTGCTCTTTGGGAAATTAACTGGTCTGAATCACAGGATGCTGCTTTGCTCACCCTCAGGCCAATATTTTAGAGCATAAGCTAGACTCTTTAATAATTGTCCATGGGATTTTCTTGGCAGAGACACTAAAGTGGTTCACCATTTCCTTCTCTAATGTACTAAGGCAGACAAAGAGCAAGTGACTTGCCCAGGGTCATGCAGCTAATAAGTGTCTGAGACTGGATTTGAATTCAGGTCCCCTTTATTCCAGGCCTGGAGCTCTATCCACTGAGTCGCCTAGCTGTCATAGTGTTCACTATGTGCTAGACACTGTGCAAAGTGCTTTACAATTTTATCCCATTTGATCCTTATAACAACCCTGGGAGATAGGTAATATTATTATCCCCATTTTACAGACGAACAAAGAGAGGTTAAATGACTCACTCAGGGTCACATAGCTAGTGTCTGAAGTCAGATTTGAACTCAGGTGTTCAGGATTCCAGACTTGATGATCTATCCACTGCACCACAGGGCTTTCCCTTCTTCCAAAGGATGGTACCAGTAGTTAGACAGTCTTCAATGATGTCCTCCTCTTACCCCCACGAAATTCTCTTTGCCAAACTATGCTCATACTCTGAATTGCTTTTGCCTCAGGCAAAAGAGTTTCTATGTACAGCTCATCTGTTCAGGAAGCTGTATTTAGAGTAATAAATCACATTTACATAATGACCAGGTTTACAAAGCACTTTCCTCATGATGCTCCTGTAAAGTGGGTAGCACAAATACTATCATGGCCATTTTACTGATGGGAAAAGCAATGCTCAGAGACATTGTGTCTCACACAAGGTCACACAATTAGAAACTATCAGGGCCAGGACTTGAATTCAGGTCTCTATTGACTTTAACTCCAACACTCTTTCTACCACATGACACTATAATCCTTTAAAAGGCAAGTCTTTGTAAGTCTACAGCCTTCATTTTGATACTTTGAATTAGAAAACCTAATTGGTCAATAGCACATAAGTTTAAGTAAACTCATATGCTAGCCCTGTAAGCTGGCACAGTGCAACCTAACTGTGAGAGAATAAGGAGCAGGAAATCTGTGAAAGAACAACAGTCTAAAAGGTTGCTCAACTGCTTATTTCAGCTCCCATTAGAGTTGTTACTAGGCTAGTTATGTCTTGGAAGTGTCAAAGAAGGGTGTACGTGTATGTCTGTGTATTTGTGTATAAACACACATATAAATATAAATACACCCATCTGTATATGTGTGCTGTGAGCTGGGCCTGACTCAGGCTAGGCCCCTGGTAGTTTAGGTCTGATATTAGAGCAAAATGAAATACTCATAGGACATTCAACATATAACAAAAAGTGGTTTACTTGGCATTAACAGAAGAAGGGCATTCATTGAGAATATTCAGTGAAGATCATTCACTGATTCATCACATCTTCCCGACGTTAGTCTTGCTGTAAGTCTATGGTCAGAAGCCTCCAGGACAACACTGGAGCTCCTTGTGAACTTTTGTACTTAGACAACCAGGAAGCCATGTCAACAGCCTAAGCCAGTCCCCTTAGTCAATCAAGCCTTAGAGAGAGAGAGAATTTCAATAGCTCTTAAGGAAAAGAACTAACCAGGTCTTTTGGGGGAAGAAACTTAGGAAAAGCTAGCCCAGCCTATATGGCAAAGCCCTAAGAAATATTACTTTTACCACAATGTGTATCTGTGTGTATAGTGACAGAAAGTGGATAATCCATCCCTCACCAAGGGAAATTAGAGACTTATATTTCTATACCTTGGTTTCCTCCTTTGTCAAATAAAAAGGTTAGGCTAGATATTTTCTAAAGATATTTCTGGCTCTAAAATTAGACTCTGTGGGATTAAGAACTGGAGTACCTTCTGAGGGAATTGTGTCTGATTTTTCCCATTTATCATTTACTTTTAGTATACTTTTCTTTTTAAATGTGAAGTTACAGATTCTCTCCCTCCCTCCCAGTCCTCCCACACCCACTGAGAAGACAAACAACATGCTATCAATTCATGTAACACATATTTCCATATTAGCCATACCACAAAAAAGCAAACAAAAAAATAAAGTGAGAAAACTATGCTTTAATTTGCACTTAGAGTTCATCATTTCTCTCTCTGGAGGTGAATACTATTTTTTCATCAAGAGTCCTTGGAAATTGTTTTGAATCATAATGATCAGAGTAGCCAAGTCTTTATTATAACATTGCTGTTACTGTGCATGATGATCTTCCAGTTCTTCTCACTTCACTTATTAGTTCATATAGGTCTTACCATGCTTTTCGGAAACAACTTTTCTTGTCATTTCTTATATTATAATAGTATTCCATCACAATCATATGCCACAACTTTTTCAGCCATTCCCCAGTTGATGAACATTCTTTCAATTTCCAATTTTTGCCTAGCACCAAAAGAGCTGCTATAAATATTTTTGTAAATATAGACCCTTTTGCTTTTCCTTTTATCTTTTTGGAGTACAGATTTATCAAAAGGTGTGCACAGTTTTATAGCCCTTTGGGCATAATTCTGGTTTATTCTCAGAATGGTTGGACCAGTTCACTACTCCACCAAGAATTCATTAATGTACCTATTTTTCCTCATCCTCTCTAACATTTGCCATTTTTGGTAAGTGTGAGGTGGTACCTCAGAATTATTTTAATTTGCCTTTCTCTAATCAATAGTGATTCAGAGCATTTTTTAAAAATCTAACTATAGAGAGCTTTGATTTCTTCTTCTGGAAACTTTCCGTTCATACTCTTTGACCATTTATCAATTGAGAATTGCTCTTATCTTTATCAATTTTGCTCAGTTCTCTATATATTTGAGAAATGAAGCCTTTATCAAAGAAACTTTTTTTTTTTAGTATTACTTCATTAGGGTGCTTTAAAAAAATTTAACCGAGGTTATTGTCTAAGTGATTCATTAATGTGAATACTACCAGTGCAACTCAGCTCCTTTTAATTTCTTCTCCTCCTGTGAAACATCAATCCATACATTCCTTAAATCATATTTAAGAGAATTTATTCAATGCATTGGAGCTTCTCCGGGAGCTCTGGCCTTTTGAAAGAAATACTATTTGAGGATATCAATCCTCTGCGTTGTCCAATTGTTGACTCTCATTTTGTAGACATGATCAAGCCACCTTATTTTAAGGTCATATATTTTTTTTAAATATCTTTCACGCCACTTCTTCCAGACGAATGACAATGTGCTTATTTCTACCCTCTATCTCTGTTTTGCCTATTATTTTGATTTTTCTGAAGAGTATGGTATACCACGATTGATAGTAACTTCACATTACCAGAAGGTTATTGGCATTAAAAAGACAATTTTGTAGCCATGAGTTGGGATCAATGAAAGGGCAGGTCAATTTTCAAAGCTTTCCCCCTGTTCGTTTCCTTTTTAAAAATAAGTTTTATGGATTACTTTTGCTTTTTCCATCATCATAGTTATCTCCAATATCCCTCACCCTCCACCTCTCAGAGAGCCATCTCACATAACAAATAGCATTTTTAGAGACTTAAAAAAAAGGTAAAAAAACGGAAAAAATCAGGACAACTGATCAACATTGAAAAAAGTCTGGAAACATGCTACATGTAACACCTGTGGACTTCCTCCTGGGGGGGGGGGGGTCCTTTTGTATCTCTTCCTTCAAGTCATGTTTGATCTTTATAACTTTGTTACATTCACTTTCAGTTTGTGTGTTTTCTTTTCATTTACATTGTATTTATTATGTATCTTATTTTCTTGGCACTTTCTTTCTGTTTCCTATTAGGTAGAGGAACAAATGATTATTCCCAAAGGCTGATTAGCCACTTCCTGGGTTCGTGGGATTCTTTTGCAGGTATGGGTTGAATTAAAGGGCCACTGATCTCCCTCCTTCAGGATTCTAATTACTTCCTCCTTCTCCAAGTGAAATGCCTCTTCTTTTCTCCTGGCATTTGCAACAGAATGGAAAGGCCTTTATCTCTTTTTTGTTGGAAGTTTGTAGAATTATTGCTCTGTTGAGTAACAAATCTCTCCCTCTCTCTCTCCCTCCCTCTCTCCCCCCTCTCCTTCCATCCCCTCTCTTCGTTTTCTTCTCCTCTCCTCTCCTCTCTCTCTCTCTCTCTCTCTCTCTCTCTCTCTCTCTCCTTTTCTCCCTCCTTTCTCCCTTCCCCCTTCCCTATCTCTTCTTCCATCCCTCCCTCACACCCTTTGTCCCTCCCTCCCCTCCCTTTTTCTCCCCCCTCTACCTCTTCCTCCTCCGCCATCCTTCTCTTCCTTGCTCCCTCCTCCCCTATTGCTGTTACTGCTCTGCCCAGGAGAAACTAAGCAACCCTATTCTGAACTCCCTGTGCCCATGAATCCTCTTGCTCTGTTAATGCATTCATATCTCCATTACCCTTCCTCGTTTCTACCTCTTGCTTTAAGAGCTAAAATCAAATCAACACTCTCACGCACTCTGGGAAGGTCCTTTCAAGTAACTGCTCAATTTTTCTGCTTCCTATCCCTGTGAATTCACAGACCAAAATACCCTTCCCTGGCCACCACTCTCCTGTGTGTGTTGTCTCTCCCATTAGTACATCAGTTTCTTGAGGGAAGGGATTATTTTGCTTTCGTATTCATATTCATGGGATCATAGATTTAGAGTTGGAAGAAACCTTAAAAGTGATGAGTTCAATCCCTTCATTTTGCCCATTAGGAAACAGGCCGAGAAAGTTTAAGTGATTAGTTCATGGTCATGTAGCTAGTTAAGTGTTAGGGATGGTTTTGTTCTGATTTTGTTTGCTTTTATGTGGAGAAGGTGGGAAGACCTATGATTTGAAGTTAGGTTTTTTGGCTCCAAGTCATTGATATTTTCACTATCCTATGTTGCTCTTGGGGAAAACAAATATGCATCTATTTGATATAAGCAAATATTGGTGCCCTACAGACTAGCTTCCTTTCATCCAGCTTTTAGGCATAGTAAAAATAGCACCAAATATACCTTTCTTTTATGTATTGGTTTCACTTATCTGAATAACAAATCACCCAACAATTTCCAAAATATATGTGAAAATATGTTAGTTCAATGATAGTAATCCAGAATTTATGTCTGGACATCATGAAAAAAAAAACATTTCCTTATGATAAATTTCAAAGGAGTAAAATTCTCTGCTTTTGGCAGAAACTCAGACTTTATTAGGGAACATTTTTCACATATATATGAGTTAGATGCCAGAGCAAGGATGCCCTCTTCTCTCATATAAAAGGGCTTTAGTTTATCTGAGATGTCATAAGCATTCTAGCATTTCCAAAAAGAGATGTCATTAATTATGGATTCTGACCAATATGAAGTATGTTGGGGTTTTTTTGGAGGGGGAGGGCAGGGCAATTGGGGATAAGTGACTTGCCCGAGGTCGCACAGTTAGTGTGTCAAGTGTCTGAGGTCGGATTTGAACTCAGGTCTCCCTGACTTCAGCACCAGTGCTCTACTACTCACTGCACCACCTAGCTTGCCCCCATGAAGTATGTTTAAGATCTACCTGAACATCTCGGTGGTTTTTTTCTTTATTGTTCTTTTTAAAATTTGTCAAGTAACAATTATTTCTTTATTAATTTATCCCTTCAACTATCCCCTCCCCCAGTGAACAAAATTTAAAAATAAAAAACAAATCCCTCAATACACATCTATATACTCTAACAAAACACATTCCTAAATCATCCATGCCCCCCAAAACCATGTTTCTTTCTGCATTTTAAGTTCATCACATTTCTCTCATTATGTCAGTGGCATATTTCATCTTCATTTTTTTGAAATCTCTGGCTTATCAGTGTGTTGATCAGAGTTCTAAAGTCTTTCAAAGTTTTTTTTCCTACAAAATGTATGTCTTTGCAATTCTAAGTTTATCACAAATCTGTCAGAGAGTGATAGTTTTCTTCTTGATTTTGAGGACTTATGGTTTATCATTGCATTCATTAGAATTCTAAAGTCTTTTAAAGTTGTTTTTCTCCATATGGGTCTCCTTGACTCCAGGCCTAGCATTCTTTCAACAATCACTCATTCCAAGAATTTAGCATAATAATTGGCAAATAGTCAGTACTTAATTAGGGCAGCAGGGTGGCACAGTGGGTAGAGTACCTGGCCTGGATTCAGAAAGACTCCTCTTACTGAGTTCAAAGCAGGCCTCAGACACTAACTAGCTGTGTGACCCTGGGCAAGTCACTTAACCCTGTTTGCCCCAGTTCCTCATCTGTAAAATGAAAAGAAAATGGTAAATGACTCCAGTATCTTTGCCAAGAAAACCCCAAATGGGATCAAAAAGAGTTGAACATGGATGAAACATATCCATCTTTTTCCTGGTTCATTGTTTTCTTCCTACCCCTTAACATGAGCAACCTTCAAGAATCTGTGCTTGGTCCTCTTCTCTATCTGCACCTTTGTCTTTGGTAAGCTTATTCACTCACAATGCTTCAACTATCACCTCTGCAGATGTTTTCTAAATCCATATGTAACCCTAGGGCTCAAGTCAGTTTCCATAATACTCTCTTTATTGGTACGGAATATTTCCTACCTGTGTGAGAAGTAAAGTTGGCAAGAGCTTGAGAGAAAAGAGGTCCTTCTTCTTCTGACTTCATACTTCAAGGGAGGATATATTAACAGCTCTGAGTTCTCTTCATTAAGAGATCTCTGGAGGGAAAGACTCCAGAAAGAAGTTGGCATATAGATGAGCACCTTGAACATGTCCCTATCCCCAGCTTATCACATTACAGACTTTGGGGAATTTCCCCCTCAGTGAGATCAGGGACTTGGGGATTCTGTCTCTGTTTCTCTTTATCTCTCTCTCTGTGCGTTTCTTTGTCTCTTTCTGACTCTGTCTCTGTCTGTTAAGTTTGCATTTCTTGGTCCCAGTAGGAGAGCTCATTCACTTTGTGTATTATTGGGCATATTCTAATCTGTATAACTTCCCTAATTTTTATTTTCTATTTGTTTAGAGGCAGCTAGGTATCCAGTGAATAGACCACTGGATCTGTAGTCAGGAAGACCTGAGTTCAAATCTGGTCTCAGACACTTACTAGCTGTGTAGTCTTGTGACTCTGGGCAAGTCACTTAACCTCTGCATACCTCAATTTTCTCAACTAAGACATGATGATAATAATAGCACCTACCTTCCAGGGTTGCTGTGAGAATCAAATAAGATAATATTAGCACAATGACCAACACTAGGTGCTTGATAAATACCTGTTTCCTTCCTCCCTCATTCCTTTCCTTCTTTCCTCTCTCCCTTCTTTTCTCCCTTCTTCCCTTCCTCCCATATGGATACACATAACCCATGTAGACACACTCACTCACCCTATATGTCTTTGACCTTGATCTATTTTCTGGATTACATCTCCACCTCCCTATAGGACATTTCTGCTTGATTATCCCATTGACCTCTGAAATTCAGCATGTCCAGAATCAAGCCAATTCTCTTTCTCCCTAACTTGACTGCTTATTCTGACTTTCCTATTTCTGTCACTTTTGTAACACCATTCACTGGGTCTCTCTTGTTTGAAATCTCAGTCTTATCTTCAATTCCATCACTTCTCATGCCCAAGCTGTCACTGATTCCTGTGGATCTAGCACTTCCCATCTCTTTCACCCATCCTCTCCTTTCCACACCCACTGCCATTATCCTAGCATAACTCCTCATCAACACCCACTTGGACTTTTAGAAGCCTGACAGGTTTTTCTGTTTCCCCTCCCTCTCCCCTATAATCTATCCTTCATTTTGCTTCCAGAATAATCTTTCTTATGCTCCTTCAGGGCAGGTATTATTTTTCTTTGCATCCCTAAAGCTCTTGGTGGGTGGGAACCACCTATAACATATCACAAACAAGGAATTATGAAAGCTGCACAAAGGATATAATCAAAGACATGCATTATCAGAAAAGAAGGTGGGCTGGTCACATAGTGAGAGCAAAAGAAAAACCATGAATTTCTTGCAAGCTCCATGGGTTTCCTCGCAACGTCAAGAGAAGTTGAGGAGACCCCATAGAGCATTGAATGTACCCCCTTGTGGTGACCTTAGAGGGCATAGTTGAGGGTTGCATAAGGGTAGGCAGGCCTGGATAACTTGCAATTTTAATAGCTGGAGGCAATGCTTACATCTGGCTTACCCACATTGGCACTGGCATATTGGGGCATCTTCAATGGCTACTGGAATGCTTTTAATGCAGTCAGTGATCAATAGATTTTTACTTAATTGGACTACACATCATCCCTCAGCTCCAAAGTCTTCACTAGCTCCTTATTCTTTTTTTTTTTTTGGTCTTTTTTTAGTCCTTTCTTTGCTTGGCATTCAATGCTCTCCACAATCTGATGACACTTTACTTTTACAGTTTTAGCTCATATTCTTTTTCATCCACTCTATGCTTATTCAAAACTAACCTACTTTTGTCCTTCCAAATATACCTATGCTTTACTACTTCTGTGTATTTGTTCATGAAGCGTGGAATGTCTTTAGTCTCATCTTAATTTGTTGAATTCCAACTTGATATTGAAAACTAAATGAAATGCCACCCCATCCAAGAAAGGTTTTTTGATACTCTGAGTTGATAATAACCTCTTATTATTAGCATCAAATAATGAATGTTCCTCAAGTCTCACTTAGCACTTTGTTTTGCAACTCTTTAATGTACCCATGTAATTTCACTTTGTATCTTATTCCCCTAGTAGATGGTAAGACTCATAAAGGTAAGGACCTTTTCTTATCCAGGTATAGTGTGCCCCTGAGGAAAGACATTAGGGGCCAGGCTAGGTATCTTCTCTCTGCCCCAAAGCAACCACTTCCATATGTACCAGTGGGAGGCATCTGCCACCTCCTGCTGCCAGTTCAGTCTCCCAGCTGGGGTGTGGAGAACCTCCAGTACAAAGAAGAGTAGCCTTCACTTTGACTTTAGGTCTCCTATTTCCTTTTGCCCCTGTCCTTTGAGGGTACAGGAATGAGCATTCTCATAGCTTTTCATGGTCCAGTAACTCTGAACTCCTTATAGATTATCATTTAAACTTCATTCCTCCCCCTTTACCACCCTACTTCCTCATTCCCATCCCCCCCCAACTCTCCAATTCCAGAATTTCATCCTAACTCCACCCAGTCCTTCCACAGCACCCTAAAATGCCTGTTCTATAGGCAACACACTTCCTGTCATGGTAAATCTATTGCTTTCCATACCTTTCATCTACTAGCTCTTATTGAAACCTAGTTTCTTCCTGAGGACACAGGTCACCTGGTCACCCTTTCCAGTACTGGCTTTACCTTCACTCATTCTCCCCAGCTCACTCGTCAAGGCTGGGGAGTTGGAATGCTCCTTGCTCCTGGATATTGCCACTTCCAGGTTCTCCCCCTTCTTCCATCACTCAGCAATCTCTTTTACTTTGAGGTTCATGCTATTCATATCTCCAATCTAATCAAAATCTTGATTGCTATTGTCTACAGACCCCCTAGGCCTTCAAACTCAACAAGTTCGATAGCTGGCTTATAAATTTCTCTGCTCCTCAATTCTTTCCCTTTTAATAGGGGATTTCAACATACCTGTTGATTTCCCCTCTAATATTCTAATCACTTAGTTCCTAAACCTGCTCATTTTCTATGAGTCACTCCTCTACTCTATCTCAACCACATACAAAGATGGTCATACCCTTGATGTTACCATCACTCACAAATGTACTACCTCCATGTTCAAGAATTCTGAAATCCCCTTATCTGACTTTAATTTATTGGTTTTTCACCTCTCCCTCTGCCTTCCCTTATATAACCCTATTTTTCACCTTCACAATGACCTCCAATCATGGCTCCTGGGTTGTCATGGTTCAAACTCTGGGGTCTGTGATGATCACCTTTGGGACCTGAAACTGAAGATAAACAAGATGGAACAAAAACAAATAACCCCAAGTCCATTTCTCAGAGCCAGGGTAAATGAGAGGGAGCAGGAAAAGGCTAGTCTTTCTCCTTTCACTAGTTCAATTAATGGCCTCCATACTGGGTACAGTAGAAAAGAGTTGCCAAAAAGAATGCATTTGGGCACACAATTAAACCAAACTTACCATTTCATTTCTCTTACCAGTCACTTCTCTGAGGAGAACTTGTCAGCCAGCCTACCACTTCGCCACATTTTTCCTCTTTTGATTTCATTTATAGTGAGACTATCCATTTCTCCCCTCAATGTCAAGTCAACATTTATTAATTGCTTACTATGTGTCTGACATTGTGCTAGGTGTTGGGAATACAAATTCAAGCAAGAAGAAAGATCTGTGAATGGATACAAATATTCTAGGAATAATTTGAAATTATACACAAAAAGTTATTAAATAATGTGTGCCCTTTGACTATACCCCTGCAAGGCCTATACCCAAAACAGGTAAAAGAAAGAGGAAAAGGTCCTTTATGAAATATATGTGTATATATGCACACAACACACATATATGCATATTTACATTTATTTGAGCTCTTCTTGTTGTGGAAAAAAAAACAACAACCTGGAAACTAAGGGGACATCCATCCATCAATTGAAGAATGGACAACTAAGTTGTGGTATATGAATGTGCATATTTGTTACAAGAAATCAGTTTTTTTTTTCTTTTCTCCCCCTAGTGGGGTGAATGATGGGAGGGAGAAAAAGCAGGGTTTTGTTAAATTTTTTCTATTATAGAGGTAAAGAATATTACAGATGTGAAATGTTCTGTGAACTTTCAGATGAGATCATTGTGTTATTAATTTTACTTAGCTGCTTTACTTTGTTTCAAGCACCCTTTTGCAACAGGGGAGTAATCTATAAAAATGTTTGCAATTTAAAAACAAAGCACATCATTTTAAAAAACCCACAATCTCTGTCCTCAAGGAACTTATATTCTAATGGGGTAAGATAAAAATAAAAGATTTTAAAATCAGTGTTGCAAGAATAAAGTAGTCACATGGAATCATGGTAGAAAAAGAAGTCAGGAATAGTGCCGGGAGGGCATGAACATGACCAATTTGGGCTCCTCTTTATTTTTTTCCAATTAATTAATTAATTTTTAGTTTTCAACATTCATTTCCATAAGTTTTAAGTTTTCTCTCCAAGATGGCATGCTGATATGGGCTCTACATATACATTCTACATATACATTAGACACATTCTCACATTAGTCGTGTTGCATTGAAGAATTATAACAAATGGGAGAAACCATGAGAAGGAAAGAACAAAACAAAACAAACAAGAAAATAATCTGCTTCACTCTGCATTCTGACTCCATAGTTCTTCCTCTGGATGTGGATGGCATTTTCCATCATGAATCCTCTGGAAATGTTTTAGGTTCTTGCATTGAGATGGATTAAGTCTGTCAAAATCAGTCCTCAAACATTGTGGCAGTTACTGTGTACAATGTTCTCCTGGTTCTTCCCACTTCACTCATTATCAGGTCATATAAATCTTTCCAGGTTTCATCATTTCATCATTTCTTATAGCTCAATGGTATTCCATTACATTCATATACCACAACTTGTTCAGCCATTATCCAATAGATGGACATCCCTTCAATTTCCAATTCTTAGCCACCATAAAGAGAGCTGCTTAAATATTTTTGTACATGTGGGTCCTTTTCCCATTTGTATGATCTCTTTGGGATACAGCCATAGAGGTGGTTTTGCTGGGTCAAAGGGTATGCACATTTTTATAGCCCTTTGGGCATAGTTCCAAATTGCTCTTCGGAATGGTTGGATCAGCTCATAGCTCCACCAACAATGAATTAGTGTTCCAACTTTCCTACATCTTCTCCAACATTTATCATTTTCCTGTTTTGTCATGTTAGCCAATCTGATAGGTATGATGTGATACCTCAGAGTTGTTTTGATTTGCATCTTTCTAATCAATAGTGCTTTAGAGCATTTTTTCATATGACTATAGATAGCTTTAATTTCTTCCTCTGAAAACTGCCTGTTCATACTCTTTGACCCTTTATCAATTGAGGAATGACTTATATTCTTATAAGTTTGACTCACTTCTCTATATATTTTAGAAATGAGGCCTTTATCAGAGACACTAGTTGTAAAAATTCTTTCCCAGTTTTCTGCTTCCCTCTTAATCTTGGTTGCATTGGCTTCATTTGTGCAAAAACTTTTCAATTTAATGTAATCAAAATTATTCATTTTGTATTTCATAATGTTCTCTATCTCTTCTTTGGTCATAAATTCCTCCATTCTCTATAAATCTGACAGACAAACTATTCCTTGCTCCCCTAATTTGTTTATAGTATCAGCCTTTATGCCTATACCTTTGTACCCATTTGGACTTTATTCTGATATATGGTGCCAGATGTTGGTCTATGCCCAGTTTCTACTATACTATTTTCCAGTTTTCCCAGAAGTTTTGAGCTCTTCTTTAAAATGGAGGTTCTTTGACACATGTACTAGCTGTGTGACCTTGGGCAAGTCACTTAACCCCAATTGCCCTGCCAAAAAAACAAAAAATAAAAAATAAAAAAATAAAATAAAATGGAGGTTCTAAGAGGAGCTCTTCAATAAGAAGGGCCACAGAGTGGAAGGACCTTACACCCAGCCATGGTGGAGAAAGAAGTCCAGAGAATCAGAAATAGAGTTTGAGGAGGAATGAAGTAAATAGGGCTCACCTGGGCCCTTCCTTAAAAAGAGTTTCCAGAAAGAACTGACCAATCAAGAGGAGCAGCTGCAGGAGTGGAGGGATCTTCTAGGGTGAGACAACCATTGGGAGATTGTAGAGAAACAAAGATGGTGAGTCAAGAATCTTATTTGGACACATTTGTCATTGGACAAAGATGCCTTGTTAAGAATGCCAACAACAGAATTAATATTTGCAGATGACTTAAGGCTTTTGCAATTCTTAGCATTCACTTAGTATAATGGAGAAAAACAATGAGAAATTTCATGAATTAGACATGATTTACACTCCAATTTACCTGTATTAAGGAAAAATCTTCTTACCACAAAGAAGAACAATCTAATGCATGCACAATGTAAATGTGGCTATTTTTGACTGCTAGCATATTATGAGACAGAGACAGACAAACATGAAACTGAACAATAGGGGACAAATGAGTTGGTACCTTGCATATATGAGGAGGAGCAGAAGCAGAAGTGGGAAATAATTATGATTAAGAAGAAAGTCCTCCCCACAAAACGCAGAACACTGAGAGTTGAGAAAATTGAAACCTGAAATGATTGAGTAAGTCAAGGCAGGAGCTAGAAGATCAGAATTTGGAAAGGTAAAGTATCCAGGAAAGAAAGTAATAAATAGAAACTTAAAGGGGGTGACGTGGGAAAGGGTAACCAGCGGGGGGCATTATGAAGCTGCCTTGAGAATAGTTTCAGTCTAATTCAGTAGTTACACCTATAGAACTAGCCAGAAGAGACTTATTTTTTTTTCCCCAAGAATCGGAAAATTAAAGAGAAACAGCTTTAGCTGGCCTAGAAGAAGTAGAGTGAAATCAAGAAAACATACAATTTGGGTAACCAGCTAGTGTAAAGGAGCTGGACTGCGTAACTATGCTATACAGCTATAATTTATTTATATAAATATAGTTCATACTCCAAAATTCCTTATGTGATGGTAAAAATCATTTCTTAAACTCTAAATTTCTGGCTGAATATGATGCCTCAGATGATCCATTGTGAAGTGTGTTTGCATGTGTGTGCGTGTGTGCGTGTGTATGTGTGTGTGTGGTGAGGGAAGAGTGAGTGTATATGTACATGTGTATTTAAGATGATTAAAGAACAGGGATGTAGGCCCAAGACCTCAGAGTTATAGCTGTCCCTTAATCATTTGAAGAGTGACAGAAGTACCAAACCCTAGTAAAAATAGGGAGCCTTCACTTACAGGGCTATTAGCTTTCATCATACAGTGTTTGTATTTAAAAACAAAATTTTTAAATTTAAAGGATAAATTGGAGGTTACAGAAAATAGGACCCATTGTCTTACAAATGCCAATACAATAAAGCATTGTCTGATATTCTACGATATACAAGACACGTAACATTCAAATATGCTTTCAAAATTCAAATCTAATTTCACACACTACTGACTGAGATGAAGGCAGGACAATTCACTTAAATCAGATAGATTATTAAATTTTGTAAGAGAAGTATAACAGGATGCTAATTAATGAACTTGCAAATTATTTCTTGTTGTTGATGTGAGTTTGGTTAAGCTATGGTACAAAACCAATATCGTCATAGCCTCTTGACTGATCTCTGCCTTCGGTCTTTCCTCTTTCCATTCCAACCTTCATAAACTTGTCAAAATCATGTTCCCAATGCAAAGACCTAGTCCTGCCCCCTCCTCCCCCAATCTGCTTAAAACCTTCAGTGGTTCATCATTATCTGTATGACCAAATATACACTGACTTTCAATTCAACTATAAATCAGGTACCTTTTATCAAATATTGAGGATACAAAAGGAGAAACAAAGCAGTCTCTTTCCTTGAAGAATTTGCATTTTACTGGTGGGAAGGAGTGACAATGGGGTAGAATAGGGGTGGTGGTACCTTCAAAGTTTTGAAGGGCAGTTTGGTTTAGAGGGAAAGGCAATGACTTCTACTTTGATCATGTTGAGTTTGGTATTATTAGAGACATTCAGTAGAGATGCCCAATAAATTGTGATGTAGGACTGGTGTTCAGGAGAGAGGTGAGGGCTTTGTCTACAAGATGTGAGGTGAGGTTTTTAGAAAAGGGATTCTAGCCCCATAATTACATGGACTGAGTTCAGTCCTGGTGTCTACCTTCAAATCAAAGGATTTTTATCCAAACCCCCACCCCCACTCTCTTGCTCATTTCCTACCCAGGAATTCTGGGCAAGATTGAAGTAAAACTTAGGTATGGCTCATACATTCTAGGTTCCAGCCAAACAGGGCCACCAGCGATTTCCTCATCTTAACCTTCAATCTCTTACCTGTCAGCATTAGACCAGCTCATCCTCTTATTCTTGGAATACATATATTCTCATCTCTACCTCTTAAAATTCTTATCTTCCTCCAAGGCCCAGGTCAGGAAATGCTTAAATAAAGTAGTCCCTCATCTTCTAAGCTGAAAATGTTTCCTCCCTCCCTAAATTTTCATATTTACTATAAGCAATTTCACCTGGATCTCTCCTGCCCTTACCAATTTTTTTATTTTATCATATTTATCTGTGAGTGTCCCACAGGGTTCTGTCCTGGGCCTTCTTCTCTTCTCCCTATATTACATCACTTGGTAATCTCAATCAACTCTCATAGATTCAATTATCATCTCTATGCTGATGATTCCCAGATCTTCTTATCTAGCCCTTACCTACCTCTTGGCCTCCAATCTCACATCACCAAATGCTTATTGGACATCTCAAACTAGATGCCGCCTAGTCATCTTAAACTCAACATGTCCAAAACTGAACTCATTATTTTTCCCCCAAACCTGCCTCATTTCCATCCTTCTCTGTCACCATCAAGGTCACTACCATCTTCTCAGTCACCCAGGCAGGCAACCTAGATGGCATCCTTGACTTTTCACTTTGTCTCACCCTCCATATCCAATCTGTTGCCAAGGCCTCTCCATTTTACTATTTTAACATCTCTCATGTGCTCCTACCTCTTCTGACACTGCTACTACCCTCATCACCTGATACCTGGACTATTGCAGTAGGTTAGTCTGCTGGCCACAAGTCTCTCTCCACTTTGGTCTATCCTCCATTCAGCTGGAAAGAAGATATTTCTAAAGGGTAGATCTAACCAAGTCAATAAACTTTCCCAATCAATTAACTCCACTGGCTCTCCATCACCAACAGGATCAAATATAAAACCCTCAATTTGATATTCAAAGCCCTTCATAATCTCCCGTTGCCTTCCCAGTATCCTCAAACCTTATATCCCCCACCCCCACATATGCTGGGATCCAATGGCACTGAGTTCTTTGCTGTTCCTCAAATGAAACACTCCATCCTCTGATTCTGGGTTTTTAACTAGCTGACTTCTATGCCTGGAATGGTCTATCTTCTCATCTCCATCACTTGGCTTCCTTCAAGTGCCAGCTAAAATCTTAGCTCAGGGGTGGGAGACATGTGGCCTTGAGGCCACAGGCTCCCCACCCCGGTCTTAGCTTCTACTAGAAGTCCCCATTAATACTAATGCCTTCCCTCTGTTGATTAGCTCCAGTTTATCCTGTGTAGAGTTTGTTTGTGTTTCCATGTCTTCTCCATCATTAGACTGTGAGTTCATTGAGGACAGGGACTGTCTTTTGCCTTTCTTTGTATCCCTAGGGCTTAGCACAGTGACTAGTACATAGCAGGTACTTAATAAATTACCTGGTTTAGTATATGTTATATTGCCCACTATTCATTCATTAGTTTCCTGATGGAAACAGCAATATCATTTTTCATATTTGTGTCTAGAGGGCCTAGCACAGTGACCTGGACAGAGTGGACGCAATACCTGTTTGAACTGAATTTAATAGAAAGACATTAAAGAGAACTGAATAACATTACCATTCAATTTGAGATGTTTTGACACATTTGTTGTAACTGAAAGAATTTCTCTTGAACATAGATGAAATTTGTCAGAACACTGTGTTCTTTATGCTAAAATTGATCACACTGCACTCTAATATGTAGCAATGAAATGGGAGATTTGTGACTATGAGAAAAATATTTATCCTTTCTATGTCTTAGTGTGCCTATTCGTAAGACAGGGAAAAAAATTATGGGATCATAGCACTGCAAGGAGTTTTGAGAAGCTTTATGTAACCCTCTATCTTGATATAGGACTCCCAAGATAACATCCAAGACAGATTTATTCATTCATTCAAATTATTTGTGAAAAACCTAGTACAGTATGTCCAAAATGTCCTATTAGGTACTGGAGGAGAAGTAAAGGTAATTAAAACATGAATCCTGGTCTCACAAAGCTCACAATTTTGCAGGGAGCAATGGTACATATCTAAATATGCAATACATAAGAAAACTTAATAAGAAAACAGAGAAGCATAAAGTGCTATGTGAAGTCAGAAGAAGAAAAGATAATTTCTGACTGAGGGTATTGGCAAATACTTCATAGAATAAGTGGCATTTAAATTAGGCCTTGAAGGATGAGCAGGCTTTCCAAAGACAGAGATTGTGGAGGGGAAGAGGAGGAGAAGATATTTCAGGCATAGAACAGCTTAGGCATAAGGAAGATTAATCTGGCAGAGATGCAAAGAATAGATTGAAGGCAGAAGAGACTGGAGGCAGGGAGACCAGTAATAAACTGTTGCAATAGTCTAGGCAGATGGTAATTAGGGCCTGGTGCTGGGAAAGGAGGAACAGCTGTGCACCTGACTCTAGGGTATGGAGCGATGGGGGAAAGGAAGTTTGGGGTGCCTCCCTTATTTGCCAAGACTGTTTAAAGATGTCAGGAAGTAGCTTCATGGATGCAGTTGGTCAGTGTGGAGTTTGGAAGATGGCTTGAGTACAGCAGGGAGGAAGCATGCAAGGAGACATAGCAGTGTGCTAGGAGACTTTGGTGTGATAAAGTAGGCTGGAGAAAGATTAGACTGAGGGAGCTTTGAAAAAGTGAGTAGAAAGGAAAATCAGTGAGTCGAAAGCCAGAGTCCTGGCTCTCACCAAGCTCTCATCCAAGAGGAGACTGTGGACAGAAGTAAGGTTCTCAGGGATGTTTTATATATGGATAGATAGATAGATAGATAGATAGATAGATAGATAGATAATATAGATATATATGCATGTGTTTATATGTATGTATTTGTATATATTGCGATATACATGTATGTATATGTGTGTATACATACACACATATATATGTATGTGTGTATGTGTGCATATACACCAGCAGCAATAGGGTGCTCAGGGATGTTTATATATGAGTATGTGTGTATGTATATACATATACATGTATTATATATATGTATATATGTGTATGTGTGTATGTATATATAATGTGTGTATGTATATATACACATATACATACATACACACATACATACACATACATACATATATGTATACACTATATATGTATACACCAGTAGGACAAGAGCAGTGATGAGAGGCTAATAATCAGATTTGATCTTAAGCCAGGGGTGGGGAATCTGCAGCCTGGAGGCCACATGTGGTCCTCTAGGACCTCAAGTACAGCCTGACCATCAAAGGGCCACATGTGGCCTCAAGGCCGCAGGTTCCCCACCTCTGTCTTAAACTATATATCTAAATGAAGCATTTTTGTTTCCTCAAAACCATGATGTTTGGAGAAGATAATGCCTACTATAGACTCCCAAAAGGTAGTTGTTGTGCTCCTGAATTGTAGATATCTCACATATGTTAGTAGGAATTAGTTACCCTCTGATCTGTAAGGGAGAGGCCAGTATTTTCTCCTGATGCTGGCAATCAGTAACATAAATGTGTTAGGAAGTTTTTGAGATGGAATAGTGTAGAATAGCAAGCTTGCCTTGGGCAAGATGATGGGGAATGTTGCCATATTTGTGATCTGGGAGAACCAAAAACCTGTAGCAGGGAATTGGAGCCCATGTGGTAGAGGCAGGAATCCTAGTGTAAACGCTACAGAACACCAGGTTATGTTACCACTTTTGGAGCCTGGTTGGTGGCTGGCTCATTGGAGACAGCTGAGATGTAAAAAGGAGATGGTAGCACAAAGTTCAAATCTGTCACTTACTAGCTGTATAACCTTGGGCAAGTCACAACTTCTGTTTGCCTTGGATTTCTCAACTGTAAAATGGGGATAATGATAGCATCTACCTCCCGGGGGGGGGATAAAATGAGGTAATTTGTAAAGCACTTAGAATAGTGCCTGACATATATTAGGGACTATATAAATGTTGGGTTGTGGTGGTAGTAGTAGTAGTGGTAGTGGTAATAGCAGTGTTATACCAAGAGCAAGTGAGACACGCCACAGAGTACAAGTTTTAAATGGAGAATTTATTAGCCGGCGGCCATTAGGGGTTCAGCCCAAATCACAGTGACCAAGAGTTTGAGGTGGAGAAGTCAAATTTATGCAATAGATCAAGGAGCAGTGGTTAATTATCTCTTGAAACTTGCATATGTTATTTTAGCAGGCTCGGCAAGCCTCTCCACTTTTGTGATCATGATACATGAAGAGGAACCTCCTGAATAGGTTACAAGTACTGCATATCAGACAGCTGACAAAGTGTCAACTGAATTACAACCCAGGATCTCTGTGTCCAATTTGCCATTTACCTCCCACAACATGACTCACAAGATAAGAGTAAGGAACAGTCACATAATTCAGGAGAATGTCCGGGGCTGAGGCCTTCACCCTTCAAGGCCATAGGCAGACCAAGGGGTGCTCCGGCTGGGTTTGTTGACACAAGATAGAGACATCTCTCAGCCCGCTCAGGAAAGAAACAGAGATTGCTGAGCATCAGGCCCTTCCCCTGGCCATACTCCCCTGGCCATACAATCCATACTCCCAGAACAGTCCCGGGGGCCAAGGACAGCCGCTGTACGCCAAATGGCAGGAACTAAGTCTGTTTTTCTTATGCAAACCGGGGTTTTTTAGTTAGGGGCTGGGGGCAGGGTTTTTTAGCAATAGCTGGCTGCTCAGGTATCACAGTAGTAATAGTAGTAGTAGTAGTAGTAGTAGTAGTAGTAGTAGTAGTAGTAGTAGTAGTAGTACTGGTAGTAGTGGTAGTAGAAATAACCAGAAATGGTCAGACCAAAGTCTCTAACCCCCAGAGCCAGATTTTGGGGGTGAATAAAACCCATGTTTGTGATGTTGAGGACCAAAGAATTTCACCTATCGTTACAGTTAACTTATGCACTAGCTTAATGGAAATTTTGGGACATGCTACTCCAGAGGGACACGTCTAATCGCCAACGATAGTTTTATAACAGGAACACTGTTGTTTTGTGGCAGGCCAAGAGGACAAACACAAACTGGAAAGCAGTCCAAGCAAACTTTCTCCAAGTCCTTCTGAAGGAAATGATGGGTGTAGTGCAGAGCTTACCAGAGTCAGGTGGTACAGTGAATGGTTACTAAACTTAGGAAGACCTGAATTCAAGTTTGGCTTCAGACACTTACTAGCTGTGTGACATTATGCACATCAAAATCACTTAACCATTGTCTGCCTCAGTTTCCTCATCTGTAAATTGGGGATAACAATACTACCTACCACCCTCCTCCGCAGGGTTGTAAGAAGGTAAAATGAGGTAATATTTCTAAAGTTCTTTGCTAATCTTAAAGGCTATATCAATGTGAAATATCATCATCATCATCATTATTATTGTTATTCTTGCAAAAAAATTCTAAATGCTTGTAATTAAGCGCTTGGAGGAGCAACATCATTCCAGGCAAGTCACAGCCTCTGTTGCCCCATCCTCATCACATCCCAGAAAGGCTAGCACTTGTGGCACAGCGACTTCTAGCAGCGAGGATGCAGCTCTGTACATTTGCAGCTGAAAAGGCCCAGGTAGCTCTATTGAAGGTAAATGTGCTGGGCCTGAATCAGATCTAGTAGTACCTTTAGCCAAAGACAATAGTTCGTTGCTGAGAAATGACTAGTGTCTTGAAGTGGAATTTAAGTAAGTGCTTAGGGATCCTCAGAGGACACAGATTTAGGATCCATGCTGACCTTCAGGCAGCAGGCATGGTCCTGGCTAGGGTACTTAAATCACAGTTCTCAAGGAGCATGCTGTGAGCAAAAAATTATTAAAGAACCATTGACCTAAATGGATTCAAGGGTCTTCAAGTCATTTTTGGATAGGGAGAGGTAGTCTGAGTAAGGCTTCCTAAAGAAGAGTTAAATTCGAAGATTATCTCACAGGGCACTTCGACCCTGAAAACCTGATGAGTGCGATGTCTGTCCAGCTGGGAAATAAACTACAGCAGAGAGGGGATGAGTACGTAAAGCTAGAGGAGTCTGAGTATGAAGAGTCAGGACAATAAGGCCGGAGCTTATGCAGTAGAAAGCCATCTGGCATGGGCAGGTATTCCAATGCTGGTAGTATAAGACGAGCTACGCCCTGTGTGTGTTCGTGGGGGGAGCCACGGTCTAGTCCAGCAGTGGTGTCAGTGGTTTGGGGTTTGGATGGGAAAGGGGAGCCAGTGGAAAAGGCAACTAGGGGTCAAATGGAGGCCTCAAACCTCTAGTATATTGCTGTATTGGTTGAGACAGTGAAATGTAAACAGCACTGGAGTCAGAAGCCTTGGGTTCAAATCCCACATCTGACACTTTACCTTCAAAATGACCCTCAATAAGTAACTTAAGCTTTATTAGGCCTCAGTTTCTTCATCTGCAAACTGAGGGGGTTGGACTAGTTGACCTGTAGGGACCCTTCTGGATCTCTGTTGTTCAATTGTTTCAGTTGTGTCTGACTCTTTGTGACCTCATTTGGGATTTTCTTTGCAAAGATACTGCAGTGGCTTATCATTTCCTTCTCCAGCTCATTTTTTGCAGATGAGGAACTGAAGCAAACAAGGTTAAGTGACTTGCCCAGGGTCACACAGCTAGTATCTGAGGCCAGAGTTGAACTCATGAAGATAAATCTTCTGACTCCAGGCTAGATACTGTGCCACCTAGCTGCTCTGTATCTAGATATGTAATCTTATGCTTTTTGATGCAACGGGGCACTGCATTAGCTTTTAGCAAAACTACATCTGCCCCAATGGAAAATAGAGACAATGCTTCACCATTAGACTCAGACTGGACCAAAATGTACCATCCCTTTCCCCTCAAGATGCCTCCAGAACCACAGGAACCTCAGTCCAAACAAGGAATTGCAGGGGTGGGAAGATAATCAGATAAACGGTCTTGTTCCCTGAGGAGGATGCGGCTGTTGGGGAGGCATTATGTGTGACAGTGGGAAAATCCCAAACAGACATTAAGGGAAAGAGGGCAGAGAAAAACACTAGGCTGCTCCTCTCTAATCCTCAACCTTCTGTGACAAGAGCCCCAGGGAGAAAGAACCAAGGGGAAGAGGTGGATAAAGTGCTGCCTCCCTCTCCCAGAACTGTGGAGACCAATGAGGCAGAGTTGCCCCCTCCCTCCCCTGGAGAAAAGTGGGAAAAGATGGCTTTAGAGAGGTGAGGATGCCAGAGGGGGAGGATGCTGAGGAAATGAGGAACAGCCAGACACCTGCGGCTGGGGTTGTTGCTTATTGTGTGGGCCCCTTTAAGTGGGTGAGGAAACAGCCTTGGGGCTTGCATTTGTTATTGGAGGTTGAAAAACCCGGGTGTCACCTGGGAGGGAGCTGAGCTGAGCTGAGCTGAGCTGGGCTGGGATTGTGCTGAGAGAATGGAGTGGGCTGGAAATGTTAAGTAAAGGGAAGTTTGAACCTGGAGGCTTGAGAACGGTAAAGAGAGAGGGAGAGAGGAAGGAGAGGAATCAATGTAAAGCCAAGAAAGGGAAATGCCCTGGAAGCTTGAATTTCTTTTCCTCCCTTCCCTAGCCTCTGTTGCTTCCTCCTCTTGTTTCTCCTGTTTAAAAACACAGGCTGCAGTGTGGGGGCAGAGTCAGCAGGGCCCTTTCTGGAACAATCACACTTTTTCTCCTCTTGCCTCTGTTGCCTCCCCCCACCCCCATGCATAATACAAAATTTATTCCAAATCCAAATAAACTTTTCTTCTTGTTGGATTATTTACAATTTGGGGTTATCAAGTGATATTAGATGCCCTTAGATTGTAATCATCTTGAAGGTTGTCTTTTGCCTCTTTTTCGTATCCACATCCCTTAGCCCAGTGCCTGGCACATAGTAGGCACTTCATCGATGTTCATTGATTAATTGATCAAGTGTTGTTACTATAAATAATTTCCCGATACATCCTGTCTCCTGAGCCATCCCTTGCAACAAAGAAAAACATTAGCAAGTCTTTCTTGAGGCCCTATGATGTGCCTCACAATTCATGATGCCATAGCACTTCTCAAGAATGGATGGGTTGACTACATTACTGAAGTCAGATCAGGGCAAGTATGGTGGGCGCAAGATGAAATGACTGAGGAAACAAAGGTTTGATCTTCTGAGCGTACTAATTTATTAAGCTATTCATGCTAATTGCCTGATGAATTAGGACCAGTCCCCCTCCTCAGCTTAGGGCTAGACCCTGAAGACAAAGGCAGACACTTTTATATATTAAAAGCAATTAATCAAATAAGAGCAATTAATTAAAAGGAAATAATACAACATTAAATAATCTGATTTCTAATTGGAGGAAAAGATTAGGGACTTTCCAAGTTGGGAGGGAAGAGAATGAACAGGTACGATTCCCCAAACTCAAAAAAAGAGGTGTCCCACACCCTCCAAGTATCTATAAACAATCAAAGGATCCTGGAAACAATAGCTGATTGAGCAGTATGGGGCCAGTTTTCAGTTAACAAATATGGGTGGCTTGAGATGCACAACTGTGAGAAAATTCCTTGTATCAATCTTTGGATCTGACCAGGTTTCCTTCTGGTCAGCACAATTGAGGTCCTTAGTTAAGGGGCACTAAACAGCAGGTAGATATAGTCCAGCTTCCCAGCCATCCAAACAGTGGAATAAAGTTTTCTCTCAATTTCCAAAAATGAATTAAGTTTTCTCATGAGACAGAGATTGGATTAAGCCCATAATTGAATAGAAAGGGAACTGAGCTAGCTCCAGAATTGAGTCATAAGACGGAATCAGTGTGGTTCACTCAATTCCCACACCCCTTGCTGCTCCAATCCCCTTAATTCCCCCAGTATGGCATCCAAAGAATAGTTGAGGGCCCTGGAAAATAGGCCACCTCTGAAGTAAATGTTTCCTGAATTGTATTAAGTGACTTCAAGCTGTGATTAGAAGGACTCCAAAAAAGAAATGCCCTCATGTCTACCAGTGAAGCTAGTTGTCTGCTTCATTACTGACATGTTTTTCTCACTTAAAGTCATCAGAGCATCCATCTATTTGGAGGTAAGGAGAATTTAGGGATCACCTAGTTGAAAACCTTCATTTTGCAGATGAGGAAACTGAGACTTGGAGTGGTTAAATGATTTGCTCAAAGTCTCATAATTAGCAAGTAGGAAAGCCAGGATTTAATCCTAAATCATAGGATCTTAGGTCTAAAACTGGAAAAAACCTGAGGCCATTCAGTCCAACCTCCTCATTTTGTAGATGAGGAAACAGATAGACAGAAGGTAAGCACACAGCTTAAGAGCACACAGCTGGTGGCAGGGTCACACTCTGGCATTCTCACCATCATCTCCTGTATCTCCCTCTGACTCTCAATCTGGCACTCTTTCTACCCAATTCCCCTGCAACTGGGCATACATTGTCCCTTCTACACTGGAGTAAAGAAGTTAAAAGTTCTAAAATGTTTATTGCAGCTCTTTTCTGATGGCAAAGACTTGGAAATTGCGGGTATGGCCGTCAATTGGGAAATGGCTGAATAAGTTGTGTCATATGATTGTGACAGAATACTACTGTGTTATAAGAAATGAGCTTGGTGATTTTAGAAAAACATGGATAGACTTGCAGAAAATAATGAAGAGTGAAATGAGCAGAACGAAGAGAACATTGTATATAGTAACAGTATTATTTTGAGAACAACTTTGAGTGACTAAGACATTTTGACTATTATAAATATCCAAATTAACTGCAAAGGACATATAAAGAAAGGCACTATCTGAATCCAGAGAAAGAACTGATAAAAAGAGGAATACAATGATTTTTACATATATGCACACATGTATATATGTGTATGTATGTATATATGTGTGTATGTATATGTATATATACATATACATATATGCACACATGCACATATACGTATTTGTGTCTAATGGTAGCCATCTCTATGGTGGGGGTAGGGGAAGGAAGAAAAAAAGGTAAAAAAGAGAAAGTTACATGCAGTTTCATGTACAATCATCTTTTTTTCTATCCTACTATGACATGTAAATGCTTGTTTTATTTCTTAAGTTCAGAATAAAATAAACAATTTTTTAAAAAAGTTAAAAAATAAAAAGCCCAGAAATCCCACCCCATCCTTCCCTTAGGCTGGGCTTTTACCTCTGGAGGCATAGCGGACAGAATGTTAGAAATGGAGTCAGGAAGAACTGAGTTCAAATCCTGCCTCAGACTGTGTAACTCAGGACATATGACTTGCCTCTGTCTGCCTCAGTCTCCTCAAGTCTAAAATGGGGATAATGATAGCACCTACCTCCCAAGGTTGTTGTGAGGATAAAATGAGATTATATTTATAAAAGCACTTTGCAAACCTTAAATTACTATATAAATGCTAGCTATGATTGTGTTACATCCAGCCCTTTGTCTTGACCTTAAGTGACTGCTGGATTAGGGCAGGACTGAGCTCAACTATGCCTTAGGTGGCAAATGACAGTGACCTATTGAATCAAGAAGTGCTAGCCAGGCACTTTAGAGTAAACCATGGAAAGCTTGTACGTTTCCAAGGAGTCACAGTATGTGCTAATATCAGTCAAACTCTCAGAAATTTGCAGTGATCCAAGCAAAGGAGAAGCAATGCTCCCAGCTGTTGTTGCAATCCCCAAAGGAGGATCTGGCTGCTCATCCCCCATGAAACAGCAGGCTGGGAGCTGGGAGCAGTCTTGCTTCTAAATAATTTTTGGCAGCTGATGACCACCTGGACCGTGGAGCCAAAGAATGCATTATCTCCCCTATGTGCTAAGCCTAATGAATTACTAATGTGGTGGTTTCCTTTCTGATCAGGAAGTGCTTGCTTTCTCAAGCTGTCCACACCCCTTGCCCGGTAATAGTCTGGGAGAGGAATAAGGACTCCCATTTTCTAGTAGCGTCTCTATATTGCACAGATTCAAATGCTGCAGCATTTTGTTTCGATGCTATATTTGTCTCGTCTTCTGGCTTTGTCTACTGAATAATTTTGTGTCACTGAGCTTAGTGTAAGGGACTGCTTGACAATCTCTTATCTCCCACTCCAAACTCACCCTGGACCTGGCTGTCACCTTGGGCACATCTCTTCCCTTTGCTGGGTCTCAGTTTCCTCATCTATAAAATAGGGGGATGCAAAATATGGTCTTTGACATTCCCTCCAACTCTAAATCTATGATTTTATAAGCCCAGATCTTGTCCTTGGCTCAAGCAGCTGAAGGAAAGAACCAGATGTAGTAAGGACTGTCCTCCACATATAGCATAGGAGTGCCATTGCTTGAATAGAAGGGAGACAGAATAGGTGTTTCTAACCTTTTCCCTTCCCAACCCTTCTGGAAAGGAGATTTTAATTCTTGCTGGTAAGGGAAACAGAAGGTTGGGGCTAAACACTTGACCCCTCTGCTCTCAGAGGCAGGGAGTAGTACTAGGCTAGAATTATACATCTGCTCCCTTAACCATTGTTAGTTTAGGGGATGTGATTTTCAGGTTCAAACTAGCTTCTGATAGTTGTTTCATTAATTGAAGGAAGTGTGAGGCCAAGACTTGATTCCTTTCCCACCAAATACTAGTTCCACAATGAACACAGATAGCAATAACGAAAGAGAAATCAGAGAAAGTATACAAAGGAGACTATATACCAGATGCCACAGAGTGAAGGAACTCTTCCATTCAGAGCAAGGTAACTCTGAGAGAGAGAGAGAGAGAGGGAGGGAGGCAGAGAAGGAGGAGGAGAGAGAGAAAGGGAGAGAGGGGAAGAGAGAGACAGAGACAGGGACAGAGAGACAGCTAGAGACAGACAGAGAGAATCTTAGATCTCAAGGAGAACTTTCTTGAAGTCTCTAGTGTAACAAACTGGGGATAGGGGCATGATGGAGACTGCCAGGTTCTGTCATGTCAGCTTTTTCCCAGTCTTTTACTTCAACAACCTAAAGTGGAGTTGGCATCTTCTGTCTTCTCTCTTGAAGGTAGAAGCCAGAAGCAGCTGAAGAGGCTGAGAACCTTAAGAAGCTGAAAAGACCTGAAGAGACTGCTGCTGCCAGTGAAGAGAAACTCTTTTTCCTCTTCTTACTGCCTCACAGAGACATGCCACATTGATTTCAATCAACGAGGAGAGAGTCCCCTACCAATAGGCTTTGAGACTTGAGTTACAGAGGAAATATGAAGAGGGGGCCCCTGACCTACTCCTTGTAAGGAGTTATATACCTCTTGTGTCAATACCTCTTGAGCATATAGACATCCCTTTGGAGTTCCAAGTCAAGCCTAAAGCTTCCTACAATTAGTGATTTGGGGGGATTAAGATAAGGAAGGCCTTCTTTATGTAATAAAATATATTATTTTCAATTGTAAAATATATTATTTCATAGAAGGAGGGAGCAATTCATAACAGAAGTCCTTAATACTTCAGTGTAACTTAGAGCCAGCAGACAGCAGGGCCTTAAGGGAATGGCACCCAAATTTTAATTGTTAAAGAGGAAAGGTCTAAAGAATAGAAGACTCTGGCAGGAACACAGGCCCAAGTACCAAGTTGGTTGAGTACCAGAGGGGAAGATTTGGGGACATGGATGAGGGATGGGAGAAGGAACGTTAATGCATTTTTGATTTTTGCCCAAGGCCAGCACCAAATCCTATTCTTCCCTGCCAATGTTGTGCTTCTAATAGCTACACAATCGAGTAATCAGCATATATTGAGCACCCATGATAGACCAGGCACTGGATGAGGTACTGGAGATACAAAATCCAAAATGAATCAGTCCTTAATCTTAAAGACCTTACATTTTATAGGAAAAGACAATATAGGGGAGAAGAAAGAAAAAAAAGTTTACATGACAATTTTGGTGTATATTTGAAAGGAATAGCAAGTTGTACATAGTAGATTTCTGATTTCATGTGCAACCATCTTTTTATTGCATTATGTAATGGAAATGCTTGTTTTATTCCATAAATTAAAAATAAAATTTAACAATGATTCCAAGAAAAGACAATATACAATATAATATACATATAGACATGACTATTGCATTAGATAAAGGGGTTTTCCCTGTTTTAATGGAATCATAGGTAGAGATCCCATTCCCTATTCCTATATACAAAATAAATTCAATGTAATTTTGCGGGGGAAGACACTGGCAGCTAGGGGAATCAGGAAAGGCCTCGTAGAAAAGGTGCGGATCATGACTTGAGCTAAACTTTGAGGGTTCTTAAGCAGTCTAGGAGGCAAAGGTAAGGAGGGAAACCCCTCCAGGCATGGAGGACAACCTGTATAAAGGCACAGAGGTAGAAGATACTATGCCAAATGGGAAGAACAAAAAGACCAATTTGGCTGGACTGAAGCGTCTCTGAACGTATAAGGCTGGAAAAGCAGGAAGGAGCCAGGTGATGAAGGACTTTACAAGTCAGAGATCTTTGTTTGCATTTTTCCTTTTTGCCCAAGGCCAGCACCGAGTCCTAGTCTTCCCTGCCAATGTCATGCTTCTAATTGCTACACAATCAAGTGATCAGCATATATTAAGCACTCGTGATATACCAGGCACAAAGGCTAGGGAGCCACATAGTTTATTGAACAAGGGAGTGACGTGGTCAGATCTGAGTTTTATGGAGATCTCTTTAGCAGCTGTGCGGGAGATGTATTGGTATCAGCAGAGACTTGAAGGAGAGTCTAGTCCAGGTGAGAAGTGAGGAAGTCCTGATCTAGGGTAGTGGCAATGTACCGCAGGCCTTCTGCATCATAATAACTGGCATTTGTATAGCACTTTTAGGGCTACAAAGCACTTTACCTAGATTGGCACCTCCAACAACTTTGTGAGGTCAGGACCACAAGGGTTATTTATACTTCCAGATGAGGAAGTAGATCCTTAGAAAGGGGGAGTGGCAATGTTTATTAAGCCAGTAAGTGCTACAGGTGGCATTCTCACCCAGATTTTTGCAATCCCCATCCCAGTGCTGCATCCACAGTGACATACAGACTGTCACACAACAAACAGAAGAAGATAACCCAGTGATGGATACTGCTATGTTGATTTCCCTGATTCTTAAAGTAATAGGGAAAAGGGGAATGAATGGAAACGAATGGAAACATTCAGGGAATGGAAATGAAATGAAAACATTTCCCAAGGAAAAAATCTCAATGCATAGTAAATCCGATTTGATAATACTGCTACTCAGGACCTTATTTAGCACTGATGAGGAATTCAAAGGCCATCAGCCTTTATCATGCAATTTGTCTTTACCCCATCCACATCGAGTATGCTTCATACTCCATTGGAGGTGTGAACTCATTGATTTGGGAGAATCTTCCCTCTAGTGATGAAGATCACAACTCATGTATCCCTGCTCATCCTGTGATAATCTTCATATAATATCCTACTCAACATATCAAGTTCCTTCCTCGTTTTCTCTTGATATCACAGAGATGCTAGGGGTACATCTGGGTTGTCTACCTGGAATCCTTTACTCTTTCCACTTAATTGACCCGACTTCTTTTTAATCCTGTGGTTCTTTGATGCCAGCCTTTATTCCACTTATTTGAAGTCCCTCATTGGTTACATGTTGCAGCCTGCTCACCTCCTACCATGTGCCTCCCCATTGATTTCAGAGTGGTACTCATTGTAAATTCTTTACATACCGTAGAATTTCTTCCATCTCTAGGAACCACAAAACAACATGAGTACAATATTAATATTAAAAATCTAAACTTTGTTCCTGGAAGAGGACTGGAGCCGTTAAATGAACTTCACAATTTCCTAAAGGCATATGTCCGTGCATATATATGGGGCAATTAGGTGGTACAGTGGATAGAGTGCTGGACCTGGAGTCAGAATAAGTCATCTTCCTGAGTTCAAATCTATCCTCAGAAACACTTAACTAGCTGTATGACCCTATATGTATGTATAATGTAATATTCAATATACTGGAACTGACTTTTGCCTTTTTTTGTAACCACAGTGCTTGGCACATAGTAGGCAGTTAATAAATGTTTACTGATTGATATGTGTGTAACTTTAAGTTCACCATTGATTTTGCAAAGTGAATTAATTTATTAAGCTTCATCTTATTTGTCAGCTCATCATTTCAGGCTTTGTTGAAATCTTTGAGATCATCCACCATATTATCTATGTTCTCCAATTTTGTGCCATCCACTGGACATCTCTAATAGGCATACTTTTGGGGTTTTTTGGTCATTTTATTTGATGATAAATTTTCTTCATTTACTTGTTTAATCTTGTATAGATGATTAGGCTAAACTCTTTAGAGTACTTACTGATTTTTGTCCAGGAGCTTGTACAATGTTCCTGATTTTGATGCAACAATCACAACATTATCTGCAAGCAGGACTACACCCAGCCTCTTTCTCCTTTCCATTCTTCTTACCCTCCTCCATGTACTCTACAATCTAGCAATAATGGCCTTGCCATTTCTTGCACATGACACTCCATCTCCCGAATCTGTGCATTTTCACTGGCTGTCACCTTTTTTCTGGAATACTTGTCTTTCTTCTTTCTATCTCTTGGATTCCTTGACTTTCTTCAAGTCACAGCTAAAATTCCACCTTCTGCAAGAGTCCTTTCCCAGTCCCCCTCCATGCTCATGTCTTCTCTCTGAGATGACTTCCAATTTGCCTTGTATATATCTTGTATACATGTAGTTGTTTGAGTGTTGTCTCTCCCAGAATGTGAGCTCTTTAAAGGCAGAGATTGATTTTGCCTTTCTTTGTAAACACAGTACTTAGTTCTTGTTGGCCTGATTTGTTGACCCTTCGGATGACTTTACAATGACAGTGGCAAATACCTTCGGCAAATATTTTTTTGTTTGCCAAAGGTTGCTGGGGTGGTTTTGCTGTTTTTCCTTACCTACCATTAATGTTCAAAGCATAGTGGGGCAAAATTATCTTAGCTATTCTGTATTTTAAGGAATCTTGGCTAATTTTGAGGTGTGTATGGGGAGATAACTTGTTGGAAAAGATCAAAGGGAAATCATTCCGAAGGCATTTAGGGGTAAAAATGGAAGAACAACAAAAGGAAAAAAATTGAAAAGATCTAAGAAGTTTTTTTAAGAAACACTTTCTACCATCATGCCACACCCATGGACTTTGACTTCACAACCCAGGATGTTCTTATAGAGAAGACAGAAATGCCACTAAAGAGAACAATGATAGGAAAAGCAGCTGGATTAGACCAAATATACAAGAGATCCATGCTGGCGATGACACAACTGTAAGCACATTGAGGGATTGTGTTGCAAGACATCTGAAGGCAGAAACTACCATTAGCAAGGAAAAAAATCATGGACCTTAATACATAAAAGGGGGGGCCAGGAAAGCATTAGCACCTAACCCTATATGCCTACTTTCCCACCTGTATGAACTTTGTATGAGAACAATCTACGTATACATTGAAGGCATATTCAGCAAGGTTATTAGTAGGGAATGGGGTCAGGGGTTTACAAATAACCACATATTGGCTATCACACATTAAAGATGAGAAATATGGAGAGAATACAAAATGCCGTGGTACTTATTATTTGCTGATTGTAAATTCAACCACCAGGTGGCATTTTTAGCTACTCACAGGGGAGTGCTTCTAGCTACCCCTGAAATTTGCATAGAAGGGGCAGAAGCCTTGAGTGAGTGGCATGCTCTCCATAGTTACCAGAGAGTCCAAGACCACCTCTTGCTTTGAGGCAACACTACATATTGCTTAAGATTGTGTGGATTGATGGATCTACCCCCTTCAGAACTTAGCCCCAAGCCTCCACACACTCACACACCCACTGGAAAGCAACAGCTATTCAGACTCTGTTGTGTTTCAAAGAGGGTCATTCATGAGACCTTGGCATAATAAAGTAATTCCCCAAGAAAGCAGACATACATGCTAGAATGCTAGAGTATGCAGTGATTTTACTCTTAGCAGAGAAGTAATAAACATGGTAGTTTATAACAAGAAGACTGCATAATAATAAATAATATATATCTACTGACTGCCTGGTTTTAAGACAGGCATTCTTCTAGACTCTAGAAATTCCCCACCTCCCCCAACATAGGATCGATCTGGAACCAGGAGTTCCAGTCCATAAGCAGTTGGAGTTCTCCTTGGAGCAGGCAAAGGAATGCTGCTCACAGTTTATGGGATCTTCCTGAGCAGCAACTCCAGTTGAGGGTCTTGACTCACGTTCTTCAGGAAAGTTAGGACACAGGAAACAATATGAATTGGAACTCAGGAGGGCTTAATTGCTCTGAACTTCTGTGACTGCAGCTTGTCTGTCAGGAAGCAAGGGTAAATGTCAATGAGAGCAGCCTCTCAGCAGAGAGCCAGATAACAAGCATTTATTAAGTGCTTATCATGTGCCAGGTGTACAGCTACCACAGTCCCTCTTATCAGAAATCGTATATTCAGATGGGGATGACAACATATAAATAGCTAGGTACATGCAAGCTATTACAGAGTAAATTAAGGTAATTTGAAAAGGGAGAGGCCTTGGTAACTGAGAGGACCTGGAGAGGCCTCCTTGCAGAAAGTAGAATTTGAGCTGAGTCTTAAAGAAAGCCAAGGGGCTAAGAGGTGGTTGAATGTGAGGGGACAGAGCATGTCAGGCATGGCATGGAGATGGGATATGGAGAGATATGATGAAGGAAACAAATGGAAGTCAGTGTAGCTCGTTCTTAAAGTGTATGTAGGGGAATAAAGAAGGTGGAAGAAACCTAGAAAAGTAGGGAGGGGCCAAGTTATGAAGAACTTCAAATATCAGAGGACTTTTATATTTGCTCTTGAAGATGATAGGAAGCCACTGGAGGTCATGGAAGGAGGGGAAGAGAGAGATGTGACAATTGTTAGAAAATTATTAGAAAATGGTTAATAAGGTCGCCTAGGCAGTTGAATGGATGATGTATTAGAAGGAAGGAAGACTTGAAGCAGTTCGAAAGTATTGTAGTAGCTCAGGTGAGAGCTGATGAGGGCCTGAATTGGGGTGTAAGTAGGAGAAAGGGAGGTATTCAAGGGAAGCGAATGTAGGAAAGGCAGTATTTGGCAATGGCTTGGATGTGTGGGGTGAGTAAAAGTGAGGAATCCAAGGTTGTATGATGTGGTGACTGCGAAAATGGTAGTGCCCTCAATAGTAATGGGGATGTTTGGAAGGTGGGGGTGGGGAACAGTTTTATGGAGAAAATAGTGAATTGTATTTTAAACAAGTTGAATTTGAGCTACCTATGGGATATTAAGTTGCAGATGTCTGAAAGGCAGTTGGTGAGATGTGACTGGAGCTCAGAGGAGGAAGGAAGGCTGGATATGATCTTGGAATCATCCCCATAGACATCAAAATTGAATACATGAGAGCTGGCAAGGTCACCAAGTGAGTTAGTAAAGAGGAAAAAGACAAGAAAGCCCAGGACAATTTTGGGAGGACACCCACATTTAATGAGCGTAAATGGTGTTGTTACTGTTGTTTAGTTCCTTTTCAGTCATGTCCAACTTTTCATGACCCCATTTGGGATTTTCCTGGCAAAGACTCTGGAGCAGCTTGCCATTTCCTTCTCTAGCTCATTTTACATATGAGGAAACTGAGGCAAACAGAGTTAAGTGACTTGCCCAGGGTCACACAGCTAATAAGTATCTGAGACCAGATTTGAACTCAGGAGGATGACTCTTTCTGACTTCAGGCCCAGCACTCTATCTACTGTGCCACTCATTACATGAATGAACAACCAGAGAGGAGAGAATATCGAGAAGGAGAAGGCAGTGTCAAATAGGATCAGGAATGAGAAAAGGCATTAGCTTTGGCAATTAAGAGATGATTGGTAACTCTGAATTAAAGAGAGGAAAATAAGCATTTGGTTCAGCAGAACAAAAAATCAGGCAAATATGAATCCTTGATGTGTTTGAGTGGAGAGAGAACACTGTTTTAGAAATCAAAGACCTGCAATTGAATCCACACCCAACCATTTGCTAGCTGGGTCATCCATCATAAGCCAATAATTTTTTTACCTTGTTTACTCATCTGTAAAAAAAAAAAAAGCACAAGCTCTGGATCTGTGATTTCATTGCTATAGGGAATGTCAAAGGAAGAAACTCCTACCAATTCAGGTTGGTACCTATTCTGCAACTTAAAGTCTTGGGTGGGCACAATGGATAGACTACAGGGCCTGGAGTCAGGAAGACTCACCCATCTCCGTGAATTCAAATCTGGCCTCAGACATTTACTGGGAAAGTCCTTTAACCCTGTTTGCCTCAGTTCCTCAGCTGTTAAAAAAATGAACTGGGGAAGGAAATGACAAACCACTCCGATGTTTCTGCCAAGAAAACCCCAAACTGGGTCACAAAGAGTTGGATATGACTGAACAATATCATCATCATCATCATCATTATTATCCTGACTGTACAGACAGAGAAACTGAGACACAACAAGGCCCATTGACCCATGTCAGATCTTCAGACATATTGAATGAAATAGCAAGATGTTGAATGCTTTCTCTAAGGCAGATTCCAGACTCCAGATAAGTTTGCAGATAGTCCTTGGGAGTTACTATAACCAAAACACATTCATCTTCTGGTTACCAACATTTTGTCAATGGAGTCACCTCTAAATTTAAGCAGGCTGGTCATAGGATCATAGATCAGAGCTGGTCTTATAGATGAGAACCTGAGGCCCAGAGAGGGCCTTACTTACCAAAGATTACACAGCTAGTAAATAAATTAGGTGACATTCAGAACTCAAGTATTCCCAAGTCCAGTATCCTACTCACTATACCCTGCTGCATCAGGGGTCCCTCACCAGGCCTCAGTTGGATACAGTTCTAGCTTATTAGGATCTTCTAGAACTTGCATTCCATAGTCATCACCTTTTGTAGTAGCAGCTAACATATTAATAGGACTCCACGGCTTGCAAAGCACTTTACCAGAATGCCTCATCTGATTCTCACAACCACCCAGTGAAGTACATGCTACTACCTTACAGAGGAAGAAACTGAGGCTAAGAGAGATTAAATTACTTGCCCAGGGTCTTACTGCTATTAAGTATATGGGGGAGGATTTGAATTTAGGTCTTCCTGATCCCAAATTTAGTGCTCTATTCATTATGCCACCTTCTAACTCTTTAGAGACCAGGATTGCCCCTATTCCTTGAAAAAGCATTAAAGTGGGACCACCAACAATCTTTGGATGAAAAAATGATTAAGGATGCATCTACCCTTTTCAAAGGTCCTGTTTCATTTTGCAGATTGGTTCTCCATTCCCTAAGAACTGCCTGAATGCCCAGAACATTTCAGGAAATTGAATCCAGATGCTTTCAAACATAGACAAAGCAAGCCCCTGCATGGAGAAGTATCAACATTCTTTAAGGCACTGAAGATGAGTGGAAAACTGATGGGAATGAGTTCAGTTAGTTCTTCATCCCAAGATGCCTGTAAATGACAGCACACACAAGGCTAGAGAGGTTACAGTGTTACTGATCAATTCTAAATAGAAGGGAAGGAAAATTATTATAGAAAATTTTCTTTAAGTAAACTTGACAGAGAATGTGTAAATACAGATTTAGAAGACAGATTAAGCTAGGGAGTAATTATTTGCTTTACAAAGATTTGCCACAGGCTTCTTTTTAAATTGTCAGCACCCCTAAGTGAACTTAAAATAGGATTTAATCTTACAAAAATTTGATTCACACATAGCATTTTAGGAACACATCCAATGCAACAAGCAAGGTATTTCTGTACTGTAATGTTCTTATTGGCAAAGAAATGTCTTTGTGATGAAATGTGCCTTTCAAATATCATAGGCCTGGATCTCATTTAAAGCTAATCTTACAAGTGGGCAAATGTTTATTTCTTTTCTGGTTTTCAGAACTAGGGGAGGGAAAGGAAAGAGAAAAATCTACAGATCATAGGCAAAGACTTTAATTTGAATCCCTGTCAAAGTTATTTTTAGCCATTATATTTTAACTAATCCTTATTAGAGGTATGGTCAGTGAACCTCTAGGGAACCACAAAGAGCAGCATGACTTCACTAAGAACAGGTCAAGCCAGACTGACTTCATTTCCTTTCTTGACAGTTTCCTAGATCAGATAGCTCAGAAAAAATGTTACAGTTTAGGATAGAGTTTAGATTTTAGCAAAGCATTTGACAAAGACTCTAGTGCAATTCATATTCATGATGAGAGAATGCAGGCTAGACAATAAATAGTAGAGTTAATTGGATATGGATAGGTTGAATGGCCAGGTATAAAACAGAAACAAATGGCTGGTTGTCAACATTGAGGATGTCATTAGCGGAATACCGTAGAGATCTGTGTTTAGCGCTGTGTTCTTTAACATTTTTTTTTATCAGTGGCTCAGATAATGGCATAGATGACATACTCATTAAATATGCAGATGACACAAAACTAGAGATACTGGATGACAAGATACAAAGAGATGCCTTAGTTTGTTAACAGTGAACTTATTGGTGGATATCCAAATGGCTCAGGAGTCAACAATTCAATTAATTCAACTAGCACTGCTGGCTTTGAAGTCAAAGAACCTAATTCAGATTCTGACTCTGATACTTCGAACAATGCGACCTTGAGTGGGTCACTTAACCTGCTTTAGTCTGTTTCTTCATTGAGAAAATGAGGGTATCAGGTTAGATGGCTTCTAAAGTATCTTCTAGCTCTAAATTTATGATCATCTGTTTCTACCGTGTACAAGACATTGTGTTTGGGGTTGAGGATAAAAAGAGAGAAATGAGAAACAATCTATGTTCTCCAGGAGCTCACAGTCTACCAGAGAATACACTGTAAACTGAAAATAAATATTAGAATAATGTATTCTGATGTTATGTATATATACATACATATTTTTAATGATATATTCTATAACAAAATCAGTAAGGGTAAATTTAAAGGAAAAATTTTTCCCCAAAAAAATCCTTCAGAAGAACAAGATGGGAAATATGTATCTAGACAGTAGGTTGTCTCAAAAAAAAATTCTAGAGTTTTAATTGGCTACATCAATGTTTCTGAAGAGTGTGATGTGGTAACCAAAATATCTTTTACAAAATCTCTGCTACCTCGAGGAAGGCTTAGTGTTCTGAGCAAGGAGGGAGATACTCTCACTGGATAGCTCATGTTTAGAAATATTGTGTTCACTTCTGGGAAATACATTTTAGAAATGACATAGATAATAAGCTAGAGAAAATTCAGAGGAAGGTGACTGGGACGGCAAAGGGCCTTGATGTCATGGTATATGAGGATTACTTGAAGCAACTGGGAATGGCTAGCTTGGAAAAGAAAAGATGTGGGTGGGTGGGGAGGATAGGAGGATGCAGTAAAGTAACTGTCTTCAAGTATTTTAAAGGCTGTCCACCTAGAACAGAGATTAGCCTTGTTCTGCTTGGGCCCAGAGTACAGAAGTTGGAATGGTTGTTTGAAGTTGCAGAGACAGAAATTTCAACTCAAAAGGAAAATTTCCCCATAACTGGAGCTCTCCAAGAACTTAATGGGCTGCCTTGAAGGTAATGGACTCCTGACACTAGAAATGGGCAGGAAAATGCTAAATGACCACTCAGGTATAGTGAGAAGGGGGTTCTTGTATTGATTCAGGCTCTGCTAGATAATCTGTGAGGTCCCATCCTACTCAGATTCTATATATTTTTGTCTCAGAATCACACATTGATACTTACTAATCCACCATGACTAGCTAGCTCTGTGATTCTGAGCATGGCTATTATCCCACTGTGCAAATGTGCAATATTCTTTTCATTTCTCATTTTTTCTTAGTGTTTATAATGATCGTAAAAATATGCTTGAATACAAAATTCACTCTGATTCCAATGAAATCAGCAAGAATTTATTAAGTGCCTATTTTATGCAAGACAGTGAGAATACAAAGACAAAAATGAGGAAACAGTTCCTACCCTCGAGGAGTTTATAATCTACTGGTTGGTATAAAGAAATAAGTAAACAGATGAATGGGCAGCTAGGTGGCACAGTGGTTAGAGTGTTGGGACTGGAGTCAGGAAGAGTTCCAGTTGAAATCCAGCCTCAGATGCTCAGAAACAGATGATTGTAAATTTAGAGCTAGAAGACACTTTACTTTTTTTTTTTGAGGGGGGAAGGCAGGGCAATTGGGGTTAAGTGACTTGCCGAGGGTCACACAGCTAGTACATGTGTTAAGTGTCTAAGGTCAGATTTGAACTCAGGTCTTCCTGACTCCAGGGCTGGTGCTCTACTCACTGTGCCACCTAGCTGCCCCTAGAAGATACTTTAGAAGCCATCAAACCCAATATTCTCATTTTCTTGAACTTTATTAGCTGTGTGTCTGTAATGTTGTTGTTTAGTTGTTTCAGTCATATCCAACTCTTCATGATCCCATTTGGGGTTTTCTTGGCAAACATACTAGAGTGGTTTGCCATTTCCTTCTCTAGTTCATTTTACAGATGAGGAAACTGAGGCACACAGGGTTAAGTGACTTGCCCAGGGTCACACAGCTAGTTAGTATCTGAGACCAGATTTGAACTCAGCTGTTCCTCACTTCAGGTCTGGTGCTCTATCCATTTTGCCACCTAGCTGCCCCAATGTCTAAAAAAGTTTTTAGGGGTTGTCTCATACAAATGAGACATGTGTAAAACATATTGCAAACCTTAAATCTGTTATATAATAGGTAGCTGTTATTTGTGGGAGTAGAAAGTGATCTTCCCTGAGTTTCACAAGATATTTGGATAGTGTTATGCCAGCCAATCAATTCCTAGAACTACTAGGAAGGTACTGCTTATGGGTAGTCCTAGGTTACTGGTTATGTATCAGCTGGTTCCATGACCATAAGGATAGTGCAGATTCTTGAGGTTCTTGCTTTCTTTGGACCAGAATCAAGTTAATAAAATTTTCAGAAACTCTCAAATAGCTGAAGAATGATTGGTTTAAGACTGGGAAAAGTGAGAAAGTCTCATAAGGAAAAATGGGAAAGAAAATAATAATAGTTAGAGGGTCTGATGGAAAAAAGCGTATTAGTCACTGTTTGTGGAGCTGTGAATTAATCTAGCCATTTGGGAAAGCAATTGGGGAGTATGAACAAAATGTCACTAAACTGTGCATACCCTTTGACCTGGTGAAGCCAGTTACTGACTTCTATTCTCAAGATGTCAAAGAAAGATGAAAATGACCCGTATGTCAAAGAATATTTATAGAAACTTTTCATGGTGGCAAAGAACTGGAAAGTAAGGGAGATATACATCAATTAGGGAATGGCTGAGTAAATTATGGTATAATCATGTAATGCATAATATTCTGGCACTATAATAAATGATGAAGGGAATGGTTTCAGTCAAAACTGACAGACTTGAATGAATTGATGAAGGGTGAAGTAAGCCAGGAGAACAAATTAGACAATAACAAAAAATTTATTTTAAAAAAATAAAAACTTGGAAAGACTTGAGAATTTTTACCAACCTAATTGCCAGAAACAAGTCCAAAAGAATAGTAATGAAGAAATGCTACCCACATCCTGACAAAGAGGTGATGAATTCAAAGGTATAAATGAGACATACATTTTTATCACCACCAATGTGGTGACTTGCTTCACTTGACTTTGCATATATAATACAAGGGTTTTGTTTTTCTATTTTTCAACTTCAAGTGGGGGTGGGAAAAGGGAAGAACAGCCATGTGTTTACCAAAATGAAGAAAAATAAGAAAAGGGCATCTTTCAAGCAATTTTTCCCTGAAAAATGAATAGAAGATAACAGAATGGAAGTCAGCAGGAAACACAAACAGGATAGCTTTGGAGATAACATTTTGAACTTATAAGTTTAAAGAGAAACACAAGAACTGCTCATAATTCAGATTTGCAGCCTTATGTAGCTTCATTTTTCTGTTTTTCTTTTTCTATGGAAACGTTCATCTTATTTGGTGTTGGTTAAGTTCTGAATTTAAAAGAAGAAAAAAGAAACAGAAAAAAATAGAAACACTGACTAAGTAAAATAGGGAGGCCAAATACAGTACTTTCAAGTATTAGGTCCCAGACCCTGAGCTGGGAGATTTCTGGAGAAGTCTTTACAAGTTTGGCAGTGGCTGAAAAACAAATAAGTATTCCATGACAAATTTTGATTTAGGACCTAGAAGGACTTAGCATATTTTTGCAGAGTTCTTTGTCACCACTAGAACACGCTAAGCTGCTAGTTAATTAAACGTCTTAACTGCAGGGATGGGGCTAGGTTGTGCTCCTAAAGAAACCCCTCCACACTGTTCCAGATGGACTATGGGCTGGCCCAATGGGCAGTTGCCCTGATGAGTTGGGGGTGGGGAGGACACCAAAGGTCACCCAGGCCTGATCCATGGGGAATCCCCTGAGGGCAAAAGTTCATAAATAATTTGTATTAGATCAAGAACCTTGGCAGGTCCTTGATTTGCCTAGTGAGAGTGAATAAATCCAGGTGTCGCCTATGGCAAACGCAGATCACTAAATGTCCTAAGCCAGGGGTTTTCTGTCTTTCTGAACTTGCATTGCCTGTCAAAGTTAAGTTCTACCCTGTTTGCCTCAGTTTCTTCATCTTTAAAATGAGCTAGAGAAGGGAGTGGCAAACCACTCCAGTATCTTTGCCAAGAAAACCCTGGGGTCATGAAGAGTTGGACATGATTGAAATGACTCAACAACAACAAACAAATTGTAATCTTATATTTGGTCTAGCACATTTCCCTCCAGGATCACCTTCCCTTGAGAGAAGGCAGTGTCCAAATAAATACCCTCCAAAGCATTTCAAATGGGATTTGAATTACAAAAGCACAATTTGCACAGTGCTTTTCATGTACTTCTCTATTATATAAAGTGATAAATACCTTATGACAAATCGGGCCTAGGGCACCCCAAACATTGTGGACTTCCTGTCACTACTATTGAAGAGATCTAGGTTATGTCCTCCTTGGGTTGTGAATGAATATCCATCATTTTATCCAATTTTTGTACCTTTCCTCCTTTGTGGGTAAAGTGATATAACACACACTAAAGTAACAAGCTCGGTTCTGCTGCCCTAACTAGGGTACGGTAATAGGATTTTGTCCAGGGTGCCAGCATGTTAGAGGCTTACATAGTTGGCAGGGGAGCCACCCTTCTTCCTAATATCCTTATACTTCATGGTCCTCTGCTAGCTTGTGCCATGCAGCTGTAAACCTGTTCCCTTGCCAGATTCTAGGTTCCTCCTCCCCCACCCCATTTCATTGGGGGAATAAGCATTTACCTACCTTCTCCTATGTACCTATTGTGCCAAGTGCTTTACAAATATCTCATCGGATCCTCACCACTCTGCAAAGTAGGTACTATTTTTACTCTTGTTTTACAGTTGAGGAAACTAAGGCAAACAGAGGTTAAGTGACTTTGTTCAGGGTCACACAACTAGTGAGTATCTGAGGCTAGATTTGAACTCAGGTCTCCCTGACTCCAGACCCAGCAATCTATCTACTATGTCACCCACCTGCTGTTAAAATGATTTGTCTCCTCCTAAAGTAAGGGCTACATTTTCTCCTTTATTTCTCCCCATATCAACTATAAAAAAGTATTCTTGTTTATTACTCTGATTAGTCATTCCCCTGGAGTACAAAAACTATTATAGTGTGAGTCACCGGGTAAAAATTTAATTTTATATGTGAATTTTGTGTGTATAAATATAGATATTTATGTGTGTGAGCATGTGTTGGGCAGTTAGGTTTTGTCTATACCTGTGATTTCACTAGTTTCCCCATGAGGAAACTCCTACCAAGAAGGAGATTGGCACATACTTTGCAGTGTATAGTCTTAGAAAACTGCCTGGAAAATTAAGACGTTAAGTGATTTTCCCAAGGTCACCTATGCCGTGTATGTCAAAGGCAGGGGTAGACACTAGATCTCCCTAACTCTGAGGCCAGCTCCTTATCTACTACCTGCTCCTGTCCAACACAAACTCTATAAACTGTGATAGAGTTAAAATTACTCAATTAGGCATTATTATCAATTAACCTTATTCAACAAGGGCTTACTATGTGGGCACTAGCTAAGCAAGGGAGATAGAAAAAAAAGTTAGAGTGGTTCTTGCTCTTAAGGCAATTACATGCCAATGGCGGAGACAACATGTTCATATACCATCATTTCTTTTGGCAAGGCAATTGGGGTTGAGTGACTTGCCCAGGGTCACAAAGACAGTAAGTGTCGAGTGTCTGAGGCCAAATTTGAACTCAGGTCCTCCTGGCTCCAAGGCTGGTGCTCTATCCCCTGAGCCACCTAGCTGCCCCTATTTATAGGTATTCATGTATATATAATGAACCATATACACAACATGTAAGACTATACAAGAACCATATAATGGTAATCTTAGAAGGGATAACGCTAATAGCTGGAGGTCCAGGAAAGAACTTTTGTAGAAAAGTGGTTTTTGAAGTGAATCTTGAAGAGAACAAAGGATTCTTTAAAAAATATAATTTGTTTTTAATTAACAAGCCTTTTTTTCTTTCCTTCTTCCTCTCTCCAAACCCAGGATATACCACCCCCCCAAAAAAATAAACCTTTATAATAATAAAGTTAATAGTTAATATTATAATAATTACATAATAAATTATAATATAATATAGATATAATAATAAATAAATAATGAAATAATAGTTAAGCAAAATAAATTTCCATGTTGACTATGGCCAGAAGTATATATCTCATTCTGCACACTGAGCTCATTACCTCTCTGTCGGTGGGGGGGTGAGGGGGGTGAGTGCTTAACATATTTCATAGTCCTCTGGAATAAGGGCTGCTCATTATATTGATTAGAGTTCTTCAGTCTTTCAGAGTTGTTCATTTTTACAGCATTGTTCTCGCTCTAGCTCTGCTCATTTCACTATGCATCAGTTATACGAGTTTCACCAAGTAAGTCTAGAGCCATCTGTTTCATCATTTTCTTATATCACAATAATATTCCATTACATTAATATACCACAATTTGCTCAAACATTCTCCAATTGATGAATACCCCCACAGTTCCCAGTTCTTTGCCACTACAAAAAAAGCTGCCATAAATATTTTTGTACTTATGGATCATTTCCTCTTTCTTTGACCTCTGTAGGTTAGAAGCCTAATAATAGTACCACTGGGTCAAAGGGGATATGCACCATTTAGTAACTTTTAGGCCATAATTCCAAAATCCTTTCCAGAATGGCTAGACCAATTCACAACTCTGCCAACAATAAGGCTGTTTTTCCTCAGCCTCTCCAACATTTGTCCCTTTCCTTTCTTGTCATCTTTGTCAATCTTATGAGTGTAAAGTAGGGACCCAGTTAGTACAGTTTCATGACTTCCTCCAGCTCTGCCCAGCAGCGTATTAGAAGGCACCAAGGACATGTTGGTAGCAATAATCCAGGTTGACAAACAATGAGTGATGATAGGATAGTGTAGAGTTGAACTAAGAAGTCAAGACTAGAAAGGAGAGTGTAACAAAACAAGTCTGAAAAGGGGTGATGGCCTGACAAAGTACTGAGGGAGTAGCAGTTATGGCGAAAATGAAAATTAGACGAAGGATAGTAAGGCACAGAAAGAGGAGGAAAGATAAAAAAAAAGATGATCTGACAATGGAATTTAAGAGTTCTTGAATGTGGAACTGAAACATTTGTTAGTGATAGCAAGATAAACAGAATGACCATATTTGAGATGAAATGAAGTAGTAGGTCATAGGAACAGAAAAGACTGAGGAATTGGTAAGAAATAATATTTACAGCAACAGCAACATATATGCTGAAATCCCATGTACGAGGGTAAAAATTGAGATGGAGAGAGCAACTGTGATCCAGGCAATGACCTTACTGGGAAGGAAGGGAGAATATCTTGGGAATTGGTATGTAATAGCCAAAAGAATCTAGACTAATTAAATTGGAGTTCCTCAGTCTTGGCACAGATGGAATAGTGGATAGAGTGCTCCAATAGTAGATGGAGTCAGCAAGACCTGAGTTCAAATTTGGCCTCAGTCATTGTGTGACCCTGGGCAAATCACTTAAATTCTGTCAGCCTTGGCTTCCTCATCTGTATAATAAGGATAAAAATAGTACCTGACTGACAGGGTTGTTGTGAGTACCAATAAGATAATATATGTAAAGTAATTTGCAAACCTTAAAGCACTGTATAATGGCTAACTTATTATTATTATTAATATAAATTAGCTTGAGGCAGTGGGACATAGGAATTTGAGACTTGGAAGTTAGGGAGACAGCTTGTTTCTTTAGTCCAGGTCACAGGACTGTTCAGTTCACCTTTGTCAGGCTCCCAAGGTTGCTGGGAACCTTTTGTTCTCAGGTTGAAGCCACAATTTCCATAAAATCTGAACCATGAGTTGATTATATCAGATCCTGGCTGATTATCAGAAGTCGGTCTGTCAGTTCCCCTTTAAAGATCAGAGAGAACATTGCTTCTAGAACCCTCAAAATGTGCTCGTCCCTCCCCACCCCCACCTTTGGCAGCTTCTGCAGTTTCAGTTGCCCCTAAACACACACTGACCTCATTCTTCTCTACACCTCACCAGACCTTGATTTATAACTTTGGAATTTTGTCCTTGGATCTGCCCTTGTCCTCATCAGCTATTTTCATGTGACTGACTTCCACCTCCTAAAAATGACTAGACTTTGGACTCTGGGTTTGCCCCAGCTCCCTGTTGGCATTTGGTTACAAGCTCCTACAATCCTGCATACCAGCTACACCCTTTCCTCAAGGTAAAAGAACTGACCTTAAGAGGGTGCTGCCAACAACTTTCCTTTTTGGAGGTGAGCCATCCTGATTGGTGGGTGAGTGAAGAGTCACCTAACAGACTATATTTATTTGGCTCCAAATCATGCTTCATATCCCAACCAGCCATCAACCTTGAAACCAGGGCTCTCACCTATTGTTGAGTGGGCCTCTTGCCATCCACTCTGCTATTGCACCCCCACACACACACTTCTCCTCCTCTTGCTTTTGAAACAGTAATCAAATCAATGCTGCCATTCCTATTAGAAAGGCATAGCTCTGCTAATAATCGCGGTGATTCCCAGAATCAAAACTCCCTTCCTTGTCCACTAATCCCTATATGAGTCATTTACTCCTATTTGAATGCAAGTTCCTTGAAAAGCATTATTTCACTTTTGTATTTGTATCCTTAGCACCTAGAACAGTGCCTGAGAAATAATAGATATTTACTAAATATTCGTTTATTCATTCATCTAATGTTTTTATCAGTTATTTGGATGAAGGTATAAATGTCATGTTTATCAAAACTTCAAATAACAAATCTAGGAAGGAAAGCTAATATGTTGGGTGATAGAATTTAAACCCCCCAAATCTCAACAGGCCCAAAATACCCTCTGGATTTAGAACTGGATGGGATCTTTGGGGTGATTTAGTCCATTCCCTTTATCATATAGCTGAGGAAACTAATGCCCAGATATAAGATTCTTTGCCCAAGGTCACAGCTAGTAAGTAGCAGAATTGAGGTTTAATCTAAGGTCCTTCGATTTTGAATCCAGCGCTCTTTGCCCAATGTCATGACCTCAACAATGGAAATTTAATACAGGACCTGGATGACATCTCCGTGCAAATGTCAAAATCATACAAAATTCCTTGAAAGATGTAACAACAGAGAAAGATTCATTCTGTGGCCCTCAGGTTATTAATATGTATATACAGGCATAAAACAGGGAGGTGTATGCTTACCAAAATTGCTAACTACTATTATGAAGGATATCTAGTGCAAAATCCTAATGAAAGCAAGACATTGAATGAGGCCCTCCAGAAAGTCTTGATTGTGGATGACCTTATGCCGATTCCCTCAAGGCCAGTAAAAGTCAAAAAAGTTTTGTTTTGTAAGTTAGGCAACTTTGACAGGCATGGTGTCCACCACAGTCCCTCTGTATTTTGCCGCTATCAGATTACATTTGGAGTCTTGGCTTCAGTTCTTAGTACCATATTTTACAAAGGGCATTGGTAAGCCATAGTTCAGACCAATAAAAGAGGCCAGGATAGTGAAGATCAGTTGACAGAACTCCAGAGGTTTTATCTTGAGAAGTGAAGACTACAGGGCATAGGAGAACTAATTTCAAATAGCAAAATGGCTTTTTTTGCTTGACCCCAGAGTTTGGAAGTAGCACCAATGGGTAGAAGTGACAGAGGAAGATGTTTAGGAAAATTTTCCAAATGATTTGAGTTGTTTAAAACTGGAATGGACTGCTTGGGGAAGTAGTGAGCAATGTATCTGTGGAGGTTTTCAAGTGAGGCTGGAGGGCCGCTGGTTGGACATGTCATAAAGGAGAGTTTTGCCTATCATAAGGGTTGGACTGACTCACTTGTGAAGTCTCTTCTACCTCTGAGATTCTACAGTCAGATTGTTTTATGCCTTAGAATTTGTTAATTTTCTCTAAAGCATCACATGTAAGTATAATATGCATGTAATATTCTTTAGGGATTTGACATAATATAGTCTTTTTTCAAAAAATGTAAGCTAGGGGATGGTGTGAGGAATGAGAATTACATGGAAACAAATCTCTATGTAGTTATGAGGAGACAAGCAGAGAGCCCCGCCACCTGAACATGGGGCAGGGCACCTGCCTTGTAACTGAAACCACAACCACCTAGTTACAGCCTGCAGAATATCCTGGTTCAAGGTTGTTTTTTCTAATTTGTTCTTTTAAGGGTTAAATCTGAAAAATTAAATATACAACATGAAAGTAAATGATACAGAATAGGGAATGGGGAGGGGTGGAACAGGGAGTTGCCAAACATCTGGACTTTTTTTTTTTAGCACTTCTAATCCAGGGACTTTTGTAACTCATTTAAGGAATGAAACAGCTGTGATGAAGGAGAAGGGAGCAGTTCCCCATTCTCTTTCTGGTACACATGTCTGATGCTCCCCTCCTCCACTATATTTCCAGAGACTGAAAATCATGACAAAGTTTAGCTGGTATAATTAAATTGGGCAGCTCTAGGCTGGATCTGATCACAGTTTTCATCATCACTCATGTCCCCAATTCTGGGGCATGCTGCTGGTGGTCTCTGGGGCAGCAGAAGCCTTTGTCTCTGGATCAGTAAACACCTGTCAACACAGATAGGGGGAGAAGGCAAGAGGGGAAGAGGCAACACAAATGAGATGAGGCTACCTACACCCACCATCTTTGCATTAAGCAGTCCCCTCCCAGTAACCAGATAATTAAAATGTTAAACCCAAGTAGAATTAAGTTTAACAAGCAAACACTTATTGAGGGCCTGCCGAGTGTCAGCATTTTGCTAGGATCTCAGGATAGAAAAATACAAATGAAAACAGGTGTTTGTCCTCAAGGAGCTTAACATCTTCTAGGAGGCTACATGCTCAAAGCAATGAGGCCCAGTGGAAATGGCACTTCCTCTGGGGTCAGAAGGCGTGGATTTATGTCCCATTGATTACTGCTTATGTAACCTTGACCACTTGACTTAAACTACCTGAGCCTCAGTTCCCTCACAAGTAAAATGAGAGAGTTTGATGAGATGGCCTCTGAGATTCCTTACAACTCTAGATCAAGAAAATGGAGGAGGGAGCAAGAACTAACAAAGATGAGGGAGAAGAGGAGAGAGAGAAAGTTTCATGAAAGAGCTGGCACATGATTTGAAGATAAATAATGATTCTGTGACAGGAAGTTGTGAAGGAAAAGGACTCTAGGCCTAGGGAAAAGCTTATGCACAGTGGTGGGAGATGGAATAGCAAGTCCAGGGAATTGACCATTTGGGTTGTCATTTAGCATTCATGGAGGGGAGTCATACGAAATGAAGATATAAGAGTAATCGGAGCTAGATTGTGGTGGGTCTTAAATGCCAGCTTAAGGAAATTGTATCTTATCTTAGAGGGTATGAGAAACCATTGGCAATTTTTGAGTAGAGGAACGTCAGTTATATTAAGGATAAATTGGATGTGAAAGCCTGGGAAGAAGGGAGGCCAATTTAGAGGATCTTGAGCAGTCTAGGCAAGAAAGGATTAGGATCTGACTGAGGGTAATGTCTGAGTAGAAAGAAAGGTCCAGATGTGAGAAATGTAGTGGAGTAGAATGTACCAAATTTCACAGCTGATTGCATATAAGTAAGAGGGTGAGGACGTTGGGGTGGATGACAAGCAAGGCTTGAAAGTTTAAAACCTTTTAATGTGGTAAATAGCAAAAGGAAGTTTGGAAGAGCAGGTTTGGTTGGGAGAGGGGGAGGTTTGAGATGGGGAAGATAATGACTTGTTTTGGGTCCTCTCAGTTTGAGATGCCAATTAGACATCCAAGAGGAGCTATTCTACAGGCAGTTGACAATGTATGACTAGAACTCAGGAGGGAGATTAGGAGTAGGCATATACATTTCAGAGACATTAGCAGAGAGATAACACTTGGAATTACAGGAGTGGATGAGACCTATAAGTGGGTGACCTTTTTCCGAGTAATAAAAATTAATTTATTAAATAGACTGGCTGATCAATAAATTAATGGTCAGTGTTTCAGTAATCAAATCATACCAAGGGAGACTCTGAAATACCTTAAATCATGTGTGTTTCTTCTGACAGAGGATGTCCCTGACAAGTGAAACTCAACCCTGATTAGTGGACATTTAATGAGGAGGCAGGCTAAGAGACTTCAGCCCCTCTCAGTCACTTTATTTTAGAGGAGGGGATGTGAGGGGAGCTGATAATCTGTCCTGGTCATGAGGTCCAAGCCCCCTTCAGCAATCTGGGTGCTCAATCAGGTTCTCTCTAGTTTCATTTCTCCTTCATGAGCTGGGTCACTCTAAACTCTAATGAACAGGAGCAAGGACAGAAGCTGTGTTCCCTGGGGAAGAATCTAACTCAAACTGGATCCTGTTTATCCCATAGACAGAAATCAGGTTTCCAGCCAGTGGGTGACCTTTTGTAGAGAGAAAAGAGGGCTCAAAATAAAGCAATGTGGAGAAGGCAGCATGCTACATGGAAAATGTGTTGGATTTGGCATCGTACCACCTGGATTCATATCCCAACTCTGTCACTTATTATCTTGTGATCTTAGGCCAGCTAAATAATCTCTCTGGGCCTCAATTCCTCATTAGTAAAACAAAAGTGTTTGAATATGCAGCATCTGAGGTCTTTTCTCTCTCTAATTCTGTGAAGACTAACACCAAAGAGGCTGGAAATGGATGATGATCCAACAAAGGAGACTGAAGAGGAGGTCAGGAGGTTATGGATCCAGAAAGGGGCCTCTAGTTCACTCCTATTGATCTTGTCTCTCCTGTCTTAAGATCTTTTTTCTATCCCAAACTGGAGGTTAGCTGCATTGCTAGAGTTGATGATCAGGGGCCCCATACCTGAACCACTGACCATGGTGTGTCTTATATCACCAACCCACAGGAGCTTGCCATTGCCTGCTGCTGCTAAAATTTCTGCACAGGTTTCGAGCTTTCTGGCTTGTCCATCCGTGCTCCAGGTTTTTCTTGGTTCTGAGCTTACCTTCTTGTCTCATTTTCTGTTGAGCTGAGGAGTGGCTCCTCTTTTAACTCCTTCTTAAAGATTTATATTAACATTACCTCTTCCTAACTTTTACCTGGTACATCTCATGAATATTTGTAGGTCTTGCCCTCTGCCTCATCCCCGCCACCTGCTTGTGCCCTCCCTCCCTAAACTACCTTGAATTATTCTGTATTTAACTAACAGGATGTACCAAAAGTTTTAGTGCAATTCCAAGTCTTTTCTTTTCTTTTTTGGAGGGAGGAAGGCAGGGCAATTGGGGTTGAGTGACTTGCCCAAGGTCACACAGCTAGTAAGTGTGTCAAGTGTCTGAGGCCAAATTTGAATTCAGATCCTCCTGACTCCAGGGCCGGTGCTCCACTTACTGCGCCACCTAGCTGCCCCATTCTGAGTCTTAATAGTTCAAACTCCAGTAAGGCCCTTGAGACTGTATATGCACACATCTCTCTGAAAAAGAATGTAAGCTCCTTGAGAGCAGGAACTATTTCATTATTATCTTTGTATCACTAGGGTCTAGCACAGTACCACACACAAAATAGTCACTTAAAAATGCTTATTGATTGATGTGTTGGTTGCTACTTTGGATTAAGGCAGCAGCCTCTTCTTAGAGCCTCTTCAGCATGGTCTAGAACTTTGCCTCAAAATTCTGACAATCCTTTATTAAAGCTCTTATTCCTTTCTTGTGACCAAGGGCAACTCCACCCAATTCCCTAGATAAGTCTAATTAATGCCTGGTATGTAATAAAAGCATGAGAGGGGAGAATTGTGGTTGAAGATGAGGTGATTATGCCTATAACTAAAGTCACCCTGACAAAACAGGATCACAGATGTCTGCAGTGACTATCACAAAAGGGATGGAAGAGCTGTCAGAATGATATAGTGACCTCTTGTACTCATGGCCAATAGCTACAGGAACGGCTTTCCTGGCCTTTCTCTGAAAACCGTAAACAAACCATTTAGCCAACTCCATGGTAGTGATGATGTGACTGTTCCCCGTGTCCAATGCCCAACACTGAGTACCCTGAGGAAGTGAAGTCAGGAATAAGCTCAACTGGCACAATTCATAAAGACCATTCCAGGTGGGTCTGACCCCAGTTTGCATCATAACTCACTTCTGCGTTTCTGGTTCATGCTGTGTGTGGGCTCTGGATCTTCATAAGACATGACCCTGAACTTAGAGACCTGAGATACCCCATGCTCCATGATGATAACTCGAGGGAAGGAGATTCATATCTGAGCTCCAATGCTGGAACTGTGGCATCAGGACTTCTACCCTATTGCAGCCCCTCCCCTGAATTCACTCTGCTGACTCTCACCATATGCTTTTTCACCACAATATAGATATAAGTTGGTTTGATCCAAGGAAAAACAGCCCACATCTTACCAGCCAATGCTTTTAAATGCCTCATAGCATCAGCTGCTACTTAAATTCTACTCTTTCTTGCAGCCCTGGCTGTGGAAAAATCCCAGGAGAATTTCCCATGAGCAGCACTGGTGTTCTTCACCTCCATGCCCTCCCTTGCTCTATTCTTCTTATGATCCCAGACATCTGCAAAGCAGGAGTCCTACCAGTAATTGGCTGCTTGAGCTCTGTGGCCAATCAGGCCACCCAAGAAATTAGGTATTAAATTCAATAAATCAACAAAAGCAATGAGGGCACTTGAGGTCTGCTTGAAACATGAATCTAGGATGAGACTGGCCAAATTGGAAGAGCAGTAGCCATTTCTTGTGATTTGTGTCAGAATATATGATGCTAATATAAGGAACCTAGGGATTGTGAAGTTCTGGGCAAGAAACTGAAGACTTGTGGTGCCTCCATCATTGCTGCTGATTGAAGATAGAGGCTCCAGAAGAGAAACAATGATGAGGTATCTGAACCATTGATCAACCTTTTAAGGAGATCCTGTCCGAGATGGGAACTTGGATTTCTGGGTTGTATCTTAAATTATGGAAATAATGGGCTATTGACCAGGGATGGAATAATACTAATGAGGTAAAAATGTTTTTCCTAGAGTCTTGTGAATCTGATTAAGGTAAATTAAATTAAAAACCAAGGGGAAGGCAGAAAATTCACCCTCATGTCTCCACTAATACAGATAAGCACAGAGAACAAGTATAAAATTTTTAAAAAAGAATATCATTAGATGGAATAAGTAATTAACAAAAGGCAATATTTCACGAGCTGCCAGCAATAAAACTAATACCCTCAGATCAAAACAAATGAACAAAGTATGGGTAATAAAGTGAGTGAAACCTTAGAGCAAGGAGGTAAATTCAAACTCCTACATATCTCTCGGTAGGATGGAATTTATGACTGGAATAATCAAAAGCAGGAAACATTTTCAAAACGAATGGAATAGTTGGAGGGTTAGAGCAGAAGCAGTGTGTAAGAACATATTCATACGAGGAAATCTAGGCACCTGGGTAGGGAGGCACATTAGAGTGAGGATCAGGGGAGAGAGTAACATAAGTGAAATCATTGATTAAGCATACTATAAACATCAGACTTAGGAAAGGAAATAGATAAGGAGTTTGGACCTCAGAGGAGACATAATATAGTCATAGTGAAAGACCTCAGCTATCTGGACTTCTGCTGGATTCTGCCCAAATCACATCTAGTGCCAAATTTATGACTTGCCTCAATGATAATTTCATTCTTTAAAATGCAGAAGGGGAAACTGGGAGACTTAGGCCTCAAGTCAGGGGGACCTGAGTTCAAATCTGGCCTCAGACACTTACTGTGTGACCTTAGGCAAGTCACTTAACCCTGATTGCCTCAGGAGTGGAGAAATAGAAGAAGCAATAAAAATCCTATGACAGTGTAGTATAAGGGTCAGGGTTTTTTCTTTCTTATCTTGTTTTCTTACATTAATACATCAATAAGTCATTTGTCATGTCCTGTTACCATGATTGTTTTGTCTGAGAAGGGGAAAGGAAAGAGAGAAAAGGCAAATGATTTCTTGGAAGCAAAAAATTTTTCAAAAAAATACACAACTGATCTAAAGGTATAAAAAAGTGAAGAAATGAAAAATAAAAACTCCCCAAACCAGGTAAAGTCAAGCCCCCAAAATTAACAGCAAAGGATGGACAGTTTGGATTAGATTAGAAGGCAGGCAGCAAACAGGCACAAGAAGCTAAGACATATCCTATTCCTTACGCTTACAAAGTAGCTGAGGTATTTGTTGCATTTTTTGGAGGTAAGCTGGGAAGGGAAGAATTCAGAGAATGGTTCCTAGAGTACTGGGCTTGTAATCAGAAACTTTGAATGCCATTTTGCTATTTACCTTGGACAAAATACTTTACCTTTTGGGTTCTATTTTGTTGTTGTTGAGTCATTTTTTTAGTTGTGCCTGACTCTTCATGACCCCATTTGGAGTTTTCTTGGCAAAGATACTAAAGGGGTTTGCCATTTCCTTCTTCAGCTCATTTTTCAGATGAGAAAACTGAAGCAAACAGGGTTAAGTGACTTGCTCAGGGTCTCACAACTAATAAGTGTCTGGGACTGAATTTGAACTCAGGTCTTCCTCACTCCAGGCCTGGTACTCTACCCACCATACCACCCAGCTGCTTTCTATTTAGTTAGTTTGCTATAAAATCACAGGGTTGGACAAAATGACCTCTTCTGATCCAGCTCTAAATCTATTAACACAAAATTCTATAGCACTTTGAAGTTGGCAAAATGCTTTTCTTATGTAAGAGTAGGGTTGGTTCAGTAACTCAATCAAGTCACTCCACCAACTTAAAATGATAAGTTGCCTTGATACTTTAATGAGTTGATAACAAGCCTCAATAAATCAAACACTTGAGAATAAACACAAAATGTTCTAGGATGAATTGGAGTTAAGTGGACAGGAAGAGTATTCAGATAGGCTGAGAGAAACAAACAAACGAACCAAGTTGTGCCTTATGAGAGTTACTCGTGTCAGGCAGATTGAGATTCCAGTAGTTGGCCTATGAGTAGAGATAGTTCCAGCTAACTCCCCTGAGGAGTCGCTTGGGTCAGGGAGGGAAGTATTTTAGTACTTTTGAATCATCTTCATCTCCTTCTCCCACCCTTGACCAGAGGAGGACTTCATGGACAGCGAAGATCCAGAGAACCTCCCTTCGATGTCCTAGTATTGTCCCTGGAACAGCTGACTGCCATTTCTCAGGAGCTGAGGACAGACTGGATAAAGATTCACACTTTTTGAGTACCTTTGACACATATATTCTCTAACCTTGAGTCCACTGTCTCTGGACTCTGTATATACAGATGGGAGCTTGTGCTACAGACTTTTGAGGCAATGTTTCTATTAACTGTTCTTACTATACCACCCCTTTCTAAAAGCTACTTTAAAATAAAAATTAAAAGAAAAAAGCGAAGTAAGGCTCTGATAAATTTGCTTCTGCTGATAATCTAGTTTCAGGAAAGAGGGGAGCAGTCCAGCAAGGGCTTGTGAGCTATAATATCACACAGACAACCACTCAAGGCCACCCATGGGACTTTAAGAGGTTGTAGTGGCCATGCTTGGGCACCTGCTCATCAGGATGATTGGGTATTGGGATAAATGCCTCAGAAATGTGCTATGCTTACTGTGGGATAAATAGTACTGACCAGAGTGATATGTGGTTTCCTATTCCCTGCTGGGATTTCTCCACACAGGACACTACTGCTTTCATTCCTCTTTCCTTGGAGTTTTGCCTTTTGGGTGTTGGGTGGTTTATGTTCTCCCTGGGACTTTGCCTTAGGTTTCCCCTTTCATGTCACTACAAATGGTTTCCAGTCTATTCACATGTTCTTGTGCTGACTTCTCTAGTGAAACTTCTTTATGTATACATTCAGCTTCTGGCCATGACTTTGATCAGTCTTGGGTTGAATGAAAGAGCTTGCTGAAGTTTTGTGTTGCATTTTGAGAGTCATTTGAATGTAGTGATCTTTTAAAGAATTGCTGGAATAAAGGTGGGAGAATTGGGCTTCTTTGTGATCTTATCAACTATTATATTAACCAGGAATTTCTATTGTGGTAAAAAAAATCATGGAAAATAATAAAGATAGTCTAGACCTGGAGATGCTAAAACATCGGCACAATTTTTGGAAGAGAGAGAAGAGATTGGAGTCATTAAATTATAGGTCAATGAGTTTGGCTTTTATTCAATTTTTAGGATGAATTACTAAATAAATAGTTAAAAGTTAGAAAAGGATGTGGTGACCACTTAGGGTCTGCATGGATTCATCAAGAACTAATCATTCTTGACCTTACTCCCTTTATTGACAGGGTAACTAAACTGGTAGATCACAGGAATTCCATAGATATATAGATATAATATGTCTAGCTTTCAGCAAGGCATTTGACATAACTTCTCATGCTATTCTTATAGACAAAATGGAGGCATATGAACTAGATCTCATGTTGATTCAAAATCGAGTGACTGGACACAAAAATCAATGAAATGATGAAAACCTGAAGGGCTCAAATAGAAACCCATTGGGATCTGTCCGTGGTCCTATGTAATTGTACTTTATCAAATGAGAACATCTGAGTAAAAATACTTTGCAAACATTAAGGTGCTATCTAAATGTTAGTTATTATTAGCTAATATTACTAATGATTAGGATGAAGACATAGACAGCATGCTTATCAAGCTTAAAGATAATTGTAATATCCAAGTCACAAATGAGCAAAAGTAAACCAAAAAGGCATCTATTAGATAACAGAGTGAGGGTCAAAAAGTGTCTTGTCAGGCTAGATTAATAGTTTGACCCTAGTAAAATTAAATTAAGTAGGGAAAATATAAAATTCTACACCTGAGTTTAAAAAAATGAACTTGTCAATGGCATGTTGGGAGGCAGATTGGCTAGAAAACAAACAGTTCATATGCAGATCTGGGAATCTTAGTGGACTACAATTTCAATATGAGTCAAGAGTTTGACATAGCAGACAAAAAACTTAATTATAATAGCTCATATTTATGTGGCACATTCAAAGATTAAGATGTCAAAGTAGTTACTTTCCCCAAACAGCAGCAATCTAAAAAAAAAACTCTGAAAAAAGAGTGGCCATATACAGACTAATTACAGCTGTATTGCGAGATTAGAAGTTAAATAAGATTTTTTAAAAACCCCACCAACACCATATGAAATAACATCAGTGGACTTTGTCAGAGCTCCCTAACCACAACTGTATAAGCTGGGGCTATTTTACAGTTGCATCAGTTGTGTCAACTGAGTCTCAGAGTTTAACGGACTTGCCCCCCATGGTTAGACACTATGTGTCTGAGATGGGCTTTGAAACCAGGACTTCTTGATTCTGAGTCCTGTGTTTTCTTCATTCTGCCACACTGCCATACTGAGCTTAGAAAGCAGTAAGAGAGGCAAACTGTCTAGAACAAGGGAAATGCTAGTACCTCTGAATTCTTCCTGATTAGGACACATCTTAAGTATATTATTTAGTTCTGAACACATTTTGGAAGGACATTGATGAACTGGAGTGTTCAGAGGATAGCAACTGGGGTGGTAAGGACCGTGGACACCATATCATAACAGGATCAATTGAAGGAATGAGGAATGCTCACACTGGAAACAATTAGGAAGAATATGGTATGAGGAGTTTTCAAGTATTTGAAAGACTGTCAGCTAACAGAAGGATTAGGCTTGGTCTGCTTGGCCTCAGGGGATGTAACTAAAAGTAGAAATTGCAAATAAACAGATTTTGGCACGATATAAAGAAAGACTTCCTAATTATTACAATTGTTGTAGTTGTTGTTTAGCTGTTTCAGTCAAGTCATAGTGATCCTACATGAGGTTTTTTTTGCAAAGATATTGGAGTGGTTTGCTGTTTCCTTTTCCAGATCGTTTTACAGATGAGGAAACTGAGGCAAACAGGTTTAAGCGACTTGTCCAGGGTCACACAGTTAGGAAGTGTCTGAGGCCAGACTTGAACTCAGGAAGATGAGTGTTCCTGACTTCAGGGCTGGCATTTCATTTACTGTACCACTTAGCTGCCCCCAAATATTATACTCTAGGTGGCCAGATGTGAAATGGGCTGTCTCAGAAGGGCTTTCTTATCACTGAAGGTCTTTGAATGGATGACCTCTTGTGAAGGAGGGTTGTAGAGGGGAATGCTGTTCAGGTGTATCTGACTAGGCCATCCCTCAGGTTTCTTCTTCCAACTCTAACAGTGTTAGAGTCATCAATGAGGTCATCAGGTAGAATGCAGATAAAAGAACTAAACTGTAATCAAATTGGATGTTATTTATAATCAGATAATATTTATAAAAAGGCACTTAGTAAAGTGTCTGATATAGAGTAGGCAATATACAGATGCTTATTCCTTTCCCTTCTCCTAATTGTGTATGAATAGCTCGTCAGGGGAAAGATGATTTGTAGGATGCTTGGATTTTTCAAGTCATTTCTAGTACCACTACTAGAGATTATATAAGACTTGGGACTTCTTCACCCAGCATCTTCCCTCTAACTGTGCTGTGCCTTACTAACTGCACTTGGAGTCAGTCCACTGTGAGTGGTGTGTTTTTCTGTGAACCACACACATGCACACACACACACATATACACATATATACATATACACACACATATATACATACATACACACACATATATATATATACACATAAGTACACATATGATGGTGAATGTGATAAAAAAAATCTTGATCTTATCACTAGATTGTTTACATCGTGTCAACGTTGATACACTTGAAATCAGAAGACTTGGGTCTAAGTCACGGTGAAGAGGAGAGAGGGCTGTATTTTGAGTCGGAGGATCTGGATTCAAATTTAAATTCTACTTCTGCTCCTTATTTCCTGCAAAACACTCCTCCCACCTCTCTAAGTATAACTTTTCTCATTTGTAAAATGAAGGGATTGGATTAAGGGATCTCTAAGGTCCCTTTGAGATAAAAATTCTATTTTTCTACTGGCTCTAAGGTCTTGGTCAGTTTCCTTAACCTCTCTGAGCCCAAGTTTCTTCATGTCCCAAATGGGAACAGTAATGCTTGCACTGTGATCTAACAGGATTATTTGGATGATCAAATGAGGTAATGCATGTGAAAAGAACATTCTAGGCGTGTCAGCTATGATTATCAGCATCAAGGAGATTTAATCAACAGATTTAGTTCATTCCCTCAGTTCAGTGTCCTTCCCATGACTTTCTCACTAGTACACAATTTTGCACGTGTCTCCTTCCATCAGTTCTGCCAGGGGCTATATACCCCAAGAAAAGGCCCATTCTCCCTTTATGTGACTTCAAGATAACTGGAGAATGAGAACAGTGAATTCCCAGATAGGAAAATGCTTTACCTAGTTCCAAGCAGGTGGAGTGGGCTTTGCTGCCGTTCCTGGCCTCAACAACCCTTATTATTTTGATTTTTAAGGTTCTTGGAACTGTTAAAGGGACATTGTGTTTGCTGGGAATGAGCTATTTCTGAAAAATATCCCACCCCCCACCCCCCATGTGTGCCTTTTGTTAACCATATGTTGTCTTCTCATTCCAGTTTCTGAATCTAAATGTGGGCCTCACTCTGTAAAGGGAAAAGATACATAGAAAAGGCTCAAAAGATACAATTCGCAATCATAGCACCATTTTCTAAATGAAAATGCATTGAGAGAGGAAGTCAAGCAGAATGGATGATAGAAGGTTGGTTTCAGAGTCAGGAAGACTTGGGGTCAGGCATGGCTTCTGACACATGCTGACTATTTGATCTTGGCAGGTATTCTAACTTCTCAGGGCCACAGGCAACTCTAAGGTGCACAAAAGATGCTGATTTCTATTGGTAAAGAGAGTCTCCTACAGCAAGGAAATCATAGGGGGCATGTAGATGGCACAGTGGGCCCTAGAGTCAGGAGGACCTGAGTTCAAATCTGGCCTCAGACACTGTATCACCAATGCAATATTCACAGTGCCTATGGGGGAACTATGAATACTATGAATATGCTGGCATAGTTCTGAATTGCAAAACATAACAGACTCTCTATATGGAAGATGGAACCAAAACATTTATTCAAACACCAGAAAGCCAAATCCTAATGCCAGAAACCGAATCCATATATACATTATCACTGTAGGGAGGACCACCATCCCAAAGCCTTTCCCCTGCTCCAGACTTCCCACAAACAAAAACTCACAGTTAGCTGCCTGCTTCGTGTCTCTCCCTCAGCTCTAACTGCTCTGACTAGCTTCCTCCATTCTGCTCCACCCTTCCTGTTCCACCCATTCAGCAAGCTTCTCCCACTGCAGGCTTTATGTGACTTAGGCTTCCATGTGACTTAAGTAGGTCACATGGGCCTATTAATGGATGGGGAAGATCTTCAAATTAAGCAAAAATATATTAACAATACAGACACTTACTAGCTGTGTGACTCTGGACAAATCACTTAACCTCAATTGCCTCCAAAATCAAAACAAAACAAAAAAGAAATCACAGGTCCAGAACAAAGAGAAAATGCATTCAGAGGCTCAAATGAAATAATAGAATGTATGCAAAGCACTTTGAAACTTTTAAGTGCAATATAAATGCTAATTATTATTATTTCACTTTTATAGCATAGAGCACTGAAACAGGATATGTGACTTGCCCATGGTCCCACAACTAGTAAGTGTTAGATCCAAGACTCAAATTAAGTCTCCTGCACCTGACTCCAGCAGTCTCATCCACTTATTTATTTATTTTGAACATTTTTTTTTCAGTTTGATAGAAATTGTTGGTTTTTTTTAAATTTTCAGTTATAAATTCTCTTCCCCCTACTTCTTCCCACATCCATAGAGATGGTAAGAAATATTATACCCATTACACATATGAATGCAAAAAATATTTCTACATTAACCATTTAACATTAATTTTTTAAATTTTTTGAGTCCCAAATTCTCTCTTTTCCTCAGACCCCTCACTCACCCACTGAGCAGACAAACAATATATCAATTATACATGCGATGACTCCAGTAGTCTCTAGCTTATACCAACATGTCTGTGATTTAATTGTATAAATCTGAAGCAAGACTAACTGCCTAGTGACATGGATGAAGGTGTGTGGGTTAAACAGCTCATAATACAATTGTAATTCTGACCCCCCTATTTGGCATCCTTGGCTGCAGTGATGGATTTATGTTTGGCTATTATTTTTTTTTGAGGGGGGAAAGCAAGGCAATTGAGGTTAAATGACTTGCCCAAGGTCACACAGCTAGTAAGTATGTCAAGTGTCTGAGGCTGAATTTGAACTCAGGTCCTCTTGACTCTAGGGCGGGTCCTCTGCTCACTATGGCTGTTTCTTCTAAAGGTTGTGTGGTAGAGATATGTTTCCATGCCATACTTCTCAGGAAAAATCAAAGTCCAATCCTGTATTATGTAGGCTAATGGAGAAAGTTCTAAGCTTAAATACTTACAGATTCATTATGCAAATACACAGTCAAGTACATGGTACCTGGGTTGGTGCTGAACAATTCTAGCAATAAATCTGTGTGGAAAACAAACTCCCGAATTTGAAACTATTTGAGGAGATGGTTTTATAAGATTAACTCTTATGCACAAAGAATAATGGAAGAATTACTCTGGGATTGCTCCAAGACACTACGGCTTTCTCACTATCTTCCAAGCCTTAAAAGACCCAATTTTTAAAGAAGTCTTTTTTTTTGACAGATCCATCATAAAGCACATAAATTTGGTTGATGATTAATTTATAAGCATTGGGAACTGATCACTTAGTGGATCTGTTTCAGGGCTGCAAAGGAACAGGACAGAATTAGTCAGGAGAGGCTAGGTCCAGATTTTAAGACAAATGGGAGGGGATAGAATTTGCTATAAGATGGATTGTTAAGTCCAGGAAAGTCAGTGAAGGCAGAAAGAAACAGGAAATCACTATGAGTCTATGTAAGGCCTAAACCCTGTGTCTCCCATCCACCCTACAAGAGGTAATAGATGTTGATTCTGTCCAGCTACTCAAAAGAAAGGGAAAGTGACTGGAAGATGTGGGCAGGCCAACTTTTAAGTTCAGAGGGGATTAGTCTTAATTTCTCCTTTGAACTCCAGTGGCTTAACTCCAAAAGCCTACAGACAATCTTTACCTGAGTATCCTACCAGCCCCTCAAATTCATCTCCCCCAAAGAACTCAAAGGATCCTAAATATAGAGTCGGAAGGAACCTCAGAGGCAATCTTGTCTAACTCCCTCACTTTGTAGTGCAGGAAACCAAAACCCAGGGAAGTTAAATGATTTGACCCAGGTCATAAGGACAGAAAGCAGCAGAGCCCAGGAGCTCTGACTGTAGAACCAGTCCTTTGCACTGCCCCCATGCTGTCTCTAGTAATTTAATAAATGTAACTGCTTCAGATTGGGTTCTGATGAAGGAATCCTTACTATAGAAAGCTTAATCATATTTCATTTTCCTGAATCTTAACTCTTGGCTAATGTTCACTAGTGTTTTCTCATATTATCCAAGTCCTATTTGCTGTCTATCTCATAATGGCTTCAAAATACCCCTCATCATCATGGCGTTTTGTGCTAGGTCTATTTCATAGGTTTATCTCTGTTCTCAGTGGAAATATCTTCATATTACAAAGTGTCAGAGCAATATTGTTTTGTGGCAAGATAAACACTCTAGGAATTAGGAGTCTTGAGGTCTAGTCTTGATTATACCACTATCTCTGTGCATTTGGGCAAGCCCCTCAATCTTTATGGGACTCAGTTTCCTCCACTGTAAAAGAAGGGAGTTGCATAGATGATTGACAGCTCTAGCATTCTATAACACAAGATATCATTGTCACCCAAGAGTTATGAACTTGTAGGAAAGATACCAACCCAAAAAGCAAATAATAAATAGAACAAGAAAAACAAACAAATGAATAGAATGGTCTATATGAGGTGGGAAGAGCTATTGAATGAGAAGGTGTGAGCAGTTTTTCTGTTTCCACTAAGGAGAGAACAAGTGGGCCCAATCTTGAGTTACAGTAAATGGAATTTAGATGAGATTTTATAAAGGTCTTCAAGATACTGCAGCATATTTGTTCCCAAGGACATTTTGAAGCTTCCTTCTCTGGATGCTGTAAAAAAGAGAGGGTGGGCTTGTTATTTTTAGGGTAAACTTAGAAAAGCAACCTTTTAAGATCTCTTATACTATATAGGATTCCCTCCCTATATCTGCAGCCACTCATGGATGACTTCCATCTAGTCCTCACTGAAGAAATCATCAAACCTCTTTCAGGATGTTATTCCTGAGGTGGCCCTCCTCCCTTAACTTCTGAACCTTTTACCAGTTAATCCACAGAAACAATTAAACATATCCCTAGGGAACTATGGATCTCTTGGAATATTGGAGTCTTAACAAGTTTAACAGGTAACACTGGCAAAAATAGGGAACTTAGTAAAAAAGTAGATTTCAGGAGAAAGATGGTAAGTTCAGGTGATGAGTTTGAGTTTGAGGCACTGATCAGATTTTCAGGAAGAGATATTTGGCAATTTGGAAAATATACTTTTAGAGTTTTAGAGAGAGGTCAGGGCTAGAAATACAGATCTGAATAGCAATGATAGTTGAAATTACAGGAGCACAGGAGATCACCAAGGAAGAAAGTACATAAAGGAAAAAAGGGGGCTAAGGAAAGAACGTTAGAGTAATGATTACATTGGGAGGAGGAGTCAACAAAGGGGACAGAGAAGGAAAAATCAGAGAATGAGTGGGAGAACTAGGAGAGTACAGTGTCTCAAAAGCCAGGAGAGAAGAGGGTATTCAGAAGGATGGAATTAGAACTCCAAAAGATGAAAGAGGATGAGATAAGGCAGCCAGATTTGCCAATTTCATGATCTTGACCTCAAAGAAGGATATTTCAATAGAGTAGTGAGGACAAAGGGGAAGGTTGAGTTTGAAGAGTAAATTGAGAGGTGAGGAAGTGAAGAAAGGACATCTTTATTACTATATGAAGAAATTTGGCAGTGAACTGGAGACAAAAATAGCAGCTTGAAATACCTAGTAGTTTGACAGGGTCGTAAGGTCAAAGGGATGATGTTTTGGGGATGAAGTGTCAATAAAAGATGGTCCTCATCGAAAACAAAGGATCAACAGCAACAACAGCCAACAGATGAAGCCAGCAAAGGGGGAGCAACTAAAGTTGAGGGAAAAACAAGTCTTAGGGTAGAATGAGAGCAGGGGCATAAATACAAGGATTGGCCAAAAGGCTAATTGACAGAAGAGGATAGAATGGATGAAAACAGAACATTTAAGGTTGTGAGATGAGGACTTGTGGGAGCTTGTGTTTGGCCTGGATACATCCAAAAAGCATGAAAGCAGGCTGTCAGCTGTGAGTGTGGGGGAAGAGATGGGTTTGGGGACTCATTAGAGAGAGGGTTTGCAATAGACACTGTGGGGAATTTGGAGGAATTCGACATGTGGTGAATAAAAGGATGTTGAAGCAGCACTGAGTTTATAACTCATAAATTTATTATGTTTGGAGTCAGCCTGGTTTCATTATTTTCTCTAACAGCACTCAGCAGGCCTGCTGGAGGGTGGGGGTGGAAAAAGTGGCTGTCAGATCCATAATAAGTTATCTCAGGAAACTCAGATGTCCTCAGGACATCCCTAACCTTTGAGGCTGAGGTCAATTACAGTAGCCCGTGGTTCTAAATGGTACCACACATAGGCTGGGCTGGGTGATCCCTGTGGCTGACCCTCGTGTCAGGTATTTTGTTTTAAAAAGTCCCATAAGATCATAGATTTAGAGCAGAAGGAACTTTATACTTATTGAGTACAACCCCGTCATTTTAGAGATGAGAACTTAAATGCCTTTCTCAGTGCCTCACAACTAGTAAGCATCTAAGACAGGCTTGAACCCAGGTCCTCCTGACTCCATGTCCAACGCAACTAACCACAATTCTTCACTGTCACAGCTTTCCAGTAATTGGCCTAATGGATATATGAACTCATGACCCCCAATTTAAAGACCAGTGCTCTGTTCCCTGAATTATGAAGACAAGTATGGAATTATTGTCATTGGTCACCAGGAAGCAGTGACAAGGAGTATTTTGTGTAAATTGCCCATCTGGCAGGGACCTCATAGTATTTGCAATGGAGAAGGATTGGTTTCAGATGGAATTCTATGTCCATTCCACTATATCTGTCCATGCCCTTGTCAGCTTGTACTATTGCTACATACTTTGGAGTCCACTGTCCGGTTGAGGCATTGAGGTATGGGCAAGAAACAATTTGAGAACAAACAAAGTCTCTTGGGAAGGGTTGAGTTGTATAGTACTGGCTGTAAGAGTGATAGGAGTTCAGAAGAAGAAGGCACCAGTGAGGACTAAACTGGTTGTAGAGTTCATGGAGGAAGAGCATATTAAGAGCCTTAAAGGATGGAGAGGACTTGGATGGGCAGGGAGGGTTTTGAGTAGAAGGTATAATGAGAAGAAAGCTGCCACAAACTTGAAGATGTAAATGCCTTACTCAGTGCCTCACAACTAGTAAGCATCTAAGACAGGCTCGAACCCAGATCCTCCTGACTCCATGTCCAATGCGACTAACCACAATTCCTCACTGTCACAACTTTCCCATAATTGGCGTAATAGATATATGAACTCATGGTGTGCCTATACGTATTCATAGGCTTTTGTTCTGACCAACCAAGTATCCTCAGCAGTGTTCAGAAGCCCAGGAAAGGAGGAACTGTAGTTGTATGTGACAGGCGTTTCTGAGACAGGGCTAGCCGGGGTAGAGTTTGCCAAAATTTCTTATTTGCAACTGAAATTCAGGACTTCTACAGACATTCTCCTGCTTTAGTATGATGTGGGAGGAGGAAGTAGCTGACAAAACCAGTCTGGCAGCCTGGGTTCTAATCCTGCTTTGCCACTAACTTGCTTTGTGAGTTTAGATAAATTGCTCATCTCCTGGAGCTTTCCTTTTGTCATCTGTAAAATGAGAGGCTCCCTGATCTCTCTTAGAACTTTTTAAATGCTGAGAGGCTGCCCTGGGCATCCATATTCTAAACCTTCCTCAGTTTCTACATCACTTTTTGCTTTATTGGAACAAATACTTAGGTAAAAGACAGATTTGGGACAAAGGAGCATAAGTTCTTTTTCTCTTCAGAGAGCCCACATCCATTGGTAATAATGGAAACCAAGGGAGCCATTTTGGAAATGAAGGAAGTGGAGAGGAGGAGGAATGACAACAGAATTTACTGGAGACTGTTGAGATGGTATAGTAAATGACCAGTTCCCTGTCAGTTTAAACTTGATTTCAATGAAATGAGACACTGGTAGGTGACTCAACAGTTAACAAAAAGCCATTTACTTACAGTACAGTATAGAAAGGCTATCTAAGGATACAAATTTGAAGGGCCCTGACTTAGTACATGTGGGCCTTTGTGTGCCCTAAGATGACCAGGAAGCCAAGTCAATAAGGCCAGAGACCACCTGCAGACTCCAGGCTGAGCCTTAGTTAGGCCTCTGAGTCGATAAAGCCTTGGGGATAATTTCTTTGCCTTTTAAGGTAAGACGTGAGCCTAATGCAGGGGCTGGTGCAGGGAAATGTAGGTAGATGGTGATCCTGGTATTCAACAACAAATTAAACTCAATAAATGTGTATTATGCACTTACTATATTCTGGATCCTGTGCTAGTTGCTGGGAATAGTATGATCAAAACAACCATTTTTGACCTCAAGTACTTTATATTCTTCTCAGAGTGGGAATGCCCATAATAATATAGGGTATCCCAAAAGTCTTCATGCAGTTTTAAGTTTTAATAGCTTAAAATTTTAATAATTTAATAGCTTAAAAGTTTTAATAGCTTTAATTAAAAGTTTTAATAATTTAATAACTTAAAAGTTTTAATAGCTTAAAACTGCACTAAGACTTTTGGGACACCCTATAGCTAACGTTTGTATATTACTTTAAGGTTTACACAGCATTAAATAGCAAGACAAGTAAAATACAGGGCAGGGCATCAAGGGAGCAAGGGAAAGAACACATGAGGAATCACTAATAACTGGAAATCAGAATTGGAGATCAGAGGAGGCTTCCTGGCTGAGCCTTGAAGGAGGATAAGAATTCTCAAAGGTGAGGATGCATAAAGGATGAATTCCAGGCATGAAAGCTGAGAGACAGCATGGCTTACATAAATACAAGGAGGTGGGAGATGGAATGTTGGGTTTGGGGAATAGTTAGTGATCTTGTTTAGCTGAAACAGAGAATATATGAAAGTATGTACAACCAATAATTACAATACAGGCAGTTCTGCTTTAAGTGGGCATATGTTTTCCTAAAAATCAGGGAAGCATGCCAAATCATGCCATAAAAACCACAGGACTTATGGGGGAAATGGGGTTAGTCCCAGAGGAAGCCACTGCAGCCAAGACAGCTTCCCATCATGATCTGAACAGCAGACAACACCACACAGCTACCCAGTGATGGGCATACAGAGGATCACTCTGAGACTGAAATAGGAGACCTATGGCAGGGCCTTTTCCATGAGATGCCTTGGGGGCTTCTGCCAGGCTTTTCTGGGGCAGATGGTTCAGAGGTGAAGGGGGTCAAAGGGGTCAGGTCATTTTTGTGTCTATTCTGGGGTGGGGGGAGTCCTGGGGATCTCCCTCTGTTTCCTTCTCCTGCCTCTCAGGGCCTCTATCTCTTGCTCCCCTCCAGGGGTATACCCCTCCACCTCCAGTTCTCAACAGCAACCCAGGACTACTCACCCCCAACCTGTCTGTAGAGATTACCCACCTGATACATTCTGGCTATCCTGGTGTAGTTTTCCTCAGAAATAAAGTCTGCATTAAGCCAGAGCAAAATTTGAGTTATGCTCAAACTGCTTTCTAATATATCAATCAAGTTGGAACGACTTCTCATTTTCAATACAAGCATTATAGCAGAACTGTGTGTACTTCAATGTCTGGAGGATTTATAATTTCATTGGGATGGCTGTTCCCTTCTGTTTCCAGTGATTACAACCTTTCTGTAAATTAGGAGATGGTCTCCGGGATTTTCTGTGGCAGAAAAAAATCATCACCCTGCTGTCAAACTGAGGATGAAATTCTTCAAACTAACTAAGCTGGCCTTCAGACAATAGATAGATGTGCATCCATCACCAGGTCCAATTACAATAATTCATGTCAGTACTTTCTTAATAACGGCACTGGAAAGTGGGAAGAAATATTATTATCCTTATTTTATTGATGAAGAACTGGAAAGAACTCTGAATTTGGAGCCAGAAGATTCAGATTCAAAACCAGATTCTGTTGTTTTCTATGTGGCTTTGGGAAAGTCATTTAACTACTCTGGGCCTCAGTTCCCTTATCTGTAAAACAATTGGTTTGGAAAGTCATACATCTTAAAAAGCACTGTATTTAGAAGTAATTTTGGAGGCAGAGTACAAGGGTTTCAATCCCAAGGTATGTCACTTATTTCCTGTACGACCTTGATAAAAATCACTTAAGAAAGGTATCATGAAAGACTGGATAGGCTGCTGAATTTAGTATCAGGAACACCTGGGTTCAAATCTTACCCTAGATGCTTACTGGCTATGTGATCCCAGGAAAGTTTTTAAAAACCCTCTTGGTCTTAGCTTCTCACCCATAAAATGGCAGGCATGGAGTGGGGAGGATTTGGTCTGGATGGTCTCTAAAATCCCTTCCAACTCTGAATGCATTATTTTATGACCCTCTGACAGATGTGTGCCTTAGTTTCTCCATCTATAAAATGAAGAGATGGAATCCATGTCAGACTGGTGGCTTAAAACTCCAAGTATGGGAACCAGAACAATTGGGAAATGTTTCACAAAATAAACACAAACATAATACAATATAGATAATTTAATTTGTGATTTTCTAATGTAATATGCTGCCTGCAGAGATCTATTTCTATTTGAGGTTGATGACATCCCTAGTATAAAAGACTTCTAAGGTTCTTTTTTTGCCATAAATCTGTGATCCTAAAATTCTTTGATTAGATTAGCTCTAATCCCTTGTAGTCACTTCTAGCTCAAAATCCTATTATTCAGTGAAACTGGGACTCGGAGAATGATTTACCTATGATCCTACAACTAGAAAATTGGAACTAGGGTTCAAGCCCTCATTTTCTGCTCTAAGTATAGCACAACACTTTACTGTACCATCATGTCCTCCCCTCTGCCTCTCCCTTTCCTTCTCTCTCTCCTTGTTCCTCTCCGCTCTTTTCCCAGAGCTTGATTGTACATTGGTGTATATTGTTTGAGGTCCTGTCTTCTTGACTAGCTTTTAAGCCCTCTTAAAAATATTTTATTGATGATGGGCTTTTTTTCACATCACTGTCCCTTCTCAATAAATCCCTTCTTTTCTCCATCGCTTGTTGTAATGCCTGACTATGGCACAGATTATGATAAAATATGCAGGTAAAATAAAAGAAAAAGGAGAGTTTGCACCAGCTTTCTGTGGTCTGCAAACAACGCCAAACAATAGAAGGGCTGTCATGATAGAAATGGAACATCTTTTAGCAGTATGGTTCGAAGCTTGCAGTTAACAACAAGCAAACAAAACAAACACATTGGTCGGTAGCAAGGTAGATAAAGGACCCAGAATCAGTAAGACCCAAGTTCAAATCTGGCTACAGGCACTCATTGTGTGACCCTGGGCAAGTCATTTAACCTCTGTTTGACTCAGATTCCTCATTATATAAATGGCTGCCTCCCAGGGTTTTAGTGAAGATCAAACTAGATATTTGTATAGCACTTCACAAACCTTAAAATGATAAAAATTATTCTTGTTACTACTGCTACATGTTCCTCATTTCATACCTATAGTCTACCACCTCCCTGCTGAGAGTCAGAAAGTATGCTTTCCTATCTGTCCTCTGAAGGCATAATTGGTCCCTGAATGGATTGCAGCTCTTAGTTCCTTCGGTAATGTTTTCTTTTCTATAGTTAAGTTGAAAGCAATGTGAGTTTGACTACAGTGAAACTGATTTAGTGTGATTATAATGTGATACCAGGTCACATTTAATGGGAGCCAAAATTAAACTCATGTGATGCATGGAGCTAGTTGAGGCTTTTAACATGGCACTACACCATCAGTCCCCACTTATCTGTTGTGTTATGTGGATATGACATGCTGCTGTGTACCATCAGTTGCGCTAATTATTGTCTTTTAAAAGCCTTTAACAAAATAGTCAAAAGGAAGAATACTTGAGATAGAAACTCTGCAAGTACAAAGAATTAAGGTTTGGGGTTTTTTTTCCTAATTACCTTAGAGCAAAAATTTGATGTAATTGAACTGCCCAAGCATGGTCATAGTAATTCTAAAATAGAAGAAAATGTTGTAATGCCTGACTATGGTACAGGATATGATAAAATATGCGGGTAAAATAAAAGAAAAAGGAAAGTTTGCATAAGCTTTTTGTGGTCTGCAAACAGCATCAAGCAATAGAAGGGATATCATGATAGAAATGGAACCTCTTTTAGCAGTATGGTTTGAAGCTTACAGTTAACAACACATTCCTCTTAGAAGAACAGCCATTCAGACGAAAACTGTTTATCTAGGGCAGTAACAGAAAATGGAAATGAAGTGGGCAGTGAAAAACTTTTACTGAAAGTGTTGGTTAGTTCAGTCAGTCACTTTCAAAATCAAACCCAATTGCATAATTACATAAAATAATTGGAGAGGTAGCCAGTGTGGCTAAGGATACAGCAGCTAAATGTCCCAATATTTTGAAGAAAATAATCTAAAAAGGTGGATTCACTGATGAACACATTTTTAATGTAGGTGAAACAGTACTATTTTGGAAAAAAAGCATGCCCTCTGGAACTTACATTTCTAAGAAATAGAAAAGTAAACCCGGATTAAAAATGTCTAAGGATGACCTAGCACTTTCATTTGGGGGTAATGCAGAAGGGGATTTTAAACTGAAACCAGTGCTTCCTTATTGGTCTCAAGATCCTTGTGCTCTGAAAGGCTACAATCATCTATCAAATTCTAGTTCTTTGGTGGCTGAATAAGAAGGCATAAGTTACTTAAGCTGTTTTTGAATACTAGTTTTCATTTTAGTTCAGCTGTTCAAAAAATATTGCAAGGACAATAATATTGCATCTAAAGGATTCCTGACTTTAGATCATGCCCAGGTCATCCAACTGTTTTAACAACCCAGCCAGCAGCTTCTGTGGGGGCGTAAGATTCCCCCCCCCCCCACAGCCAGCACTTAGGAGGTTGCCGGCACCCAGGAAGCTGCCAGGATGCCGGGAAAGCACAGGTTCTCTTTATCTGCTTAAACAAGGAAAGCACAGTGAAGGGGTTGACCAGCTTACTTTAATCCAGCATTCAGTTAGCATACAGACAACATTCATTTAGTTCAGGGGGAAAAACGCCAGCATTCAGTTAGCATTCAGTTAGTTCAGGGGAGCAAAGAGACAAACATCAAGAGACATACTTCAGGGGAAAAAACCAGCACCCTGAGGTTCAGAACTTCATTTAGTTTGGGGGAAACAAACCAGCAACCCGAACCTCAAAACCAAAATACAAACAAATTACAAATATCAACAGACAGACCCAATACAATTCATAGTTACCAACATCTGGGCTCGGCCTGAGAGCAAGGGCTGGCCCAGAGTCACACTTGCTTGCCGCTGCTCCCACACCAACCGGAAAAGGAAAAAAGGAATCTTGAAGCTGTCCTCTCCCATCTTATAGAGTTTTTGACATCATCAAGTGCCGCCTGAATGACCAGAGCCGATTGGTTCTTGAGCTGGCCCCTCCCCCTAGCGTAGACCAGGTTAACACCCAATAGGGTGTGGCTCTGGAGTTAATACCTCCCCTCAGCCAGCCCCATGACTCATCACACAGGAAGTTCTCTGATTCCTGGCATGGTTGCTGGGCTTCCTGCCCCGGAAGAGCAAGCCACAGCGTCCAGAGGCTCAATGAGGTAAGCTGAGTCATTCAAAGAAAACAAAGGCCATTCTGGTTACATTCCACCCCTCACAATGTTCTAGGATGCACAATCCAATCATAATTTAAATTAAATTATATATCCTAGAACATTGTGATCCAATTATGCAGGAAACTAAAACATATCATTCACAATAAAGCAAAACATACTGGTGTCTCAGGCAACTCTCTCAACCTGTATGTTATAGAACAGTTGTCATTGTGCATGGAGACTCATTGTGCATGAAGACCACAAGCTATTCATTGGCTACATTGGTAGCCAATAATACCAATAAAGTCACATTGGGGATCACACACAGACAAATACACAAATATTATATAAATATATTTATATATACATACATGTATACATATATATGTGTATATATATACATATATATATATATATATATATATATATGTATATGGAGAGAGAGAGAGAGAGAGAGAGAGAGAGAGAGAGAGGACTGGGCATGGAGTCAGAAAGACCTGAGTTCAAATCCACCCTGAGACACTTGCTAGTTGTGTGATCTTGGGCAAGTCACTTAACCTCTGTTTGTCTTAATCCACTAGAGAAGGAAATGGCAAACCACTCCAGTATCTTTGCCAAGAAAACCCCATGGACAGTATTGGCATGCTATGTTCCACAGGGTCTGGAAAAGTTGGACACACTTCAACAACAATATACAAATGCATACATACAGAAACATGTGTATATATGTATTCACGTGTTTATATGTGAGTATGCACACATGTGTGTGGTTGTGTATGTGTATATTGACTGTACCCACATGACCTAGATAGATAGATAGATGGAATCTATATCTATCTATCTTTATCATGTGGGTATAGTCCATCATATAGGGAAGGAGAAAAGTCCCTTTTCTCTTTTCTATTAGTTTTTCCTCCTCTAGTTGAGTGTCCTGTGATAGACTGCAGCCACATGACATGAGTCTGCTGGTTTTCTAATTGGTCCATAACACATGGCCTTTTACTATCCTCCATCTGTCCAAGATTTAATTATCTGACTTTATTTGCTGCCAAGTGTAAATAAAACAGGAGTTTCAAACAATTTTCAAATTCAAGCCCAATTTGAAATGATATATTAATTCCATTCATGTGTATGAGTGTGTGTGTGTGTGTGTGCATGCATGTGCATGTGTGGTGTATTAGAGAGGGATCTTGGAGCAGCAACACTATTACAACTAATCCCTGGTGTAAAAGCTGAGGAAGATTTTGGTTACTGTAGCAGTATGTCTAGGCTGGCCTTGGTTATCTTAGAGCCTCTCCTCACACAGCATTTCTATTAGCCTTCCATGGTAACCGTGTGCCTGCAATGAAGTAGAGAAAATGCCCGCACAATGCACGAGGGCAGCTTAGACTCCTCTGAGCAAATAAAGCCCAGGCATTCTGTGGAAAAATTTTGAATCTAAGTACGCAGGTTTCTGTATTCATCAGAACCAATTCACATCATACTTTATGGAATCTTGAATCTTACACAATCACAGAACAGATGGGCTGCAGCCATGATTCTGTACAAACGTAAATCATTTTTTAAAAATGAAATGGGCTTGAGAAAGACACACCAGGTGCAAATTTCCCATGATGGTTGGGTTGGGGGTTGGGTGGGAGGGGACAAGTCAACTCAGGGAACTCTCATTATTTGCTCAGCTGGTTGTACATGCCAGTGTTTTGAGAAAATCTATCCCACAGTCTCAAGAACAAGCAGGAGTGGTAAAATGTGCTGCATGGTCTCCTCTTTCTTTCTCGGCCCCTGTTCAGCAGCCACCAGCAGGGGAGAAACCTCAATATTTCTTGGACAAGGTCCAGGAAGGCTCAAATTCCAGATGCTTTTTTAATAGTGTGTAAAATTCCATCTACTCACATACGTTCAAATGCCCGGTCACGCTTAGCCTGGGACTGGAGGGACTCAAGAAACAATATTAACTGAAAATGGCTCTAGCATTTAAGACTTTGTCCCAACACACACACACACACACACACACACACACACACACACACACACACCCTTAGACCCTGAGTTTGGTTTTTCCTTAATGATTATGGTGCACTCTGCAAAATCATGAAGGTGCATGCCTACAGCTTTCCTGTGTCAGTCTGTGTTTCTTACAGCTCTGGAAAAGGGGAAAGGCTGCAGGAGTTGCTAGTTCTCTAGTGCAAAATGAAGGGTATAGGATGTGGGCTGCCCAGAGAACAAAGGGAACCCAATGGGCAAGGAATCCAGAGACAGTGTCACACATCCAAAAGAAGCCAATCAGAGGCCTGGTGTGCAGGCCAGCCCCTTGCCTGCGTGTGTCCAGTGCTCCACAAAGCAGCATTCTCAGTGAGACCACTTTGACTCATATGAAGAATGGGCACCGTCCTCGTCAATGCTTTTCTCCTGTGGTTTTTTACGTCAGTGGTTCACAAACAGAATGAAAAGGAAGAATGGATGGCAATTTCTTACTTGCTTGCCGAGTACTCATCACTGAAGATTTAAAAGGGTTGTAGATGAAAACCAGTTTGATGAATAGTGATAGCCCACAGTCCTCCAGGAAGTAAAGAGCCATTGTTATCACCCCATTGTACAGATGAAGCAGCAGAAGAAACAAGGCTTGCACACTCAAAGCCTCTCTTTGTGAAGCACATGTTTAGGGAAATGCTGCTTCTGGGTTCTGGAAATGACATGCTGCGATAAAGCACAGGGCTTTTGTTGTATCTCAAAGGGATTCAGAATAAGATTAAATACTTATGAAAATATTCAATCCTTCTACCTCACACTTACATTAAAAGGATTACTGGGAGCTCCAGAGAGAAGGAGAGTCTTTTGTGAAGGAGAAGGATATTACCAGTGCTGCTGATTCAAACATATTGAAGATGAGAGGAGTATAGGAACACTACATTTATCCAAAGTTGCAGGGAAGAAAGGATTCCCTTTAAGTGAACTTTCCAGCAAATCGAATATAAGCTCCTTGAGGGCAAAAGCTGTTTTCCATCTTGGTCTTTGTGTCTACAGTATCTGATACAGTGCCTTGCACGTAGCAGGCCTGTAGCAAACACTTTTTAAATTTAATTGAATTTGGTTATTACTTTTTCTAACTCAGTAAATTAATTTTTGGTAGGTTAATTGGGATGTCATTGAATATATTAATTAGTTTAGGTTAAATTGTCATTTTTATTATATTTGCCCTGTCTACTCATGAACAATGAATATTTCTCCAATTACTTAAATCTGATTTTATTTGTATAAAAAGATGTATGTTCTAAAATACTTACAGCAGCTCTCTTTGGAGGGGCAAAGAACTGGAAATTGTGGGGATGCCTGTCAATTGGGGAACGGCTAAACAAGTTGTGGTATACGATTGTGATGGAATACTGCTGTGCTATAAGAAATGAAGAACTCTGATCTTAGAAAAATATGGATAGACTTGCAAGAAATAATGAAGAGTGAAATGAGAAGAACCAAGAGCATATTGTATACAGTAACAGCAATATTGTTTTAAGAACAACTTGGAGCCCCTAAGTCATTTTGTCTATTATAGTTACCCCAGTTAACTACAAAGGACCTATGAAGGAAGATGTTATTTGAACTTATAAATAGATGTATAGAATAGTTTTACGTACACACACATATTTGTGTCTAATGGTAGCTATCTCTAGGGTGGGGAAGGGGGAAAGCAAGAAATAAAGGGAAAAAAGAAAGTTACATAACTTTATTATATTTCTAAAAGTAATAGCAAGTTGTACATAAAAGATTTGCAGTTTCATGTGCAATCATCTTTTTTTCTATTCTACCATGGTATAGAAATGCTTGTCTTAAGTTCAGAATAAAATGAAATTTTTAAAAAGAGATAATAAAGTACAATTAAAATTTTAAAAAATGAATTGAATTTATTTATATTATATTGCATATTTCTTGAGTACCCAAACTCTTCAATATTGATTATTAGGTATTACGCTGTGATAGTGAAGGAGTTATCAAGGCATATAGAGCAATTAACCCTATATTGTTGTTGTATTGTCATTTAGTAGATTAACTCTCCATGACCCCATTTGGGGTTTTCTTGGCAAAGATACTAGAGTGGTTTGCCATTTCCTTCTCCAGCTCACTTTACATATTAGGAAACTGAGGCAAACAGGATTAAGTGACTTGCCCAAGGTCATATACTTAGTGTCTGAAGCCAGATTTGAACTCAGGTCCTGCTGACTCCAGCACAGGCACTATATCCACTGCACCCAACTGCCCCAATCCTACATTAAAAGACTCCTAACTGCCTATCAGTTTGCATCTGCTTCTCACAATTTTTTTTACTTTCTCCCATACCGTCAAACAGCCAAGCCATCACTTCTAGTTGCTGTCAGTACACTTGTTTCTAGTAGCCTTCTCCTCTTTCCCGAATCCTTACTTTTCTTGTTCCCCACAGTAAATCACTTCTAATTTACTGCTTCTGATCTCCTGTGGGCTTGGAATCCAGTTTGTGCAGTATGTTAGATCTAATAGTCACGAGGCCTTGAAAAGAGTGCCGGATTGGGAGTCAGAGATCATCCGTTCAAATGCTGGCGCGGCCACTTCCTGCCTATGTGACCTTGTGCACAAGGTCATTTAACCTCTCCAGGCTTCAGTTTCTTCAACTGCAAAATAAGGGAGTTAAGACTAGGTGACCACAAAGGTCTCTACCAGCTATGAACCTAGTCTCTGTTCATATGCTTTATGACACTGATATTTACCATTCAGGTGAGTTGTTTTTTGTTCCTTTTGGATCAGAGGCTGACTTCCAAATTGTTGATGCTTCCAGAAAGGTGATACCTAAGTGAGGTATTAGTTTCCCATCTTTGCCCTTCTGTGCCTTTCCCCCTGCCACCTCATCTTTCTCTTGCTCCTCATAAGATCCTTGGATATGTTTGTTCCTTGGAACATCGAAGTTCAGAAGCCTGGCAATGGTGCAGCTTGATAGAGGATCTTTTGAGCTATTCTCTTCTGAGTAATGTACACAATCTGTCATTGTTAATGATTAAATCTTCAGGCCATTGATGTTATTTGCAAAACTTCACTCTTTAGTGAAATCCCTTATTTGCAATCAATTTATGACAGTTAAAAATAATCATTGCAAAACTTCACTCTTTAGTGAAATCCTTTATTTGCAACCAATTTATGACAGTTAAAAATGTGGAGCCTGTCACAAATGGAGAGTATGATCTTGACTCCAGAAGAGAAAGTCAACTAAAGAGAGCAGCAGCAGCAGCATACTCTCCCTTAACTAACAAGCTTCAAATCTGAATCTCCTCATAGAGAACATGGAAAAAAGAGCTGAACTAGGAGCCAGAGGACCTGAATTCAAATCCTGACTTTTCTACTAATTTTCTCTGTGACCTGGAACACATCACAAGATCACAATAACCAAATGATAGAGTATTTCTGAAAGATCTTTACAAAGAATCTATCATTACACAAAAGTATTACAAATTATCTTCCATTCACCATTGAGGCAGTATAGGAAAAGAGAAAAAGCAAGAGATTGGGAGCCAAATCCAGGGGTGTTGTGAGGCTCAAATGAGATAATGGATGGAAAGCATTTTGCAAGACTTAAAGTGATATATAAATAGCAGTTATGATTGTTACTACTAGCCCCTAGTCCTCCGGTCTGCAGTCTGGTGGTGACCACTCTCTGAGCCTTCTACTGCACTCCTGCTGAGCTTAAGCCATGTTTGTAGAGCAACGCAGGGGGCGATGGTCTGTTATGATTTGTTTTCTCTAATACTGTCAGGTCTAATAACTGACTCTAAGACAGGGAAGGGAAGAACCTGTAAACAAGATATGACTACAAGTTTAATCTGCACTATTGATATTATTTCCATCACCTTCTTAAATCTAAACAATCAACAAAACAATACATCAAACCCTGATTTGTAGTTGGCAGATTTCTGAGGTATAAAGGTTCATGCTGAAAATTTAACATTTGGGGTTCGGCTGGCTCCAGCACCCTCATGGCTACAGCCTCAAGGTGGATTGAGAGACCTCCACGAAAAGGTCCTCTATAGATAGGAGGTGTTGTTGTTCAGTCATTTTCAGTCATGTCTTACTCTGCATGACCCCATTTGGGGTTTTCTTGGCAAAGACGTAAGAGTGGTTTGCCATTTTCTTCTCCAGCTCATTTTACAGATGAAGAAACTGAGACTAACAGTGTTAAGGGACTTGCCCAAAGTTACACAGCTAAGAAGTGTCCAAGGTCAAGTTTGAACTCAGAAAGATGAGTCTTCTTGACTCCAGGCCTGGCACTATATCCACTGAGCCACCTAGCTACCCTATAGCAGCGTTATGTTGGATCAAATGAAATGAGAACCTTGATCTTCTTAACCATGGTCCTGATCTTAGTGTGAGAGTTATTTTCCTTTCAGGCCATAGTATATAATCAAACTATAAGCTCCATAGGGACAAGGATTCTTCCTTTCTTCTTTTCTTCTTTTCTTCCTTCCTTTCTTCCTTCCTTCCTTCCTTCCTTCCTTCATTCCTTCCTTTCTCTCTCTCTCTCTCTTTTTCTTTCTTTCTTCCTTTCTTTCTCCTTTGGCTCTATAACCACAGTACACAGCAGTATGATGGCAAATTATACGTATTCAATAAATGCTTGTTTAATTAAATTGAATTGATTTAAGGCATGAGCCCAGGACCAGGTTGCTACAAACGAAATAATCTTTTTGGATAGAAAAGCTAGCATATTTGTCTTTGAGAACTCCAGAATTGAGGAGCTCTTTATTATGTGATTCATGGTTGACAAAGATGAAAATTTTTCCTATTGCATTGCCTGTGCCTAACCATCTGTTTGTACCTGTCTCCAAGGCATAAACTTTCTCCCTAAAAGAACTACTCAAAATGATGACTGTGTATAAAAAAGAAGACAGAAGCAAGGGAAAAAAATGTAATGTGGAAGAACAAAAGAAGAGAGATTCTTGAGGTATGAAGTCTTTTTCCAGGACAGAGGCCACAAACTTTTTTTAATATTTTGATTTTGAGATAGAATCATAAAGTCATAGAATCTTGGTGTCGGAACACACCTAAAGAACATTATGTTAAATCTCCAAGCAAATGCATTAATCTCTTCTATATCATAAACTTGCAGATGGAAGGAGCCTTAGAAATGATGCAAGTCCAAATATCTTATTTTACAGATGAGGAAACTAAGGCCTAGGAAGATAAAGAGAGTTGTTCAAGGTGACAGATAGGAAGTAGCAGAGGCAAGATTCAAACTCAGTTTCTATAACTCCAAATTCAACACTCTTTTTTAATGAATCACACTGCACCCCTGGAATGTCTTCAGCCAATTTCTACTTGAACACTTCCACTGATGGAGAAGTTATTACTTCAAGAGACAGTCCATTCCACGGTTGGATATCTCTAATTGGTAAGCAGTTCATCCTTATACTGAAGTAAAAATTGTCTTGCTATAACTTTCATCTATTGATCCTAGTTCTTTCCTCTGGAAAGAAGTAAATAGTACAATGATTCTTTCTCATAATAATCCTTCAAATATTTGGAAATCACTATTATACCCTCACTAAGTCTTCTCTTCCATAAATTAAGCTTCCTTGTTCCTTCAACCATTCTTTCTATGACATGATTTTGAATTCCCTCCTCTAATTGTTTGGCTTCTCTGGATGTTATAAACCTTCTCAATATTGTTCTTAAATGTATGGCCCAGGACTGAACTACAAACCTCCAGCAGAGAGAACAGAGTCACTATGTCTATCCAAACAAGAGTCCATTCCCTTTTCCCCCAAACCTCCCCTCTACCAAACTTCCCAAAGACACCACCATTCTTCCAGTGTCTCATTTGTAACTTCATAGTTATAATTACACACACACTCTCTCTCTCTCTCTCTCTCTCTCTCTCTCTCTCTCTCTCTCTCTCTCTCTTTCTCTCTCTCTCTCATGACTTGCTAAATGTTTCTGTTTCTATTTCCACACCATCTCATATCCAAACTCAGATCATCATCTTCAGCACCTCATTACCTCTTGCCAAGACTTGCAAAAGCCTCTTGTTTGGCTTCCCTTCCTCAAGTCTTCTGCACTCCAATCCATCCTCTGCAGCTGCCAAAGTGATTTTACTTAAGCACAAAGCTGACCACGTCATTCCCTCAACAACAACAGCAAAAAAAAAAAAAAAAACAAACCTGTGGTTATTCCCTACTGCCTCCAGGATTAAATGTATATTTTTCTGTTTGACTTTAAATCCCTTCACAACCTGGCCCTCACCTCATTATATACATTATATACTCATTATATACATTCCCATACTCTATAATCTAGCCAACCTGGACTTCTCTGTTCCTCCATCTCTCACCTCCATGCATTTGCACTGGTTGTACCCATGCTGAGATGCACTCTCTTCTCACCTCTGCCTCATTCTTCTCATTCTTCAAGACACAGCCCAAGCAATACTTTCTACATGAAGTACTTCCTGATTCCAACTGCTGGTACCTTCCTCTCTAATATAGTTATTTAATACTTATTCTGTATGTATGCATAAGACATACATGCTGTTTCACCTGATAGATTGTAAGTTCCTTGAGAGTAGAGAGGGTTTCATTTTTTGTATTTGCATACCTTGTCATTGAGTCATTTTTTCAGTTGTGTCAGATTCTCTGTGACCCCATTTGGGGTTTTCTTGGCAAAGATACTGGAGTGGCTTACCATTTCCTTCTCCAACTCATTTTACAGATGAGGAAACTGGGTTAAGTGACTTGCCCAGGGTCACATAGCTATTATGTGTCTGAGGCCAGATTTGAACTCAGGAAGATAAGTCTTCCTGACTCCAGGCCTGGTACTCTATCCACTGTGACACATGTATTTGTACCCCTAACATATTTCTTAGCACAATCAAGTCTCAAAATCTCTCCCAATTTCTCTTTTTCTTAAAGACTTTGATTTAAATTTTTCTTAGGCCAAGGCCATTTGTCATGAGCTCCCTCACCTCCCATTTTCCAGACATCATAGCCTCTTGTTTGCTAAAGTACTTACTAAAGCTTCTCTAATCTATTTGCTGATAGAGCACGGTGTCCACCACGATGATTTCTGATTCTGATTTCTACTAATTCCTGGACCTTTAGAGTCAAGCCATAACATATATGTGACATGAATTTAATAAAGCTTATCTGTGGCTGGTCCCAGTTCAATAGGTTAGAGCATGGTATTAATGATACCAAAGACAGATTCAAGCCTCCTACCTCCAGGCTGCATCCCTCTCTCTCTGCAGATGACCTCACATCCTACTTTAATGAGAAAATGGAGCTCCCTTATCTCCACTCCTTCATACCTCAAAGTCTTTCACCCATCCTCTCCTATGTCCAGTTTTAGTGGATTATGTGGCCCTTTCTTCTTGCCAAGGCTAACCTTATCTACTCTTCCTCTTTATCCCAGTCTGAGTTCTTCTTATACAGATATCTAGCTGTATATTCAGCACTAATCCCTGTCCTGAACTTCTGTCTCAACCAAGTATAGACACAGTGATTAGCATGTAGTAAACACTTAAATTATCTGTTGATCTGTCTGTCCTTCAGTTTTTGTTCCCTTTCTCTGTCTCTGTTTCTGTTTCTGTCTCTCTCTGTCTCAGTATCTCTGTGTGTGTGTGTGTATCTTTCTTTCTCTCTCTGTCTCTGTCTCTCTGTCTCTCTCTTAAAATTGTCCAATCTACAATAAAAGAGAATGAAGCAGAGCTCTGAGCCAATGGCATTTTATTAAAAGGTCCCCTCTAATGAAGTGGACCTCAGATCTTCCTCACAATCTGAGATGCCGCCTTCTTCCAGGACCTTGTTTTTATAGGGTTTGGTACTCAAATATGAAAAAGAGGCATAGTAAAATATAGAATCTCATTGGTTGATACGCCTTGCTCTTGAGAGCCCCAAAAAAAGACATACCAGCAGTGGGGTCACAGCTTGAGTGAAGCATGGGGCACCTCCACTGACTAAGTAGTCATAAGATGTGTATAAGATGGCCACCTGCTCCTACTGGACAAGAGAGAATGTGCCAGAGGTACAAAAATAAGTTGGGGGACTTTCCAAAGTACCAAGATATACCACTCATGGAATTTGAATAAAACAGGATGGTGGAGATATCTTTGTCAGCATTCCTGTGATTGCGCAAATGAGTTTCATAACTAGTGAACAAGTGTGAACATTACATTAAAGTTTGAGGCCCACTATAAGAACCTACCTATCCCTACTGATTGGAATAGAGTAGGGGTCTCAAGAAATTATTTCTCACCTTTCTCTCTCTCTCTCTCTCTCTCTCTCTCTCTGTCCCTCCCTCTTTTTCTCCTTTCTCTCTCTTTCTGTGTCTTTCTCATTTGCATTCTTTCCGTATTTACTTGGTATTTCTCAGCTGCCTACAAACATGCCTAGATCCCCACTACCCTTAAAACATACCAATCCATCAAATATCCAATCTCTTCCCATGCATCGCTAAACTCTTAGTAATCCACATTCACTGCCTGCAGAACCTCACTGCCCATTAAGTCAGCAATTCTTCCAGTCTTGCAAACCCCAAAACTCTACCACATATATTCTCTCAAAGATCACCAATGAATAATTATTAAATACAATGATCATTTTCCAATCCTCATCTTCCTTGACATTTCTGCCGTATTTGACAACACCAACAATCCCCTTACTGAGTAATTTCTCCTCCCTTGGCTTCTACTTGACTCCTACTTCCTGACTGTTTTTTTTCTATTTTGGATTATAAGATCATATGCATATAGCTCTAAAACTGGAAGGGACCTTAGAGGCTGCCCAAGCCAACTTCCTCATCTTACTGATGAGGAATTAAGGCATTTGGAGGGTAAATGTCTTGCTCGAGTTCATATACATAGTGGCATTTGAACCCAGGTCCTCTCATTTCAGACCCACTGCTCTGTTTCTTCATTTCTTTCCCTGGTTCCCATCTTCTTCCTGCCTTTTATCTTGGGTTGTCCCCCAAGCTTCTTCTTTTTCTTTTTTAAAAATCTGAACTTAAACACCAAAAATACAAGAGCATTTCCATACACAGAGCAAAACACAAAAAGATGATTCCTATGAAACCACAAATCTCCATTTCATGCCACTTGCTTTTAAACAAAAGTATATAATAAATCCTGCATGTTGCTTTTCAAACTATCTTTTTTACTTGGGTTTTCTTTTGTCCATTAAAAGAAGATTAAATGGCTTTATTTTTATCATCACTATTGCTAATCCTCCTTTCTTCCCTGTTGAAAAACAAGAAAAAGGAAGGGGGAAAAACAGCTTGTAATAAATAAGCATAATCAAGCAAAATAAATCCACACAGTGGACTTGTCCAAAAATATATCTTTCTGTACTTTCTGCACTGTGTCAGAGGCTCAATTCAAACTTCAGTGTTTTCTGAGAAGTTCAAGTTTCTATTCTCTTTATTTTTATTTTAACCATTAACACCATAAAAGACCATTTTTTACACACACAGTAGAGCACAGAAAGGATTCTTTAAGAAACTGTGAATCTCAATTTCATATTGCTTACATCACATCTCTGACAGGAAGTAGACAACATGCTTCATCATGCATCCTCTGGTGATATGGTTAGTCATTGTATTTATCAGAATTCTTGAGCCTTTCAAAGTTGTTTTTGTTTTTTTTTTTTACTATGTTGCTGACCTTGTATAAATTGTCCTCTGAATTCTGCTTATTTCATTGTGTCAGTTGATACTGCCCAAAGATTCTCTGAAATCTCTTTTGTTATTCCTTGCTGAGGAATAATATTTAGCTACATTTGTATGCCATGACATGATCAGCTATTTGTTTATGAGGCAATCTAAGTTTCCATTTAGATTCTTTAATTTTCTTCCTTCTACCTTAAATTCCCCATTCAGATCAGGAAGTTGGTTTTACTTGTGACTATTCCCTTCCTAGTATTATCCTCCCTCTTAATGCACCCCCCCCCATTTCAATTTGAGGTATTTCTATGCCAAACTCTTTGAATAAATGTGTTCATGTGTGTTTGTGTTCAACCATTCTTTATCCATTTCAAATAAAAGAATTATCTGATGCCCACTCCCCTGCATTGGTAACTAAGGTGGGGCCAATGAAGGGAGGTCTGATTATATCTTGGCTCCCAACTAGGCTCAAAACCCCTAGCTACTAGGTGCTGATGTGGGCGTGAAGCCCCCAAGGTCCTAAGGGGAATTGCTAAGACCAGAGCCAGTAGTAAGAGCCTGAGTTCTGGTCGCTCGGAGAATGTTTGATGATGGCTAAAGAGTGCATAAAAAGCAAAGACAGAGCTATTTGCTTAGGGCTCTCACTCTTGGTGGTGTGCTGATGTGGAGACTCTGGGCAGCTGTAGTTAAGAGCCCTCCAGCTTGCAAAACCAGCATGTTTGGACTTTGTTAAATTCTGGTAACTATGAATTGAGATTTGAATCAGACAAGGTCTGTCTGTTGATGTTTGTAATTTGTTTGTATTTGCTCTGAATTTCAGGGTTTTGGCTTTTTCCCCTGAAATACGTGAATGATATTTGTATGCTGGATTAAAGTAAGATTGTTAACCCCTTAACATTGCTTTCCTTAGTAAAGCAGATCAAAAGGACCTGGGCTTGTAGTGTTCTGTGTGCTGGTTGTTGTTGGTTTTTCACCCCCACAGCAGCTGGTAGCCGAATTGTTGAAACATCCCCCCACCCTTTCTTCCATGTAAGCATAGCTATCTCAAGAACCTCAATTATGAGAAAATAGCAAGTTTCTTCCTCCTTTCTACACTAGCATACTCTCCCTTGTATCTTACCTTTTCTTTCCCCACTTGAAGCCCCCAGAAAAGAACCAATCCATACCCAGGACCTCTGTTTTTCATATTGAACTATTGCCTCAATATTCTTTGAAGAAATTAAGGTTCTATTGTACATAGTAACAATAACATTGTGCAATGACCAACTTTGATAGACTTAGCTCTTCTCAGCAATACAATGATCTAAGACAATTCCAAAAGACTCGTGATGGAAAATGTTATCCACATCCAGAGAAAGAACTATGGAGTCTGAATGCAGATCAAAGCATACTATATTCTCTCTTATTTGTTGTTTCTTCTTTCTCATGGTTTTTCCCTTTTGTTCTGATTCTTCTTTCATAACAAGACTAATGTGAAATACGTGTAATATGATTGTACATGTATAGCCTATATCAGATTGCATGCCATCTTGAGGAGGGAGGAGGAGAAAATTTAGAACTCAAAATCTTATAGAAGTGAATGTTGAAAAGTAAAAATAAATGAATAAAATTTTTTAAAAAGAAATTAAGGTTCTAAAGGAATACTTGTTTCTTCTCCCACTATTAAAATGTGAGCACCTATATTATGAAGGCAGAATTTATGATTTCAAAGAGAATCATATATATGTCTGAATGGTTCAGAACTGCAGGAATTCTCTAAGTAGAGGGCAGAAGAATTAAAGCATTTATTCAAGCTCCAAAGTAGCAGATCCACGAACCAGTGTTCCCATTTTGATATCCTGGTCAAAAGCTTCCAGGCCCAATAAGTCTGCCTCACAAGAGTAACCAGGAGGTTACAGAAAAACATGATGGCATTAAACCAAATCATATTTGTGCTTTCCCCCTCTGGTAAGAAGATTACCTGCTGGCCTCAAGCCCTTGCTCAGCACTCCCCGGTCCACACCGGTCAGCCCTGCTACCAGCAGCTCCTGCTTCTTCAGCTCCTTTGGCTTCATCTTCATCTTCGGCTGTAGCTGTCCCTGTTACTGGCTCCAACAAGTCTCAATCTCCAAGCTGTTTTCTCACATCTTATAGAGTTTCAGATGTCATCAAGCATCATCTGAATGACCAGAACTTAGGCTCCTGTGATTGGCTCTTGAGTTAGCACATCCCCTTAGTTAGCCCCACCTTGGGCCCCACCTTAGTTCCAAATCCACACCCACATAGGTTTTACACCTAATAGGGGTTTGGGCCTGGGGTTTAGCACCTAGTAAGACTCAATGAAATACACTGAATTATTCAAAGGAAACAAAAGCCAAACTCTTCAAGGGCACTTGGTTGAACTAAGTGCTAAGAGCCCATTTTGTTCACCAACACAGCACCATATCATATAGCACTACTTACAATTGCTCAAATAAATTTTTCTTTTTAGGTTTCACTAAACTCTTATGGTTTCCACTTTAAAATTCCTTCTCAGTCTTTTCATGAAACTGAAATTTGTTTATTTTGTTAAAGGTCTATTTTCCCCCTGTAGGATTATATTCAGATTTTCCATATGATTTATTCTTGCTTGTAAGTGTTCTCTCTTTTGCAATACTCTATTCCAAGGTCTTCTTTCATTTATACAGAAACTACTAGGTCTTGTATGATCCTTATTGTACTTCCTTGGTACTTGAACTGCTTCTTTCTGGATAATTACCATATTTTTTCCTTTGATGTGGAAGCTCTATATTTTGACTATGGCAAGCCTAGGACTCTTACTTTTGAAGTTCTTTCAGAAGGTGATCTACTGGATTTCTGTCTTCACCTCTGTTTCCTTGTATACTTTTAGAGTCTCTCACTGGTCTTTCTTTTGTCCCTCTGTTGCTACTGCTGTCATTGCCTGTTGCATTTATTCACTCTGCATTCTGTTGTTTGGGATGTTTGAGGAGCAAACATTCTCTTCTGTCCTGCTTTTCTTTCTAAAAATGTTTCACTCTTTTTTATTACTGAATATCAATCTTTTTTTGTTTTGTATAGTAAAGCTCAGATTTATAGGGCAGGTCACCCTGGACTGCATCCTGACCTCCATCATTCTATAGAACATGTTATTCCGTTCCTTCCTCCTTTTTCTAGTGGGTGTGGAATAGTCTTGAGTTATTCAAATCTCCTTTCATTTGTATTTAAAAGTCTTTCTCTTGATGGCTTGCAGATATTATTATTTCTGAATTAAATTGTTAAATCTAACCACGATATATCTTGGAGTTTACAACCTTGGTTTTTTTTTTTTTTTCCCTGAAGGTGTTCTGTGAATTCCTTCATTTGGAATTTCATTTTCTACATTCAGAAGTTCTTGGCATTCCTCTTCTATAATTTCCTTCGTTATAGTGTTTAGGTTTTTTTTGTCCTGTCATGTCCTTCTGGGAGACCTATGATTCTTAGGTTGCCTCTATGCATCTTCTCTTCAAGATCTGTAGGTTTTGCTTATATAATGAGCAAATTTTTTTAATGTCATTGTTTATGGCTTCTCTTTTTCTAGGCTGTCCTTCATTTCTTCATATTTAAATTCCCAATCAACTGCTCTCTTTTGTTTCTTTTGTGAGGCTTGCCATTGCAGATTCAAGTTTTTCTATTCTGCTCACCATTCTTGCTGTGCAGGACATAAATTCTGCTCTTATAATTTTTATTTCTCTTTTCTCAGGAATGATGTTTTGTGGTTCCATGTTCTTTTCAAATTCAACAAGGTCCTCTGTCTCATAAAGTCTTGAATCACTTTCCCTTATTTTCAGTATTTGTTCACAGATGTCTGAACTTATTTACTAGATCTGGAGGCCATATTTTCTTCTTTTGTTTCTGTTTTTGCTAATGATTTATCTGGGTATGTTCAAGGAGTTTGAGTTTTCTTCTTCCTGAAATCTTTGGTACTTTCAGCCTTTCCCCCCCTTGTTTTCCTTATCATTCACTTTCTGACTCCCTTTCCACTAATTGTAGTTTCTTTGGGGGCTAGATCTCAAAGTGTCTCAACCTCCTCCCACACTGAGCAGTTCACTAACTTAGGTCTCTGCCCCCAGCTGACTTTTGGGTAGTCAGAATTGGCCTCAGCTGGGTACCATGGTCTTTGCCTCAGGTTTAGTGGAGTGTTGCACACTCCCCACATGCACAATGTTCTCTCTTGTTCACCTGTCTCACTCCCTCTTTTCCCTAGGTCTCTGGCCAGGCACCAGTAGTTCAGAGTCTGTTTTCCCCAGCACTGGTGGTTAGGAGCTTTTGCAGCACTGCTACTTCTGCATTTCAGCTGCTTGAAGACTTCTGAAGGTCTATGACCATGCTGGCTGTCAAACACCAAGCAAATTCTGCAGCATAGACCCAGGTTTTCCACAGAACTGGAAAGGGGGTTGGGGGTGGGACTAAGGTAAAGGGGCAGGTTTTGATGTAAGCCTGTGTCATATCCTGGGTTCTGCTAGTACACCTCACTGTCAGTAGCATGGGAGGTGCGAAAGAGGTGCTGAGTGAGCTCAGAGTCAATGAGCATTAGTTACTGGGGTTTTTTTGCCTTCTTTTGTATTCTGGATGTCCTAGACCAGAGGTAGGGAACCTGTGGTCTCAAATCCACATGTAGCCCTCTAGGTCCTCAAGTGCCATCCTTCGACTGAATCTGAAGTTCACAGAACAAATCCCCTTAACAAAAGGATTTGTTCTGTAAAACTTGGACTCAGTCAAAAGGCCACACCCAAGGACCTAGAAGGCCACATGTGGCCTCAAGGCCATAGTTCCCCATCCTTGTCACAGACTTTTGAGACAAATGCAGGTGCTTTATCTTTGGTGCATAATTTCTGTTTTGGACAGGTTTGAATGATAGTAGGGATCAGAAAAAATGTCTAGTCCAACATATTGTTACTCATATGACCTGGAAGAAATATAATAGCCTTCTAATAAGTCACTTTGCCTCTAGTCTCTCTAATCTTTTCTTCATACAATTGACAAAATAATATTTGTGAGGCAAAGTTTGAACATATTATTCCCCTATTTTTTAAAAATAAAATACAAATTTTCACTGGCTGCCTGTTGCTGATAGCATGCAAAAAATTTAGCCTGGTATTTAAAGTCTTACAAAACCTAACTTCAACCTTCTTTTGTATTCTTAATTCACATTACACCCCCTTCAAACACTTTATGTCCTCACCAGTGCAGACTACCAGCTGTTTCCCTCAACTCAGAAAGCTAGCTCCTACTTGTGCACAGCTGCAGAGACTATCCATCATGCCTGCAATGCACTTCTAGGACAAGCTCAGGTGTCAACTTCTCCCTGAAATTGTCTCTAATTCTCCCAGCAGAAAATGGTCTCCCTCTAAAAATTTTCATAGAGTATTTTATGTGACTACCCCTTTCCCCCATCGCATACTAGTTCCTTTCATACTTAACTATGCATAATTTATATCCTTCAAGTAGAATGTGAACTCCTTGATTCCTGTAAATAATTAGGAAGCACCTACTGTGCTTCAACTATGGAATAGCTAAACAAATTGTGGTACATGAGTATAATGGGATATTACTATATTACAAGAAATGATGAATAGAGAAGCATGGAAAGAACTACATGAACTGATGTAGAGTGATGTAAGACAAGCTAAGAAAAGTATACACAATGACTACAATGTAAATAGGAAGAATAAAAACAATATGATAAAAATGAATGCTGTAAAATTACAAAGAACGAGCTTGGCCCCAAAGAAGAGGAAATATACCACCCTTAATTCCTTTTCAGGATGGTTGGTAAGGGTCAGGTTTTCTCAATGAATTGATGCATTCTGCTAAATTTTTTCTCTTTCTCTTTTTAAAAAAAGATTCTTTGTTGTAAGGGATAGGTCTCTGGGAGGGAGTAGGGTTAGGGATATAGGGGGAAATCTAGTTGATAGAAAAATATATGAGTAAAATCTATTTTAAAAAAGAGATTTTCATTCAACATAGGAAGCAGTGATGAAAGGAGCTACAGTGTTTCCAGTATCTATCATTTCATCAATATGGATGCTCCTTTCACCAAAGCAGATTGTAGCCTCCAGCCACACCATTACTTGCCCCCATAACTTAGTGGATATTTTAGAATTTACTAAGGCTAAAAAAAATCCATCACCTTTTAACTAACCTAGTGATGAGGCTCTCTGACCTTAGCAGGGCTGGGCTTCAGACAACAGACCTATAGGCTGTCAGCAAAACCCTACTCAAAAGTCTTCCCAGAGTGGAGGTCCCTGGCTAAACCTGCACCCTGCTGCCAAGTCTTTGAGAACTCAGAGGGATGTCTTTGCCTTGTTAAGAAAGTGAAGTATGAATCCAAGAGAAGGATAGGTTAATGGCAAGTATAACACAGGTATATGCATTGCAGGTGAGGATTATGTAATTTTTAAATCTTTGTATCTCCAGTACCTAGGACAGTTCCTTGTATCCTGTGAGTGCTCAATGGGTATTTGTTATGTTGAATTAAACCAATAGCCACATCCTATTGATTCATATTCAGTATACAGCCTACAAAAACAAAGCAAAAACAAACCCAGCTCTTTTTCACATGAATTTTCATTCAGTCACCATACTGCTGCCATTATTTTTAAAAATTTATTTATTTTTAGTTTTCAACATTCACTTTTATAAGGTTTTGAGTTCTAAATTTTGCCCCCCTTCCTCCCTCTCCTTAAGACAGCATGCAATCTGATATAGGCTATACATGTACAATCATATTAAACATATTTCCACATTAATCATGTTGTGAAAGAAGAATCAGAACAAAAGGGGAAAACCACGAGAAAGAAAAGACAACAAAAAAAGAGAAAATAGTATGCTTCTATCTGCATTCAGACTCCATATTTCTTTCTCTGGATATGGATAGCAGTTTCCATCACAAGTCCTTTTGTTGCCATAATTTTAAAAGATAAGAGCAGAACTTCATATTTACCCCTAATAAAATTCAATGATGTTAAAGCCAACCCATCTTTCCAGTATTTCTCTCTAGACAGAGCTCATTGGATGCATTCAGATTCCCAGCATGGTGTTTGGCTTCACTGGGCCTTTTACTACATTGTTAGAAAAAACAGTAGAAACCACTTCACCAGGTTTTCCAGAAGTTAGAAGCAGAGCTACAACAAAGAGAAACACTGAACTAGGGGCAATAAGACCTAGGAGTAAGGAGACTCCATCACTAACTCACCAGGTGACTGGGGAAATCATTTTGAATGGCAACATATTAAAGTGGTTAGAGGGCTGGACTTGGAGCTAGGTGAGACCTGGGTTCCAATACTGTCTGACACCAGCCACATCCAAGCCACATAATGTCACAGAACCTCAGTTTATTCATGTGTGAAATACGTTTAGTAACGTTTTTTACATTAGCTACCCGACAGGGAGGTTGTGAGTATGAAATGAGATAATATGAAGAACTTTGTAATTCTTGGGGCAGCTAGGTGGTGCCATAGTGTATAGAGTGCCAAGCCTGGAGTCAAGAAGACTCATCTTCCTGAGTTCAAATCTGACCTCAGACACTTACTCGCTGTGTGATCCTGGGCAAGTTGCTTAACCCTGTTTGCCTCCGTTTCCTCATCTGTAAAATTAGCTGCAAAAGGAAATGGCAAACCACTCCAAGTATCTTTGTTAAGAAAACCCCAAATGGGGTCACAAAGAGTTGGACATGACTGAGAAATGACTGAACAACAAATCCTTGAACTACTAGTACTTGTTACCTAATGATAATAACTAGCATTTATGTTGTACCTACTATGTGCCAGATACTGTGCCTTTAAGCACTTTACAAATAATATTTTATTTGATCTTCACAACAACCCTGGGAGGTGGGTGCTATTATCATCCCCTTTTTACATGTGAGGAAACTGAAGCAGATAGAAGTTGTGACTTGACCATGGTCACACAGCTAGGAAGTATCTGAAGGTAGATTTGAAATCAGGCTCCCTGACCCCTGGCCTAATGTTCTATCCACTATACCACAACAATAACAATTATAACTCATATTATATAGTCATCTTCTTTATTATATTGTTATAATAATTATTAATATTAGTATATAATTAAATATATGAATATATAATTTAATTAACTTTTATTATATTAATATTTATATTAACATAATAAATAGGTTACTGTATATTTAATATATTAATAACCATATATAATTTATTATATTTAATAATATATTGTAATTGTGCTGATATATAATATTATAGTTATTATATAGTATTTTAAATTTTAATAGTGCTTTCTTCCCAACCCATGAAATAGTACAAATTTTTTATCAGGTCCCATTTTACTAATAAAGAAATAGAGTCTCAGAGATGTTAACTAAATTAATGCATTAAAATAGCTAGCAGATGGTGAAGTTCAGACTCAGGCCCATGTCTCTTACCTCCAACTCCAATGTTCTTTTCAGTGTGTCATTTTGTCTCTCTAGGTTTGTGTCTGCATCTGTATAATGAATGAATTTCGACTCAATGATCTCTAAAATACCCTCTAGGACCATGATCCTACAATTCTAGCTACAGGCTTATGATTTTCTAAAGACCTGGAAAAGACCTGCATACCTCTACAAGAATCTAACTCAATACACCCAAAAAAAAAAAAAAAAACTTGGGTTTTTCCTGTTATACACAGTCCTGTATCCTCAGCTGTCTTTATTGGAACCCTCTTGCTGGCAGACAGGTTTGCACAGCTGTCCAGGAAAATTGGCTCAGCAAGGACACTCAGTTTGCTCATTGGTTCTATGCACAGTCAAGTGCATTGTTCTTGGGCTCTGGGCCACACGCAATCAACATCTGACAGGAGGAACTAAAAAGTAAGCAGCCACGCCTAACCCTGGGAAGAGCCCAGTGAAAAGGTGTGCCCTACACCTGGGATGCCTCTCTATTTAGAGCTTAAGCAATTTCCTTCTCATTCCCAAAACCGTGAGCGTGCCTACAATTATCTGGCCATTACTGTGCATCCCAGCCATTTAGTCCCTCATTTCACAACCACCTTCTTCCTTCCATTGCAAGCCATCACACCATGCCTAATAAATCAGTCAATCATTTCACGCATGTATTAAGCACTTACCAGCTTCCTCGAGATGGTAATCATCTCACTCTCTCCTTTTCACTTTTGCCAGAGAGCCAATCACTAAGGTTCTAGTTCTGTCTCAGTGTCTTGTTCAGACATGAATCTGGATTTTTAAAAATATTTGTAGCACCTGTAGGGATTAGAGTTGGAAGGAACTTAGAGGTCATCTGGTCCACCTCCAACTTATTATTAGAAAAGAATGGGAGGGTCCTATGTCAAAAGCATCAGATCATCTATAGCAGCTCTTTTCTGGTGACAAAAAAAATGGAAATTGAGGGGATGCCCGTCAATTGGGGGATGGCTAAGCAAATTGTGGTATATGATGCAATACTATTGTGCTGTAAGACATGATGAACAAGACACTCTCAGAAAGACTTGAAACACTTGCATGGGCTGATGCAAAGTGAAATATGTTGTGTACAAAGTAATAGCAATAGTGTAGGACGATCAGGCGTGAATGACTTCACTATTCTCAGCAATACAATGATTGATCTAAGACAACTCTGAAGGACTTGGGATAAAAAAAAAGAAATGGTGGTGTCTGAATACAGATTGAAGCATATTTTATTTGCTTTCTTTATTTTTCTTGAGGTTGTTGGTTTGGGGGTTGGTTTTTTTTTGGTTTATGTTTTCTTTCACCACATGACTGTTATGGAAATGTTTTGCATGACTACACATGTATCACCTATGTCAAATTGCTTGTCTCCTAAATGAGGGCTTGGGGAGGGAGGAAGGGAGAGAATTTGGAATTCAAAATTTTAAAAACAAATGTTAAAAATTGTTTTCACACGCAACCAGGGAAAAATAAAATACTAAACATATTTTTAAAAGCATATGATTATAGAGTTAGGTCTTTGGAGATTATCTAGTCCAGCAGCCCACCCAATACAACAATCCCCTTTATAGCCTAAAAATAATATCTCATGTTTATGTTGCATTCACATTTATTAGCACAAAATGCTTTCTTCACAACAACCCTGTGACATAGACTGTACAAATATTATCACTCCCATTTCACACATTAGGAAGCTAAGGCTTCAGAGAAGGGAAATAATTTCCCCATGGTTTCATAGGAAATAAGTGGCATAGCCCAGACTTAAGACTTAAGTGCAATGCTTCTCCATGATACTACAAATGCCTTTCAACACTCCTGACCAGGGATCACCCAGCCTCTGTTTAACATATCTCCAATAGCACAGAACAAACTACTTTACCAGGTAGGCAAATTCCGGGGAACCAGAGAGGTGAAATGACATAATTTCACCTCTCTGGGACTCAGTCTCCTAATGTGTAAAATGAGGCAATTGAACAGCCACCTTCCAGCTTTAAATCTATGGTCCCATTATCACCAGTAATGAATGGGATTTGCAAATGAGATAACATCTTACACACTTGAAAGCACCATAAAAACCCTAGCTTTTATTAGCTATTAGATCCAGCTTTAAAACTCAAAGTTCTTTGATTGCAAATTCATTGCTGTTTGTTCTTCTACTCTCTCAGTACACCACATGGTCAGAATTTGCTTCAAAATATCTTCTACTATCATTTCACTGGCCTACTGAGAAATAAAACTGTTAGCAAGGCAAGACAAGAATTATGAAATTATCCCCTTTGAGTGGATCGGTACTTTTAGCAGTTGCCTGGATTGTTAAAGTGCCGCATCGAGTCTCAAACCCACCTCTGGGTGAGTCTTGTGATCAGTAGTAGAAGTCATCCTCCATTTCTTCCATGGGGCTTAGTGACATGTAATTTACTCCTACTATGATTTCACTGCAATTCCCACTTCTATTTCTTATGTTTCTACAACATATATACTTATGTTCTTAACATAAAAAAATACTTTACCACCAGTTCTGTCTGATCTGTTGCTTTTAAATAAGGCCTACCTTTTCATTGTCATTTTCCAGTCACGAATATCAATATACCAGGTTTCAGGGAAACCTGTGAGGTTACATTTAGCTCCCTGCATTAAAATTTCAAGGTCCTTATACTCATAAGTTTATAGAGCATGTGATCCTAATTTTACAGATGCAAAAAATGAGGCTCAGAGAGAGTTTGCAGTTTTCTCACAGTTGCCTAAGCATGATATATGTGGCAGAGCTAGGATTCTAACCCAGGTCCTCGAACCCCAAACCCACGATTCTTTTCTACCACATTGCCTTGATTACTCATATTCTAATCACTGATGTGCAGACATCATGGCATAAGGATATATGCACATGTATGTATATATACACACACATATGTATATATACATGCCCATTTCATGACTTATTATTCTGCCAGGAGTGTATGGGTTGTTCAGGGAGGACCCATACCTCTGGTGTGAGGGTTTGCCAAGCCCTTTCCAGAGCTGCTCGTTCACCTTTGGTATACACCTGTCTCCCAACTCTCGCCTGGGGCTCGAATAGCACGTGCAGCAGCCACACCCAGGTAAAACCATCTTGGCAGACGGGCTAAACCAGGTAACCAACATGCCTCAGACATGTCAGTGAGTTAGGGGAATGTCCATGCAAAGCATGTGACGACTTCTTCCAGTAGAATGGGAGGATGAGAACAATTTGTTCCCAGGTCAGTTGTCTTAACTTTTGTCTTGCCACTGGACTTAAACGACTGGAAGAAAGAGTGAGGCTGACAACTTTGTGCAACTCTGCCTCACTTAAATCCAACTCAGATGCAAGTCAAGACATCACCCCACGATGTCACTGGTCTTCTTTGAAAACAAAGGACAAACAACAATATACATACCAATATGTGTATATATGCCAATCTGTAACTAATACACTTTACTTGCCTTTCATGTGTATAAAATGGGTTCTTTTAGTTACAAAGGGCTTTCACATATATTATCTCAGACTGTAAGCTTTACAAAAACTGTGTTCTATTGAAATTATATTCTTTACAATGCTGAACACAGTACTGTGCCATTAACAAGTGCTTGAAAAGTATTTATTAAGTCGAATCAGAATATCTTATTTGAGCCTGAAAACACCACCACCAAGGTGGCAAAGCAGATCTTCTTAACCAATTTTGTAAGTCAGAAGACTGAGGCTTCCTCGTGTCTTAAAACTGTCTCCTAATCAAGCAGATGAAGCCAAGTTAATGGATTTTTCCTAAGAATCAGACTTGGAATCAAATCTGAGTTCTGTCTATCAGCTAAGTAGATGAATATGGACTAGACTATTGACTTCTCTGGGTCTCAGTTATTCATCCGTAAAATGATGGCCTTGAACTAGATAATTATTAAGATCTATTTCATTTCTGTGATCTGTGATCATAGCTATTTTACGCAAGACATGCATGGAGAGAAGTTTCCAAAAATAATAGAAATATTACACTGACCTCCTTAAACTGTCAGTCCTCAGGAGTCATTTTCCAGGAGCCTTCAGGGAGAGAGATTTGTAGACAATTTATGAGATCAATATATCACTTGATCAACCAGTATTTCTTAAGAGCCCCTACGGACGGAGTGCTGTGCTACAGGCTGCATATACAAAAGCAAAACATCCCTGTCCTCAAGGAATTTAAATTCAAATAGGAGAGAGAACACATACACAATACAAATATGTACAAAACACATAGAAAACCAATAAAAAGTAGTTTGGGAAGGAAAGATACTAGCCACTGGGGGAATCAGGATAAGGTTTCTTGTAGAGGTTGGTACTTGAGCTATCCTGAAGGAAAACAGAGTTGGAGGTGGTGAGGTAAGAGGATATTTTAGGCATAGGGGACAGACAGTGCAAAAGCAGAAAGGAGAGATGGAATACCATGCGTGAGGAGCAGCAAGTAGGCCAGCAAAGATGGACTGCCTAGTCCAGGGAGGGGAGTAATGTTTAAGACGATTGGAAAGGTAGGATGGAGCCAGGTTATGATGAGCTTGAAATGTCCAAAAGAGGGATTTCTATCTGATGCTAGAAGTAATAGGAAGTCAATGGAGATTACTAAGCAGGGCGGTAAAACAGTCAGACCTTCACTGTAGCAGCATCAGTTTGGCAGCTGAGTAGAGGATGCATTGGAGAAGGTAGAGACTTGTGGCAGGGAGATCAAATACAAGGCCATTGCAATGTGCAAGGTGAGGGGTAATAAGGGTTGAACTAGGGTGGTAATGGTGTGAATGGCCAGAATGGATCAGATGTGAGAGATGTTATGGAGTTTGTGCTTGTTGACTGAGGTAGAAATGACAAGTTTTGACAATTGATTGGATACCGAGAGTGAGTATGGATTAGGTATTGAGGATGACACTGAAGTTGTGACTATAAGGTGTTGCCTTCCACTGAAATAAAGAAGTTGGGAGGAGAAGATAATGAATTCTGCATTGGATGTATTGAGTTGGAGGTGCCTATGGGACAACTAGTTCAACGTGTCAAATTGACAGCTGTTGATATGTGAATTCTACTCAGGAAGGTAACTATGGATGGATGCATAGACCTGGAGTCATCTGCATAGAGATGATAATTGAGCCCATGGGAACTGATGAGGTTATCACAAGGAAAAATGTAGAGAGAAAAGAGTAAAGGTCCCAGGACAGTCTTAGGGGGCAGAACAGAGATGATGATCCAGCAAGTAGACAGAGAATGAATGATCAAATCAGTAGGAGGAGAATCAGGAGAAAGCAGAGTCATGAAAACCCAGACAAGGTAGTGAAGAAACAGGGAGGAGGTGTCAGTAGTGTTTTAGTGCCATGAAGAGGCCAGGAAGGGTGAGGACTGAGAAACTGTCATCAGATTTGGTCCTTAAGAAATGGTTGATAACTTTGGAGAGAGTGATGATGAAATCAGAAGCCAGTTTGCAGAGAGTTTAGAGGAAAATGATAGGAAAGGAAGTGGAGGCAACCTAGGTAAACATCATAATGGAAGAAGAAAGCAGAATTGGAGTGGAACATTACAGGGGTGGAACTGAGGTGAAGGGGGGGTGGGTGGTCAGGTAGCAGCACCGTTTGCTCTTTGACTATTTGGAGTTCAGTATCACATGGTTTGGGAGGGTAAAATGGAGTGGTTACTTTACTAATGATTAGGGAATGGGTCCATACAGAATATTACTGGATGAGAGAAACTCCATTGATGAAAACAGGTAGGTGAAATGTTTGAAATTTCTTCTTGGGGAAGCTTTGTAGTAGAGTTTTGTAGCTGCAAAGGCAGCTAGATGGCTCAGTGAGTAGACCCCTAGGTCTGTAGTCAGAAAGTTGTTGTTGAGTCATTTTTCAGTCATGTCCAACTCTTCCTGACTCCATTGGGGTTTTCTTGGCAAAGACATTGGAGTGGTTTGCCATTCCTTCTCCAGTTGATTTTATAGATGAGGAAACAGGCAAATAGGTAAGTGACTTGCCCAGGGTCACATAGCTAGTAAGTGTCTGAGACCACATTTGAACTCAAAAAGATGAGTCTTCCTGATTCCAGTCCCAGTGCTCTATCCACTGTGCCACCTAGCTGCCGAGTCAGGAAGACTTGAGTTCAAATCCAGCCTCAGACACATCCTATCTACGTGATGCTTGGTAAGTCATTTAATCTCTGTTTGCCTCCGTTTCCCCAAGTATAAAATAGAAATGATAACAGTACCTACCTCACACGATTGTTATGAGAATCACATGAGATAATGTGTGCTTAGCACCGTGTCTGGCACATAGTAAGTACTATATAAATGCTTATTTCTTTCTCTTTGTATATCATAACTACACCACCTCTGAATTGCAATGGCATAACAGTGGTATAGAAAAAGGTAGAGAATATGGAAGTCCCTTCCCCTTCTGCCTAGCAACAAAGAAATCGATCTCTGTAAACAGCCTCTTCATTCTCTTCTGCCAGTTGTTATCCTCTGTCAATTTACCAGCTGTGAGAACTCACAAGTTTTTAAGAAACTTCTCTGGTGGAGTAGGAAAAGTTTTTAATTTAGTGGCTCCCCATCACCTCCAGGATCAAATATAAGACTGTCCGTCTGGTTCCTAAAGCCCTTCATAACCTTTTTCCTACCTCTCCAGTTTTAGACTTGACTCCTCTTGGGTCCTTGGCTCCTTGTTGTTCCACATACACAATAGTCCAACTCCCAGTTCCGGGCATTTTCACTGACTGTCCCCCATGCCTGGAATTCTCTCCTTCCTCTTCTTTGTCCATGGCATTTCTGGTTTCTTTGAAGAAGCAGCTATAATCCCACCTTCTATAAGACGTGTTTCCTAGTCTTGCATAATGCTAGTTGTTCACATGTTTTTTCACCTGTTAGACTATGGAATCCTTGAGAGTTCTTGCCTTTCGTTGTGTCCCTAGTAGGTAGCACAGAATCTGGCACGTAGTAGGCACTTAAGAAATGCTTGTTGACTTGACTTGAAATCAAAGGATTGGAGTTAAATCTCTGCTTTACCACTTATTATCCACATGAACATTGGCAAATCATGTCAACTCTTGGGCCTCAGTTGTAAAATAAAAGATTTAGGTAAACTCTAAAGTCCCTTCCTCATTTATATAACTATGAGGCAAAAGCAGGAGAAAGCATGTACTTGTGTTACACCATAGCTTCATAGATTTAAAACCACTAGAGACTTAATGGATTAGAAAACTAAGACCAGTGGTGTGCTGCTACATGTTTAACAACAAGCCATTGGGGAGGGAGTTGGAGGGAGAAGATGTATGTCACACACTTTTAAATTTAATCTGAATTATTAACATTTTCTCCATTATTTCAAGTCTAGACATTCAACAAAACAATAAATCGGGCCCTGATCAATCAAAATTTAACCACTGTCAGAGTAAGTAGTCAAATAGTAAATGGAAGAACCAGGATTCAAACTTAGGTCTTCCTATTCTCTTGATTTTAAATCTAGTGCTCTTTCTACTAAACCTTTGCAGCTCAACAAAGGTTGATTGCCTTGGTTTGATCTGATTGGCTGAGATTGCGTTTCCAATTGAAGAGGGAGAATTTCAGGCCCCTGCGCTTGTAGTGATAGCTGATTTCTCCTGGTCTCACTGTGGTAATAACTCTGTTCATGATTTATTAACCATATTCCTAGTGGCTCCAGAATGCATTGGGTTTAAGAATAGGACCCTACTTAACTGCTGCTGATGGCTGAGACGATCTGCGCTTTTTTGTTTCTGCCTTGCTGTGGTGCAAGGCACCCAAATGGATATGTAAAATAACACAAATAAATTACTGAAAGCTGATTTCATTACCATTGTTTATTCTTTTTTGTTATTTACCTATTTTGTTAAACCCTCTAAGTCATTCTTCATTTTTCCCCTATCCTTCCTAATTTGGAACCCAAAGCAAATTTGGTGCACAGGAAATTGCAGCTTCAATGAGGACATTTAAATAACATTTAAATATTAAATGTCCTATGACAGAGCACCTCTTGGGCAATGGCATGAGTCAGAGTGGTGGGGGATGGGAGAAAAAAAAGGTGGCATTATTTCTTTCAGAATAGAATCATACTAGATGGCTGACCTGGAGATAGGAGAGTCATAGGAGAATAGATTTAGAGCTAAAAAGTATCTTAACCCTGTAATCTAACCCTCTAATTTTACAGGTAGGGAAACTGAGACTCTGAGAGGTTGAGGGGCTTGGCCAGGGTCACACAGCAATTAAGTATATGAGGCAGGATTAGAACCTAAGTCTTCTTGGGTCCACATCCAGCACTCTATTCACCATGTCACGTTGGTCTCTTGCCTTGGCATGTACTTGGATGTGGTTCCCACCCTGGTCTTCATGCCCTCCTCTCTGGACCTGCTGTAGATCCTTGTCTAGTCTGTGGTGATCCCTCACTTTGGCCCTGATGGTGAGGCTTGGCCAGTCCCAACCCATCATAGTCAGGCTTCCTCAAACAATCAATCTCCTACGATGGTAATGAAATCAGCTTTCAATAATTTATTTGTGTTGCTTTACATATCCACTTGGGTGCCTTGCACCACAGCAAGGCAGAATCTCTGTTATATTTCTGTCATTTCATGCAGGCTGACCTTAATACTAGTCATCAGTCTCTTCACACGGAGCCCAGAGGTGAGGCAGGATTCAGGAATGTGAATGTGGACTAGGGTGTGTAGCAAGGCAGGAGGCAGGCCAAGCAGAATGAGGTTAACTCCTTTGCTAAAGAGAATAGGCCAAACAATGAACTATTGAAACCAAGGACTTGGCTTTGATCACTTTACAAGTGGAATCTAGTTCCCATGTTAGAGCAGTTAGCCCAGCTCAATGACCCTAAAAATTCTGAATGGTCCAAAATGGTTCTCCAATCACCAGGCTTCTCAGCAAACAGGCAAGTTTCCAAAAATGGAGCATCCCCAATGTATTCCTGTCCTGGAAAGGGTAATGCCTTTGTATACCTAAGGACAACAACCCCTATGAGTTGCCTCTATTTTTGTGAAATTCTTAAAAGCAACACTTAGTGCTATAAAAAGAAATGCCAAAGGGTTTTTCAGCCATAAAAGAATAAAAATAGGTGACATTTTTGTGGGGCTTTCAGGTTTGCAAAAGCACTTTACAGACTTTATCTCATTGGAGCCTCTTAACAACCCTGTGAGAGAGAGAGGTACAAAAGGTATTATCTCCATTTTACAGATGAGGAAACTGAGGCTCAGTGAGGTTAAGAGACTTGCCTATCATGACATAGTATCACAGCATTTGAACCTAGGCCTTCCTAACTCCAGATTCAGTGCTCCATTTTAATACACCATAATGCCTCTTTGAGAAGTAGAATGGCTTTGGTTCATTTGTTACTCTGAGTTTAGGAAAATTCCCCCTCTGGGCATGTAAGTCAGCAGTGTAAATCACAATTTAGGAGTCTTGATCATGTGCACATCACAGCAGATTATGTGATTCACATGTGATCAGATAACCGTGTCACTCAACTACCAGGAATTTCATTCTCTCTGGCCTCCCTAAGGTTTTGTGATTCAAAAGAACCTTATCTGACTTGTAAAAATTCAGACTACACATTGCTCATTGGATGTCTATCATTCCCTCCTTCATTTGACAAACTCATTCCTTTATCTGCTGCTCAAAATTTTTCACCTAATCCCATGGTTCTGTTTTTTCCCCTTTCTGTAAGTATGGCACAACCCATTTTACTGTGCTATTATCAGGGGACTGTTAGAAATTTCAGCCAGCAACTCCACACCTCTGACCCTTGCTGAATCTGTAATAGGCTGCACAGCTAAACTAAATACATTTAATCTTATCTGAGGCTCTTTTATTAAAATGCCTTGTCAACCAAAAACAATTCATTGTCCAAAAATTAGGAGATGGCTGAATAAACTGTGGCATGTGAACGATCTGGCCTCATGAATAAAATACTGGACTTGGCATTGGGAAGACCTGGGTTCAAATTCTACCTCTTCCATTCATTAGTTGTGTGACCCTGAGCAGGTCATTTACCTCTACATGCCCTAGGAATCTACCCGCCCAGTATCTACCTCCTTAATCATAGGATGATCTCTCTTTGTTGGTAGAAGGCGTTCAGTATTGGGAAATAAAACATTTATGTGTTTGGGTATGATGAATGTAGTGAAATAATATTGTGGCAACAGAAAAAGGAACAAGTTCAATTCTATAAACATTTCTAAGGGACTATAATATGCAGAGTACTGAGCCAGGTCCTTATGTTACAAAGAGGGGAAAAAAGTCTCTGCCTCCAGAAGAGCTGACATATTCTACTGGCTTGGAGTAGGGGTGGGGAGGAGATACACCATGTGTACAGAGAGAAAGGACTGCCCCCTGGGGAGTTCAGGCAAAGCCTCCCTCTGGCAGGAGGTGACATCGAGCCATGCTGTGAAGAACTATGCAAAGAGATGCAGGATCAGAACAATATATACACGACCATATAAAAGAACACACACAATGACTGTAGCAACAAAACCCAAGGAAAAGAGATCAAAAGGGGATATAGAGGGGCAACTAGGTGGTGCCATGAGTAGAGGACCAGCCCTGGAATCAGGAAGACCTGAGTTCAAATCTGGCCTTAGACACTTGACATACTTACTAGCTTTGCGACCTTGGGCAAGTCACTTAACCCCAATTGCCCTGCCTTTCTCCCTCAAAAAAAGGGGGATACAGAAATAAGATGTTTTGGTATTCTTTTGTCGAAGTAAATCTGCACTTTTTTTAAAAAAAGGATAATAATAACGTTATTGTTTGGTCATTTAGTTGTGCTCTTCGTGACCCCATTTGGGGTTTTCTTGGCAAAGATACTGGAGTGGCTTGCCATTTCCTTCTCCAGCTCATTTTACAGATGAAGAAACTGAGGCAAATGGGGTGAAGTGACTTGCTCAGGGTCACACAGCTAGCTGAGGATAGATTTGAACTTAGGAAGAAGAATCTTCCCCAATCTAGACTTGGTGCTCTAACCACTGCGCCATCTAGCTGCCCTAGCTGTCATTCATATGGCATTTTTAGGTTTGCAAAGTACTTTACAAATATCATCTTACTTTAGCTTCACAACAACCCTGAGGGATAGGTGCTATTAATATCCCCATTCTACAGATAGGGAAACTGAGGCAGATAGTAGTTAAGTGCTCAGGGTCATATACCTAGTAGGAATCTGAGGTCAGATTCAGACTTAAGTCTCCCTGATCCCAAATCCAGAATTCTATGCACTATGCTATCTAGCTGCCATTTAAATAGTTTGAAGTTTGTGGTTCATCTATGGTTTTATTTTTTTTTTACATTTTTATTTGAATTCCACTAAAGTTCTGCTCTAATGTCTCCTGTGGCTTGGAGGTGACCCTGGGTTCCCAAAGGGCATGCCAGTGGAACATATGTCCTGGCAGATTTTACTAAAATATAAAGATTTTAAATAAGGTAACATCTGGAGCTTGAGCACCAGCCCACTCAGTAAGCAGAAGGTCACCCCTAAGCTGACTAAAGGCAACTAAAATATTTCAGGCAATACAGCCTTTAAGGGCCATCTCCTAAATTATAGACTCTAATGATGTTTTTTGGTAGAAAGAGTACTCGATTGAATATAGAGATCCTTGAAGCAAGAGTTGTTTATCTGAGTGTTTTTATTTGCCAGTGGTTATTAAGTTTAATAATAAAAGCTTATTTTAATTAAAATTAAATATTTTTTCTTTTTTTTTCCTTAACACATATTTATGGGATAAAACAAGTATTTCCATAACAGTACAGTAAAAAAGATGATTATACATGAAACTGCAAATCTACCACGCACAATTTGGTATTCTTTTCAAATATATAACAAAATTATCATTAAATAAATTATATTAAATATTAAAACAATAAAGCCCCTTATCAAATTCTGATTTTGGCAAAATTCTGAAATAGGGGAAGTTTGTCTTGTGCCTATCTCTCCCTTTCAGTACCCAACACTTCCCTTTTCCCAAGGCATCCAATGTTCACTTGTTAAACCTTTCTTCTCTCCCAGCAACTTATTTATCCTGAGATATTAGAGGCTTAATCTGTTGCCCTTTTCTCAGGTATTTATATTTTAAAAGAAGACTGTAGAGAGAAAAATTTGCTAATAGTAGAATTCCAGGTATAGGTAGCAAATTTTTTTGGATGGGAGTGGGGCCTGAAATCACATCTTGCTATCAACCAAGAACTCCATTCATCATGACTGTCTCCTCTTACTTCCGTCTCTGTTCTGTTCAACATTTTTTTTCTCTCAGATGATGAGAGATTAATATACTTATTAAATCTTCAAATGACATGGATCCAGCAAGGATGGCAGAATTAGGATTCAAAATAATCTTGACAGGCTGAACTGAAAGCAACAAGATGGAATTTAACAAAGATAAATGTGAAATTCTACATTCAGCTTTTTAAAAAAAATCTGTTCTATACGTTACACATGACTCAAAGGGCCAATTATATGGGCCTCTTTCCTCATTGGTAGGGATTGATTACTGAATACCTACCTTCATGAAGGTGGAGTTGGTAAGAACTAGAGAGAAGAAAGATCCTGGTTCTTCTGGCCTCTATCTTTGAGAGAGAAGATGTATCATTCCAAACTCTTTTCAGGTCGCTAAAGGAAGAAAAAGCTTTGGGAAGAAGCTGACACGTAAAGGAGCTGCCAATCCTTCATATCCTTATCCCCAGCTTTCTATGCCAGAAACTTCAGAGAATTTCCCTTTGGGAGAGATTTGTAACTCCCTCTCTCTTGATTGAGCTGAGTTGTCTTGCTGCTAATGGGAGAGGTCCTTCAACCTGTATTGTCTGGCATATATTCTCATAAATACACTTTCTCTGATTTTTGTGTTGCTTTCAACTTGGACAAATGAGTCTATTTGCTATTTTGCTATGTGTATTCATTGTGGAACTGCCATTTGGTGAGAAGAGAGTCAAGCCATGGATGTATAGCTTGGGGGCCTCTTTTCCCATTTCCTCAATCTAGCTTGAATCAAAAACAATGCTTCACCCCAAATTAACAATATTTAAAAGAACAATTAGATATAAATTCTAGCCCCTTGCTCTGAGGAAGGCAGAGTGGTCAGCCTCTGGCTTCAACCTCCTATCTCCCTTCCTTCCAGGAATCAAAGTCTGCCTTGGAAAAGGGTGGAAGGAGGAGATAGTAGAGATACCTGTTCTTGGCTCCCTGGGAGCCCTAACTAGATGGATCAATGTGGGCTCACATGATCCACATGGGCCAAATGTACTACACACCACACCCTCTGTGCATGGATAATAGGTAGCAAAGATCTAGTTTGGCAGCAGTTCCTGTGAAAAAACTTAGGGCCTAAAAATGACCACCAGTTCAGTAAGAACTGCCAAATTTGAAACTTCAAATGTTAATAATAATAATAGCTAATGTTACAAATGTTACTGTTGAGCCATTTTAGTTGTGTCCAACACGTCATGACTCCATTTAGGTTTTCTTGGCAGAGATACTGCAGTAGTTGGCCTTTTTCTTCTCCAGCTCATTTTACTGAGGAAGAAATGGAGGCTAACAGGGTTAAGTGACTTGCCTAGGATCAAACAGCTAGTATCTGAGGTCAATTTGAACTCAGGTCTTCCTGACTCCAGGCCCAGCACTCTATCCACTGCACCAACTAGCTGCACCAATATTTATATAGTACCCAATATGTCCTAGGCACTGTGTTGAGTGCTGTACAAATATTCTGTTATTTGATCCTCACAAAGACCCTGGGAGGGAGGTACAATTATTATCTCAATTTTACAGTTGAAGAAACTGACTTTGCCCAGAGTTTTAGAGTTGCTAAGTGTTGGAGGCCAGATTTGAACTTCTTGATAGAGAAATAATGGAATCAAGATGTAGAATGTGATATATATTTTTGAACCTGGCCAATGTGGGAATTTATGTTGCTTGACTATACATATTTACTCCAAGCATTTTCTTTTTCTTTTCTTTTTTCCAATGGGGATGGGCAAGATGGATAGCAATAGGATTGTAAAGAACAAAGAAAATAAATGCACTGCAACACCTGCCTCAGCACACATGCTGATGTTCTCTCAAATACCGTAATATCCCACTTTCTCAATGTCCTTAACTCATATGACCTATTCTCCACACACAGGGATGGCCATACACTTGATTTTGCCCTGGTCCACAATTGTCCACTTTCACAATCTATACAAACTATTTTGTAAAAATTTTATTTAGAATTATTTTATCTGATTATAATCCCTTGCTTTCTTTTCTTATTAGCTTTCACTGCCCATTAGAATGTAAGCGCCTTGAAAATAGAAATTATTTCACTCTTTGACTTTGATTACCTTGCCTAGTGCCTGGCACATAGCAGGCGCTTAATAAATATTTATTGATTGACTGTTTTACTCCAAAGCTGGCTTCTATTTACCATGCAATACTGCCTCCCCATCTTCGTCACCAAATGTAGCGTCAATGCTATACCCACAGCAGCTATGGCTGCTATGAATACGCCTGTGCAGTTCTGAATTGCAAAATATAACAGACTCTTTACTGAAGGCGAAACCAAAACATTTATTCAAATACCAGAAAGCCAGATCCCAACACCAGGAAGCCAAATCCATCATAGCAACAAAGACATCTATACATGTTATCAACGTGACTGTAATGTGCAGAGTACTGAGCCAGGTCCTTATATTACAAAGAGGGGGAAAAAGTCTCTGCCTCTAGAAGAGCTGACATATTCTACTGGCTTGGAGTAGGGGTGGGGAGGAGATACACCATGTGTACAGAGAGAAAGGACTGCCCCCTGGGGAGTTCAGGCAAAGCCTGACATTGAGCTATGCAGTGAAGAACTATGCAAAGAGACTCAGGATCAGAACAATACATGCACGACCATATAAAAGAACACACACAATGACTGTAGCAAGGAAAAGAGATCAAAATGGGATATAGAGGGGCAGCTGTACTCAGCTGTACTCAGGACCTATCCTAGAGTCAGGAGGACCTGAGTTCAAATCCCCAAGCCTTCCCTCCATCAGGCCTTCCCACAAATCAAGTTCCCTTAGGCAAAAATCCCTCCCTCTCTCACTCATCCTAGCTGCTGCTCTATGTCTCTCTCTCTCTTTCTCTCTCCCAGCTCTGACTTCTCTGTCTCACTTACTCTCAGTTCTGCTCCGCCCCTTCCTGCCTCACCCATTCAACAAGCTCCTCCCACCACAGGCTCATGTAACTCAGGCTTCCATGTGATTCAGGCAGGTCGCATGGGCCTATAAATACAAGGGAAAGATCTTCCCATTGCATTAACAATACAGATGGCTCCTTTCAAATATATGTTGGGCTGGCATTTGAGAGAAACGATAGACACACTACACAGCTCTAGGAAACAGAGTGAAGTTCAATGGCTAGAAGGCATAAGGAGACAAATTTAGACTTTAGTTGAAGAACATCCTTCTAATGGTGGAGAGTTGTCCAATAATAGAAAGGGTTATCTTAAAAAGTAATTAACTAAAAAATAATCCACCCCATATATCAAGACAAGTTTTGAATGCATATGTAATTTAGATATTAAAGGTTATCTCATAAACAAATTAGAAAAGCAGAGGAGAAATCTTTCAAAATTATGAATAGAGGAAGAAGTTTGTGACTGGACAAGGGCCAGAGAGAATCGTAGAAAACAAAATGAATAGTTTTGATCACATAAATTTAGAAAGCTTTTGCATAAACCAAAATTAGAAGAGAAACAATTAAGAAAAAAATTTTGTAGACGATTTCTCTGATATCCAGGTCACGTCTAAGATATATAAGGAAGTTATTCAAACATATAAGAATAAGATATATAGAAAAAATAGCCAAAGACTTTGAATAGGCAGTTTCTAAGGATGAAATCCGAGCTATCAACACCTATATTAAAAATGCTCCAAATCACTAATAGTTAGAGAAATGCAAATTAAAGTAATTGTGAGGTACAATCTCAAAACCATTAGATTGGTGAAAATGACAGGTATTGGATAGGTTTCAGAGAAGACAGGCATCCTGGTACACTACTGATATAGTTTTGAATTGGTCCAGCCATTCTGGAAAGTACTTTGGGACTATGTCCCAAAAGTTAATAAATTGTGCATACTTGTTATCCCAGAAACAACACTACTATCCCTCTTCTCTTAAGAGACCAAATCAAGAGGAAAAGAACCCACATGGACAAAAATATTCATAGGAGAACTTTTTGTTGTAGCAAAGAACCAGAAGCTAATGAGCTGCCCATCAATTGGGAACTTGCTGAATAAATTATGGTACATGAATGCGATGGAATGTTATTGTCCCATATGAAATTATGAAAGGGACAGTTCTGGACAAACCAGGCAAGACTTGTATGAACTTATGCAGAACTAAGTGAGCAGAATAAGAAGAATAAATTATATAATAATTTGTTGTTCAATTGCATCTGACTCTTTGTGACCCCATTTGGGGATTTCTTGGCAAAGATACTGAAGTGGTTTGCCATTCCTTCTCCAGCACATTTTACAGATGAGAAACTGAGGGAAACAAGGTTAAGTGACTTGCCCAGGGTCACACAGTTAGTAAGAGTCTGAAGCCTGATTTGTACTCAGGAAGATGAGTCTTCCTGACTCCAGGTCCTGCACTCTATCCACCTGCTCCTATAGCTGCCCCTATTTAATAATTACAATATCGCAAAAAACAAACCACCTTGAAAGTTTAAGAACTGTGATCAACTCAATGACCACCTATGATTCCAGAGCACCGGTGATGAGTTCTTTACAACTTGACTATTGTGTAAATAAGTTTAATGTGAAGGCATATGTAGAACCTATATCAGATTACATGCTGTTTTGGGGAGGGGGAGGGGGAGAAAATCTGAAACTCAAAAACTTATGGAACTGAGTATTATAAACTAAAAATAAAAAATAAATTTTAAAAAAAGATAAAAACAAGCTGTATATAACAAAGATTCACAGTTTTATGTGCAATTCTCTTTCTTTTATATTTTCTACATGGAATTGTTCATTTTGTTTTGTGCTTTTAAAATTCAAAATAACAAAATTAATCTTTTAAAAATGTAATGAGCTCACTATTATTCATAGTATTGAAGGACAAGCATTCATGTAACATGCCAAGGGTGCTGGAGCTTTAAGAGGGAGATACGCACAAACACTCATCTAACTATGACAATTAAATTGATGAAGAGTCAAGAGGATTTCCTCTGTCAAAATCACTTCCTGAGAACTCCATGAACCCTAAAATGACACAGGACAAATTCATTGACTTCCTCATTCAGCATTCATTTACTAAATTTGTACAGAGAGATTATAGGACCCTAGAATGCAAAGCACTGTGCTAGGCCCTGAGGTTCTCTGCCTATTGGGAGAGGCAAGGCCTGTACACAAAGAGCAAAAATAACAAGTTAGACAGTGAAAGTGCATCAAGCCAGGCTGAAACCTAATGCTATGAGAGTTCAGAGGAAGGGCACCTTTCTTTCTATTACAAGTATCTGAGTGGGCAGTCCAAGGTAAGGGAACAGTGAAAGGAAATGTATAGGGGTAGTTAAGTGTCAGGGTTTTGCAAAATGGCTAGAAGGCTAATTTGGCTAAATCATGGCTTATATGAAAGAGAGCAATGAAACATAAGGATAACATTAGTAGGGAAATTTAGTCTAGAAGTGAGTCAAAGGATGGCCCCTTTAATCAAAAACTCAACAAAAAAGGGCCTATAGCTTGACATTAAAGGTCCATCATTATGAGATCCCTCCCACCCCCTCTGCCACCTCCAATCTACTTTTTTCTGTCTTATCTCCCACTACTCTTCTTTATACATCCTATGCTCCAATCAAATTAAACTTGTAGCTATGTTTCCAAACATCCTATACTTAATTCCTTCTAGACTAAATTTCCCTACTAATGTCACTATGCCATCTTAGTATATGTGGCCCTCTGTTAGAATTTGTAGTTTTCTGTGGTATGTTGCTCCCTCTAGTGGCTGACTAAAAAATAGCCAAAGTCTCATAAACAGGCTCTCATTTTCTCCCCCAAATTAGTGTTTTCATTTTGCATTGCCTTTTTAAATTTAGAAAGTAAGGTTTAATTTTTCAGTTACTTTTCTTTTTCATATAACAAGTACAAGAAAACTCTTGATTATATAAAGTTTATCTAAATAGGGTACATACTACCCCGAAAGAATGCTTTCCTGTGCTTTTATTTCTTATTTTTCTCAGGCTTTAAAGTCTATGAACAACCAGGCAGAAACACCAGGGGCAGTTTGGTGGTAAAGTGGATAGAGCACAGGGCCTGGAGATAGGAAGACCTGAGTTCAAATATGACCTCAGACACCTCAGACACTTATTAGCTGGACTTGGGCAAATCATTTGACCCTGTTTGCCTCAGTGTCCTCATCTGAAAAATAAGCTGGAGAAGAAAATGGAAAACTACTTCAGTATCTTTTCCAAATAAGCCCCAAACGGGTCACGAAAAGTCAGATATGACTGAAATGACTAAACAACAACTACAGTCTACGAAGAAAAGAAATTCCCTCCTGACATGGGAAGACAAAACACAATTAGCACCTATTCTGACTGTTTCATTTGATACAGCTATCTGTCATCAATACATCATATTTTCCCATAATGAATACAGATATATGTATAAACTTGAAGTTTACAAAATATTTTATGTTCATTTTCTCAGTTGATCCTAATAGTATTTAACATAGGGCTTGGTCCTTAATTAATATTTATTGACTGACTGGGTGAAATAGAAGTGCAGTCTTTCTACCTGTTATGCCAAAAAAAAAATGCCCTGAAGGTAATGAAATACAATGGGATTTCTTCACAAAGATTCTTTATTGATCTATCTCTTCCCCCTCCCCTTTTGTTTTTTGTTCAGTCATGTCCAACTCTTCATGACCCCATTTGGGATTTTCTTGACAAAGATATTGAAGTGGTTTACCATTTCCTTTGCCAGGTCATTTTACAGACGAGGAAACCGAGGCAAATAGAATAAAGAGACTTGCCTGGGGTTACACAGCTAGTAAGTGTCTGAGGCTAGATTTGAACTCATGAAGAGGAGTCTTCCTGACTCCATGCCTTGCCTTCTCTCCACTGTGCTACCTCACTGCCCAAACAATTGAAGAAAGTGAGGTCCAAAGAGGGGAAGTGATTTGCCCAAGACTACACAACTTGTTAATGGCAGAGCCAAGAGCTAGGAGCTCCGGAGGAAAGAACAGCTCATGGGTGAGACCACCCATGTTCTGATTCCTAACAGCATTGTACTGTGCTGGTGATAAGATAGAACTGAAGAATTATAGTAAGAAATCTATGATAATTTTTTTTTACTTCTAACCATTAAGCAGATGCTTTTGTAATGGTTTTGTTTTGTTTCATTTTTTGGCTGGATAGATTTCAAGGGAGAAGAGAGTTTCTAAATGCTGGTAAACATCAATCTTGTTTTATTTATCTACTCTAACTCCTTCAATCAAAGTTTGTTATTTTATCAAATGTAAAATGCAAAAGGGACACCTTGCACACGGTCAGAACTTAAATGTTTGTTGAATGGAATGGGAACATATACGCCTTAATAGTTCATGGAAAGCCAATACATACAAGTTAGGGAATCAGTCTGCCCATTATAAAATGAGAAACACAGAGCTCATGGAAAATCCTGTCTACATCACAGAGGGCTGTTGAGAGACTCCAGCAGGGGAAAGTAAGGGCTCTTTAGAGTATGAAAGGACCCCCATGGTAAAGGGCAAACATTGGTATCAGATTACCATCTCCATCAAAGTCATTACCTAACAGCAAACTGCTGTCATTTCAGGTCCTGATCAGTGGTTCTGTGAGCTTGAGGTCACAAATCAAAAATGGCCAGTAAAATATGATTTTCCATGCTTCCTGCCCTGGGTTTGTACCAACTGCTTATTTCCATAAAATTTAACTACTGTCTGAGACTAGCAGTCCTGTTTACTTTGTCCTTCCCCAGAGTGCAGTGAAATATGAGAACCCATGAGCTCCTCCTCTAGAAACTCAGAATTTTAGAAAGATTTTTCATGTGCCTTCTGCCTTAATGTAATGTCATTAGCTTGTCAAGATGAAAATTTGAAGGAAATTAATTTACTTAAATGAAGATAATTCATAGACTACAGCTATAGTATATAGTCACTCATAGGTGTTCAATATAAGTGCTATTTAAATGTCTACTCTGTACCAGGCACTATACTAAGTGCTGGGGAGTATTCAAAAAAAATGAGTCTCTGTCCTCAAGGAGGTTACATTCTATCAAGGGAAACAACTTGTACATATAAAAGTATTTACAAAATAAATGCAAGTTAAATAAAAGTAAGTTTAGGGAGGAAGAATACTAGCAGTTAGGGAATCAGGCAAGTCTTTATGCAGGAAGTAGGGCTTGATATAAGTCTAAGGGAAGTAAAGGAGTCCATGAGGCAGAGGTGAAGAGTGAGAGCGATCCTGGCATGAGGAACAGCTAGGGTGAAGGCAAGAAGATGAAGAATTGCAAAGATGGTGTGACTAAACTGTGGAGGACAGGAAGGGAAGTAAGGTTTAACGAGGCTGGAAAAATAGGTTGGGGTCAGGTTTTGAAAGGTTTTAAAAGCCAAAGTTTATGTGTGATCCTAGAGAAAATAGGGAATGATTGAAGTTTATTAACAAAGAGGGTGACATGGTCAGACCTGGGCTAAAGGAAATTGCTCTAACAGTTGTATTGGTGATGGGTTAGAATAGAGAGAGACTTTAGGTAGGGATACTAAGCAAGGGGTCATTTCAATAGGTACTATTATACAGTACAGCACAAGAGGTTCTATGGGCCTGAAGTAATACGAGGTCTGTATGAGTAGGGAGAAGAGAATCGATGCAGTTGTTGGGTAAAAACGGAAAGACCTGGCAGTTGACTGGATACTTAGGGTAAGAAAGAAAGCGAGGAGATCAGGATAATGCCAAGGTTTTTAGCCTGCAATACTGGACGAAGGGAACATTGGAAGAAGGGTGAGTTGGGGACAAAGATAATGAGTTCTGTTTTAAATATCTTGAGTTTAGGACGTCAATAGGACATCTTGTCTGAAATGCTTAGTAGTCAGTTGTTAATAAGAGATTGGAGCTGAGGAGAGAGATTGGGGCTAAATATACGAGTCTGGTAAATCACTTGCATGGTGATGGTAATTGACTCTATGAGAGGTGATGAGGTCACCAGCTGACAGAATGTAGTAGTAGAAGAGAGAAGAGAGCCCACAACTGAACTGGGTATGGCCACAATTAAAGAGTGAGATAGGAATAAAGAACCAATAAAGGAGACTGAGAAGTAGTAGTTAGTTAGGTTGGAGGAACACTTGGAGAAAATAGTATCAGAAAAACCCGGAGGAGAAAGGATACAAGAAGAACGAGGATCGTTAACAGTGTCAAGTGCTGCAGAGAGGTAAAGAAGTGTAAGAATTGAGAAAAGAGCAACAGATTAGCCAATTAATATATTATTGATAAATTGGAGGACAATTTTAATTGACTGAACAGAATGGCAGCCAGATAACAAAGTTGACAAGCAAGTAAAAGAAGCGGAGGCAGAAAGTATAGATAATCTTTTTTTCTAGGACTTTGGGAAAGGGAGCAAAGGTATAGGATATAGGATGAGAGCTTCAAGATGATAGTAATAAAGCATTTTTTGTTTTGTTTTGTTTTAGGATGAGAAGAGCTGGGTGTATTTGTAGGCAAGAAAGAAACTAACAGAAAAGGAAAAGGTTGCAGATTGGGGGAGAGGGGCCTATCTGCTGTAATAGATGGGAAGGAGTGAGATCAAAGTATAATTAAAGGGATTGGCCTTAGCAAGGACAAGAGTAAAGGAGAAGAAAATAGGGGTTAATATAAAAGGATTTAGAGAGGCAATGAAGGGGAGAAAAGGGAGCTTATGATAAAATGGTCTCTATGTCCTTAAGAAAGTGTGAGCTGAAGTTGTTAGGTTAGAGGGTAGAGAAGAGGGAGATGTGGAAGGTTGGAGTTGAGAAGAGAAAATCTGAAACAGAGTCTGTAAGGAAAGAGCAAAAGGATTACCTTGATCCAGTTGGAACCCTTTTGAGACTAAAGAATGTAAATTTGTAGTGGATCCAGTCAGCACAGTTTTGTGACTAAATTAGGGCCATTCAGGGAAGTTTAGGTTCCTCTGTAAGAATTCCTACATTTTGTGGCTAAGGCTTCTTCAAACGAATGATGATGAGGTTAGTCAGCATCTGTAGTCTATCTGTGCACAAGACCTTAAGATTTAAAAAAGGGTACTCCATTCAGCCAAACAGGGTTAGGAGGCAAGGAAAAAGGAGCCAGATGTGGTGATCCTCCAAATCTAAATTGGGGTGGTAATGTAGCAGTTCCTAAGATGGCTTAATATACTTTACCTTTTTGTTTCTGAAAAGGCCCATCTTTACTTGCAGAACAGAGCAGTGCTCTCTTTATTAGAGATTCTAAGATGGTAATTAGAGATTCTGGGTAGGGAATATGGTGCTATTGGCTATATCCACTTCCAAATATACACTTTGGTATCTCTGAGCAGAAGAGAAAATTGAAGGGATTGAGAGTGTGAAAATGATTTGTTCTTTAATTTAATCAAGATTAGCTAACAAGAATGGTCTAGAGGGTCAATTTTTCTGTGATGCCTGGTGCTCTGGGACCATTTGTGTGCAGACATTATTTAGTTTTGAAATTATTTATGAAACTATGAAATTGTTTTGAGGAAAAGAGGAAGAAACTTTCTCTGCTGGTTTTAGGGCTCAAAGCAAAAGAAGAAAAGGAAAAATTAACACAAGTTACTAGCTAATTGAAATGGGCTCAAATTTTCCCAAGTAATTATGCCTCTTATATTATCTGGCAAATGTTAAGAGAACGGCCTTTGGTTATATTTTCAAATGAAGAATTAATGGCTTTATAGAGTTATTGCTTTCTTCCTTTGGAGCAGCTAGGAGCCTGGGTGAATACAGCCTCAGGCCTAGAGTCAGGAAGCCCAGAGTTTAAATCAGGCCTCAGACACTTACTGGGCAAGTCTCTTAATCCTATTTGTCTTTGTTTCCTCATCTGTAAAATGAACTGAAGCAGGAAACTGAAGGAGAAAACCCCAAATTGGATCAGGAAGACTCTAAAACAATTGAACTATAACAAAGCGCTAAAATCTTTTTAAATTAAGGTATGTACATTGGTTTTTTTAGACATAATACTATGGCACACATAATAGACTACAGTATAGCATAAGCATAACTTTTTATATGCTGAGAAAGCAAAACATTAAGGTGACTCGCTTTATTGTGATATTTGCTTTATTGCAATGGTCTGGAACTGAACCTACAATATCTCTGAGGTATGCTTGTATAGGGTGAGTATTCTTGTTTGTCCATCATTTTCAAAAAGGAGCAATGACATCATGGAGCGATGTTTTGACTTGTGCATGAATTGGATTTAAGTGAGGCAGAGTTGCACAAAGTTGTCAGCCTCACTCTTTCTTCCAGAGTCATAGAAGTCCAGTGGCAGGACAAAAGTCAGGACAACTGCTATGGCCTGGGATGCAGTGGATGACCTTGGTGTCTCCAATGTCTGGCCAAGCTCTAAGCAGTCCACAGCACCTGCTTCAGCTGTCTTCATGGTCATTGGAACAAATTGTTCTCGTCTGCCCATTCCACCAGGAGAAGTCTTCACATGCTTGGGGTATCCACCTAACTCAAACCTATTAGTTACCCTCATTTGCTGTAAAAATTGTTTCCCAGCATTCTGCTTTCCTTCTCATCTTGATTGCATTGGTTTTGTTTATGCAAACCCTTTTTTAATTTAATATAATCAAAATTATCAATTTTACATCTCACAATGTTCTCTATCTTGTTTGGTCATAAGTTCTGAGGAAGTTTTCTTACCACAGCTACCCTATGGTAGTGATGAGGTTAAAGAAAATGATGAGGTTAGGGAACCATAGGTTTTTAGGGGTTCTTGAGACCTGAAAATACTGACGCACTGAGTCCTGCCAAATGAATTCGACTCAAGCCTTCTCCACCAAAGGAAAAGACAAAGTTTATTAAAGATTCACCATATTGGGTAGCCTGAGCACTTGTGACTCTAATGCCAGTGGGCCAGATTAATCTGAGCTAAACTAGATTGAATCAGCACCTTCATGGAGCCAAGATGAGACTTATACAGAAAAATTGTGGGAGGGATTGGGGGGTCGTCAAGTAGTCTGGGGTGGCTAGAGGAGGGGTTTAGGGAGGGTCTTGAGGAGGAGTCTAAGGAGGATCTTGATGGGACTGGGGTGACTAGAGGTCAGACTCTAGGAGTGAGATTAAGGGTGGGAAATAGCTGAAGGCCACCTGGAGATAATAGAAAATACCGGGCTAGGCTAATTAAAGGGTAACAGATATTTAGGCCTAGCAATAAGGAAATTTGGCCTCAGGTGAAGGCTAGATCAAGTAGAAAGATTCAAGGAGAGTTCAAGGGGCTTTCCAGAGACTGTACCCCATCAGTAGGAAAGGTTAGCCTGTCTGCCAAGATGGTTTTACCTGGGTGTGGCCACTGCACATGCTAGAGCTTCTTGGAGCTACAGAGTGACAGGTGGACACCAAAGGTGGATGAGCAGCCCTGAAGAGGGCTCAATAAGCTCTCACACCAGAGGGGCTAGTCCTCCTGAACACACCATCCACCTAGGGCCAATATTAATGTGAAATCTATGTACCCATGTACAATAATATGTATAACACATTGCACATATATTATTGAACATATGTATTACATTCTATAACATATGTGCTATATGTGTGTAGGGGCATGCAAATATGTGGGGGGGTATGTGAGTATATGTGTACATACACACATATGTTTGTGTAGATAGATGGATAGATAGAGGAGTGATTTTTTTACTATTGGGGAGGCAAGGGAAAAATCAAGGAAGGGAATATGATGACTGTCTGGAACAGATAGGGTAATGATAATGAACAATAGAGAGGAGGATGGAAATTTTACTCAACACCCATTTCGCTAGCTTTCTCTACTAAGGAGAGCAATCCTCAGATTGGGAAGGAGAGGACAAGAGTTAAAACAGAGTCTGAAAGCCAAGGTAAGTGAGGAGACAGTAATAGTATAGCTAGCTGCCCCAAGTCATCAGGTCCAGGTTAACTACATCACAGCTTACTAAAAGAATTTGTGGGTGTGATAAGCCAATGTCACCCATCCTAGAAAAATCATAGAAAACAGGATAGGTGCCTTGGGAGAACAGACCAGATCAAAGGATCATAGATTTAGAGTGGGAAGGAGCCTATGTGGCCCAATACCTTCATGGATGAAGAAACCAAGACTAAGTGAGTTGCCTACTATTATTCTGGACCTGAAAGCTTCAATGAGTTGCCCAGATTCACGTCCAAGTCTTCCTAACTCCAAGGCCAGCATTCTTCGTTATTCTATGATGTCTCTATATCCTAACTTTCCAAAAAGGCAAATAGATTGCCTTCAATTCTCAATCTTTTTGTTTTTTGTTTTTTCCCAAGAAGTGGTAGAAGCAATGAAGAAAACTCTTATTTTGGATCTAATTCTTCTCCTCCCCACAGTTGTTGGGGTTTTCCCATCCAACAATGTTATTGTTCCACACTTGTGATTTCCTTAGTGTAGGTAGCTATGATAAGAAAACCTTCTCGGAATTTATGACCAAATGAGATAGAAAGCATTGCGAGATGTAAAATAGATAATTTTGATTATATTAAATTAAAAGGCCCTTGTACAAACAAAACCAATGCAACCAAGATTAGAAGGAAATCAGAAACCTGGGAAACAATTTTTACAGCATATGTCTCTGATAAAGGCCTCTTTTCTCAAATATAGAGAAAACTGAGCTAAATTTATAAGAATACAAGTCATTCATTAATTGATAAATTGTTAAAGGATATGAACAGGCAGTTTTCAGATGAAGAAATCAAAGCTATCTATAGTCATATGAAAAAATGTTCTAAATCACTATTGGTTAGTGAAAGGAAAATTAAAACAACTCTGAGGGACCTCCTCACACCTCTCCTACTGGCTAATATGACAGAAAAGGAAAATAAATGTTGGAGGGGATGCGGGAAAATTGGGACACTAATGCACTATTGGTGGAGTTGTGAACTGACCCAACCATTCTGGAGAGCAATTTGGAACTGTGACCAAAGGGCTATCAAACTGTGCATATCCTTTGATCCAGCAATAATATTACTAGGTCTGTATCCCAAATATATTAAATAAATGAATGAATGAACGAAAGAGAAAATTCATGCAAAATATTTATAACAGCTTTTTTTGTGGTGACAAAGAATTAGAAATTGAGGGGTTGCCCATCCATTTGGGAATGGTTGAACAAGTTGTAGTATATATAAATTTAATAGAATACTATTATGCTATCAGAATTGATGAGCAGGTAGATTTCAGAAAAACCTGGAAATACTTACATGAACTGATAGAAAGTGAAGAGAGCAGAACCTGAGAACATTGTATACATTAACAGCAGTATTGTATGATGATCAACTGTGAATGACAGCTATTCTTAGAAACACAATTATCCGGGACAATTCCAAAGGACTCAGGATGAAAAATGCTATCCACATCCAGAGAAAGAACTGATGGAGTCTGAATGAAGATTGAAACAGGCTATTTTTCATTTTCTTTATTTTTTGTGTGTGTTTTTTCCTTTTGGTCTGTTTCTTCTGTCGCAATATAACTAATATGAAATATGTTTACATGATTGGACATACATAATCTATATCAAATTACTATCTTAGGGAGGGGGAGGTAAGGAGGGAGAAAATTTAGAACTCAAAATTTTTTAAATGAATTTTTAAAATTCTCTTTACATGTAATTGAGAAAAAAATAAAATACTATTTAAAAAAAAAACAAAACTTCCTTCTCTAATGCAGATGGGCAGGGCAGTTAAATGGTACAGTGGATAGAGCACCAGGCCTGGAGTCAGAAAGTCATCTTCCTGGGTATGAATCTGGCCTCAGACACTTAATAGCTGTGTGAACCTGGGCTAGTCACTTAACCATGTTAACCTCAGTTCCTCATCTGTAAAATGAGCTAGAGATGGAAATGGTAAACCCCTCCAGTATCTTTGCCAAGAAAACCCCCAATGGGATCACAAAGAGTCAGACATGACTGAAAAACAACTGAGGAGCAACACAATTCTTCTATCCAGAACTTGTATAGTGCCTGACACATAGAAAGTGCTTCATAAATACTTACTGACTTAACTACAAGTCTTAAGCAATTTCTTGGTCAAAATTAACTTCTCTGGTTCTTGGTTTCCTCATATGTAAAATGATAGGGGTTGCAGTGGAAGATTTCCAAGGTTCCTTCCAGCTCAAACATTCATTCCTTAAGCTACAAGTGATGCATATACTTCACCACCTCCAGCTCTCTGAGTATAAGACCTAAAGCTGGAAGGGCAGAACTAAGTCAGACTATGGAGGCCTTAAATGCCAGGCTAAGCCTGGATTGATAATTAATAAACGTGGATTCTGCCATTTACCAGCTTATATGATCTTAGGCAAATCACTTAACCACGTACAACTTCAGATTCCTCACCTCTGCAATAAGGGGATTAGATCCGGTGTTGTCTGATGATCTTTTGCTCCAAAGGCAAGCATTGGATCAACATGAATTTATTTCACTACCGCTATTTTTTCCTATAAAAAACAATTCACTTTAGTACAAAGCTGTTCAATTTGCAAATTGCTAGATTGGTTCCAACGAGTTCTCATTACCAAGCAACATTTATGATGCAGCTGCATTATCATGATGCCTGAAATTATATGGTTGGGAGCAGACGCTTTGGGAGGCTTATGCAGTTTGCTAACTTTATCAAGGAAGTCTATGATTCTAGTTAATGAATTGGACATGATGCTCAGTATTATGCCTTTAAAGGGGGTGGGGGCATCCCAACGTTAACACTCAGAAAGGCAGCACGAGCCGAATTTAAAATTTAATCACTGACATTAATGTTCACTGATAATGTGGTACCATTGGACTGCTTTTATATTACTCTCCAATCTTAGAAAAAAAAAGATACAATCAGTTACTTTAGTTCTTTTGGATGGAGGAAGGTAGATTGACCATTAACAGACGAATATTAGCAGCTAAGTGGAATCTGTGGTAGAGCATTTACAAAGGCCATTATGTTTTCCACTGGAGGGCAATCTGTGCTTATAGCTTATAGAGAAGTTTAATTGCAATGCATCCTTCTCCCGTCTCCCACCTCCTCAGGTTGTAAAATCTTTTAATGCTGCAGGGCAGTCATTTAAACACACACACACTTAAAGGTCTGACCTAGATGGAACTGCAGCTAGTAAAGTGGAAGGAAAGCTGGTAGAGAAGGGAAGCTATTTTGCTCTGTTTTGTTGTTTTTTTTTAATTCATTAACAGGCTGGTTTATCTACTTCTCATTCTAGGTATCATGCCTCTTCCCCTTCGCTTCATGGATAAATATAAATAATACTCATCAATTCATTTCACTCTAAATGCAGATTTCAAATCTGGAACAAATATTTAACTAGCATCAATCAAAAAGCTTTTTATGCCGTTTTACCAACATGCAAAATAAACACAGCTCTGGAAAATATTTTTGTTTCATGTGAAATGCTATTCTAAAGCATAGTTATTATGAACACAGGAAGATCTAGTTCAGGGGTGGGGAACCTATGGCCTCGAGGCCACATGTGGTCCTCAGGTACAGCCTTTGTGACTGAGTGCAAGTTATGCAGAATAAATCCTTTCATTAAAGGGATTTGTTCTGTGAAGTTTGTAGTCAGTCAAAGGGCTGCACTTGAGGACCTAGAGGGCCTTGAGGCCACAGGTTCCTTACCCCAGTAGTTCAACTAAATCATCTAGTCCAACCCTTTTATTATACAGAGGAAGAAACTGAGATCTGGAGAGGTGAAGACCCTTATTCAAATCAAATTAATGCAACAAGTATTTATTCAGTGCCTACTATGTGCTAGGTGCTAGGGATACAAAAACAAAAAAATGAAATCAGTTCTTGACCTTAATGAGCTTACATTTTCCTGGGGGAAACAGCATTTATCCAGATAGACAAAATTCATGTACAGGAAATACAATGTACATGGGAGAACATGGAAAGGCCTTGTGCAGGAGTGGCCCTCGAATTGAATCTTGAAAGCTTGGAATTCCAAGAGACAGAGATGAGAAAGGGAAAGCATCTTGAAGTTAGTTAATTAGCACAGAGCTGGGATTAGGACTCAAATTTTTTGACTCCCAGTTTTTTCCACTACATTAGCCTGCCTCTTCATCTCTAAACATTTTGTTTAGGGAAATAGGAGTGTCCCCTCAGTATTTCATTAATAATACAGGAAGCTTTAGAGATTCAGATACTTAGATGACTCGCCATTAAAAGGGATTTCCCTGCAGGCCAGAAGTTAAAAGTAATCTCATTTCATTGAGGGAAAGGAAGAAGCCCCTCTGCTGCAGATGGCCATAGGGAGAGGAGGAATCTCCTCACCTCTGGATTTAGGAGGGAAGTAGGGACTCTATTCTCTTCTAGAAGCTGGGACTGGAACAAGAAGAGATATGTTTCCCATCTTCTTAATTTCCTACTTGAAAACTGGAATTCACTTTTCCCGTGGAAACAATAAGAAATAATTATAACATGTTAGAAAGCTTAGTTTTATTGCACACATAAAATAATTCGGCTCAAAAAAAAACTGGATGCCATCTTAAATTTACAAACAAGTTTATATAATTTTTTGGTGTAATTTTTAACATGGGTGATTCTTCAGTCATTGATTGAGGGCTTAACAGGACAACAGAGGCTATGTGATCCAACCTCTTTATTTTTCAAATGAGGTCCATATAGGTTAAGTGATTTGCCCAAGGTCACATGGTCATTAACCATCAGAGTGGGTCATACAAGCCCAGGACTTCTGACTCCACACTCATTGCTTTTGCCTCTTTATCAGACTTGGAGTTGGAGGATCTCTTGGAGCTCAATTCCGGTGGATAAAAGTGCTTAAAACAGTTTCTGCTTTAAATTGGCAAGTCCTATGGTTGCATTGCAAAGTAGTTTATTCTATTAGGATAACTACAGTTGTTGGGAAGGCTTTTTCCTTTCTTTCTTATCTTGCACTAAAATTTATCCATGCTTCAGTAACTTTGCCATATTCATTTTATTTCTGCTACCTGGAGTTAGAATATGTGGGATGAGCAGCAAGGAAGAAGGATCAGTGATCTCCCATCTTCAACTGCCTCTTTCCCCACCTTTCACTGGGGGTGCTGAGAGCACCAGCCTCATCTAGATGACAGTGAGGAGTAAGTACCAGTCTTAAAAGTATAGTGCACTAGTCTACATGCAAAGGTTTAAAAAATGCCAAGTTGCCAATTCCGTATATGGAAGTGAAAGTGATTTGAGTTCAAAAAAAGAAGCTGAACATATAGAAGACCATGAGAGTGAAGATGTTAGGGATTGTGAAGAAGAAGTCAGTGATGAAAATGTTACCCGTGTGACCTTGAACAAATCACTTCCATTCTTTGAGTTTTGGTTTCATTACCTATAAAATGGCATCCTTGAAATTGTTTTTCCTCCAGTATTTTGATAATTGTATTTCAATATAATTATTTTCCATCGTAAAATCTGTATTTTATTTTATGTATTTAAATACATTATTTTGAGAAGGGATCCATAGGCTTCACCAGACTTCCAAAGGGATCCGTGACATAGAAAAGGTTAATAATCCCTGGACTAGATGACTTTTAAGGTCCTTATCACCTCTACAATTCTTTGATTCTATGAGCCCGTGTGATTGGTAAAAACAGAAGGGCTATGTTAGCAATTCACAAGGAAGAAAATAGACTTTTACTTTAGACAAATCATTATTGCAAAAATTATATCTTATTGCATATTTATTATACATCAATGTATTAAGGACCTGTGATTTCCACGTGGGAATCCCCCTCCATCAATGGAGATTGCATTCTATGAATTAGTAGAAGTAGTAGTGTATATAGTAATAGTAGAATAGGGCAGCTAGGTAGCACAGCGGATAGAGTGCTAGGCCTGGAGTCAGGAAGACTCCTCTTCCTGAAATCAAATTCAGCCTCAGACACTTGCTTTGTGACCCTGGGCAAGTCACTTAACTCTGCCTTAGTTTTCTCATCTGTAAAATGAGCTGGAGAAGGAAATGGCAAACTGCTTTGCCAACAAAATCCAAAATGGGGTGTCATGAAGTCAGACAAGACTGGATGATAACAGAAAGATATTGCTTGAGGCTCGGAGAACTTAAGTGCCATGAGCCATACAGCTCATGAATGTCCATAGCAGTTTGGAATTTGCACCCACTCTATCCCCCTTCTAATTCAAACACTCAGTCCCCTACCTGGTAAGGCTGACTCTCCACTGATCATATATTGATGTATATGGGACAGCACCCAGCTATCCCTGTGCTCTAAATTCCAAGCAGTTAATTTAGGAAAGAAACTTTTGAATACAAAGTCTCTAATTTTCTTATTATATCTAACTTAGTTGTTGAGTTTTTTATTTACATTTTATTACTTTGTGAATCAAACTGTTTGTATCTAAAATTAATGTTGGATCAAATCTCTTACAATAAAAGAAAGAAGCCAACCATCCAGAATTTATCAATCATTTCCTGCAGGATAAATGGAGTCTCATGTTTCTTGCTTATAGTTTAAAAAAAAAATCATTAATCTTGTAAAACTTCCATTTGGAGAGTCAAGTTTCTAATGGCCTTGCCTCCATTTGAGCAATATGATTCCTTTCCTATTTTCTAGCCTTGGACAGAAGATTAAGGAAGAAGCACAAAGGCAGGTGTGTTTTATTTGCACTTCCCCTCATAAACCTTCAATTTAGCCTTTCCCACCTGCTGTTATCAGCACTTGCAAGGAAGCCGGGCTGTCACAACAATGGAGGCATTGAGGAGTCCTGGTGTGAACTACAGTGAAAAGAGAACCACATCTCATTGAAACAATTTTCCAATGTTTTCCATCCAGAGCATGAAAGAAAATATCTCTGTAGAAGTTTGCCTTTTCGACTATCCCCATAATTACAAAAGCAGGGTTGCCTGGTAAAAGACATGCTGGGCTAAAAGTCAGGGCAGTGACCATGAACCAGATGTCTGATACTACATCAGAAAACCAGCCTCTGTGCCTCTGTTTCTTCAACTGTAAAATGGGAACAATAAACACGACTTTACAGGGTAATTTCCAGGGCTAAATAAGATTAGAGATGTGAAGAATGAATGAATATATGTATGTGAGGGTATGTTAGTACACATGTGTGTTACATACGTATATGCATATACATGTGTGTATACCTACATACATATCCCCTCTTAGTTCACTCCCCTGACCTGCACTGGCACACCAACAGGCTGGTCCCTAGAGGGTGGCTGATTATGTCTCTCCTCATGTATCTGGGGGTAACCTTAAGAAGTTACGCTTGTTAGAATATATTAAAATATAATATTAGAATATTATTAATTATAAGCCCCCACCACTGTGGTCCTTATTAAGTTATGCCAGCCAGACTTAACTGACTTTTAGATTTACTGAGAAGATATGGTATTAAAAGTTGGTACAAAGACATTCCCACTACTTCCAACCAGATACGTATTCTCCCCTTACGTATACACATGTATACACGAGGTCCCTGAGGAGTAGAGATGCATATATGTTGAGAACATATATGGCAAGAGGGTACTTCCTGACTCTTGGCTCTGGAGGTCATTATCTCTCCATGGAATACTCATGAAATTTCTCTCTAGTATAGCTCTTTCCTGGGCTGTGAGGATCAATGCGTTTCAAAAGTCTAGTCACATGCTCCACCACAAAGGATCACATGCCCTGAATACTTTTGTGCCTGTCTTTTCCATATCCTTCTGTAGACAGTGCTTTCAGACACTAATGCTCTTATGGATAGTACTATCATGTCTGATTGATGGTGGGACCTCTGAGTCTCCCAAACACACCAAGTTCCTTGTCTACTCCCATCTTAGAACACTTATTCCCCTAAAATCAATAAATAATAAACACAAAAAGACAAAGGCTATGTGCTCATAGCCCTCAAGGCTGGGGTAGGAGGCCAGGCTGGTGACTTTCCCCTACTCAGATTTGTGGGAGGCACTTCAGCTGCAAGGAAAAATACTGAGAGGTGGGTGGGTCACACACACATATGTGTGTGTATGTATATATGTGTGTGTATGTATGTGTGTATACACATACTCATGAATCATCAGTTCTTCTAGCCTAGCAGCCAAAATTAAAGGGCGCGGGGCAGTTCATCATCATGTACCAACGCCTGAGTCACTGTTGCCAGAAACCAGCTCCCCTCAAGTCACCACTTGGTCACATAAACTAAAACCAAGAGAGGAACATATGGTCGTATGTGAAGAATTGCTTTCTATTATTTCACGAGTCTTTTCATATTTCTTTATATTCCTTTATCGGCCTGATTTACATGATAATATTCTGTTATATTGATATACCCCAATGCTTTAACCATTTCTTTTTTCATGTTACTTCCAGTTTCTTGCAGTTACATGTAATGTTGCTATGAAGATACATGAAGATATTTAAACAGATACCTCTCTCTATCTCTTTTTTATGAATAATATTGGAAGGGTATGGTCCCAACAAAGGACCAAAGGGCACAGCCAAGTATTTCTTTGAAGGGACAAGATCAATAATGACGGTTGGCATGTATATAAAGATTTAAAGTTTTCCACAAGCCATACATACGCAACATCTCATTTGCTTTTCACAACAACCCTATAAAGTAGGTGGAACAGATCTTCACCGTTCTATAGATGAGGAAAATGAGACATAACCAAGTCAAGCAACTTGCCCAAGGGTAGCAAGTCCTAAAGGCTGGCCGATGTCTCTTGACACCAACTGCAGCATTGTTTCGGTTATAATATCTGTATCGAAATCATAAAACAACCGTTTTACTGCTCCCACTATCTCTGCGGGTATTTGTTGTTTATTGAACCCCACCAATATACTTGATGCTTTATGGAGCACCAAGTTGGTTAGGATCCAAATCTGGAGGTATATGACTGCAAGGAGGCTGTTAGAGACCATCCACAAAAAAGACCTTTGGAAATTTACTCATAGAAGTACAATAAGAGCCACTGTCTTAACCTTAATTGTACATAATCATGAGATAATTTCTGAAATCTGCCACAATTATATGAGGACACACCTGAGAATCAGAGTTAAGTCTCTCAGACAAAACTGGGATGGCAAAATGAGTAGCAAAGCAAGACTGAATCCTATTTAGAGATTAAATTACTGTGCTTTCCTAGGAGATTCAGCCATGTATCCTTTTGTATGTTCATGTGCATAAGTCTCTATTGATTTATAAGTTATCTTTTAAAAAGCAAGACAGTGTTCAAATTAGTGCCTTAGTTAATGAAGGCAGTTAGATGGTACAGTGGATAGAGTTCTGAGCCTGGAGTCAGGAAGACCTGAGTTCAAATCCAGCCTCAGATACTTACTAGCTCTATGACCCTAAGCAAGTCACTTAACCTCTCTTTGCCTCAATTTCCTCAACTCTAATATGGGATAATAACAGCACCTATCTTGCAGAGTCATTTTGAGGGTCAGATCAGATAAGGCATTTAACACAGTGGCTGGCACATATAGTAGGGGCTATATAAATGCTTATTCCCTCTCTCCCCCCTCAACTGACCCCCCCCCCCCCAACACACTATGTATTTCTTGTCTTGAGGGAAAGTTTTTCATCTGACTCCTGAGCCAGAACTAAGTATCATACAAAAGCCCAAGTATATAATCTAGCTCTTGTGGTTTTCCTACCTGGTGACCTTCAAGCTACTATGGTCCTCTGGGTGAGGGAGGGGCCATGGTCTCCTCTCACCAACACTTGAAGGCTGTGAGCGCACGACCCTGACATTGCTTCTGTCCCTGTTGTGTCTCCTGTTCTTTCCTGCCTTAGGTGAAGGAGAGACAGAAAGACTTTGTGAAGTTGAAGTCTATGGGCCAATGGATTAGGAATGGGAGTTCATGCCCAAATAGGCAGAACACTGAACCTGGTGAAGAGGAAAGCCCCAAGTGACCTACATGATCCAGCCAGCCAGGAAGAGACTTTGTCCACTGACTATGCCACATCTGGAAATGAAGTTAGTGAGTCAAATTCTTTATAGCTACTATAAATTTGAACCTACTCTCTCCATGGACTAAGGTCATATAGCAGAGAGTAGGGCCATGGTTTGGGGGTACACATTTTATACTTTTTGCCACTCCACACATGTATGCATATATGTATTATATATATATAATACACATTCCATAGCATGATAGAAGCACTGGGTTATTGAAGGCTATGGCAGCAAGGTAAAAACTTTGAAGTGTGCTGCCATGCTGGAAAGGCATAGTGATGTTCACCAAGTTATTATCTAAATTCAGAAATGCCTGTCACCCTGTTCACAGAAGGCTGATAATGTATTTGATACAGAAACTTGTGAAGACTACCTTCCAAGTTAAAGAGTGCTTGTAATCCACAGGAAGTGGAAGATGATCCTTGAAATGCTGAAGTATGTGTATCAGGGACCACTTTGGCACCCCCACTGCCTGAAGGCCAAGTGTGCTACATCTCTCCCCTCCCCAGGGTTCTCCAGAACCTTTTTTTGGAGGGGGTAGCCTCTCTATCCCTGGCTTCAGCTCCCACTGATGGCATTCCTCCAATTGTAGTGGTACATCTCCTGTACCCCATTTCTATTTAGCCACTAACAGTCAGATTAGCTTTTACATTGTATTACATTTACATTACAGGGCTGATCTACAAGTTAGTTTTCTCTCTTTCCAAACTGGGAAGAACTACAAATCTAAGGGGTTTTGTGACCAGTCAATCTCTTGCCAGATGTTGTAATACCTTCGTATTCAGTTGTTTTTCAGTTATGTCCAACTCTCCGTGACCCCACTTGGGGTTTTCCTTGGCAAAGATACTGAAAGTGGTTTGCCATTTCCTTCTCCAGCTCATTTGTCAGGTGAAGAACTGAGACAAACAGGGTTAAGTGACTTGCCCAGGGTCACACAGGATCACAGTAAGTACCTGAGATAGGATTTGAATTCAGGTATTCCTGAATTCAAGGCCAGTGTTCTAGCCACTCTGTCACTGTCCTGGGGAACTAGGCTTTGGATAAGACATGTTTTTTTTTAAACAGACAAATGTATCTATTTAACCTTTGTGTCAGACACTATAGCTCAGGTATGCTTCAGGGATTTGTCATCCTTCTATCTTTCAGGTCCTGCCGCAAGCGTCTGAGGAAAGAGTTACAGTCATCTAGTTTTCTGATAACTCCCTTAGCAAGCATGAATTACTGATCTACGAAGTAAGGAACATTTTATTGAAAGACTGAAGGAGGAAAATAGAATCTGTAACAAAACCTGGAAACCAATAGACACACCTGTTCAATGAGTGATCTCTATAAATTCCCAGCCATTCTCTGATCTCCCAAACACACTCTTCTCCCCCTGTAGTTCCCATTGTCCCCAGCAGGTGTCACCAGGTGTTGCTATACTTTCTCCTATTCTGGCTCCTAATCCTGACTGGCACCTCTAATTCAAGCGCTCTCTCTCTCTCTCTCTCTCTCTCTCTCTCTCTCTCTCTCTCTCTCTCTCTCTCTCATTCTCTCTCATTCTCTCTCTCCTTCCCTCCTTCCCTCCCTCCTTCCTTCCTTCCTTCCTTATCCTGTAAAGTTTTCTCTGTCTTTGAGCACTGTCTTCACCACTACAAGATCTTTCCTGGTCTGGCAGCAGACACAATGTTCCCTGTGGTTATGCTTCTAATGATGCAACCAGACCGGAGACTTCCTCTCACTAAAGCTATTCCCCTTTGCAATTGTCATTCTCCACCTTTGGGAAAGTCCCCGTGGCTAACTCTTTGTTTGGCTATGATAACTAGGAACACTCATTCCTCTTATACTGGTATTGTTCAAAATATATCTGAATACCCTTCTTTTTTGGAATTTTATTCCTTTAATTCTAGACCTTTATGAGACTTTAAATTTAAAATTAAATAAAATTAATATGGGTTATACTTCATTTTTACCCCTAAAAATCATCACCCAAATTCATCGCTTCTGTGATTCACCAGGATTTGCTCAGAATGACATAGTTCCTGTTTCTAAAGGTCATGCCTACCTTCAAAGGATTGGGGCCAACAAATATTTATTAAATTGAATTCAAAGTGATTCCCATATAGGAGTTCCAGCTTTATTTCAAACTATGGCAACATCCATAAAACAAGTGCATAACTTCCCCAAGGTGACTAGAACTACATTTATTTAGACATTTAAGTTCTGACATACTTGTTTGAAAATCACTCTGTGTTCCTCCTATGAAAAATGAAAGGGTTCGAATAAATGGCTTCTAAGTTCCCTCCAATTCTAAATCTTTGACCTTATGATCTTATGAACATAACTCATAAACAGGTGTCTCTGTGGAATTCACAAATATGGTATGTGAATAAATGTAGAGAAAAGTTCAGATAACATTTGTTACTCCCCCAGTGGGTAACCAGTTTCAGTTATCAAGTGGGATCATGTTCCAACATGGAGTATGTGCTCCAACAAGAATCACCATAATGCATAAAAAGTAAACAATCCCCACCCAATTTAACTGGTCAATCCAGTTATTAACCGCATATCAATCCAGTACCATCAGCAAAAAAGAAAAAAAAGTCATAGAACCACCAGAGAACAACCTATGACTCTACATATTCAAAATAATTGTGTGATTATTTAATGAGAGATGATGAAAATGGAAGGATACAGTTACAAAGGGATAATTGCTCATATTCATATAGAGGTTTATGATTTACAAAGCTCTTTCTTCATAGCAACTCAACCTGTTATTATTACCCCCAAGTATTACTATGTTCATAATGCCCACTATCATTACTTCATTTTATAGCTGGAGACACCAGGTCTCAGAGAAGTGCTCTGACTTTTCTACTGTCACACATCAAGTACTGTAAGTGCCGTAACTGTCATTGGAGCCCAGGTTTCTTTAGCTACCAGTCTAGAGCTCTTTTCACTATCCCACATATAAATTAGTCTAAACTAGATCTTAGTAGTATGTGCAAGGCATGAGGATCAGTTTATTTTTATTATTAAATCCCTAAAGACCTGATAAAAGGCCATGTGGTAGAGTAGATAAGAGTGCTGGCCTCTAGGTTAAGAAGACCTGAGTTCAAATTCTGGTGTGGGTTGTAATAACTCTTGGATCATGGTCAAGTCACTGGCCTTCAATGCCCCTAGATAACTCTCTATGTCTAGGAGTTTCAGATGAATTGCTAACCTGACACTGGTGGAGGTAGTTCTCCATACTGATGAAATCATATGTGTGGAGCAAAAGGACCTGATCATGAAATAAGGAAGGGAATGAAATCAGCAAAAATCACCAAGTCAGACCTGGTAATGTACCAACTACCATATGTTAAAAAGCTCAAGAATATTTCAAAATATTTCAAGTACTTGAGTATTTGAAAACTCCAATCAAGAGAGACACTGACCAGTACTAATTGGTGGGGATAGTCCTTTGTTTTTTAATTTTAATTTTTTAAAATTTATTTTGTTATGAACTTAATAAAATAAGCAATTCCATAACATAGTAGAATGGAGTGGGGAGAGATGATTGCACATGAAATGGCAAATCGATTATGCACAATTTGCTATTCCTTTTAAATATATAATAAAGTTACTATGTAATTTTCTTTTTTTCCCCTTTTTATCTCCCTCCCCACCCTAGAGATAGCTACCATTAGACACAAATATGTATATGTGATATATATATATATGTATTTATATCTATACATATATACACATATATGTAAAATCATTCTATACATGCTTCTATTTATCAGTTCTTTCTCTGGATGCAGATAGTGTCTTCCTTCATTGGTCCTTTGTAATTAATTTGGGTACTACAATAATCAAAATGACTTAGTCACTCAAAGTTGTTCTTAAAACAAATACTCATTTCAAATACTTTCAAATACTCAAGTACTATTACTATATACAGTGTTCTCTTGGTTCTGTTCATTTCACTCTTCATTATTTCATGCAAGTCTTCCCATGTTTTTCTAAGATCATTGAGCTCATCAATTGGTGAATGGCAGAACAAGTTGTGGTATATAATTGTGACAGATTGTGCTATAAGTCCCTTATTTCTTGACCCAGTTCTCTCTTCTATCTTCTACCATTCAGAAGGTGATTCTGTAGAATGGAAATTCCAAAGGTGTGACAAGTAACAACAACAAAAACTCATAAAAGTACAAGAGTAAGAGAAACTTCAAACACCCACTATTTTAAAAGTTATACTTTCAAAATAATTTTTGTTTATGCCTTTTGTTTTTACATCACTTTTATGTCCAAATATGGGCCTCCTCTGCCCCCTATTCAGTGAACCATCCCTTGAAACAAAGATAAAAGAAACAGAAAATAAACAATTCAGCAACACCAGAAAAGCCTTGACCATGTCTGATGTCATATGCAATTTTCCCCACACACAGTCCCTCAACTCTTACAAGCATCCTTTGACAGTGCCTTATTGCACTATCCAGAAGGCTAATATTTTCTTGGGGTTTTCCACAGGTATCTTTCTGAATAGATTATACCCAGGGTCCCAACTAGTAGGTTGGGACCTTCCAGTTACTCTAGATTCTCTAAGCCATGTTCTTCCTTCCCATTTTCTAGGATCCCCACCAGAAGGGAAAAGCAATGGACAATGACAGCTTCTTCCCTCACAGAGTATTATCAGTGCCACCATCTTTGGTGATCTCAAAGTTTCAAGGATGCATGAGTAGATCCTCCTTTAAAAAGGCTAGGGGGTGTCATGATATACCCCGGCATACCCATGGACAGGATGACCTCTGAGGTCTCTTCCAGCACTAGGTCTACAGCTCTGTGATTCTAGTCTCTGAATTCCTAATAGTACATTTTACAGTGCAGTAATATTTCATTGTATTTATACGCCACATTTCAATAATTCATCTCTTTGTTTCTATTTGGGTTTTTTGTAACAACAATGCTACTTGCCGCTACTGTATGGTCTTACTTGTAGCAATCTCTGCCCTCCAGGATTTCTTTTTTTTTGAGGGAGGATTGCTACAAGTAAGACCAATAACACCAGCATACAGGAGGGCTGTTGCACAAGTTCTTTGATCTGCTTTTCTAAGGAAAACAACTTTAAGGGGTTTATAATCTCACTTTAATTAAACATATGTATACCATTCATTTAGTTCAAGGGGGAAAACCAGCACCCTGAATTTCAGAGAGAATACAAATAGAAAATACAAGCAGAAGTTATATAGACAGAGCAAATAACACGAATCAGCAGACAGACATAGTTATCAGCGAGAGAAACACCAACATCTGGGTTTTCAAAGCCGGGGGGCTCCTTAACGGCTACCCAGAATCTTGTGTGGTCATATCATACAACACTTCTGGTGAGTGAGCCCCAAGCAAAATGCTAACCTCAGAGTATATATACACTTCTTCAGGGTCAGAGGGCATCACAACTCAAAGCCATGTGACCTAAGCCTTCCCATGACTTAAGCAGGTCATCAAAGACTCCTGATTCAAACAAAGACTCTTGATTGAAACAAAGGCAATACTCAAAGGCACTTGATGCCTTAGTGCTGAGAAGCCCTCCAAAACAAAAGACAACAAAAAGTCTGACTTTACTTGCTATTACAGTTTTTTGGTTTTGATTTTTACTACCACAAAGAGCGATATTTTGTATTTTGGTTCATATGCAGGATTGATGTTTCCCTAAATGCTTAGGAGATGCCCTGTAGTTCTGGCTTCTACCACTTCACTCTACTGGAAGTTTTTTTTTTCCCCTAAGATCTGCATTTACCTTGTAGCTCCTGGGTGATAATATAATGAGGATTACATCGTAATTTTCTAATCTTTCTCCCAATTTATCTTATTTCCTTTTAATAGTCATACCTAGATTCTCCATGTGCTATTATAATATGGACTAATTCTTATGTTTTTGATGTTAAGCCAGAAAACTAAGGGTTATTAATCTGTTAGAATATAGGCTCCTTAAAAGGAGGGTTGTTGGATGTTTTTGTATGAGTATCCCCAGTACCTCGTACAATGCCTTGTGCAGAAGTTCCCGAAGTGGGTGATACCACCTACTGGGGAGTGTTGGAACATCAGAGGGTGGGTGGTAGTAGCCTCAGGTGCAATTGGGGGGCTTTGAATAAAAATAAGGGGGCAGTGGAAGCATAAGAAGAAAATTTTGAAAAAACATTTGTACATGTTTCATCTGTTGTATACTAAAGTTAAAGTCGTAGTGATTACATTATTTCCCAAATAAACATACAAAATGCAAGTGGTCAAGTCTGCTGACATGCCTGAATAAGCAAGTGTTGGCAGGCCAGCGTGTTGTGCATTGTGGGGAAGTCCAGCATGCATTGACAAGAATATGTCCATGTAATGACTTGTTTACAAAATGATACTATATGGTTATATGATGGAATATTGCACCATCAAAATTTCAATGCAGGAAACCCCCCCCCACAAATTTATAACAAATTATTAAATGTAAGATGTGTCATTTAAAACATATATATGTTATATTTTTTTTGAAATGGCACAAATTTCAAAAAACCTGTTAAAGGGTTAAAGGAAACATATCGGGGGGGGGGGTACTGAGAATTTTTTTAAAGGGAGCAGTACACCAAATAAGTTTGGGAATCTCTGACCTGAGGCATGACAGGTGTTTAATAGATCCAGCTGCACTGGCTTATGTGATATTCCTTGAAGACAACACTCCAATTCCCATATTTTTGCTTTTGTACTAGTTGTCCCTCATGCCTAGAATGCCTCCTTCCTTTGTCTTCTAGTTTTCCTGACTTACTTCAAGACCAAGCTCAAGTTCCACCATCTACAGGAGGCCATTCCTAGTCCCCCAGTTTCTAGCGTCTTTCTTTCTGAGATTAACTTCCATATACCCTGTGTATTTCTTGTACATACCTAGTAATTTACATGTTTCTTCCCCATTAGGATATGAGATCCTGGAGGGGGGCAACTAGGTGGCGCAGTGAGTAGAGGACAGGCCTTGGAGTCAGGAGGGCCTGAGTTCAAATGTGACCTCAGACAGTTGACACACTTACTAACTGTGTGACCTTAGGCAAGTCACTTAACCCCAATTGCCTTGCCTTCCCCCCTCAAAAAAAAAGAAATCCTGGAGGGCAGAGATTGCTTTTGCATTTCTTTATAAGTGTTTAGCACAGCACCTGACACATAGTAAAAGCTTAATAAATGCTTACTTACTGTCTAATAAGTGTTTGATTGACATTATCCAATGAAAAATTAAGTTTTTCTTTCCATAGATTCATAGAACTATAGAATTTTCCAGCTGGGGGTCACTTTGGAGATCCTTAGAGTTCCCCCCTTCACTGCTGAAGTTCTAGACATGGTAGTCTCTCCTTGTTTTTTTCTACTTCCTCACCAACTCACACTTTATTTTGTAAAAGGTTTTTTATTAAATTTTTTTTCTTGAAAAAGGTTTTATTGATATTTTTATTAATATTTTGATATTATTTATATTTGACATTATTTTATATTTTGATGTTATTTTATTGACATTTAAAGCATATTTTTAAGCCATTTCCCAGTACTTGATAGAATCCTCCCATGTAAAAAACAAACAATACAGTTAAGCAGCACAAAGTAAGCATGTCTGTTTGCTTATGCCTCATTCAACACCTGGAGTCTACTGCCTCTATAACAAGAGGTAGGAGGCATGGCTCCTCATTAAGGAAGGTACTCCCTCCTCCACATCATAGAAATTCTCTCTTCTTTCAAAATGTGGTTGCTAGTACCCTCACTCCCTCTGTATTTAACAATTTTGTATTTAGTCACTTGTGAAGGTGAAAAGACCTGCATTCAAATCCTATCATGAGTGAAAAGTATCAGATCTAATAGAACCAGTCATAATTCTCTCTGAATCTGAATTTTATAATCTGAAAAGGAAGAAAGGAAGGGAGGAAGGGAGGGAGGGAGGAAGGGAAGGAGAGGCAGGAAATAAGCATTTATTAAACAACTACTTTATGTTAGACACTGTTCTAAGTGCTTTAGAAATCTCATTTGATCCTCACAAAAATCCTGCAAGGTAGGTGCTATTACTACCCCCACTTTATATTCAAGGAAACTGAGGCAGACAGAAGGTAAATGATTTGCCCAGGGTCATATAATTATTAAATTTCTGAGGTCCCATTTGACCTCAGGTTTCCTGTCTCCAGGCCTAGTGTTAGATTCGATAAATTCTAATACCACTTCAAGCTCGAAATCCTGTGATTCTCCCGAGCCTAAAATACTTCTCGTATTCAAACTTTTGACTAATGCAGTAAGGTATCAGGACCTGGCTAAACAGAGATAGGAGAACCGTCAGAAGATGGAGGAGGTGTGGTCATTTTGTAATCTTGCCAAGGCAAAATGAGGGTTCAAAAATCAGAGCCTTGTCACGGAAATATCCATCTTGATTGTGATGGTAGGACAATATTCACAATGATTATTAAAATGCAAAATAAAACAACACTAAATGGCCTTTAAGAAAAAAAAAATTTTGAATATATTATCATTATACTTATTCTATAGGTAGGAATATGTATGTCTTCTCTCATTCATTAGAATTTAAGCCGTTTGAGAGTAGACATTGTTCTATTCTTTGTATATTAATCCCCAGCAACTAGCACAGTTTCGGTAATTTTTCAGTCATGTCCGACTCTCCATGTCCCCATTTGGGTTTTGTTTTGTTTTTGCTTTTGGCAAAGATACTGGGGTGGTTTGTCATTTCCTTCTCCAACTCATTTTACAGATGAGGAAACTGAGGCAAGCAGGGTTAAGTGATTTGCCCAGGGTTACACAGCTAGTGAGTGTCTGATGCCAGATTTAAACTGAGGAAGAGGATTCTTCTGACTCCAGGCCTGGCACTTTATGCACTGCACCACCTAACTGCCCCAACCAGCACGGTACCTCACATATTTTAGGCAATTTACTAAATGCCTGTTGATTGGTTTATTAGAGTCATTGCACAGAGTTCAGTTTTGATATCTTTAAAATTGCTTTCTTTTGTATTACTGTGGTCATTGTACATTTTGTTTTCCTGGTTCTGCTTATTTTGCTTCATATCAGTTCAAGTTCTTGGATGGCAGAAAGGGTACTAGATATAGAGTCAGCAGTTCTTACCTCTGAGACTTATGACCTGTGTGAGCTTGGGCAAGTCATTTAACTTTCTTGGGTCTCAGTTTCCTCATCTGTAAAATGGGATTGGATAGATGACCCTTTGAGGTCATCTGGATTTATGGTCCTGTGAACCTAGTCTCTGAATTCCTCATATTGTTTCTTACGGTGGAGTAATATTTCATTATGTGCCACATTTCAACAATTTACCACTTTGCTGTTATTTTTTTTACTACCACAAAGAGTGATGCTATATGTATTTTTGTTCATATATGGGAGGGAAATTTCAATATTCAACTTCTTTGGGGTAAATGTCCAGGAGAGGGTTATTCACTCTTTAATGCCCTATGGATTGCTTTCTAACACTCTGTTCTACTGAAATTTCTTTTTTCAACAATCTCTATTGACCTTGTAACTTCTAAATCACATATTTAAATCACCTAACTGAAAGTAAGGTTAAAGAAAATCTACCCCAACAGATTCGTTTTACATATAATAGGAATATCTCAGTTTTCATCTTCCCCGACCTTTCTGAAGAACCTAACACTATCTCTCCCCCTTTTAGTTTAAATTAAATTTTATTTTTCAATGAACAAACATTTATTTTCTCTCTCTCACATCCCCCCAACTGAAAAGAAAAACCTAGTAACGAATATACATTGTTAAGTAAAATGAATTCCCACATTTGCCATGTCCTTAAACATGTTCCTCCTTCTCCATATTTAGGTCATCACCTCTAGCAAATAGTAGGTAGCATTCTTAAGGATCAGTCACCTGGAATCATGGTTGGTCACTGTGTTGATCAGAATTCTTGAGTCATTCAAAACTGCTTGTTTTTACAATGTTGTTGCTATCGTATAAATTATTCTCCTGGTTCTGCTCCCTTCACTCCCTTCACTCTGCATCAGTTCTACAAGTTTCCAGGTTTCTCCGAAGCTGTTTCTCTCATCATTTCTTCTGCCACAGTAGTATTCTATCACATTCATACACCATAATTTGTTTAGTAACTCCTCCAGTTATGGATACCCCTTTAGTTTATAATTCTTTACCACCATGAAAAAAGCTACTATGAATATTTTCATACACATAGGTCCTTTTTTAATTCTTTCTTCGATCTCTTTTATCCTTTACTTCTTCATATTCTTTCTTCCCTTGGTTTCTAAGACAGTGGTTTCTCCTGGTTCTTTTTCTACCTATTTGGCTGCTCCTTCTCAGACTCCTTCACTAGTTCATCTTCCTCCTCCCACTAACAAAGTGCATGTCCACTAAGTATCTATCCTGGACTCTATAGTTCATAGGATCATAGATTTGGAGCTAGAAAGGAACTTCTTTTTTTCTCTATTCTTTCTTCACTACTCTCTCCATTGATGATTTCAACCATTATCATCTCTATACATGTGACATTCAGATTTCACCAGCCACGTCTCTCCTGGAGTTCCAGTCCTTTTTCCTTCCAAATACAGGCTAAATGTTTCCACCTGGATGACAAATGAAAATATGCCACCAACTGCTGCCTGATCCTGTCCTGTGCTCTCCTATCCTTTCTCAACTCTGTCTATTAGAAAAGGCTTTCCCCTGTACCTGCAAAAAAAAAATTCAATCAAATTTAATCAAATTTTTTTCTCTCAAGGTTAGATCAGATACCACCTCTTCCACAAAGCCTTCCTTGATTCCTCCCAGCTGAGCTCTCTTCCCTCAAATTCTCTTCCAGCCCTTTTAATTTCTTCTTTGCTCTTACCATATTTTAATTTGTATAATACTTACTTGTGTACATACCATGTCCTCTCTAGTTGAGTATAAACTCCTTGAAAGGAAAAGCTATCACTTTCATTTTTTATCTGCAGAAAAAAGTAAAGGATTCTTAAGCAATGCAGAATTGAATGAAGTTCAAAAAAGATTTAGTCCAACCCCACCATTTTACAGACATTAAAACTGAAGACCAGAGAAGTTCAGTGATTTGGCCAATGGCAGAACTGGAACCAGAACTCAAGTCTTTTGGTTTCCATTTCTCTGCTTTTGCCATTTTACAGATTTCCATTTTACAGATTTCCATTGAGAGGTACTCCAAGGGATTCATGATATTAATCAAAGTGCCAGTTTCTTGCCCTACCTGAATTTATAACTCCCATGGTACTGCTTTATTATCCATCATAAAAATATATTTTTAATGAATCATACAATCTTAAAGATGGAAGGAACTGTTGGGTCCTTCTTGGTGAATTTAAATGAACTCCAAGTCTTCTCTTTTGCATTTTTCCAATTTGCTCACCATGCATTATTGCATATTATTCAGTTATTTATTTTTAATCTCCGTACGATCAAATGAGATAATGTACGCAAAACATATTGCAGAGCTCAAAGTGCTATATGAATGTTATCTATCACTTTTATTATTCTATGAGGGTAAGGAATATATCTTATTGAAATTTTTCTTCCCTTCCTCCACTGGCTACCACAGTACAGTACTCTACACGCAGCAGGGACCAAATAATTGAGGTCATACCATATAAAAGTATTGGGGTCCTGAGATCCTGCCATGTAAGCATTCACTGGAGATTTTTTTAGCCTGGAAGAGAGATGACTCGTGGTAAAGATCCAAGATGGAACATGAGAACTATCTTCAAACACTTTAAAAACTTGCCTTCGAATGAAAAAACAAAAGCAATGGCTAGCAGTGGGAGAGAATTAGATTTGATATAGATGTAAGAAAAAGCTTCCTGATGATTAGGGCTATTCAAAAAAAAGGGAGAAAGGGGGAATGTAATCTTTGGCACCAGTAAAAGGAATTTACCTTTCAGGAAATAGGGCAATGAGAGTCATACTCTACTCTTCCCTCCTTAGACTTCATCCAGAGCATTAGGTTCAGTTCTAGGTGCCACAGTTTAAGAACACTGATAAACTGGAAAGTATCCCAAGGAAGTAACTGGGATGGTGAAGGACTTTGAGTCCAAGTCACATGAGAGTATGTTGAAAGAAATTGGACATTGTTTAGCTTGGAGAAGAGAAGACTCAGGGAGGACATGACAGCTGTCCTTGAGTATCTGAAGTGTGTGAAGCATGTGGTTAAAAGATTTGACTTTTTCTGTTTGGCACCAGAAGCAATGGGAAGAAATTGCAATGAGGTAAATTGAAGCTTGACATCAGAAAAAATAATTTTCCTGAAAATTGGAATTATCCCAATGTACAATGGGCTGCATCAGGAAGTAGTGGGATCCTTCTCTTTGGAGGTCTTCAAGCAGAAACTAAGTGACTATTTGTTCAGTTTGTTATAGTGGTGATTCTTTTAGTACATGAGTTGGACTAGATTGATGCTTAGTTATTTTCCTTCTCTTAAACTCCATGAACTTGGAATACTTTGACCCCGAAGAACTAATGGATACTTATTGGAGATATTATAGATGGGATTCCTGTTCAGGTAAAGGTTACTCTTGATGGCTTATGAGAGTCTGTGATTATACATTTGCTGACTTGAACTGCCCTCTGTGCAAGACTCCTTTCTACCATACTGCTTACTATATGAGGTCACAGACTAGTATCATAGCAACAGAGATCATAGGATCATAGATTTACAGGTGGAAGGGACCTTAATGGTCATCCAGTCCATTCCCTTTTTTTGGATGAGGAAACTGAGCTCAGAGAGGTCAAGTGATTTGCTTATAGTCTCAGAGCTAATAAGTGTCCGAGGCAGGAATTAAAAACCTAGATCTTCCTGACACCAATTTTACCACATTATCTGTTATACCATACTACTTAGTTAATTTCTTAATATGTTCCCATAATCAGCACAATTATTTTTATTCACAGCTTTTACAGGAGGCAGAATTATTCTATTAATCAGATTTATTATTTGATTCACCTTAATTTTCTAATGAGGAAAAAAAGTTACAAAAAATGGTGTCATCTGCCCAAGGTCACATGAAAGCAAGGCACAACTGACCAACCCAAAGACCAACTCCTAAGTAGATGGCCTATCTCAATGAATCATACCATCTCTAACCTCACCTCCAACATACACCCATAAAAGAAAAACCAACTCACAAACCTGTTTCAATTTCCTTTGATATTGACTTTTAGCCATGTACTAGAAATCCATTGTTTGCCTTTTGTCATGAGGAAAAAGAACAATATTCCCCTCTTTCACTCCACACCCACAAAAAGTTGGACTTTGGACTTAACAGAGATAAAATCACAACTGGGCAGGTTTTCCTTTTCACTGGAGCCTAGGGAGTGAAGCTGAGTTGAGAGGTCTTCTCAAGCCAGACAGCTTGAGCATAGATGCATCTTTCTTTCCACAATCAATGTGCGTCTGTATTCTGTAGTTTGTTCAGTCAAATGTTTACAACTCAAACCAAATTATAAATGGCCAAGGAAAATGTGTACTTAAAAAGGAACTGTGGGATGAACAAAAATAGAGAAAGCTTGTGCAAAGCAGAGCTACGTGCAAGGCAGAGCTATGCACCCATTAAACTGTATTTTTGTATTTACATTCTTTAAACTGGACTGTGCCATGTTAAGGTGAACCATTGACTCTTCTGCCCACTGTTGCCCAGAGACTGTTGCACTTGGGTAATGCATAAGATATGTAAAAGAAGACTCCAAGGCAAAAACCAAAACCATAATCTTATACCAATAATCACCCCTTAATCTACTAATTTCCTAGCTGTGGCCTTTCACATAACAGGCTGTTATGAACACCCTTGTTTTTTTTTGCCACATCTCCATTTCCAGTCCTTTTTCTGGTGCTCACATTTTTCAAAATTACTATACCTCAACCAACCCACTGCTGATTCCAGGGTGCTTAAGAGAAGATGAGCTCTTTTTTTATTATTAATTTATTTATTTTTAGTTTTCAACATTCACTTCCACAAGTTTTAAATTTTCTCCTCCTCCTTTCCCCCTCCTCCCTCCCCAAGACAGCATGCAATCTGATATGGGCTCTACACATACATTCCTATTAAATACATTTTCACATTAATCACATTGAATAGAACAATTATAATGGATGGGAGAAACCATGAGGAAAACAAAACAAAACAAAAAAGAAAATAGTCTACTTTGATCTGCATTCCAACTCCACAGTTCTTTCTCTGGATGTGGATGGCATTTTCCATCATGAGTCCTTTGGAATTGTTTTAGGTGGAGGTGAGCTCTTAAGGCTCTAATTAACATGCTAAGAGAAGAGTTTGAAACCTCTTTGGCAATGATCAGATCCACCTCACAGCCTTTATTTTAAAAGGAGGCTTATTCCAGGATCTTGTTTTTTAACTCAAGTTTTATTCATCATAAAATTCATACGACTCCTCATCACTGTCAAAACTCTCATCCATTAGCTTGTCCTCATCTGTGTTTGATGACGAATCACTGTCTTCATATATTGCCTTGTCCTCAGTTCCATCTATGGCATTTGAAATGCCACACTTCTTAAATGACTTGACAATGATCTCAATCTTTTTATATATTTTTTTAATTTCATTTTTATTTAATATTTTAGTTTTCAGCGTTGATTTCCACAAGAGTTTGAGTTACAAATTTTCTCCCCATTTCTACCCTCCCCCCATTCCAAGATGGCATATATTCTGATTGTCATGTTCCCCAGTCAGCTCTCCCTTCTGTCACCCCACTCCCCCTCCCATCCCCTGTCTCTTTACTTTCTCATAAGGCAGAATAGATTTCTATGCCCTATTCATATTCTATGCCCTATACCCTGTTTCCCAGCTGTATGCAAAAAAACCTTTTTTTTAAGCATCTGCTTTTAAAACTTTGAGTTCCAAATTCTCTCCCCTCTTCCCTTCCCACCCATCCTCCCTAGGAAGGCAAGGAATTCAACATAGGCCACATGTGTATCATTATGTAAAAAACTTCCACCATGCTCATGTTGTGAAAGGCTATCTATATTTCCTTCCATCCTATCCTGTCCCCCTTTATTCAATTTTCTCCCTTGACCCTGTCCCTTTTTGAAAGTGTTTGCTTTTGATTACCTCCTCCCCCATCTGCCCTGACTTCTATCATCCCCCCTTTTTTATCCCCTTTCCCTTACTTTCCTGAGGTGTAAGATACCCAATTGAGTGTGTACATTATTCCCTCCTCAAGTTGAATCCAATGAGAGTTAGATTCACTCATTCTTCCTCACCTGCCCCTTCTTCCCTTCCAACAGAACTGCTTTTTCTTGCCACTTTTATGTGAGATAATTTACCCCTTTCTATCTCTCCCTTTCTCTCTCTCTCAATATATTCCTCTCTCATCCCTTAATTTGATTTTTTTAGATATCATCCCTTCATATTCAACTCACCCTATGCTCTCTGTCTATATATATATATATATATATATATATATATATATATATATATATATATATATATGTATATTCCCTTCAACTCCCCTAATACTGAGAAAGGTATCATGAATTACACATATCATCTTTCCATGTAGGAATGTAAACAAAACGGTTCAACTTTAGTAAGTCGCTTATGAATTCTCTTTCTTGTTTAACTTTTCATGCTTCTCTTGATTCTTGTATTTGAAAGCCAAACTTTCTATTCAGCTCTGGTCTTTTCATTGAGAAAGCTTTAAAGTCCTCTATTTTATTGAAAATCCATATTTTGCCTTGGAGCATAATACTCAGTTTTGCTGGGTAGGTGATTCTTGGTTTTAATCCTAGCTCCTTTGACCTCTGGAATATCATATTCCAAGCCCTTTAATCACTTAATGTAGGAGCTGCTAGATCTTGTATTAACCTGATTGTGTTTCCACAATACTCAAATTGTTTCTTTCTGGCCGCTTGCAGTATTTTCTCCTTGACCTGGAAACTCTGGAATTTGGCAACAATATTCCTAGGAGTTTTCTTCTGGGGATCTTTTTCAAGAGGCGATTGGTGGATTCTTTCAATTTCTATTTTGCCCTGTGGCTCCAGAATGTCAAGGTAGTTTTCCTTGATAATTTCTTGAAAGATGATTTCTAGGCTCTTTTTTTGATCATGACTTTCAGGTAGTCCAATAATTTTTAAATTATGTCTCCTGGACCTATTTTCCAGGTCAGTGGTTTTTCCAATGAGATATTTCACATTGTCTTCCATTTTTTCATTCCTTTGGTTCTGTTTTATAATATCTTGATTTCTCATCAAGTCACTAGCTTCCACTTGCTCCAATCTAATTTTTAAGGTGGTATTTTCTTCAGTGGTCTTTTGGACCTCCTTTTCCATTTGTCTAATTCTGCCTTTCAAGGCATTCTTCTCCTCGTTGGCTTTTTGGAGCTCTTTTGACATTTGGGTTAGTCTATTTTTAAGGTGTTATTTTCTTCAGTATTTTTTTGGGTCTCCTTTAGCAAGTTGTTAACTTGTTTTTCATGGTTTTCACACATCACTTTCATTTCTCTTCCCAACTTTCCCTCTATTTCTCTTACTTGCTTTTCCAAATACTTTTTGAGCTCTTCCATGGCCTGAGACCAATTCATATTTGTCTTGGATGCTTTTGATGTAGGCTCTTTGGCTTTGTTGACTTCTTCTGGCTGTATGTTTTGTCACCAAAAAAGGAATCTAGAGTTTGAGTTTGAGTCTGTGTTTGTTTTTGCTGCCTGGCCATGTTCCCAGCCAACTACTTGACCCTTGAGCTTTTTGTCAGGATATGACTGCTTGTAGAATAGAGAGTACTTTGTCCCAAGCTTTAGGGTCCAAGCACTGCTGTTTTCAGAGCTACTTCTACTCCACTGGCACCCCAGGCTCTGTCACGGCAGCACTCCTCCTCCCCCAAAAACCACCAACCAGGACTGCAATACACATCCAAGCAGGGCACAGCAAGAGAATCTTCCTTTGTGCCCAAAAAGTGCTCCTTGTACTCCTGCTCTGATCCTCTGCTAGATTCTTCCCACTGTGTGAGCCAGGGACTTGGGGAGCAGCTGTTACTGGAGCTCTGGAAGCAGCCTCAGGAGCTCCCTACTGCTGCCGCGGCCACCACTGCACCACCTCCGCCACCCGCAGGGCTGGTGGCTGGACCACTCTGAACTCGATTCCTCAGTTTCCCACTAACCTGCTCTTTGGCACTTGTGGGTTAAGCAGTCTGGTAACTGCTACAGCTCAATGATTCATGGCCCTGAGGCCAGTTCCGGCCAGCTGACTCCTGGTCTGGTCTGTCCTGGGCTGCACTCTGCTCCCAGCACCATGCGATAGACCCTTCCCTACAACCATCCAGGCTTTCCTGGGCTGGAGGCCTGTTTCCCTCTGCTATTTCATGGGTTCCGCAGCTCTAGAATTTGTTTAGAGCCATTTTTACAGGTGTTTGGAGGGCTTTGGGGGAGAGCTTAAGCAAGTCCCCGCTTTCCAGCCACCATCTTGGCTTTCTCCACCCCACCCCCCAGGATCTTTTTTGCCCTTGGAGGCCCAAGTGTTCAGGAAAGCTGAGAAGAAATGTTCACCAGAATGAAAGGAATGAATCCTATACTCTCACCACAGAGGAGAGCCCTCTATTGATTTAGTGGGGGAAGTGAGAACAAGACATCTCCTACTATTTGGCATCAGGCCACTATATAGCTACTGTAACCAGAAGTCAAAACACAGCTGTGTTCCTGCATGGCTGCCTGGCATCCTCTGGTTCTGAAACCACAATCACCTGGTGCCCCAAAGAAAAGCTTCCTATGTAGCTTTGAGGTCTCCTTATGGACTGCAGAAGTTGCCACCTGCAGAACTAGCAGGGATATGGTAGGTTGGAGTGGAGAATTCAAAGACAATACATTTCCAAAGGGTATTCTGTTGCATCATGTTTAGGGTGACGGATTAAAGCAGGCAAGTGAGGGAAAATAGCCCAGGACACAGACTCAGGAATGCTTCCTCTGCTACACTGGGTGGAGACAGTTATTATTTTGTCTCCTTTATTATTAAAAAAAAGCAATACAAAAGACAATGCTCTAAGGCACAGACTGATTATATCTTGGGAATTATTTGCACAGTTAATTAGCTGAAACAAATGAGTTAAGAAAACAATCTTAAGAGTCCATGTTACCTTGAGAAAAAAGCAAAGAGACAGAAATACTGCTTAACCTGTAAAAAGGTAATATGCTTGGACCCTTCAACCTTCCTATCAAATATCCAGTAAAGGAAACAACTTGAACCAAGGATCAGATTATTGTTCAATTTCAAAAGCACCTGAATGGAGATTAAGTTGGTATTCTTTGATGAGATGTGACTCAAGCAGATAATTAAACAAGTATGCCGAAAATCACTCCTGGTTACTTAGCTGCCCTTGTACAAGACAAAATCCAAGAACATTTTCTAGCTACTGAGTTCGTTCACTTATGGTACTATGACCTGATATGAGATTTGAGGAATCACTTGCTAACAAGTAGGGAAGCAATTCCATTGCAACCAAAGACTTAATCTTGTGGAATAAGACAATAATTTTCAAAAATGACTAAATGTCACTGGTATGGAGAATACTTGCTAAGCTATGGTGGCCACAATGCTGTCTGGCAGGTTAGTGGCCTGAACTGTCCATAGTGGCTTTAGCTCAAAGGCAAAGGTTAAATCTTCCAAGATCCAAGTTTGTGTTAGTTCACACCACTAAAAAAAAGTAAAGACATACAAATACAGAATCTTACAGACTCTATCTGACACTTTCCTATATGAAACCATATAGGAAACTACATTAATACAGAAGGGAAACCCATGCACTTGGAGTCAAAAGATCTGGGTTAAAGAGACCCAGTCTTGATGGCTATTTGCAGAATGACCATGGACAAACTTAATTTCCTGCAAGCCTCAGATTTCTCATTTCTAAAATTAGGAGAATAACACCCACCCTATTACCTCACAAATGAGATCATGTATTTAAAGTGTTTCATAATTGTAAATTATCATGAAATATCATAAACATGAGCCATTATTTTTATTAGAGAGCAAATTAAAGTAAAACTGATATCAGTGTGCACAATTTCTTCTCCATCTCAAATGTTACCTAAGTTCTTTTAACCCAATTTTCCCATATAATCAGGGCCAACCTCAGGCAAAATTGTGGAGACAAAATTTGACTTCGACCCCTCTCAATTACCGTATCATAATAATTGACATTTCTCAAGTGCTTTAAGATTTACAGAGTACTAACTATATATAACTATCTTATCCTCATAACCCTGTGAAGAAAGTACTACAGGTATCGTTATCTTAATTTTACAGTTAAAGAAGCAGGGTGAAAGAAGCCAAGTGACTTATGCATGGTCATATAGCCAGGGAGGCAATTTTAAAAATCAACTATCTTCTCTTCACGTCTCGTGCTCTTACTGCTGCTTCAGCTAGTGCTCTATGCCTTATCTGCCTGACTTCTTCTCTCTGGAGCCTACCTGTCCCAGGACTTCCTTTTCCTTTACCTTCCCCACCCCCGGAGGTGTTACCCCTCCCAGATGCATTTGCATTTTAAAAGGAAAAACCACAGAGGACCAAAAAGTTTTCATGATTCAAAGAAACAGTGGAAGGATTGGTAGAGGGTTTGATATACCAAGGCAGCTAAATATTCCACCTACTCACAGGGGTTCAAGAAGCAGAGACACAGAACACTTTTTAGGGGATGTATTTTCCTGCAACATGAGAGGCTATGTAGTCTAACCCATACCATAATAGAATTTTCTTTAAAACATACTCAAGAGGGGGTTCTCCAGCCTCTTCTTTGGAAACCTACACTGATGGAAAATTGACTACCTCCTAAAAGAGCGTACTTTACTTTGAGACAGCTCTAATTGCCAGAAAGTTTTTCTTTACCACTAGCTCAAATGCAACTTTATGCAACTTTCACTCACTGCTCCTAGTTCTGGCAAAGATGACAAAAGAAGAAAACTATAATTGGGGGAGGCATTGTGGGAGGATAGGCACGTTGGTCCAACCATTCTGGAAAAAAATTTTAATTTTTAAATTTTAAATTTTTTATTTTAAATCTTATTTTTTTTTTAATTTTTAAATTTTTTTATTTTAAATTTTTAAAAAATTTAGAACTATACCCCTAACATCACTAAGTAGCACACACCTTTTGACCCTGAAATATTGCTACTAGGCATTACCTCCCAAAGAGATCTAAGACACACGGAAGAATCTACATGCACAAAAATATTTATAACAGCACCTTTGTCACAGTAAGGAACTGTAAACATCATTTGGGGAATTTCTGAACAAATTACGGTATATGAATTAATTAAATATAATTTCAATATAATAAAAATAAATACAAAGATGAGTATGAAATGTATAATATGAAATAAGTAGACTAAGGGAAAAAATATTTCCATAATGACCACAATGTGTAATGTAAAAGAAAACAAATTTTTTTAAAACTTCAGAATTCTGATCAATGCTATGACTAATCAGATCTTTAGAATACTGATGATGAAACATGCTTCCCACTTCTTGAGTGGTTAACTAGAGGTATAGAATGAGACCTACATTGTCAGATACTGTCAACGTGTGGATGCATTTTTCTTGACTATACTTATTGGGCAGCTAGGAGATGCAGTGAATAGTGCCCCCAGGGTCTGGAATCAGGAAGACTTGTTTTCCTGAGTTCAAATCCAGCCTTTGGACACTTACTAGCTGTGTGACCCTAGGCAAGTCACTTAACTCTGTTTGCCTCAGCTTCCTCATCTGATGAGTTGGAGAAGGAAATGACAAACCACTCCAGTATCTTTGCCAAGAAAACCCTAAATGAGGTCAGAAAGAGTCAGAAGGTCAGTTCAATCAGACAATCAACTGAACAACAATATTTGTTGTTATAAGAAAAGGTTTCTTTGGTTAGTGAATAATGATAAGGATTTTTAAAAAAGAAAAAGTCATCAGCAAAATTAAACATGGAGAAGACAAAAAGATGTTTAGAAGGGACACATATGGTAATTTTATTATTGTTGTTCCGTTCAATCATATCCAACTCTTCATAACCCTGTGGACCATAGCACACCAGGCATTTCTGTCCTCCACTATCTCCCAAAATCTATCCAAGCTCATGTTCATTGCTTCCATGACACTATCTATCCAACCATCGCCTTTCCCTTTTGCCTTCAAGCTTTCCCCACAGTGAGTCCTGTCTTTTCACCATGTGGCCAATGTATTTAAGCTTCAGCTTCAGTATTTGTCCTTCTAACGAATAGTCAGAGTTAATTTCTTTAAGTATTGATTGATTTGATCTCCTTGCTGTCCAAGGAACTCTCAAAAGTTTTTTATTACTATTCTGTAAATGTAATATTCACTTAAAAAAAACTTCATGCAACAAAAGTTCACTAGGTTATATACACTCCCTTTTTTGTTCTTGTCTTGTAAAATATGTAATAAGAAGGAAAATACATATAGTTTTTTCAAAACAAAGCTGTTTTGTCCCCAATAAACCTTTTCTTCTCTAGGCTAAATGCCTCCAGTTCTTTTAACCAATCCTCTCATGGCATGGTTTTGAGTACCCTCACCATCCTGACCATCAACCTCTAGATGTGCTCCAGTTATCAAGGTCCTTCCTGAAATGTGGCACACACAGCTAACTGAACACAATCCTTAAGGATCAGGACAAAATACAACAGGCTTATTGTGAAAATAGAGTTAACTTTTTGGTTACTACCTCATACCGTTGAGTCATATTGAGCTTACTCCTCATTAAACCTCTAGGTCTTTCATTTGGATAATTTTCAAGCCACAACTCCCCTGCCCTGTCCTGTATTTGTACAGCTGACTATTTTTAACCCAAGCCTAAAGCTTTGCATGCATCCCCATTAATTTTTTTCTTTTCATATTTATTTTTCTTTTAAAATCCAGAATGGCTCAGAAGAATAACTATCAAGGAAATTGATGCCCAAAGCAAAGGGTAGAAGATGGAGAAAACAGAATATTTTAGGTAAGTTGAAGAGCCTTATAAATCGCCTTAATTCAAAAGGAATAGCTCCCGACAGAGACAAAGTAGACCCATCACTTCCAATCTAGTTTCTCCTTCTCTAGCAATGCAGCTAACCCTGCATGGGCTATAGATAAAGGAGTCCACCAGTCACAGAAGATCAGTACTTGGCTAACTAGAGGGACCTGTTCCTACTGAGTCTTTTAAAGATTATGCTCCCCTACCCTCAATTTTGTGACATAGTTTTGTGGAAGTACAGTCACTGATGCATACAACTGTGTCAAGCTTTTATAATGATCAGTGAATTCCCACCCTTTTCATGAAGCTGGAAAATAAAGATAGACTAGAGATGAACATTTAGAACTTTTTGTATAATCTCAATTACCTATCAAATGATAATTAGCAATACACTCACTGTTGTTGTTCAGTCATTTCAGTTATGTCTGACCCTTTGTAACCCTATTTGGGGTTTTCTTGCAAAGATACTAGAGTGATTTGCCATTTCATTCTCCAGCTCATTTTACAGATGAGGAAACTGAGGCAAACAGGATTAAGTGACTTGCCAAGCTAGGAAGTTTCCAAGGCCAGATTTGAACCTGAGAAGATGAATCTTCCTGACTTCAGGACTGGCACTCATTAGATTTACACATTAAGGAAAATTATGCATAGAATACTGTAAAAACATACTAAGACTGAAATTTGCCCATTTCTTCTCAGAAAGGTCCTTGTAGCCTTTAGTTTCCAAGCTTCACAAATGTTTTCCAGATTTTTGCTCTAGTCAAAGTCAACTGGTGACATTATTGTTTGACCTCTTTCTGATGTTCCTTCTACTCCCCAGAAGTAGAACTTCCAGAGCCTTCTCACTCAGAGATCATCTTTTCATATGCCATTTCTAAAAGCCCTAATGATGCTTGTTGGAGAACAGATGCAGCCTGCCTCATGCTTTCTATCTTTTCAAGCCAACAGCTCTCTCATCTTACAGATGTCTTCTTTTGGTTTGTTGCACTCGCCTGCTGTAAGTTGGTCTTTGAATTCTTCCATCTTTCTTTCAGTATCATGAATCAATGCTGACAGCTTCTACATGTTCTTTGTTTCTGCTATGTTCCTCGACATACTTCGCATTCTTAAACATATTCTCAATGTCATCTTTGCTTAATCCACTAGAAGACTGGACCACAATCTATTTTTCATATCCTATGCCTGTATCCTTTGCAGAAACAAGTACAGTTCCATTAGTATCAATGTCAGATGTGACTTCACTCTGTGAAACTCCATGTGGGGCTGGTAGAATTCTAAAGTAAACTGTCCAAGGAGCTTATTGTTTGCAGCCATCTTTCTCTTTAATTTCTACTTGTACTTGACCACCAGCAGCTGTAAAAGACACATGACTTTTCTTAGTCATAACAATTGTGTTCATATTGATTAGTTTGGTGAAGATGCCTCCTTAATGTCTCAATGACCAGAAATAAGAGAGTGATCCAGAAGTAGCACACCTGTGACATCACAAGTTAACATGCCTCCCTGAATGGTAGCTCCAATAGCCACAACCTCAGCAGGATTGACAGCTTTACTAGGGGACTGGCCAAAGAGTTCCTGTACTGTTTGTTGAACCTTGGCCATTATGATCATTCCACCAGCTAATATGACTTCTCCAATGTCACTCTTGCTGACTTTAGCATCTTGTACGGCCTTCTGGCAAGGGACAATAGTCCTCCTGTTGAGATCAGAGATGATCCTCTCAAACTGAGCTCAAGGAAGCTTCATGTTTAAGTGCTTGGGCCCAGAAGCATCATAGTCAAATATGGTAAGTTGACGTCAGTCTGCACAGAAAGAGGAAGCTCATTCTTGGCCTTATACTCACTGAAGATCAATGTCATCTTTGGGCTGGTCAAGTCCTGTCTCTCTCTTGAACTCATTTACTATATACTAGAGCAAGACGTGGTCAAAGTCTTCACCACCTAGGACAGTATCCCCATTGGTGGATTTCACCTCAATTACACCTTTCTCAATTTCCAGTATAGAAGTATCACAAGTCCTACCACCTAAATCACACACAGCAATGATTTTGTCTTCAGATTTTTTAAGCCATAAGCCAAAACAGAAACTGCAGGCTCATTAATCACTTGAAGTACATTTAGACAAGATATTTGCCCAGCATCTCTGGCAGCCTTTCTCTGAGAATCATTAAAAAAGCACACACAGTAATAACAGCACTTTTTGCTGAATGTCCTAGATGGTCCTTTGCAGTCTGCTTCATCTTCATCAGCACAAACATATCTATCCGAATTGGGGAATATAGCTTCCCATGGGCTTACACAAGCATCACCATTGGAGGAACAGACAATTTTGGAAGGAAATTTTTTAATGTTTTTCTACACTTCAGGATCATGAGATCAGTGGCCAATGAGATGCTTGGTGGCATAGCATGTATTGTTTGGGTTGGTGACCACCTATCATTTGACCAACATGCCAACAAGGCACTCACCATCTGCTATGAAGGCTACAATTGAGGGAATGGTTCTGGCACCTTCAGCATCCCCCAGCACCTTTATTTGCTTCCCTTCTATTACTGCCACACAGGAATTAGTTGTACTCAACTCAATACAATAATGACCCCCTTGATTGCTTCTGATACATAGCCTTATGTTGAAATAATTTTAAAAGCTTCTGGAGTAAGACCACTCCAGCCATGCTGGCAGAGGCTCTGGAAGGAGGCTCCAACAAGGCAGGTGAGATGCCAGGAGTCAGTTGCAAAGTGGATTGAGGATTCCAGACACCATTAATTTTCATATTATTAGATCTGACTCATCATTCTAGCCTATAAAGATCCTTTTAGATCTTGAGTTTCTCATCCCATGTGTAAATTATCCCTCCTAGTTTTGTGTCATTTGCAAATTTGATAAGCTTAACCTACTCAGAAGGCACTGATCAAAATGTTGAATAAAATAGAACCAAGGACAGATCCCTATAGTTCTTCAATGGAAACTGACTTCCTAGTTGTCATTTTATCCATTCATATTCTTTGCATTTGCTCATTCTTCTAGTTCCCAATCCAGCCAACAGCACTATCATCCTGCCTTTAATTCTTCATCTTCTCCAAAAAATATGATGAAGCCAATATCAAACATCTTGGTAAGATTCAGATATTAATGTCAATAGCATTCCTCTGATCTACTGGCCTAGTGTAGTTGTTGTTGTGGTTCAGTCATGTCTGACTCTTTGTGACTCTATGGACCATAGTATATCAATACCGTCCATGGCGTTTTCTTGGCAAAGATGCTAGAGTGGTTTGCCATTTCCTTCTCCAGTGGATAAAGGCAAACAGAGGTTCACACAGTTAGCAAATGCCTGAGGCCAAACTTGAACTTAGGTAAATCACAGAGTTTGAGAGTTGGAAGAGACTTTATTAACCATCTAATCCAAACTCATTCATGAAGGGAATATCAATTATAACATACCTGACAAGTGGTCATGAAAACTCTGTATGAAAAACCCTCTCTAGGGAGCCTGTTTTACTTTTTAAATCCTCTAGTTGTTAGGAAATCTTTCCTGACATTGGGCCTTTGCAACTTACACGCACCACTCCCGGTTCTGCCCTCTGAAGCTGAATGGATCAAATCTAATCCTTCCTCCACAGGATAGCCCTTTAGATACTGAATGGTACTTATTGTGTCCTGAATCTTTTCTTCCCCAGGCTAAATGTGCCTAGCTCCTTCAACAGATCCTCATGTGACTCGGACTCAAGACAATTCACCATCCTGTTTGCCCTTCTCTAGACACTATCTAGCTTATTAATGTTTTTCTTAATCTGTGGCACTAAAATTGAATATAGTACTCCAGGTGAGATCCGATGGTGGCAGAGTATAATAGGATTATCACCTCCCACTTTATCAAAATCTTTGCTAAAATCTAGGTAAATTGTATCTGCACGATTCTTTTCATTAACTGATTTGTTAATACTATATTCTGTTCGGTATTGCCTGTTCTTGATGAAGCCATCCTGGTTCTTAGTATTCGCCACTTGCCTTTCCAGTTGTTTGCTAATGGGATTATTACTTTCTTGAGAGGTATGCATTTTTATTAGGGAAGGGAATAAGCATTTATATAGCATCTACTATGTGCCTGGCACTATGCCAAGTGCTTTACAAACATTATTTCATTTGATTCTCACAACAATCCTGTGAAATGGGTGCAATTATTATCCCAATTTTACAATTGAGGAAACTGAGATAAATAGTGGTTAAGTGACTTGCCCAAGGTCACACAGTTAGTAAATGTTTGAGGCAGAATTGAATTCCAGTTTTCCTAACTCCAGGCCCAGTGTTCCATGTTCTGGATCACCTAGCTGCCTCTTAAATTCAGGCCCAGATTACATATTTTTTTTTGGCCTCCTACACTATTAAATTATATTGAGTTTTGCAATTGACAAAAAGCCAAGATATTTTTCAGAAAAATACTGCCTATCCATGCCTTTTCTATCGTATACTTGTGAAGTCTGGGTTTTTGTACCCAAGTATAAGACTTTACATTTATCCCTATTAAATTTCTTTTTGCTAGACTCAGTCCAATGCTGTAACTGCCAACATACTTTTGAATTCTGACTGTCATCCATTCTTAGCTATCCCTCCCTGTCATCTGAAAATTTGATAAGTATATTATCTATGCCTTTATCTGACTCATTGATAGAATTATTAAACAGCATAGAACAAACACAAATCCACAGGGGATCTGTTTCCCCTAGAGGCATTGATACCGAACTATTAAAATCTATTGCTCGAATATAGCTATCTATTTAGTTCCAAATGCTATTAGTTTTATTAGTGGCTACTCTATACCCCTTCAATTTTTCCATAAGAAGAACATGAGACTTCATCAAAATCTTTGCTAAAATCTAGGTAAATTATATCCACGGAAGTCTTTTCATTAACTGATTTGTTAATACTACATAAAAAAAGAAATGGGTTGGTTTTGTTCGGTATTAACCTGTTCTTGATGAAGCCGTGCTGGTTCTTAGTATTCACCACTTGACTTTCTAATTGTTTGCTAAGCATCTCTTTAAGGATTCATTTTTTACTTTTCCCAGGAATCAAAGTTATGTTTACTGCCTTATATAGTTTGCTTACTCTTCTCTTTCTTTGTTGAAAACAAAGACATGTGTTCAAAGAAATAGAAACAAAATAAAATATTAAACAGCTCTTCCCTTCTTTCTGTTGTCACTTATCATTTTTCCCATCCATCCCAGACAAAGGTCCAGCCTTTTTTTTTTCTGATGCTCCTTTTTTCTTCCAACATCACTAAAAACTCTACCTTTTTGTTGACTTTAGTGTACCTGGCCAGTCTCATTCTGAGTTTTTCATTCTTATTTTTACAGGACCATGGCACACTCTTGTACCAACTCTCTGTTACCTGATCTTGCTGCCATTTTCTGTACATTCCTTTTTAAAAGAAATCATCTTGAGTCAACTTCCTTTACAGAATTTGAGACCACAGAATCCTACTTCTCTAATTTCCGAGCTCCTAATACCATTCCTTCTAAATCTAGAGGCTATGTCATACTACTCTTGGCTTTCCCAATGTATTACTTACTTCTTCCCAAGACCCTCATCCTTTCTACTATTTATTCTTCTTGAGTAGAATGAGAACAAGAATATTAATTCCCCTTGTTGCTTCCTTTACCTTTTGAAGAATGACATTATTAGCAAGGCAAGAACTTTTATCAACTGTTAAGTTTATTTTTATGATAAACAGCATAAAATAATATATGGAGAGGTTGCCTCGGAGCCAGAAGACCTCAGTTCAAGTCCCGTGTCTGATTCTTGTTAGCTATATGACCTTGGGCAAGTCATTTAACCTCCTCAAGGCCTCTGTTTATTGATCTGTAAAATGAAAGGTTAGACTATATGTTTTTTTATGTCCCTTCCAACTCTATGATGATTTTTCCCATGAATATACTGCTTGTGTGACCTTAGGCAAGTCATTTAATATATCAGTGCTAAAGGCAACTTGCTGAGACTTTAAGTCGCAGAGAAGGTGCTAACCTGCACTGGTGGAAGGAGTTTTCTCTTCCAGGAGTTCCCTATAGCAATGAAAGTACAGGTCCAGTTGATATCTGTATCAGGTTCTTGCTGCTGTTGATATTGTTATTTTTATAGTGAGACAGCCCTATGTAGTTGGTGTTGTTCCTCATTACTATATCATGCTTCACTGGTACTGTAGGTATGAGCTATTTCCTAAAGTTATTGTCTATTTCCTTCTGCTATGGTGGGTGGTCTGTAGTATATACTAAAATTCACTTGTCTTTTCCCCCCTCCATTATTCTCATCCAAATTTGCTTACCATCATGCTTCCCCCACTCTGGTTTTTGAAATTCCTAACATCAATGTTCTTTTTGATAAGCAATGTTACTTGACTACTCCTTTTACTTAACCTGTTTCTTTTCCATAGATTATGCCTTTCATTTCCATATTTTAGTAATAAACCCCCTGCTGTTATCCCAGTGACAGTTCTGTCAAATATATCTCCTTTCATTAACATCTTTAGTTATCTTTGTTTCTTTGTTTTTGTTGTTCAGTCATTTCAGTCATGTCTGATTCTTCTGTGACTCCATCTAAGGTTTTCTTAGCAAACATACTAGAGTGGTTTACTATTTCCTTCTCCAGCTCATTTTACAGATAAGGAAACTGAGGCAAACAGGGAAAGTGACTTACCTAGGGTCATGCAGTTAGTAAGTATCTGAGGCCAGATTTAAACTCAGGAAGATAAGTCTTACTGACTCCAAGCCCATCACTCCACCACCTAGCTGCCTCATCTTTGTTTCCTACCCATACGTAATTCATGCATTTGTGGATTAATCATCTGAACTTACAGGTTATATGGCTCTTTCTGGAATATTGTCTCCTGGAATTATCAGACCTCTTCACTGTTACTCTGTTTCATATCATACATGCTACTTTCTGTGGTATTTATCTTGGTGCTTTTATGTGGCCAATTGTCTTCCTCAAAACCATTTCATTTTCAATTTAGCTCTTTCTTAATCAGATCCCAAAAATTTGCAGATGAACACATATTTTATGACCTCTTACTAGATCACGTTTTATAGGGGAAAAAAAGAGGCTGCTACTAACCAACAAATGAATTCAGGAGACAGAGCTCCTAATTATAGCTCTGCCACTAATTAGCTGTGTGGCTGGGGACAAGTCATTTTTACTTTTATGTAACTCAGTTTGCCCATATGTATAATAAAGAGGCTGGACCAGAAGGTCTCATATGTTTCATGGTAACGTGCTATGACTAGAAGATTCTGTGATCTAGCTAAAGAAGCCACAAGAATACTACCCCAAGTCTGAGTTGTGGAGGTTTGGTGACCATCCCAACTCCTTACCTACTTTAAAATTATGTTAATTTACCAAGGAGTAGTTACATTATTAGCAGACATCTCTGAGTCAACATAGAACACTGTATTTATACTTCTACTGAAAACTCTCCTCTTGAAGGATTTGGTTACCCACTTGCTAGATCAGTTACTTACAATGTTAAGGATTATATTCATTTTGTTCTAAGTGGGGAAAAGGCAAAAGGCAAAGAAGAAGAAGTAAGAAGAGCAAGAGAAAAAGACCCTACCAGCTGTCTCTTTTGTCTTTCTTAGTAAATATAAACTAAATATAAACCACACTGTTGTACCACTTGAGCTCTTTTTACTCTTTTTGAAAACTTTGAATTGGAAATATAATGTTTCCAGCTAAGCCTTGGTGGAAAGACAGGAAGCACAAATCCATTTTCTTAGACTAGATAAAGATTGTAGAATATCTATTTTGTCATCATAAAATACATCGAATTGTATCTGTGTTGTTCTTAGTAACTTTACTGCAGTGAGTGAGAATCAGGATTCAATCCTAGCATTAAGCACTATTGTACTATATATAATGGTGAATCACTGAGTCTCACAATGGGAAGTGACTTCTGAGGCTTTCCAGTGCAAACCATACCTGAAAAAAAATTCCTTCTACAACATACTCAGCAAAGGATTATCTAGACCTTGTCTCAAAACCTCCAGTCAAGGGAAACCCACTGCTGTCCATTCCATCCCTGAATTGTTCTAATTGTTAGGCAGTTTTTCTTACATGGAGTTTAAATTGCCTCTGTAACGTCCACCTGAAGTTCATAGATCTGTCCTTCAAAGCCTAACAGAACAAATCTAATCCTTCCCCGCAGCAGCCCTTTAGTTCATATATATTCTCATGTTATTGTTTTTTTATTTCTCTTCTTCTAGATTGTCTTTCACTTCTGCATATTTGCATTCCTAATCCATTGTTTTCTCATTTTTTTCCACTGCAGATTCCAGTTTTTCTTTTCTGTTCATTATTTTTTATTATGCAGGTCATAAATTCTATTCTCACAATTTTCATTTCTCTTTCTGAACCTCTCAGGAACAATGTGTTGTGATTCTATGTTCTCAAATTCCATGGCCTTTTTCTCATCAAGTATAGGATCATTTTCACTTGTTCTGCATTTATTTTTTATTTATTCGTAGATATCTGAACTTGTTAATTAGATCTGGAGGCCATGTTTCTTTCTGCTGTTAATGTTTTCCCTGTTGATTTATCTGCTTATGTTCAAGTTCTTTGAGTTTTCTTCTTCCTGATAGCTTCAATAATTTTAGTCTTTTCCTCCTATGATTTTCTCCTGTTGTTCACTTTCTGATTCTCTGACTTACTCCCCTCTGATGGTGGTTTTCTTGGGGACTGAATCTCAAAGTGTCTCAGCTTCCTTCCATTCTGATCAATTCATGGTATACCAGCCTAGGTCTCTGCCCCAAGTGACTTTTGGGTGGACAGAACTAGCCCCAAGGAAAAAAATATTCATCTATACTAAAGGAGTAGTTTCAAAAGGGAAAAGGAATCTCTCCATCACTATTGTGTTTGGGGAAAAAACACTCCCTCTGAAATATTCAGAAGTATGAATCAGATGTGTAAAATATAATTTGTAATACACTTCTCCCTTCACTTTTAAGAACAAGTCTTTTTTTTTCTTGGCATAAAATATCTGCAATTGGAGCATGTAGAAAAATTGGCAGCACTTCCATGGTTGTATGAAAATATCTTCCTATGTGATTTGGAAAATCCAAATGATGCTAAGAATAGTCCAAGAGAGACACCATAGTATTGTTGATCCAGAGCCAGCCCTGGAGTCAGAAAGATCTGGATTCAAGTCCTACTTTTAACAAGATTGGCTGAGTGGTCCTCAAGAAGACATTTAATCTTTCAGTGATAGAGAGTTGATATGCTTCAGTGGTGGGAGTTTGCACACTGAGAATAATAAGGAATGAAATCACTTTCTGTCTAGCTATCTGATCATATTGCTTGGGGCTATTTGCTCGATATGTATTCTACAATTCTACATTTTGGTTAGGTATTTGTAGAATATGTTAGGGCTGAAATAAAATGTGATAAGTGAGGCACAGAACAAATAGGGTGTGAGAAGACAAATATCACTAGAATTAGAAACCCATGTTTTATATCAATAGTTAAACATCCTGCCTTACCAAAAGTAAAATGGAAAGTCTGATCCATCTAAGTGGTCCTTGGTTATTCCATAAATCTCAGTATTACATCATATTATTCCCTTTTACTCTAAAAGCATTTTGGGTTTTTTAGGACATTGTCAGTTGATATTTTCAGAGAATTAGTCATTGCCTATCTATGCTTAATATTATAAAGTCTTTCAACAATGTCACTGACTGCATATTGAAAAAGAAAGAAAGGAAATGAATATTGTGACTATAACAATTCAGTCTATATATGGGAAAAATGGATAGCTTATGATTTATGTGTTCTCACTTTTTTTTTTAGTCATTTGCCTCTTCCTGATGAAAGTTGATGGGAAAAAGCTTAATTAATTATAGTTATTTAGTCCATTATAGGTATTCATTCCAACCTCCCTGGACATAGTAAAGAAAAGGAAAATAAGCTAAAAAGGGCAACTATGACTTTTTGATCTGACAAAATAGATATCACCAAGTCAGAGTACTCGATATACCTTATTCATGGGGAATATCTACAGACCCTTCAAACAGTCTTTGTAGTCTCGTTTTAGACATAGTTGTAAGCTATTTGATTCTACATCCTAGATCTATGGTTCTATGATTCCTACTAGCCCCCAGGAATGTCTTTTGTTGGGCCTCCTTTAAGGAACCAGAGTCCTCAGAGCTGAGAGCTTGGCCAGGCTAATGGTATTGGAAAGAGTAAGCTTCAGTCATCTTAGGACACTTATTTGTGTGTAAAATATAATGTTGGGTGTTGATGCTACTCTATGTACACTATATTACTTTAAATAATTGCTCTCCCTAGTAGATTATGGAAAAAATAGAATAGATTGAGAATTTCAGAATAGCCTTTGAGATTAAAAACCATCTTTAAGGAGATGAGCCTGGATAAAGGCACCATGAAATCAAAGGGGAAATGGGGGGGGGGATAGGAAAATGCCAAATTCTGGTATCTAATAATAGCTCACATTTATATAGCACTTTAAAATATATACAATTACATAATCTAGATCTGGAAGGAACCAGAACTCATATAGTTCAGTGCCCTTCATTTTACAAGAAACTGAGACCCAGAGAAAGATATGGCTTGCCCAGGACCACATAGCCAGTACTGTCAGAAGCAGTACTTGAAAGCAATTCTTTTTTACTTCACAACAGTGCTCTTTCTATCCACCAAGATAATTTATTCAGGAAGACTCTATATTGATTAATGATTGTAAAAACTAAAACAATTGAAATAAGTATTCAGAAAAAAAAGGAAAGAAAAAAATTTTTGAATGCTCAAATATGGTTTTCTGTCAAGTAATTTTATTCTTCTTTGTTCAGAGAGGGATAGTAGGAAACACAAACTAATAAAAAGTGCTTATTAATTGAAAAAATAAAAATAATAATAAACTTTTAAAAAATAAAGTGATTTTATAAAAACCTTGCCAGGGATTAGGAGGTATTGGTTTTATTTTATAATATAAAAATAAAATTTTTATTTTATAATAGAAAGTAATAAAATTTTATTTTATAATAGAAAAAAATTTATAATGGAAAATAATAGAAAAATAAAATTCAACCTAAACATACTCTGGGAGTTTTTAAGCAGAAGGAAGCCATGAGAATGTAATCTTTTGTACGTGAGGATGACCATTGTCACAAGACTTCAATACGTGATGATCTTTTCCATTTAAGATTAATTGGGAAATTCCTTGACTAAAAAAAGAATTAGCACCATGAAGTTAGCAAGTAGTTAGGAACCCACAGTAAGAGATGACAAACCTAAAAGCAGGTTGGACAAGGTCCTACATGGTGATGTCATTCTGAAGTATACCTCGAGTCAGTGTATTCCAGGGCTTTTAAAAAAATGTAGCCAGAAGAATTCAGCCGGATGTGTCTAGATGACAAGTTGAGCACTTAATAATATAACACAAGCCAACCCTCCGGTGACTACTTTTGGCAAACAATTTTTTTCCCTATATGGACTGCTAACAATAACAAAACAAAAATCAAAGGAAATGACAGCAAATTTCCAGGCTAAAATAAGAAGCTAGAAACTGACAAATTAAACAATGATTTATATACACATGTAGATATACATACATTTATTTATTTAATAAAACAATTCTAATTTCATTTTGGAAAAGAACAAATTCCAGGATACAAAAGAGATACCACCAGACAGACAGTCAACACTAAAACATCTAATATTTTTTTTCTATACCTTAGTTACATCAGTGATAGACTTTATAAATATAGTAATAATGGATAGATGGAGCAGAGAGTTCCCTCCACTGTGACCTGAAGCAGATATACAGGAATGGGAAGTGCAGAGGCTCACCTGGAATTTGAGAACATAGAATCACAACACATTGTTCCTGAGAGGTTCAGAAAGAGAAATGAAAATTGTGAGAATAGAATTTATGACCTGCATAATAAAAAATAATGAACAGAATAGAAAAACTGGAATCTGCAGTGGAAAAAAATGAGAAAACAATGGATTAGGAATGCAAATATTGTTTTTTTCCACTTCCCTTGACAGCTCAAAACATCCCTTAAAAACTAAGTTTTAGGAAGTTGTGACATCCCAGCATAGTTTGTGGTGCCACGGACCAAATGAGGGAGTCAAAGGTGCCTTTGAGCTCTGAATCTTTGATCCTATGCACTACTAACATGATTCTAGAAGATCCACTTCACCACTCTTGGTCTTCTGTATCTCCAAAATGAAGGAGCTAGATTAATTAATCTCTAAGAATCCCTAAAGGGCAGCTAGATGGTGAAGTGGATAAAGCCCTGAGACCTGGAGTCAGGAAGGTTCATCTTCCTGAGTTCAAATCTGACCTCAGACATTTACTAGCTGTGTGACCCTGGGCAAATCACTTAACCTTGTTTGCCTCAGTTTTTTTCACTTGAAAAATGAGCTGAAGAAGGGAATGGCAAACCACTCCAGTATCTTTCCCAAGAAAACCCCAAAAGAGATCAAAAAGAGTCACAAAGACTGAAAATGAATGAACAAGAATCCTTCTGCCTGTGACATTCTGTGGTCTTTGTTGCTATCCAGTGCACTGAGTCAAAACAGGTAGCCTCACAGAATACACTGAAATTGGCATTTCCTTGTGGTACATCGAAATGGAAGGCACAATGGATTTGGAGGCAGATGACCTGTGTTCAAATCTTGGCTCTCCTACTCACTACTTGTGTGACCTTTGGCAAGTTTCTAATTTCTCTGGGCCTCAGTTTCCTCATCTGGAGACAAAGAGGTCAGACTCAACCTTTAAAATATCTTCTAATTCCAAATATGCTCTAATGCCTGGTCTGAGGCTCATTCAAAAGCATTGGAAAATCATAGAATCACAAATTTACAGCTGGAAGTGACTTTAAAAGTGATTGAGTCCAAGTCCTTCATTGTATAAATGAGGAAACTGAGGCTCAGAAAGCTGGCCCTGGGTCATGCAGTTAAATCCACCATTCCTAGGTTCTAAGTGAAATGATCCTTGGCAATTACATCCTCACCCCTCCAATCCTTTAGATTAAAGAATCCTTCTAGAGAAGCTCTGAGTTGTTGTTGTTGGTGGTGGTGGTGGTGGCGGCAGCAGCAGCGGTGGCAGTGGCAGTGATGGTGGCAGTAGCAGCGGTGGTGGTGGTGACAGTGTTCCTTCAGTTTCAAAGAGGATCAATGACATCACTGGTGATGTGCTGACTTGCTCATGAATTGGATTTAACTAAGATAGAGTTGAGCAAAATCTTCAGTCAGTCTCTCTCTCCCTCTCTCTCTCTCTCTCTCTCTCTCTCTCTCTCTCTCTCTCTCTCTCTCTCTCTCTCTCTCTCTCTCTCTCTCTCTCTCTCTCTCTCCCAGAGTCATTGAAGTTCAGTGGCAAGAGCAAAGTCAAGATGACTGGAGATGGTTCAAGATTCAGTGGATGACCTAGGTGTCTTTGATGTCTGATCAAGCTCTAAGCACTCCACAGTGCCTGCTTCAGCTGCCTTCATGGCCCATTGGAATAAATTGTTCACATCTGCCTAGTCTGATAGGGAGAATTTTCTTCAAATATTCGGAGGTCCAAGGAAAGAACTAGGGCCCATGAATTCAGAAAGGTAGGTTAAATTATCTTCTCTATCAGATGCTTCTAAAATCTATTTAGAATGTTAGGATCCAGTCCTGACATCTGTCTTAACTTCTAGTCTTACATTCACAACTACCCATTGAATATATTTTTTGATGTTGTTGCAAGGCAGTTGGGGTTAAGTGACTTGTCCAGGGTCACACAAGTGTCTGTGTGTCTGAGGCCGGATCTGAACTCAGATCCTCCCTGACTCCAGGGCCAGTGCTCTATCCACTGCATCACCTAGCTGCCTAAGCCTACTGGCTATATTAAGAGAAACTCTGAATAGATAAAGAAGCAAGGAGGACTAAGACCTAGCATTCCAAATATTACTTATGAAACTATGCACCAGGAAGCACAATTATAGAAAGACAAAAGGATATATTTGTCTGCCTATGACCTCCTACCTAAAGGCAAGATCTGCATGCATCAAACACAGTAAAGAAAACATGAGTCAGCACTACAGGACCCCATCATTTGCATGTAGAAAGGTGACCTCACACTGGTCATCAGCAGGAATCATAGTCCTGTTTGTTGCTCATGCTCTAAGAATCTTCTCCTTCCAAAAAACAAAGGAAACGCATGCACATACATACACACATCCAATCTACTAGCACTTGTTAAATGTCCAACTAGTTCCTTCTCCTCCACCCCTCTTTAAATACAAAGCCTCAAAGAACCAGCTCTTCCCCTCAAAACTGATATGCCTCCCTAAGAATTCTAATCGGAAATGAATATTACTGTGGATGACTGGTGACAGTTTGTGGAACTCATTACCACTCAATCCAACTGCTTTGCCATATTTCGGGTGTTTACTTGAAGATATTTCTTCTCTTCTTTAAGACATAAAAATACAATCTTTAGTATTATTATTATCACTCAACATTTACAGAGTGCTAAACACTGCCTAAGTGTTAGCAGCAACGAACGGAACAAACCCAAAGACCCTGTAGATCCAGGGTCCACGTGACTTTTGATGAGGGCTGTTCTGACATATTAGTGAAGTCCACACAGTGAGCTTGAAGGGAAGAAATGACACCCCCACCCTTAAGAGTCCTCTCCAAAAAAAATCTGTCTTCAACAGACTTGCCACTTTGGATGCCTGGATTCATGCCTTTGGGTGAATGCACTGTTCCCTGTTGAAAAGATGTAAATGCTATTCAACCAAGCACCTGGAGGAATGATGCATAAGCAACATCAGTTATTAATGCTTCAAGGTGAACATATTGTATTTGACTTTATCCAACTGACAACAACTTGAGAACAAGCTTTCATAAGGTCAATCCTTCTCTTGGGATATTGCTTGAGCTAGACAGGTCTAGGAACACCTAGTAACTGATTAGTCAGAGGGGCACTTGGAGGCCAAAGAGAGGGGATGCAAACAGAAGTGCTGAAAGGGAAGGGGAGCATTCGAAACCATCTAAGACTCACAAAATGGCAGAGCAGAAAGGGACCTTGGAGATCATCTCTATCCCATTCCCTTATTTAAGATACTGAGTCCTGAGAGACTAAATGAATTGTCTAAGGTTACCCAGCTAACAAGTGGCAGAATGTATGTTTAAACATTGCATTTTGACTCTGTAGGAGCTGAAGTAAGAGGATAGAATTATATGCCCAGAAGAAAGTGTAATTCAAAAAGTTAGTTAGTGATCCCCTGTTCCCCTTTCCCCCTCAATTCAGCCTGTAATCCTTATAAACATAATCCTATATAATAATCCTATATAAACACGCCAAACTTATTTGTCCAAGTGCTGGGATGAGTCTCAGAAATCAATTAACCTAGAAGTGTGATACACTGGAAAGAGCATCAGAGAGCCTGCGTTTGAAACCTTGTTTGGTTACTTACTACCCTGAGTGTGATTTTGAATAATTCCTTCACCTTCTAGGAATTCAGTTCCCTCATCTGTCAAATGAAGAGACTGGAGTAGAGGGTATCCAAGCTCACTTCCAGCCCCAAATTCCATTCCCTTCCCCATTTCAAAAATGAGGAAATGGAGACCCACAGCAATAAAGCAACCTGCCAAGCCTACCCAAGGAACAGAGAGAGAAATGGAAGGCAATCTCAGGCTAGAAGTAGACAGAGCACTGGGCCTGCAGTTAGGAAGACCCAAATTCAAATTCAGCCTCAGACTTTTGCTAGTTGTTTGACCTTGGGCAAGTCATTTAACCTCTTTTTGCCTTAGTTTCTTCATCTGTAAAATGGAGGTAATTATAGGAACTACCTCCCAGGGTTCTTGTAAGGATCAAATGAGATAATAATTGTAAAGCATTTAGCACAGTCCCTGGCATAAAGTAATCACTATATAAATGTTAGCTGCTATTATTATTTTAATTACTGGGCCAAAGTTTCATTTTCAAGTTTTTCGAAGTTTGGCTAAGGTCACCATGCTTTCTGTGGAATAAGGGTGAGCTCTATAGATAGAGCAGTATGATGGCCCATTTATTGTTAAACAATTTCGAGAACTTAAGTGAGTCACAGGAAATGGGTTTGTGTAGTATTTGTGTGCTGGTACTCTCTTGAAATTCATCATCTGGGGTAGGTTTAAGGTGACCTTTTGACTCACTATGTGGAATTAGTATGGTCCTTGACCAGGAAGCCACAATCTAAGTCAGATACCAGAGAGTCCAAATCTAAGTCTAATACTTTTTTAACTATAACTTCAAATTAACGTGAGAAGATTCAAAGCCAGTGTCAACATATACATGCGTGTACGTTTTTAAATACTGAAATTTCCATTGCCCAGGTAAATCTTTCTGCTACCAGTACAAACTAGTGTCACTGCAATTATGATACTATGATGAGTCAGACCTGACAGAAAGGGACATGTGAAAGGCGTGTAACAGAAACACAGCTTACTATACATCATGCTATGAGGTTTGAGGTCCCAAGGATAGAAGTGATTCACGATCCCAGACCTTCCATTGTCATGAGACTGTGTACCTAGGTTCGGGATCATTGTGCCATGAGGGCCACAAAGGTGGAAGAGGAACAGGACAGTCACTGCTGAGGTTTTGTGGCCTGTAGGAGAGGGGGAGGCAACCACCACAGCACATGACTGTGAATGGTCAAGCCCAGCAGTTCCAGAGACCAGAAAAGTGGATAATTTTTGCTTCTTATATACTGCAGTCAAGCAAAAAATCTGTGCCTTCAACATTTACACATCCACTTGACTTATCATAAGATAAATACCTATGGGCCACAGAAAGTACAATGTTGTCGTTTTTAAAACATGTGCATGTATAAAAAGTAACATTAAAGTATATCTTTCTCTGAATCTTCACCCTCTGTTTTTGCCTGTTCCTAGTCTAATCTGTCAAAATCACATCTGCCACGGGCTTGTGAAATTTCCCTTACTAGTTAATCCTTTGGGTTGCGGCACGGAAGGTCTTGAAGGACTAGGTATTAAAAATAAACAGTATTATAAATTATTGTAGGTGGAAAGAAGAGCATTTGGTTCAATGCTAGTGATTCAATCATTTTATTCACTCAGCTAAAACTAAATAAACACTTACTATGTGCAATGCGGTGGCAGCTAGGAGACCTAGTGGGTAGAGCACTGGACTTGGAGTCAGGAAGACCGGAGTTCAAATCCAGCCTCAGAAATTTCCCAACTGTATGACTTTGGGCAAGTACTTAACCTCTGTTTGCTATCTAGGAAGGAAATGATGAACCACTCCAGTATCTTTGCCAGGAAAACCCAATAGACAGAGGTCCACAGGATTATGAAGAGTCGGACACTACTGAAACAACCATACAACAACAACAAATATGCAACGTACTAGGCTTGGCACTAGCAGACACAAAGATAGTAAGGAATAATGGTAGGAAGAGATCATAGGATCATAGATTTAGAACTGAAAGTGACCCAGGAACCATCTAATCCAACTCTTTCATTTTAAAATGAGGAAACAGTCTCAGAGACATTAGCTGACTTGCCCCAGAACCCACAGCTATTAAATGTCAGAGGCAGGATCTGAACTCAGGTCTTCCTGGCTCCAAGTCCAGTACTCTGTGAACTAGAGGTGTCAAAAATCTGAACCATAACACTCTTGAGGGCTTCCTGAATGAGATTAAAATGTAGTTCCTATATGATTTTAGTGGGTTGGGGTATCAATTTTTTAAAAAGGGAATATATCAACATGCAGTTTTCCAAGTTTTCTTATGTGAGACTCTCAGGGACTCTGGGATACATTGTAGGGGCTCCCGCTTTTGAGTGTGACACCACTGCTATATACTATGCATGGATAAAATACAAATTAGCACATAAATACAGAAGAGTGTAAAGTACTATCACAAGAGGAAGAAGCTACTCCAGCTATAGGGATCAGGGAGGAATTCATGGATGACAGCCATGCCTTGATTGGTCTCCTTGCCTCAAGTCTCTTCCTTCTCCCATTTTGCTCTGCACATAGTTGCCCAAGGGGTATTCCTAAAGCATAAATACCACGTCACTCTGCCAGTGACTCCTTATTTATTAGCTCTAGGACAGTGGTTCTTAACATGTATATGATAACAGTCTAGTGAAGCCTCTTAAGAATGATGTTTCTACTTATTTTTTAAGTTTTTCTTTTTTTAATAGTATTTTATTTTTTCCAATTACATGTAAAGACAATTTTCAACATTCATTTTTATAAGATTTTGAATTCCAAATTTTTCTCTCTTCATCCCTTCCCACTCCATCCCCCTTCCCTCCCCAAGCAATCTGATATAAGCTATCCATGTGCAATCATGTAAAACATATTTCCACATTAGTCATGTTGTGAAAGAAACAGAACAAAAGGGAAAAACCATGGGAAAAAATAAAACAAAGAAAGTGAAAACTAGTATGCTTCAATTTGTATTCGGACTCCGTCGGTTCTTGCTCTGGGTGTGGACAGTATTTGAGTCCTTTGGAATTGTCTTGGATTGCCACATTGCTGAGAAGTGCTGGATCTACCATAGCTGATCATAGCACAATGTTGCTGTTGCTGTGTACAATGTTCTCCTGGTTCTGCTCACTGCATTCAGCATCAGTTTATGTAAGTCTTTCCAGGTTTCAGAATGTTGTTTTTAAATGCACAAAATAAAATGCATGGGATTACCAAGCAAACCATCAATATTGAAATTGAGTTATCAAAATACTTTTTTAAAATATATTCCTAGGCCAGGGGTGAGGAACCTGTGGCCTTGAGGCCACCCCTCTACGTCCTCAAGCATGGCCCTTTGACAGAATCCAAACTGAAACATGTAACCTCAGGGCCGCAGGTTCCCCACCCCTGTCCTAGGCCCTAAGTTAAGAAATTCTGCTCTAGGATCAAATATGGTCTCCTCTTTTGGATTTTAAAGCCTTTTGTTCCCTTCATAGAATAAGTAAGAAGTCACTATGAATGTACCACAAGTAATGACTTCATTCCAACTTAATTTTCTAGTCTTGTTCAGTCGTGTCTGACTCTTTATAATCCTTTGGATCATATTTCTATCCATTGGATTTTCTTGGCAAAGACACTGGAATGGTTTGCCATTTCCTTCTCCAGTGGATCAAGGCAAACAGAGGTTAAATGACTTGCCCAGGGTCACACAACAGAGGCTGGATTTAAACTCATGTCTTCCTGACTCCAGACTGAGCTTTCTCCACCACTCCATCTAGCTGCCTCATTTTCCAGCCTTAGGGTACATTATTACCCCCTTCTTGCACCCTATGGTCCAACCAAACTAGGCTTCTTGATCTTCCTCACACATGACAGAACTGCTAGTTCCCAGCTCCCTGCTAGTTCCATGCTTTGGTCTAAGCTGTCCCCAGTGTCTGGAATGTATAACCTTCTCACCTAATAATCCTTAGTTTCCTACAAAGCTCACCTCAAATGCCTCTTCCTCCAGGAGTCCTCCTTCAGCTGCTAGTGCCTCCCCCACAAAATTGCCTTGATTTTGCATATATTTTGTATAAACTCAGATGTGTATATGTTGTCTTTCACCAAAAAAGTGATCACTTGATCTTCTTAATGGCAGAGACTTTTTTTTCTATGTATTCTCTATGCCTAGTACAGTGTGTAGCACGTAGCAGGTGCTTAATAAATGTCTGTTGATTGGTTGATTAATTAGGGACATTTAAACTGTGCCATCAAACATAGCATGTCATCATGTAAGGCTAGAGTAGGAAACTCCAGTAAGAGAGTGAACAGGAACAAAAACACTTCTAGGATCCAACTGGAGGATAGCAATCCTTTGATTTGGCTGGAGCACAGAGTATGTGAGGAGGAGTAGTGTGAGACAAACATGGAAATAGAGGCAGCCAAGATATGTTGAAGAAAGTGAAACCCAAAGAAGAGATCTACCTAAAGCTATGCAAGTTTCTTTTAATTCTGAACTTAACAAAACACCAAAGAAAAATGAGAATTTTTATCCACAAAATAGAACAGAAAATGAAACTGCATACCTCTATCACATACAACTTGCTTTCCCTTCTAAGAATACAATAACTTTGACATGCCACTTTCTAAAGCTGTCCTGTCTATATACAGTAAATTAATGGCAGAATTAGGAATACTTTTCCCCCTGAATCTTTGACTCTCCCCTGAGAAGTAGCCCCACCAATGGGGCAGCAAAATCGACCCCAAAGAGCTCTGCTTCTCCAGATGAACCCAGGCCTCTTTATTTATGGCCCACTGTTCCCCCCACCCCATTCCAGACTACTTCCAACAAATTATCTGTGTACAAGTATCATGTTAGTGTATTATCATTCATTAACACCTTCCTGAACATTAATTGGTCAGATTAGCTTCCCTCCTCTATCTAACAGGGGCTTGAAGGTACAGGATACAAAATAAGGAAAGGTAGAAAGAACAGGTCTGAGTAGATAGTGGGAATAGGGAGCAACAGCTTTGGGGCAACAAGGAGAAAAAAAGGGGGATGCAAAAGCCCCAAAACAAACTATCAGTGTAGACACTGGACTTTAGAATGACCTTAAATAGATTGCAGAAGAATTAAATGCACCACTAGAGAAAAACAAAAGACCCCCAGATAAAAATTCTTAGTATAATTTTTTTAAAAGCCACACATATCAGACCTCGTACCTCAGTACTTTTGTCTTGGCATCTCCAGCACTTGGCCCAGCTCCTGACATGTAGTCGATCACCAATAAATGCTTGTTGCATTGAAATCAATTCAACAGAACTGTGAGCTCGTTGACATGGGCCCTTCTTGTAAGTACTCCCTCCAAAAGGCCCCACATAATTTGGGAAAGTAAAGCAGGCAGTACTATTACGCAGCAGAGATTGACATAATTTTATAGAATGATTTCAGTACTATTCTTTTTATTGTTTCAGTGATGGGGACAACAAATAATTATTCATGCTTTTGCCTCATAAGACTTTCCTTGCACTGGGAGTGTTGCTATTTGTAGAATGAGGATTAGAAAAGCAAATGAAAATTGAAAAAGAGCAGAAATAGATATATGAAAGGCTTTTAAAAATATTTCCAAAGTGCTTTTAAAAATATAATAGCAACCTAATGTTTGTAGGGCTGTGGGGAAAATCGACACATATATCAAAATTGGTTTTATCTTGCTGAAGAACAATCACAACAAATAGCGACATTTATACAGTACTTACTATGTACCAGGTGCTAAGATGTAGATGTTATTAATATTCCTATTTTGTAGATGAGGAAATTGAAGCAACAAGGTTTAAGTGACTCGCCCAAGATCTCAAAGCTAGTAGATAAATCTGAAGGCAGATTTGAACTCCTGTCTTCCTGATTCCAAGCTCATTTACTATCCACTGTATCACCTAGCTGCAACGTAGAACTACATATATTCCAAGGAGTTAACACAAAAAGGAATAGTAAAGTGATTTGTATAAAAATATTCTTAACCCAATTTATGATAGCAAAAAAAAAAATGGGATTGACCCAAATCCCCTCCCTCTCCTTGGGAAAATGCCAAACAAATGATGGGATATTAACATGTTGAAACATTATATAAAAACATTAATAACAAAAATATGTAGATTGTGTCAGTGCATAGGAAGGAAAAAACATTAAACTCAGTGTGAACACACTTGCCTTCCCCTGCCCCCAACTTTCTCCTCCTTTTGACTTTATTATTTCTTTAAGTGACACTCCTCACTCAGTTTCCCATGTCAGAAACTTTAGTCAAGATTAACTACTTTTTTTATTTCATCTCCCCTAACATATTAGTTACCAAATCTTGTCAATTTTTACTTATTTTTCTCCCAATATTCTTTCAATCTCACAGACTAGAAATTTCAAAGTCCTCCTTCAATTCTCCCGTCAACATCCATTCATTTCCTGAGTTCTGCCAATGCCATCTTCCCTCACGACTAGAAGACCATCATACTATTCTAGTACAAGCTGCTCAATATCATCCACCACTCAAGGTCTCTGAACAGGTCTTCCCACCCCCACTTACCGTTACTTCTAAACAGACTTTCACATTGTGGACAGATTAGCCTCTGCCATCTAGTTTTCTCATTTCTCTGGTCAAAAATCTTTTGTGGAGTTCACACTCCTTTTCCTAGCTTTTAGGCACTCTTCCATCTACCACCACCGTGCCTTTCTACCTTTACCTCTCTTACACACAGTGCTTTTGTCAGACTTGACAATTTAGCATCACTAGTACAAATTCCACACTTCCCTGACTTCGCTCTCTATGTTCCCCATGCCTGCAATGCTTTCTCTACTCCACCTTACTTTATTTACAAAATTCCCGACCATTCTGTATTTAAAGTCCTATTTAAATCATACCTCCTCCATGAAGCCTTCCCTAATGCCCTCCATCATTTATGACCTTCCCAAATCTCCTGATGAACTTAGCATGTTTAATTTTATACGATGATTATCTGTATTTGTGTCATACCTAAATCTTATAACTTTATGGTCTAAAGCAGGGGTGAGAAACCTGCAGCCTGCAGGCCATATGTGACCCTCTAGGTCCTCAACTGCGGCCCTTTGACTGAATCCAAACTTTTGTCAAGGGAGTTTGTTCTGTGAAGTTTGGATTCAGTCAAAGGGCCACACTTGAGGACCTAGAAGGTCACATGTGTCCTCAGGACTCCTCACTCCTGGTCTAAAGATATGGAATGTGTTCTATGCGGGAACACTTTTCACCAATAAGATTTAGTAGAGAAATATTAGAGACTTGCTGGAGGCATTTAGAGATTAAAGGGCTTGCCTAAGGTCATACAGCTAGTGCAGCTACTGTGTCAGAGGTGAACCTAGGTCATGCTGACTCCAAGCTCAACCATCTTTCCATTAGGCCATTAAAGCTTTAGATTCTAATAAATAGTATATAGAGTCATAGAATGTCCAGAGCTAGAAGCAAACTTACAGATCATCTAATTCAACCCCCATTTTACAGAGGAGGAAAATCAAGCTGTGGAGCATGAGCAACTTACCCAAGGTCATGAAGCTGGGCTTTAAAATCCTAGCTTCCAAGTTGGTGCTCTTTCCATTACATCATGCTGGATGTCACCACAGAGTAACTGACAGGTCACTGAAACATCACTTAGGTGCACACTTGATGTTTTATGTCTTGTTTCTTTTGAAAAAGATGAGCCATATTCCTTCTGTTTCTGTGAGCTGCCAATTTTCCTAATTTAAAACTATGGACTGAGTGAAAGAAGTTTCAAGGTGTAGCAAAAGTAGTTAACAGATGAATAAAAAAAACAGATGGATAAAAAGACTTCAGAAAATTATTTGGACCCAAAGATTACAAAACTAGATCAACAAATTGCAGTTGGGGCAATAAATTCTTCCTGGAAATCAAAATGAAAAAAAAATTAAAAGCTGATTATCTGAAGCTTCCAGAGATTTTGATTTCAGATAGAGATATGCTTACAATGGAACTTCTTACCTGCAAGTCTAAAGCCAGTCTGAAACAATGGCTCTGTAAGAATTTCCCAGTCAGCCTTAATCTTGACTGGCTGGGAAATTCTTACTCTAAGGAGTTTTTCTAGCGATCCAGTTCTAGGGAAAAGGGAGAGACTGTACTACTTTTTGGAGAGACTGTACTACTCTTTGGAAAGCCTGTACTACTCAGGAGTCTTGCTCTTGCTACTCCTTTTAAAGAATATATCAGAGAAGACCAGGCCAGAGGGCTTGGAGGAGGTTGTTTCAGCAATAGGCATAAATCAAATAATTTTCCCTTTAGAGGCAGTATGATAAGAGTGTTGGTGGAGAAGTCAGAAGACTTTGATTAGAAGCCTGCCTCTGCTTGAATGATGTTAGGCAAGGCCTTCAACCTCTCATCCTATAATGCTATAATCCTATAAAAAATCCTATAAAAGACCCATCTTTAAAGTCCATCCCACACACATGCCTACTTTCTCCATTAGCAGGCTGCTCTCTTACAAGACCATATCCTCTTCTATTTTTCCATCCTGGCTCTCTGTTGAATTTCTGAGGGTTACAGCTAGTGACAAATGGAACCCACCTTTAAACAACACTTGTTCACCTTGTTGATGTCATGCCTAGATGGATAGAATGCCACACCTCAAGTCAGAAAGATTCAACTTCCTGAGTTCAAATCTGGTCTCAGATACTTACTAGCTGGGTGACCCTGGGCAAGTCACTTAACCCTGTTTGCCTCAGTTCTTCATCTATAAAATGAGCTGGAGGAGAAAATGGGAAACCACTCAAGTATCTTTGCCAAGAAAATCACAAATGGGGTCACAAAGATTAAAGCAAGGGTATAGTAAATACAATGACTGAAACACAAATGAATAACCGAACAATGATGCAGTCAATTTTTTGCAGTCTGATAAAGCCTGTGGATCCTTTGTCAGAATGTCTTAACACATATAAAATAAAATATGTAGGATTACAAAGAAAACCAAACTTGAATGAAATTAAAGCTATTTTACTCATGGAAGTTCACATGCCCCCTGAAATCTATGGGGTTCCATGGACCCCAGGTTAAAAACCCCTACTCTAAAGTCACTTAATAATCTCAGCAACAGAGTCCATGGTCTTGTGCTTTCTCACTCTGTCCTTGGTGAGTTTCAGGTGGCTTGCCGAAAGTGTCTCATGCTAGCGACATGAATTGATTTGGAAATTTGCTTTACATGACTCATTTGAAAGCTGACTTATTTGTCCTGGCAGCAACTCTGATACCATTGCAGCTTAGGTAATTCTCTCTTGAAGTTCCCAGATGGGTTTGGACACTTTACATGGCTTTATTTAGAAGCCACCCTTATTCAGTAACCACACCTTTTCCATGCAAGCTGCAGGGGAAAGTAATTAAATTTAATAGAAACAGTGGTTTCTAAAGGAAGGCACACAACGCTTTCTTTGCTTTCGACAGCTCATAATTTCCTCCCGTTTTTTTTTCTTTCCTTGACATTTAGTAAATGAACCATTTGGGAGATAAATTGGTAAAGTAGACAAGAAATAGCTACTCTTGCTGAGACTTTTATTAGAAAGTAGTTTCCTGGATTTTTTTTTCCTTCTGTGATATTGGCCAAGAGAAGAAAGATATGCCTAAGAGAGAGCAGTTCCAGGTATTCAGTTCTGTGTGCTAAGAGTGTGGTCATTTAAGCCAAAGCATCTAACGCCAACGGAAAGGTATTCACACCTCAGCTGCTGCTGCTGTTAAATCTTTCTCACCTTCCCTTTCCACAGATGACTTAGTTTCCCTTTTACAATTCTTTCAGTCATGTGGTCTAGAAGCTATAAAGTCTTCTGCTTTTCTCTTGAAGTCCAATCATTTGTGAGGTCCTGTCAATTTCCTTCCCATGGTCTCTTTCCATTTTATAGGATTTAGAGCTAGAGCTAGCTAGCTAGTCCATTGAAGCAGAGAGGTTGGACTATTTAATTCACTCAGTTACAAAGCTGGGATTTTAAATAGTCTTTATGACTCCCAAAAGGTAGATAGGTGGCTCAGTGCATGGAGTGCCAGCCCTGGAGTCAGGAGGACCTAAATTCAAATCTGGCCTCAGACACTTACTAGTTGTGCGATCCTGGACAGGTCATTAACTCTCTTTGCCTCAGTTTCCTCATTCCACTCCAGTAGCTTTGCCAAGAAAACCCCAAATGGGGTCACAAAGAGTGGGACATGACTGAAAAATGATTGAACAACAAAAAAATGACTCCAAATCCAGTGTTCTTTTCCATATTCCTTATCGTCTCTTCTTGGCACCATCCTAGTGGAGACTGTCACTACTTCTCCTATAAACTATAGCAATAGCCCCCACTGTCCCTCTTCCAGTTCAGTACAGATTCCAGATTAATCTTCTTAAAATAACTTGGATTACTCACTGCCCTGTTTATTAAAAACAAAAACAAAAAAACCAAATGGGTTATTACTTACTGAATTTACTTCAACAAAACCAAATTTTTTAAAGCACTCCTATGCCCAAGTCATTGTGCTAGGCAATGGGTATATAACTCACAAAGAAATAGAATAGTACTTACACTCAAGTAAGTGGACTGAGTGTATACCACATGTGTCACTAATTTGAAAAGTCAAATAACTGGAGAATTGGTGTCAAGATTTTGAGGAACTGTTCAAGTTAGCATTCAGGTACTTAAGTATTCAAGCTACTCTATTCCCTCACCTCAACCTAGCTTTAGTATAATCTAGGTTTCCTAAACTGCCATTTCCTGTTTCTTGAATAAACCTCTCTTTTTGTATCAGGAGAACAATTTATACAATAACAGCAACACAGTACAAAGAAGAAAAAACTTTGAAAACCTTTAAAACTCTGAACATGGAAAGACAAGACCAGCCATGTCTCTAGACAGGATTGATGCTAATCCCACTTCTTAACAGAGAGGTGATGGACTCAGAATGTGGAAGGAGATACACATTTTTGTACATGGCAGTGGTTTGTGTTTGTTTTGCTTGGCCATACTTGTTACAAGGTTCTTGTTTTTTTAATTGGGTGGGCAATGGGAGGGAGAGAGGATAGCAATAGTATTGCCTCCCAAAAAAAGAAAAGAAAAAGAGGACAACCTTTGATAGATTTTTAAAAGTACACAGGACAGTACAGAAGTCCAGAAGAAAACACAGATAAATAAGAATTTTGAAATATTGGGTTAAATTTATAGGTACCTTAATAATAAATATATTATATATTATTATGTACCTTAAATCCTTTTAGAATGGAGATTCATGAGTTGCCATATAACCCTCTTTTTATGTTCTACTTTGTTATGTGGAAATGCTTGGAGCTCTTTGGTATTTGTTAAGTTCAGAATTTAAAATAAACATTCCCTGCTTCATGACACCTTACCTTTGACTAAGGCCTTTCCATATGGAAAGTTGCTTCCCTCTTTTCTTTTTCCCTCTTCATCTATACCTTTTGAAGTCCTACCATTCCTTCAAAACTGATATCAAATGCCACCTTCTACACTGTCTTCTCAGATTCCTCTCCCTTTTCTGAATTCTTATGGCATTTTGGTTTGCATTTCTCTTATAGTGCATATATTCCACCTTTTAAAAAAAGATCTATGTTCAGGCAAGTGTGTGCTAAAGCCAACTCTAACTTTCTCTCAGTTGGTAAATTTTCAGTATGAGCACTTACACCAGAAATAATTAAAAGCTACAAATCAGGTCTTGATTTATTAATTTATTGATTGTGTACAAGTCTTAAGTAATATAGAAAATATTCATAGTGCATATTAAATTTAAAAGTCTTTTATGTTTACAGATGTTTCCTGCCCCCTACTCCCCAAACATTTACTAGTCTATCGGCTTGCACCTGATAACTTCTACTAGAATGCAAGTTCCGTGAGGACGTAGACCCACAGGCCTTAGAATCTTATAACCATATAGGCAACTAAATGAATGTTGAGCACCTGCTTCCTCAACTCTGAGCCAAAGGTGGGCAGGATACAAACAAGTATAACAAAGCAAATCCTTGCTTTCAAGTAGTCTTTATTTATTTTGGGGAGGATTGAGGAGGGAATTGTTGGATCTAGTCCAACTATTTTACAAACGAAGAATCTGAGGCCCTCTAGAGAGGTAAAGATACTTGCCCAAGGTCATACAAGTAACTAAAGATAGAAGTGAGTTCAAATCCAAGTCGGTTCTATAACAAATTCACATGAAACAATAGAAGATAGTATATACTTGTGGGCTATTTGTGTTGTGCGGGTTTGTAGGACTGGTATGAGTTATGTTCGCTTGGCCATCAATGTGAGACGAAAGCTCTTGATTTTGTTTTTGTTATTTTCTACCTTTTCACTCATTCATCCCCACTAGCATTTGGAGTGCTTTGCCATTCTGAGGTTCAACGGTAATTAGAGTTGCAGACAATGCGGTCGCCTGCTCCCCTTCTCTGCACCCCCAACCCCCTTCCCGGGGCTCCCCAGTGGCTAGTATTCCGTGTCTGGCAAATCTGCCTCAGGCTTCGTTGAGGGGAACCCGACAGCATTTGGAAAACTAAAAGCGGGCGCTGCTGTCCCAAGCACTCTGCGGGTTGGGTGGTGGAGGGAGCCGGGAGAGAGTCTAGGTTGCTGGGCCTTTTTTGAAGGCAGATGCGATGTGTAAGCCGAGAGCTGTAGCAGCTGCTGTGGTCCCAGCAAGAGCGAGAGAAAGGGAGGGGAGGAGAAGGGGGCGGCAGTCGCTTCGGGCTGCTAGCCAAGCGGGGTGGGGTGGGCGTAGTGGGGGTCAGGCGCGGTTGATCCAAACGCCCGGGACTAGGGGGGTGGGTGTGGGGGACAGCAAGTGCGCACAGGGTAAGGAAGGGAAGCAGTCTTGATCGCACAGGGGCTTTTCCCTGCTTTTTCCTAGGCCGTATATCCCACCTGGTACCGCTCCACACCCTCCCATCCACCCGCGTCCCCCACAAGGAGGGGGAGAAGACCCCCCCACCTCCGTCTCACTCTCTCCCTTCCCCTCCTTTGCCACAGTCTAGCTGGGCTGCGGTGGCTTCGGCTATAGTGAAAAGGGAGGCACCTCTGGGGAGCGGCGAAACCTGTTTGTCCAGTCCTCGGGAGACCAAGGAGGAGGGAAGGAAAGAGAGGGAGGGAGGAAAGCAGGAGGAGGGAGGGGAAGAGACGGGGGCGGGGGAAAGGCGAGAAGCCCTTGGAAAGGAGGAAGAGCGGCAGTAGCCGCTGTTGCCGCCGCCAAGCCGGACACACGTTCCCCGGGGCCCCGGGCCAGGAGCGGTGCGCCATGAAGTGTTAAGGGGCCCGCTGGGGAGGTGGCCCGGCCGGGGCGGGTGGAGGGAGCTGCGGCCAGGTACGGCGGCGGAACACGCGGAAGGAGCGGCGGTGGCAGTGGGGTGCCCGGTGGATGCCAAAGTTGACTCCAAGCGCCGAATGTCAGACAGGTAAGGAGCCACCGGGGCTGGGAGCGTCCCCCGCCCACTCCCGAGGCACTAGTGTCCCCAGGCTCGGGCCTCTGGAGCTGGCGGCAGGAGGCGGGGACCGGGCAGTGGCAGAGGCCGCGACAGCTGCCGGGGCTGTGGTCCTGGAAGAAGGAAGTCAGTACCAGGCGGGCCGGTGGCGTCGGGAATGCCCCGGCGGCTGGGGCATTCGAGAGAATGGAGCGCTGGGAGACATAATCTTTACATCCTGCTGCTCTGTCCAGGGTGGGAAAGGGAAAGGCAGCGGGAACTCAACGTCTTATTGGGGAGGTTTCTACTCGTTACTTTTTAAAAAGGCGTATATTAGCGTTTCAAAGGCGGTGTGCATTAATCTCGAACGCCGCTGGAGGAAGGACTGGGAGTTCTTTTGGCTGCCTGGGGTGTCCCACCAGGAAGGGCATTTAAATTCGGCTTCCACACATTCATTCCCGGGAGCGCCCGAGTGGGGATCTACGGGATCCCCTTCCTGAGGTTTCGGGAGCTCACAGGAGAGAAAGTTAAGGGGGGCTGCAGGTTAGAGGAATTCCTGGAGGGAAGGACAGGAGAGACACCGATCAGATCCCAGCTCAGATCACAGCGTGGCTGCAAATAATACTCTCCAAGAATGCACTACTAGGTTCGTTGGGAACGGGCAAACTTCATTTTAACAATAATTTATTTTTTTCTTCTCCAACTGCTACGATTAGAAAAGCCCTTACTTCTCTTATCTTAGCTGTTTCTCCCACAGTTTGGAGGTGTAAAACTTTTGCAGAATTTGTATTTGAAACGTAGATCTCTCTAAAACCAGTGGCCCAGGTTTCCCTCGCTAGGTGCTTAGAGTGTCAGGTACACCATACAGTGGGGATTGGACACGAACTGAAGACAGTTGTAGATGGGAAGAGGGCCATGAAAGACCTGTGGAATGTATAGATTACGTATCGTAGGGGTAAGAGGCACAGGAAAATACTTCTAAACTCGGGTCCCTTTCTAACTGCTTTTTACTTCTCCTTACCTTGATCTTAAACTGACATCTAGGGTCATTTTCCCTTAGCTTTGGCCTGAACGGGGTAAAAATGTTCAGAATGTGTAACATACCTTATTTCTTCCTTGATTCGTATCCTTCATACTCGTATGTTATCTATGCAATAGTCATCACGCAGAGACTTTTCTAGCGACCGTTCTATGTGAAAGCTCTTCTACCTCCTTTGAAATAATTGAAAGAAAAGGTGTACCTTTAAAGAGAATGAATCTTACATTAAATGCAGGATTGTGTAAGAAGCAAGCACTACTGTATAGTTGAAGCATTGACTTAGTGTGAGTTTTAGTTTTCTTCATCTTTTAAAGATGACCCCCCCACCCATTGGCTGTAAGTTACTTAAGGGCAAAGACTGTCCTCTTTCATCTTTGTATTCCCAGTGCTCTGCATGGTGCTCCCTAAAGGTATATAATTATTGCTAGAGCTATTGTTGCTGTTGCTATTATAAATTTGTTATTAAATGCTTGTACAATGCATGGCACTGTTGAAGAACTTAGTATGTGATTTAATAATCATTACTTGATTTATTTTCAAACAAAGAGAAATCATGTATGCTAGCAGTACCATGAAGGCTCTTTTGATTAACAGCTTTCATTATATGGTGAGTTTGGGGGAGGAGTTTCTATTTTTAGTTAAAGATCTTGAAATATTCTGGTAATTTGTCAGTTTCTGAAAGTTATGCATATTTTTTGTATGGGATGAAAGAAAATGGTGCCATAGGCAAGCAAGCAATAAATAGTTACTAAGCACCTAGTATCTGCCAGGCTCTCTGCTAAGTACTTGGGATACAAAGGCAAAAAAAAAAACCCACAAAAAACAGTTCTCCTTCTCAAGGATCTCATGGTTTAATGGGGGAGACAATATGCAAACAACTCTGTACAAACAAGACATATATCAGATAAATTAGAGATAATCTCAGAGGCAAGGCACTATGATTAAGGCGCGCTGGGAATGGCTTCTTGCGGAAGGTGGAACTTTAACTGGGATTTGAAAGAGGCCAAGAGACTGAGATGAGGAGAGAGGTCCCTGTAAGGGCTTTGGGAATTACTATTAGGAAAGAGTTTAGTATATTGCAGCTAGATATGCCACTATGAAGGGCCATTATAAATGATAGGACTTCTAGTCATAATTGTAATTTACAGGTTAGCATATGGTGTTACTGTTAATATTGGCTACTCTCAAGGTTCGGCCTCTTTTTTATTTTTAGGGAAAAAACTGTATCTTGTATTTTTTTCTTCTGTTAGTAATTTCATGGTACTTTTTGAAGATTTGAAATAAGCAATATTTTAAAACAAACCCAGCAGAATTCAATCAAAAGGGAGACTTGGAAGTGTTCAAGCCTTGGACTAGCTTGCAATCTCTGGAATCCTACTTCCATAGCATTTTCTGGCATCTTTGATGCAAACTATTGCACATATAAAAAAGTCCTATGTTCAGGGTAGAACAGTGTGAATGACACGACTGCTAGCTAGGAAACTCAGATAGAGGAGTCACAGATGGAGAGCTGGAAGGGACTTAGGAGGCTGTCTAATCCACATGAGATGCTGAAGCCCCAGAAGTTAGGGTATAAAGGTAAAAAGCATCAGGGCCAAGATGGGACTCCAAGCCCTCTTTTTCCAGTCAGGCCCTGCACTTTTTACTATGCTGCTTCAGAACTAACCCAAGGTCCAAAAAGTCCTGAGCCAGTCTTTTTGCTTAAATTCTTGTGCTTTTAAGGTAGATATAAATACATGCATGTATTTAGGTTGTTTTGCTAAACTGGGACTTAAAATAAGGTTGGGATGTTTTAAAAAGTCAACAATCATTTGTTAAATGGGAATACAAAGAAAAACAAGTGTATTTTCAAGTTTATTTTTTCATGGGGGGGGTGGGGAGAACAATCACAAATATAGGTGCATAAATAAATGCATAAAAGATAGATATTGACTAGCTCAGGACTTCTTAACACGGGGTTTTTGTGAGCTTCTTAAAAAACAGATTCATCAACAACTATTCAACATAATTATAAGTGTACAATATAAATATGCAATCCTACGTATTTTATGTATTTAAAAGCATCCAGAGAAGAGGTGCATTGGCTTCCCTAGACTGCCACAGGGGTCGGTGGCACAAAAAAGGTTAATAACCCGTTGACTAAATGAAAGTTAACCTCAGAGGGGAAAGCAGCACCTGAAGGGACTGGAAAAGACCTCTTGCAGAAGGTGGCATTTGAGCTTGAGTTTTTAAGGAAGGGATTCCATGATGTTAATGAGGAGGAATGACCACTGGGAGAATGGAAGACAGCCAGTGCAAACTAAATATGTTTTATGTTTCTGTTGACTTTCAGGTTTTGCACTTCCACAAGCTGGATTAAGCATTAATGATTTGTATATCTTAGAAACCAAAGGGTTTTTTAGCTAAATATTAATGATCTTTATAACTCTGGCTCCTAGAGATATTAATCTGATGATCAACCTCTGCTCTGCAGTCCCAATATGGGTAGGGTTATAGGCCTTGTAAAAGAATTACAGAAGAAGAATGGTGAATAACTTGTTTTTAATGATTCAGTGAAAGTTCTGTAGCATCTGTTTTTATAGTCTACTATATAACTAAAGAATTTTAATTTATCATAAAATTAAAGTGACTATTTGGTAAACTGTGGCCAACCATACTATTGGTTTTTGTTTTTCATTTATCATCTGTTTCCCTGACTTAAAAATTTCCTTTACAATATCCAGGCACTCTATGAATATTTGTGATTCATAGCCTCATTTGTTTTGAGAGTTCTAACACTGAATTAGATCAGTCACTTGCATACTCTTCTCATTAAATAAGATAGGTAAAATTTAGTGTTGCTGTCTGAGGAGCTTCATTGTAGAAGAGAGATCCTCCTCTTTGTTCTAAGAAATATTCTTAAAAATCCCTTTTCCCTTTGCCCATCTAAAAAAAAATACCTGGTCTAAGATGCTTTGAAGTCTTAAAACATGAAGTCCTGGAATTAATTTCAAAGACACTAGGAAGTTTATATAACACCTTTTGTAGAAAGTCAAATTTCAATAATATACATGAATGAGTAAATTTAAGTAGTACAAGTACTCCTCTGCAAGATTAAAAAGACTTTTTGTCATCTAATAATTTGAAAATATCCCAGGAACTATTCTCCAGTAATCAAAATAATCTTGAAGAAATTTCCTCTGTTTTGTCTTCAAGACTTCGCCATTGCCTAAACCTTCTATCGGGTTTCCACAGTTTTAGGATAGTGCTGAAAAAGTTGTAGGGCTTCAATAAATTGTTGATTGATTTTCCTATAAGTCATCAACCCTTCTCATGCAGTAGGAAGAACTTTACAATGTTCTCTGAATAATCATCAGTGAACAACCTTTGTTCTGCAGGTGTCAGGGTGGCACCTGCAGGACTTCCTGCCCTAACATCATGACCTTTGGCCTTGGGTGGTCCCACTTGTACTACCATCCTGAAATCAGTGTCCCTGCTCATGGTGGGAAGGGTACTTTTTCTACCTTGATGTGACCTATAGGTCACATTAAACTGCTGACTTGGTTTATCCATCTTCATCTCTTCCTCCCCCTGAATGCACTCTGTTTAAAAAAAAATGGAGGCATTTAAAGTTACAAATTTGGGACACAAATTAAATACTTAAAACACTCTTTGAAGGGAAAGTACTTTGGAAAGTGCTCCCGCCCCAATTCTACCCCCCACTAGATTACGGCTATCAGAGATCTACTTTGGGAAAGGAAGTATATTTGTGCCCTAATCATAATGAGAAAATAATGAAAAGTCCTTATGTCCCCAGGATCTCTCCTCTTAACACAGATCTACTGGAACTCCAACTAAGGTTGTTTTATTTTATTTAGTAATTCCATTGTCTAAAGCAAAACACTTCAAAAATATAAAAAGTGGGCACATATTCCTCTTATGGAACTAAGATACTATTTTAACATGGAAAATGGCTTTAGATGCTATAACAACAACAAAAATGAGCATTTAAAAATTCTTTAAGTTTGCAAAGTAATATATGTATTCTTTCTCAGTTGATCCTTCCAACAACTTGGGTGAGGACAACAGTTATTTGTTTATGGATGGACTTTATGGATGGAGAAACTTAGGCTCAAAGACACAAGTTGTCCGCGGTCACACAAATTATGTCAGAGACAGAATTTAGAGTTAGATTTCAGAAAAACCTGGAAAGACTTGCATGAAGTGATGCTGAGTGAAATGAGCTGAATCAGGACAACATGGTACACGGTAACAGCAACATTGTTCGATGACCAATTTTGATAGACTTAGCTCTGCTCAGCAATGCAAGGAGCTAAGACAATTCCAAAAGACACATCCAGAGAAAGAACTATGGAGTCTGAATGCAGATTAAAGCATACTATTTTCTCTTTTTGTTTCTTCTTTCTCGTGGTTTTTCCCTTTTGTTCTGATTCTTCTTTCATAACATGACTAATGTGGAAATATGTTTAATATGATTGTACATGTATGGTCTATATCAGATTGTATACCATCTTAGAGAAGGGAGACGAAAAGGAGGGAGAGAAAATTTAAAACTCAGAATCTTATGAAAGTGAATGTTGAAAACTAAAAATAAATAAATATAAAAAAGAGAAAAATAGATTTCTCTTAATTCTAAGTCCAGCATACATTTACAGTAGACTGCCTCTGCTATGGAAATTACTTATATTTGTGCAAATCCGTAGTATCAATTTGGCTAAATTTGGAGCATAATTAGTCATTGATTCTCACTTGATCTCCTAAAGTTCTATCCTTCTTGGTAGTTACCTTGTCACTATAAAAAGACTTCATTTTCCACGCTGAATGCATGTGTAGTCTGACCTTTGGCCAGTCACTATCTGCAGGACTTTCTTTGTGGCATTTTCTCTGTGACTAGTTTTTGTTCCATCTGAATTGTATGGTTTGTTTGATGTAGGTTATTAGGCACTGCTTGGAATACTTTTTCCATCTTTTCCTGTAAGGAGGTTGAACTTTATAATCCTCATTAGCACCAATCAGACATAAACCTCTTAAGTTGGCAGTAAGGAGTCTGTGTTGTCTACTTGTCTAGGCATTTGTATGTTCCAACATTGATAGGATGCTCTCTTTTCTTTTGTTAGCATAGCAATAGGTTGTACTATACCATCCAAACTCTTAACCAGATTCCCAAGAGCCACTGAGTTGTTTTGTGAGAGCTCTTGGAGAATTGGCTGCTCCTTATGGCCAATGAAAATACTATTTGCTCTTTTTGTGTGAGAACAGATAACATTTCTCTTGGATGGTTTAATCATTCACCTACATGGAGGTGGGCAGATGGAGCAGATGATTTCTGGAGCTCCCTTTCTGTTTTATTACTACACTAAACTTGATCTCAGCCAAAAGGTGGGAAAGCATGACACCATGTTAGAAGACAATTACCATGCCTTTTCTGTCCATTATATCTGTGGCAAGTGAAGTATTTTGCATCTACTTAATAAACTAATGGAGTCTTTGACGTAAGGGACCAAGTGGAGGTAGGCAAGTGGACAAAGTGGGCCAGAAACTCTCCATAGTGGGGTAAGATTGGAGCTTTCCTTATAATAATATCTGTATTTAGTGCAAGAGTTGGGCTTTTTTTTAAAGCTTTCATAAGAGCCTTGTGAAATTTGGATGAAACTGACCTTTCTTTTATTAGAATAAACAAGGGCATGCACCTGGAATTGTTTTTACTGCCATAATTTCCAGCAAAATACAAAGCATAGGTAGGCCAAGAGGGAAATTATGTCCCTGTTAAAAAGTTGAACTTAAGAGGAACACAGATAAAGTTGTGAGTTGGCATGTACTTTTTAATTTTATTGTTTTGTTTTGATGATGAACTTACGAAATTATGTCTAGTGACATCCTCCACTGTTATTCATTTAAATAGTTTGTAGCTTTTTGCTATTAAATTTGGTACTATAAACATTTTTGTATAAATATTTGTTCCTTATTCTTTCCTTGATGTGCATTCCCAGTTACTGGTCAGAGGACTTTATTTTAAAATTTTTGTGTATTGTTATATTGTTTGGGGTATAATGTGTAGGCTTGATAAGACTATTTTAGGATGCTTGCATACTCTTTTTACTCTCAATTACTCTTATCTAACTTCCTAATTGACATCTCTAGTTTTGGGCAACCATAAGCAACCTGTAAGCTGGAGGAGAAAAACTTTCCTACTTCTCCATAATGGGCTAAGGGCAGGGTTAGAATGTGAGAAATTAGATTTTGAAGTGGTTTACTACCTGAGTTGGTTATTAGCTGCAAAACAAAGCTGAGTTCAAAATCAGTTTTATGGGGAAAAATCCAACTCCAAAAAAAGTCAGTACATCTAACTTTATCGTCTTATTGTTTTCAGCCCACTCATTTGCCTTTCTTTCCATACAGAACCTATGAGCTGTCTTTCCTTTTAGTGTTAATTTCCTTTTATCCTTTTATTTTTTCCAAGATATCAATTTTGATGTGATTTTTTTCAAATAGCATATCAATTTGTTGGTCATTGCACAAAGCTATTACATTTAATATGCTTGTTAAACCAATATAAATTAATTACTACAACAAAGAGATCAAAAAAGCCCAGGAAGTGCCTTAGTCACCAAACATTTGACTTCACTTTCCAAATGGAAAGAGATGGCTATCTAAGGTAAAACCATATAAGAATATAAGCACATCTGTAAAATCTTATGAAGAAAGATTGTGGATGAAAATGAGCAGTATCATCTCAAATAATGATAAGAGGAGTGGGTAAAATCAGCCTAAATAAAATTTGGCAAGATATCTGACTAAGGAGTTATCCTGAAGGCATTTAAAGATGAAAATGGAAAGAAGACTACAAACATAAGAAAAAAGGAAAAGATTTGCAAAAAAAAAAATATTACAACAAATTGTTGTCTCTATTAAGGATAGTGGGACCACCAAACTTGAACACTGACATCACAGCCCATGAGGTGCTTAAAACAGAAGTAGAAATTCTGCTAAAGAGAACAAAGATGGAGAATGCAGCCATATTGGATCAAACATACATTAAATAGATCAGATGAAATTGTGAGAGCACTGAAGAAATGCTCTACCTATCTAAAGCAGCAGGCCTTATTTGGCTTAAAAAAAAGGAACTGAGAAAACATGAAGTTAGCAGTCTGTATGCCTGCTCTCCTATCTACTTCCCCTATCAATATTTCTATGGTTCACATACATATGAAGTGAAGGAATCAGGCTTTTGCAAGTATTATTCAACAATGACTGAAAGATGGAGAGAATATGACATTTCATTGTCTTAATGTTTGCTGATTTTGAAAAGAATTCAACAGGTTAGAAATCCTTTATGAGCTCTTTTACAACAATTCATCTCCCACCTATATATCAAGATCATTCAAGATACCTCAGAAGATGTAACAATAGAAATAATCAGGATAATAAATATCAGCGGAGGCATAAAAAAAGAGCTGTACCTTGATTAAAAAGTGCCCATCACTGTAAGGGAGGAGATCAGGCACAAAGTCTAAGTCATGAAAAGTTCCTGATGGATGATACGGCCCTCCCAAATTGCTCTTGTTTGTAGGAGACATCCTATTGATTTCATCAAGCCCTATGACATTACAGAGGCTCTACAGTCATGCAAAAGAATTTAGTCTGTCCAAGCACACAAGAAAGATCAAATGGATGAAGAATGTTTTTCCTCATATTTCAACATATATCTGAGCGAACACCTTCTACAACTTTTCCAGTAGTACACACATCCAGAGCAGATATTGCAGTTGGATGATGAACCGGGCCCAGAGTTTAAAAGGAGGAAGAGATTGCTTTTGGGAAATTGTGAAGCATTTTTACTGACCCCCAAACTTCCCATAAACATACTTATAAAATAACATTACTTCTAGAATAACATTACTTTATACACAGTCCTCTCATTAAAATTGCTTATGTCCTCAAAATGAAATTAGAGATATCTTTAGAAAAGAGTTCTCATCCAACTTTTAAAAAATAACTCAAACCTGCTGGCCAAAGATTGAGATTAAGGGAGATACACAGTAGAGTTATAAAGATAAGATAAGAAGCAGCAGTTCACTGAAATGGTCAGGTGAATGAACCATGGGAAAGAGAATCACATTCCTTATGCAGCGCAGCCAAATTTCTTTTGGGGGGCATTAATATGAATAATTTTATTATCTCTCATAAGTGCTATTGAGTATTCTGTGAGCAAATTTTTAAGTATAACACAGACACACTTGTACTTTACAAGACCTAAAGTAGTATAAAAGTCTGTTAATAACCCAAAGGATAAAAGCACATTTTATTTGCTATTAGAAAATCAACCTTCCTTTTATTATTGTTGACTATATATAACTGATGATTTTTCATCAGAATCTTTAATATAAGCAATTCTTATGTTGCTAATTTTCTGTCCTTCAAAATTTTATTATATAATTAAAAGCTTTTTAAAAAGCTTTCAAATGATTTTATATTATAGCATTGAATCACTACTAACATCTACATGTGTGTAAGCAGCTTTATTTTTAGCCAAATATTTGATTATGGTTTACATCTCTTGGATTCATGTTCCCAACTCTCCCCACTTTGATTTCATTCTTTTCTCTTAACCATATTTTTAAAAAAGAGTTCATGAGAGCAATTGCAAAAGTAGCATCTCTACCTTTATCACAAACTACCCTGGCTTTTATCAGCTTTTATAGAAGGTTGAACTTTGAGTTCTCACAACGATAACAATATCACTAAGCTATTTCCCTTAGATGCAATCTTTAAAATAGACAGCTATAGCTTTTTGTTCAGTTTCATTATTTTAATTGGGTTCTTTTGATCTGACTAGCTTGAATAATTTTTGGATGACTCCAGAACAATATGCCAATTTGTATTGTTCAAGTTTCTAGTATTTTTTAATATTTGAGGGTTATTGCATCGGCATCACAAAGAATAAGGCAGCATGTTAGATTGTAAAGACCTGTGAGAATGTTGAGTTTGAGTGCCAGTCCTGCCCTTTGTGTACTGTGTGACCTGCGAGTCACTTGATCTTTCCAGATGCCATTTGCCTCACCTGTAAAATGGGAAATTGGAGCTAGACTAAGCGGCCTCAAACTTTTTAGTGTCATGGACTTCTCTGCTGTTACCTATTGGCCCCTTAATAGTGTTTCTCCTGACGGTGAGTGAAGTGAGCAGAACCAGGAGAACATTGTACGCAGTTAACAGCAACTTTGTGTGGTGACCAGCTTTGACAGACTTAGCTCTTAGCAGTGCAATGATCTAAGACAATTCCAAAAGACTCCTAATGGAAAACGATATCCACACCCAGAGAAAGAACTATGGAGTCTGAGTGCAGATCAAAGAATATTATTCTCTCTCTTCCCTTCCATCTCCCTCTCCTTCCCTCTCTCTACCTCTCTCGGGGCGGGGGGGGGGGGTGTTTCTCATGATTTTTACCTTTTCTGATTCTTCTTTCACAACATGACTAATATGGAAATATGTTGAATATGATTATACATATATAACCTATATCAGATTGCATGCAGTCTTGGGGAGGGGGAAGGGAAGGAAGGGGAATTCAGAACTCAAAATCTTATAAAAGTGAATATTGAAAACTAACAATAAATAAATAATTTTCAAAAATAAAATATAAAAGAATAGTGTTTCTAAATGCATAAAACAAAATACATAGAATTACAAAGGAAACCAAATATGTTGATATGTAATTACCAAAATATATTTTCAAGTGAGTTAATGGACCCTAGAATAAGAATCCCTGAACTAGATGGTCTCTCAGGTTTCTTCTAGCTAGAACAACTCAGTGAACCTACATCTTAAGCAATAAATATAAAAGAAAAGGGGGAAAAGGCAATAATAAAATGAGTATTTTAATTTTATTTCAGTGAAAAATGAACCTTGCCATACTTTAGCGTTAACAATTCCATCAGTTCTGCCAGATAAATTTGGGCTTGCATTCTAGGATGCCATGGCAGCTTTAAAAAAAACCCAGTTTTATTCTTTTTCATTTTACCTAGCTACTTAATAAATGTAACTGTTAGGCATTTCTTTTGGCTTAGGGGCAATGTGAAAAAATTAGTGAATTAGTGGGACACTAAGGATACAGCAAACCAAAATATTTTGGGAATCTCCAACTTAGATTTTTCTCTTAGAATTGTATCCATACTTTATGTATTTGTTTTTGCTGGTATTAATTATATTAGTTAATTAGAGGCAGTGTGGTATAATAGAGTATGTTGGACTCAGAATCAGGAATTCTGGGTTTGCATTCCACCTTAGACCCTAGCTATGTTACTGTAAGTAAGCCACTTAGGGCCTCAGTTTCTTCATTTGTAAAATGAGAAAAACAGAACCTTTGCTATATGCCCCAAGGGGTTGTGAGGAAAGCCTTTTGCAAATTTTAAAGTTTTACATAAATTTGAATTGCTGTTGTGTTCTTTTTTACTTCCAGTTGTGCATTTATCTATCTCACCCCCTAACAAGGCAAAAATATATCAATCACACATGTGAAGTAATGCAAAACATATTTGCATATTAGATATATCACAAAACAAAATAAAGCAAAAAAAGTGAGAAAATTGTACTGCAATTAGCACTCAGAATTTATCAATTCTTTCTCTGGAAATGGATAGCATTATTTTATCCTAAGTTCTTTGGCATTGTCTTGGATTATCGTAGTGGTCAGAGTAGCCAAGTCTTTCACTCCATTGTTACGACATTGATATTACTATACACAATGATCTCCTGGTTCATCTCACTTTACTTTGCATCAATTCATATAGGTCTTGCCATGTCTTTCTGAAACTACCCCCCTCATCATTTCTTATAGCACAGTAGTACTCCATCACTATCCATTGCCACAACTTGTTCAGCCATTTCTCAATTGATGGGCATCCCCTCAATTTCCAATTCTTTGCTACCACAGAAAGAGCTTCTATAAATATTTTTGTCCATATAGGTCCTTTTCCTTTGATCTCTTTGGGATACAGACCTAGTAGTGGTATTACTGGATCAAAGGGTTTTCACAGTTTTATAGTCCTTTGGGCCTAGTTCCAAATAGTTCTCCAGTATGCTTTGGACTGCTTAACTACTCCACCAGCAGTTCATTAATGTACCTATTTTCCCTCATCCCCTTTAGCATTTGTCATTTATGATAGGTATGAGGTGGTACCTCAGAGTTGTCTTAATTTGCCTTTTTCTAATTAGTAGTGATTTAGAGCATTTTTTCACATGACTATGGATAGTTTTGATTTCATATGAAAACTGCCTGTTCATATCCTCTGAACTCCCCCCTACCCCCCCCACACACTCACACACTCATACTCCAGACACTGAGGTCCTTTCTCAAACTAAACTGCCAAGTATTCAAACTCTGCTGCGCCAACGGACTGGCCACTTTGTCTGAATGCCAAACATATGATGGCCTACAAGACTATTTTACAGAGAACTCTCACAAGGCAAGCACTCACATGGTGGTTAGAAAAAGTGATACAAGGACATTGTTAGGGTATCTCAACGACTTTATAATTGATTGCATTACATGGGAGACACTATGTGTGTGTATGTGTGTGTACATAGATATATACTTACCTCTTTGAATGAATTCCAATGAGTGAGATTCAAGAATTGCTCCCTCCCATTTCCCCCTCCACTATAAAAGCTCTTTCTTGCACACCTCTTCTGTGTGAGAAAATTTCCCCCATTTTCCCTCTCTCTTTGCCCTTCTCCCAGTGCATCCCTCTTTCTCACCCCTACATTTTTGGGGGGGATCATTTAAATATAATGAACTAAAACTCATGCCCTGCCCTCTGTTTGTGGAGACTCCTTCTAACTGCCCTAACGATGATAAAATTCTTAGGAGTTTCATGTACCATCCTCCATATGTAAATGTAAACAGTTTAACTTTACTGAGTCCCTTATGATTACTCTTTCATGTTTACTTGTTTATGCTTCTCTTGAATCTTGTGTTTGAATGTCAGATTTTCTATTCAGTTCTGGTCTTTTCATCAGGAATGCTTGGAAGTCCTCTCTTTCATTAAATGCCAATTTTCCCCCCTGAAAGATTGTACTCAGTTTTTCTGTGTAAGTGATTCTTGGTTGTAATCCTACTTCCTTTGTTTTCCATAATATATTCCAAGCCCACCACTTCTTTAACATGGAATCTGCTAAATCTTATGTGATACTGACTGTGGCTCTACAATATTTGAATTGTTTCTTTCTGGCTGCTTGCAATATTTTCTCCTTGACCTAAGAGCTCTGGAATTTGGCTAGAATATTCCCTGAAGTTTTCATTTGGGGATCTCTTTCAGGAGGTGATCAATAAATAGACCCTTTCAATTTCTGTTTTACCCTCTGGATCTAAGATATCAGGGCAGTTTTCTTTGATAATCTCTTGAAATATGATGTGTGGGCTTTTTTTATCATGGCTTTCAGATAGTCCAACAATTTTTAAATATCTCTCCTGGATCTATTTTTTAGATCAGTTATTTTTTCAATGAGACACTTCACATTTTCTTCTAATTTTTTTATTCTTTTGACTTTGTTTTATTGTTCTTAAAGTCTTATGGAGTCATTGGGTTCCACTTGCCCAGTTCTAATTTTTAAGGAATTGTTTTCTTCAGTGAGCTTTTGTATCTCTTTTTTTCATTTGGCCAATTGTTTTTTAAGGTGTTATTTTCTTCAATATTTTTTGTGCCTTTTACCATGCCATTAATTTTCTTTTCATGTTTTTCTTGCATCACTTCTATTTCTTTCCCAAATTTTTCCTTTAGCACTCTTAACTCTTTGTTTACTACTTCCAGGAATTCTTGATGCCTTTGGGTCCAATTATCATTTTTCTTTGAGGCTTTGCCTGTAGCTGTTTTTGCATTGTCGTTTTCTAAGTTTATGTCTTGGTCTTCCTGCTACCACACTAGCTTTTTATGGTCAAATTCCTTTTTGTTGTTGCTTGCTTATTTTTCCCCCAGCCTGCTTCTTTCTTCACCTTGAACTTTATGCTGAAGTTGGGCTCTGCTCATCTGGGATTGGAGACACACTGTACCAAGCTTCAGGCTTTTTCATGCTGCTATTTTCAGAGCTAGTTGCTGGAGATCTACAAGTTCTCAGTGCTTCCAAAGTGGCGTTATCCTGAGAGAAGTGTGGTCACTGCTCTCCTGATCTGCACTTTTGTCTTTGCCCAGGAAGGGCCCCTGTTCTCACACAGCCACAAGTGCTGGTGCTCCTCTTGGCCCTGAGATTGTGACCAAGGTGGATTATAAGCACTCCTCTCTGTCCAGGAACTGTGATGCAGAACTGCTGTGTATGGGCAACAGAGCTGTCTATCAGCTCCAGCTGCACCTAGTGCTAGCAAAGGGTCCCCTGTAATCTCTTTCTGACCAGTTGTCTGACCCCCTTGCCATCTCTGGGCTGAGAACTCTCAAGGCTGGATTTGAATTCAGGCCCTCCTGATTCTCGGTCCAATGCTGTATCCACTGTACCACCTTTTTCTTTTTTTTTCTTTTTTTTTTTGCTTTTTGGCAGGGCAGTTGGGGTTAAGTGACTTGCCCAAGGTCACACAGCTAGTACATGTGTCAAGTGTCTGAGGCCGGATTTGAACTCAGGTCCTCCTGACTCCAGGGCCGGTGCTCTACTGACTGCGCCACCTAGCTGCCCCGCACCTTTTTCATAATGTACAGAAAGGAAATGGCTTAGTATTTCAAAGGTTGTTTTGTAATGTTACATTCTCTATGGCACTCATGGTCCTTGAAATGTTTTGCCACAATTATCATAGTGAAGCAGTAGTATTTTTGTATCATGTCATAGCTTTACATACCACAAGACAGAAGAGGAAATGGTATTTCCCAATGTGATTTTTTTTAAAAAAGGACAATTCCTATACCTGCTTTATTGATCTGATTTCAATTATGTTGTTGCCAGAAGACCTCAGGCAATAGAAATCCTTGCCAGCACTTTGTGATGTTATGGTTGATTTGGAGAATACCAATTATTTTCTATATGGCGCGTTTCCTATTAAATGGAGTGAATTTTCTTTTAAATTATACCTGGTTTTTATAGTGTTTTAAAGTAGGTGGAGTGAAATTAAACATGAAGCTAAGTCTCACTCTTTTCAGCTGCTTTTATGTAGCCATATATTCAAAGCTTAGATTTTACAAACTTGAAAACCTGTACCAACATACCTTTACCTTATAATCTGGAAATTCTTATCCATTATAGGTTCCCAACTTTTAGGAAATTTTGAGACCAATTATTGGGAGTCACAATATGATGATGTCCATGCTAATATAATATGCTGGCAGCAAGATAGATAAAGATCATTTGACCATTTCGCTGTTGGTACTAAGCAGTGGGTAGAGAAAGTGGAAAACCCCAAAGAGAAAACAAAAATTGTTTGCTCGGATGTGATAAAGAAGAAAAATACCAAACCAAAATACAGGCATCCATAGTTTATAAAATAGAGGAAGTGTTCCTCTTGCAAAGTTCTGTGTAAATTAAATCATTTAAAATGTATTTCAGAAGCTTACAGATTCCAGTTCAATCCAACAAATATTTATTAAATACCTACTATGTACAAGGTAACTTGCCAAGGTGCTGACAAAATGAAAAACATTCCCTGCCTTCAAGGCAGATACAATACATATAGTTGTTAACAATATAGGAAAGTATATGTTAAGTGCCTAATAAATGCTACAGACAATAAGTGCTCTTGGAGTTCTGATGAATGATCAGAAAAGATTTTTTTAATTTTTTGAATTAAATTTTTTTTCAATTATCGAGCATTAATTTTTCTCTCCCTACAACTCCCACTACTGGGAAAAAAACAAACACGTAACATCTTTGTAACACATAAGCTTAGTTAAGCAATACAAATTTCCCCCATTGGCCACAACCAAAAATGTGTGTCTAGTTCTGCACATTTAGTCCATCAGATCTGACAGGAGGAAGGCAGCATTTTTCATCATAATTCTCTGGAATCGTGATGGATTGTGGAGTTAAGCAGAGTTTAGAAGAGATTTCAAAGAGTAAGCAGAATTAAAGGATGTGATGTGTTTAGATAGGCAGGGAGAGAAAAGGGAAGACACTCGAGGTTGGACTCAGCATAAGTTTTTTTTAAAAAAGGCACTGACATGTGGAAATACAAGTTATGTTTTGGAGTGACAATGAGTAGACCATTCTGATTCAATGGAGGGTTGTCTATTTAAAGATCATTGGAATATCAAGTTGAAATTGTACTCAGAGTCAAATGATTTCCAGCTAAGAATCCAAATTTTGTCTTATGGACAATGGGGAACCACTAAGGATTTTTGAGTAGGAGATGACCTGATGGAAATCATTCTTAGGAAGCCTTAGACAGTTGAGCTGGTTTCTGGTCCTATTGTGTCGACAGATGTATTAATCCAAAACCAGAACTTGCTTCAGATATCACATGGCTTTTTGGACTAGTTTAGTGATACCTTAATTAAGACAAAAGGACCAGTGATAGAGTTTTTCACTGTAGATCACCTGTATCTTATTCAGTCATTAAAAGTCAGTTTTACCTGGTTGGATATATGAGGAGGGTAGAAAAATAAGTTATTACCTACTCACATTGCTAAGAAAGGACCACTATAAGCAAATTGAGCAGATGTAATCACATGGTTCTACAACGAAGTCCAGGATGGGTCCATGTGGCATGGCTCTTCAGCTTTCATTCACAGGAAAACATTCATCACTTTCCCACTCTTCCCAACACAAATACATCAGCAAACAGACACACTTAGCTCTAAAAGGGAAACGGTTCAACCTGATGGTCTAAAAAGCAGGTTCTCAGCATACTTTTTGGATTTTTATTTCTTTTTTGTTAAACCCCCGGCTTATTGTTTAAAATGGCAGTTATCTGTGTTGCTTTCTATTGTGACTTCCTTGAAGGGAAAGGTTCCTTTTTCTACTGTAGCTTGAAACTCTATCACCTGGATTTGAATCGAGGTTTGTGGCTCAAGTTTGGTTCCTAGGCGTTTTCATTCAGTGTTTCATTTAGCACATGCACAAGGTGGTAGAGCCACTAGACAAGGAGTTCTTTTTTTTTCCAATTGGGTTGTTACATTGTTATCAATTTTCATTCTTTTTCCATATGAGTTCAATAACAGTACCACCTAAAGTCATAAAGAATTAAAAATAACTGAATAGAGCACAAATGTATAACCTAATTGAATGTAGCACAAGTGAATACTCCCCATTTTTTTTTGCTGTTGTGTGTTCCCTTTCTTTTCCCCCCACATATTAGATCAAGCATCATTCCCCCACCCCACATTCACACAATTCCTGCAATCTTTACGCCAAAATTCATCTTGTCCATCCAGTGAAACTCCTCTAGTCATCTCCTTTCCTCAGCACCTTATTTAGAGGAGTTCTTAACCTGGGTTCTATGAACTTGGTTTTGTTTTTGTTTCTGAGACCAGATTTCTCTATTTTACCCATGCTGGATTAGGTCTTTTTACTATTTGGTGTGGGAACTTTAACCTGTTCTTTTCGCATCCTGGCCCAATTCAGCCCTCCTTAGGCAGTCTGGTCCCCTCCCACCCCCATTCTGAGGAGTGCACCTTATTAGTGTTGGACTTGCTGTGAACACCTGATCAACTTAGCCTAAAGGTGATAGGAAGGACCAGGAAAGACATATGAAAGTGGGTTCCTGCTTCTGTGCTACATTGGCTCCCTGGTTACCAGCCATGCTTATGCAGGTAGCCTCTAAGTCTAGCATCTTTGATCCAAAACAGATTATAGGTATAGAAACTCAATACCCTTTGAAGATTTACTAGAGGTTAGACAGTGTGCTGTTGTATAAGCTATCCTTAAAATGTGAAAGAGCCAGCGCACTGGAGAGTTCAAACTGAACCTTAAGTACCCAGCAGCCATCTATTCCAATCTGGTTTTGGCCCTGTTCTGCCCCCCCCCCCCCCGCAATTTTTTGTGGCATGGGATGGAGAGGGTATTTTGAAAAGCTTCAGAGAAGAAGATATGGGAAAGCATATCTCCCCCCTCCTACTCTTCTAAGCCACACCTTCTGTCTTTCCAAGCATTGTTTTCCAAATGTAGACTTCTCTGTCCACTTAAAGTAGTGTTGCATTATGTAATTCATTTGGCTAATGTGAAAAACATTATGCGATTATGAGATTAGTAATGCTTAAGGACTAGGCAAGTGGATTTCTAGGAGAGCAATTGTAGCAATCTACTTGTTTGGTCCTGTTCTTCTACGGTACTAGAGAAACATAAAAAGTCCAGATAACAAGTGTAATCCTGCCTCAGCAAGCAACTTCTAACAGGTTTTGTGTTTTTGGCAGCCATGAATTGGAAGTCCACCTACTGTGGTTCAGTAAAGGGCCAAATTGTGACCAGAATAGGTTAAATTGTAAAGCTGTTGATATATGTAAACACACAACAGGATGTTCCTTACACAGCTGCTCATTAGATTCAGTCCTGATCAGTCTATTAAAAGTCTTCTGAATGTGCTGATTATATTTCTAAGAGTAATTAGATGCTTGTGAATTTTTGTTTTAAAAGAGAAAATGTATTCCCCTCATTTACTGACATTTGAAAACATTTTAATCCATTAAAATATTAATTCAGATATATAATACTAATTAGTCTTATTCATACAATATTTTACAATATACAAAGTGTTTTCTTCACAAAAACCATGAGATATAGGTAGTACAAATATTACTATCCCTATTTTAGGTATTTATATGTAAGTAGTGCAAATAATCCTATCCCTGTTTTACAGATAAAGAAACTGAGACTTAGAAAGGTTAAGTGATTTTCCTGCAGTCAAATGATTAGTAGATTGTAGATAGCCCTGTATACACTTATATCTCTTTATTTGAGTGGACCTTCCTATAGTTTGAGAAGCTTCAATTCTATGCCATTTTATTAAGCCAGGATGGAAAGGAATTCATTTTCAGTTTTTACAGATGAGGAAACTGAGGCAAACAGGGTTAAGTGATTTGCTCAGGGTCACATAACTAGTAAGTGTCTGAGGCCAGATTTGAACTTGGGTCTTCCTGACTCCAGACCTGGTGTTCTATCCACAATGCCATCTAGCTGCCCCCACAACAACAAAGATAGCTCTAGTATACACTATCTCTTTATTTGAGTGGACCTTCCTATGGTTTGAGAAGCTTCATTTTTCTGCCATCTCATTGGTTCAGGATGAGGAAGAATCTCGGTTTAGTTTTCCTGCTGGACATTCCCAGTAACTTCTTTGTTCCATAATAACTTTCAAGGACATTGAGCGACTGACCAGACTGGTACACATCTGAAGGGTATCCAGATGTAGTTAGAATTCATTGGTGGGACATCTTGAAGCAAAATGGGACCTAAAGCTTACAGAACCTCAGCTAAACCAGAGAATTGAATACATTTGAGTCCAATTCTTCTATTAAGATGGCATATAATTCAGCAAGTCTTAAAGAGCAAATGTGTCTTGTAAATGTCTAGAGTACTGGTGCCATATGTAAGTGCTTCATAATTGTTATTTTTTCTTTAAATTTAATTGTTGAATTCAGAATTTGGTATACACAGCTTATTCTGTTGTAAATATAATGGACTAGCTGGTATTTATCCCCACCCCAAAGAGTTAAAGTATAATTTAAAAAAAAAAACAGGATAAGAACTTAATTCTGACACTTCCTTTTACAGTTGTTTAGAGAAGTGTTAGCACAATGTTACACCCTTTGGTGCATTTATGGGAAAAAATCATAACCCAGGTCCAAGATTATTAGGGGGAAATTGTAGTCTACATCTTTAAAAAAAAAAAACAAAAAACCTTTGTTAGGCCTTTTGGGTAATTAAGGACAAGCATTGTAAGCAGCCAGGATAAAGCTTTTGTTTAAACTACTCCTAGTCTTGGATAGTAACACTTGAAGTAAAGTGAAAATAATTTTAAAAAATACTTGCTCGACATAATTTTTTCTGTTACATGATTTGACAAATTATTAGTTCTAAATGTGTCTTATACCAGGCATTCTTAAGTTATTTTGTGTCATGAACCCCCATGGCCGTCTGAGGAACTTATTGTTACAATTAAATTTTAGCTAGCGGTTAATGAAAATAAAAAGATAATTTTTCCCATCCAGGTTCACCAGATTACCTAAAAATTATTCATAGAATTCAGGTTAAAAACCCTTACCTTAGATCTTGATGATATCATTACTGTTAATGGTGGGGAATATGAAAATTAGGGAAGTTAACTTAAATTTTCAAACATGGACAACAAAGTCTTTAAAGAAATGTTGACTTTTTCTTTTCCTTGATTCACCAGTCATACTTTTTCTCTTCAACATTCTTCAGTTGCCAGGGTTTTCTGTTTTCATTGTTTTCCCTTTTTCTTCCTGGTGATAGTGTTTGTTTTTTAGATTTATTCTTTTTTTAAAATTGTACTGATATTTTTTTCTTTTTTACATTATCTTCATTTCTGTATCATCTTTCTCCCTCTCAAATGAGATAGTCATCATCTGTAACAAAAAATAAGACAGAAGGGAGAAAGGAAATGCTGTTCAGCAAACTCAGTGAGACCTAGATCAAGTGTGACAGAATATGCAGTATTCCTCAACCAGAGTCCCCTTCCTAAGCAATGAAGGAATGCACGTAAATTTTCTCATCTCTTCTTTACTCCAAGCTTGGCTCGTATAATTACAAAGTGTTTAGTTTTGCTATTTTTCAAATTTATGTTTTTAATCATGGGGGCAGCTAGGTGGTGGAGTGGATTAGACTGAACACTGGACCTGGAATCAGGAAGGTCTGAGTTCAAATCCAGCCTCAGATACTTACTAGCTGTGTGACCCTGGGCAAGTCACTTCACCACTATTTGCTTCGGTTCCTCATCTGTAGAATGGGGACACATTGGAGAAGGAAATGGCAAATCACTCCAACATCTTTGCCAAGAAAACTCCATGGACAAAATCCATGGTGTCATCTAGAGTCAAGACATGACTGAACAACAACCCAATCATTATGTATATTGTCTTCTGGTTCTGCTTACTTCACCTTGTATCTATTCTAAGTCTAACCTTGCTTTTCTATATTCTTCATAGTCATCATTTCTTACAGCAAAGTAATATTTCATTACATTCATGTACCAAAATTTATTTAGACATTGCCTATCAATGGGTTATCTACTTGGTTTTCAATTCTTTGTTATAACAAAAGGTGCTGCTTTAAGCATTTTGGTACATTTGTGACCTTTCTGTCTTTGACCTTTATGTATAATTTTGTGTATCCGTCTTTCTGTCTATCTGCCTAGTAATGAGATCTCTGGCTCCAAGAGTATGGGTATTTTAGTCAGTTTCATAGCATAATTCCAAATTGATGTCTAAAATGGTTAATTGTTTTCTCACTCCACCACCTGTGTATCACTGCACTGTACTTTTCTTGCCACAGATCCTCCAGAATTGACTGTTTCCATTTTGGTTGTCGTTGCTAATTTGATGGTTGTAATATGAAACCTCAGGGTTGTTTTGATTTGAATTTCTTTTAATAGTGGTTTGGAGCATTCTGGTGACTCCTAATAACTTACAGTTCTTTTGACAACTGTTTGTTCATATCCTTTGTCCACATATCTATTAGAGAATGGCTAGTCTTGGCATTCTAATACAATATTTATTCTTGTTGATGATGGTTCCAAAGCAAGCAGGTCATTTAATCTCTGGTATTAGTCTCATATTTTATTACAAGTGCCAACATTTGTAAAGCACAACAAAACAAAAAACAAATTATAAGGTGTTGAAGGTATGGTGTGGGGAAATCCAGAAGTTGGGTCTGTCTGAGCCCAAACCATTCAAAAGAATGAGGAAGTCCAGCATTCCCAAGGAAGTTGATTCTTCATCTACACCTGGTGACTGAAGGAAGTGTAGCAGATTCTTTTAATAATGATAATTGTACATGTTTATATAACAACTTAAAGTTTTACAGAGGGATTTGCCTTTCTTATCTCATTTGCTCCGTACAACCACCCTGTGCACTCTGTGCTATGCTGTTACTATCCTGATTTTACAGATGGGAAAATTGTGACTGAGAGGTTAACCACCTTCCCCAGAGTCACATTGCTGATGTGTCAGGGGTGGTATTCAAATCCAGCTTCCTGAGTTTAGTACTCTGGGAAACTGACCACATAAAAAGTTCCTTATGGTACATGAACACCAGTGAAATATGGGATTCCAAAAGACGCTGACTAAAATGTTGGACGTTTTCTCTGCCCTACAGCCATCCCCTTTCCATTAGACCTTTATGTAGACTTAAATTATCTTGATAATTTAAAATGACTAATATTTTGATGAATTGAAGTATTTGCCACCTTAAATTTTTGAGATATCAAATAATCCTAGGAATTGACCTTGTAACTGCTGGTAACTCACTACTTGCTTTGTCTGCATTGCAGAACTATTTCAGTGGAAAGATTGGGGGGTGGGGGCGGCGGAAATCTAAGTGCCTTGCCTATAATTATTATTGATATATGCAATATGCTTCCTACCTTTTGTGTACAGTTGCAGTTACCTTGAGATTTCAGATGCATTTGGCTATTAGAGAACACAGTTCGTTCAGAGGTATGCTTCCAGTGATAAGGTGACATACAAAAAAATATACTTGGTGTTACTTGTTTGTAAGGGTGTTGGTACTTTTACATTATGGCTCCAAGATCTAGCTTTCAGCATTGGAAAGTTAATTTAAACTAAAATCTGAAAATCCTGGAATCTTGAGGGGGGAAAAAGATTATAAAATGAGGGTCCAACTAGGTGATCTCTTAGATATTTCCCTGTCATAAATCCTATGATCTCACAACAATGCAAATATTTTTTTCTGAGGTAAGGTCTTTAAGACAGAGAAACCACAGAGGTTTGCTTTGGAGAATGGGTACATTCTTCATGGTAAATTTAAATGAATGGAAAAAAAAAACATTAAGTACTTACTATGAGCTAGGCACTGTGCTAAGCACTCAGAACATAAATAGAATCAGCTCCTTCCCCCAGAGGGCAAAACATATTGAGGAGAAAAAGTTGTAAAGAGAAGAAAAGGAGAGATAATTTTGAAATTTGGAAGCCTAATTTGGAATTGCCTGGGAAATGGTGTGATGGGATCAGGGAAGATAAGGAGATACCTTACTAATCAGAGCCCTGGTCCCAAGGCTTTATTTGAAATGTGGTCCAATCAGTAGGTTAATTGGCCAAAATGATGGCTTTGGTTTTTAGCCATTCACCAGCTCACATTTGTCAGATTGTTCCATTGACATGGCCTCATAACAATAGCAGCTAGCATTTAAAAGCACTTTAAGGTTTGCAAAGTGCTTTACATATGTTGTCATTTGTTCATAGAAACAACTCTGTGTGGTAGGTGCTATTATTATGCCTAGTTTAAAGCTAAGGAAACTGAACTAGAGAAAGGTTAAACATGCCCAAAGCCATGCAGCTAGTGAGTGTCTAAGGTGGGATTTGAACTCTTTTTCCTTTCTCCAAGTCCAGCACTGTGTCATTTAGTGGCCTTCTGGATCACAAAATGAGTTATAAAACATTTGGTAAAAATAATTACCATTATATTGCTCCCATGAAACCCTCTGTGAGCATGGCTGACATTTTATGGAGTTTTATATAATAGTTTATGAAACACTGTTATACCCATTAATTATTTTGTGTTTAACAACAATATTTCCCCACCATTACTGTGTTACTTTCCTTATTTCGAATAAGTGAGGGAAGGCAGGGCAAAGTCACCAGCCTCACTTTCTCAAACTCTGGAGCCATCTGGATTCAATGACCAGATATGGATTGGGACAAACTGGAGATGGCACAGTGTGCAGTGAGGGACCTTGGTCTTTTCAAGCTACATGGTCTTTTCAAGCTACGTGGTCTTTAACAGGTCTCAGTTTGACTGAGGCAGCATCCATTCAGTGATTAATGCTTAATTTTAAAAAATGAGGCAAAGAATGGTCTCTTTTAAAAAAAATAGATGTGGGAGGGGAAGACCTCAGAGTTTCTGGCCAAAACAGAAACAATTTTATTTACATTCATTCTGAGCCAATCAGGGCCCAAACAGTGACCTAGTAGGGCTTGGTCTGGGACGAGTGATTTGGGGTTAAGGCTGGTCTCTAGGAGAAAAAAAAAATTCAGAGATTAAAATTTACATTCCCTTTGGGCCAAGCACCAGCAGGTAAGGGTGTGATACCCTATGTGGAGAGAGAAGAAAGGAAGGAAGAAAGAAAAAAAAAACCCTCTCTCACTTAAATCCAATTCACTTGCATGTCATGTTATCACCTCACTGATATCATAGTCCTTCTTGTACAGAATGATGCTTTCATTCTTTTTCTTTCTCTCTCTTTTCTTTTTCTTTCTTTTTTTTCTTCTCTCTCCACATAGGGTATCATACCCTGACCTGCTGGTGCTCTGCCCAAAGGGAATATAAATTTTAATCTCTGAAACTTTTTTGGTTTTTTGTTTTCTTTTTTCTCTTGAAGACCAGCCTTAACCCCAACTGAGACTTGTTAAAGACCATAGTTTGAAAAGGCCTAAGTCCTTGACTGCATACTGGGCTATCTCCAGTTTGTTCTGATCCATATCAGGCAACTGGACCCCGATGGCTCTGGAAGAGAAAGTGAGGCTGGTGACTTCGCACAGCCCTCCCTCATTTAAATCCAATTCACTTGCATGTCATGGCATCGCCTCCCTGATGTCATGGTCCTCTTCCAGAACGAAGGACAAACAACAAGTAAGCAATTTTGAATAATATTCAATCCAGTGAAATTTCAATATAGTTAAATACTTTAGACACCTCCTTGGGATTTATTTTAGTGTTGTTTGACCTTGAAATATTTGTTGTATATCAACAATGTGTGGTAGCTATAGAGCAGAAAATCAGTAGAGGCATAGCTCCTGCCTGTTGGATTCATACTTGAAAAGTTAACTTATGGAAAATGTTGCAAAACTCTTGAGGGAAAGAGAATGTCAGTGTGGTACATGACCAAAGGACCAGAAAGAACCTTAAGAGGTTATTTGGTTTGTCTATCTGCCATTGGGCAGGATTGTATTTAAAATATCATATGATTGAGAATCTGTTTTTAAAGACTTCCAGAGAAAGAGATTCCACAATTTATGTCCATATTAGAACTCTTACAGCTTTAGAATTCTATGATTCAACCCCACTGATAAACTTTTCCTAGTGGATGAGAGTACTCTCCATAGTTTAGGCTCATTTTCTTAGTGGAAATGAAGAAAAATTGTCCACCTTCCCTCCGTCTTTCATATACTTGAAAGACAGTTATTCAGTTACTTTTTATTATTTACTTGTAGTCATCTTAAGTTAGATGATTCACCATAGGATATGGAAAAGTGAATCTTGAAAATTGATTTGGAATTACCAGTTCTTAAGTATTTGAATCTGGCCCCCAGTCTTCAGAAGGCACTGAACCATATTTTGTCCTTCCTTTCTTTTTTCAATACATACTCAATAAATAAAATTTAGCTATTTGTAGTACTGGTAGTGTTAAAGAATCTTTCTTTATGTTAGGAAATCTTTTCCTGACTTTTTTGTGGCTTCAGGCAAATCTCATAAACTCTCTGCCTCAGTTTCTTTCTTGCAAAATAAAGATAATTATAGATGTCCTTCCTTAACCTTTCACAGAAGGTGGGAGGATAATTGAGATAATAAAGTTGAAATACTTTTGAATGCTTTAAAGGAAGAGCACTGAATGAATGTGAGGTCTTATTGTTGTTAGTTTTTATCATTGGTAATAAAAAAAATTGTGGCAAGCATGACAAATAATAACCATAATGAAGTCTGAACCGGTAATTCGATATAACTCAGTTAAGCCCAGATATTTCTGTTTTTATTTTCTTAGCCTGTATTATCAGCTGTAAATTGAGTTAAATCACAAAGTATGCTTGCTGGATTTGTTATGCTAATGTTACACTTAGACAAATCCTTTTTGTTTACTATTGATAGTATCTTGGAAGAAAAGTGCTATACAAATAATTGTTATTATGTAACAAGTCATATTTACTGAGTCTTGGGCTTCTTTTGAGTTTTGAGTTTGTACTGAATTTATATTAAATCCCTCACATTAAGGAGCATTCCCTTTTTATTCAGACCATAGTGATAGATGTTTGCAAAATAGGGCTAACCTTTCCAAATTGATGTTTTTAAATGTTATTATTTGGCTGCCTATAAGTAGAGTCTCTTGTTACAGGTAGAAGGACTGATTAATATATCTTTAATGAAGGGTAATATTCCATTAGGCCATTTGGCCAGGATCACAGACAATATGGCATGAGAACTGGAAAACAATTTATTTTCATTAGTGTTTCAATTTTGGTGCCTTCCTTGTAGCTGTTGGGAGCTGTGAAAAACATGAAAGGAACTTGTGACACCCGTTAGATAGCCCAGTGGGCTGTAAAAAATCCTGCTCCCTCAGGAGTCTATACTTTGATCATCACTAACAAAAATGATAGGTATGTCAATAAGATCTGTAGCTGAAGCTGCAGTTGAGTTTAAGAGACCAAAGGCATTATTTATTTTATTTTCTTAATGCTGACCACACTTTGAGAAAGTCCCTTTCTGGGGGTATTGTCAGAATCCATTTTGCTGGAGTAATTTTTTTACCCTTTAAAATTTCACTTTTCTTCCAAATTCAAGCTATAAAAAACCCCAACATATTTTTTGAGCATCGCTCAGTGCAGTAGATGTAGTCCAAGTGTTGGAATATATAATAATTAAAAATTACATAGAACTTTAAGCTTTTAAAAAAATTTTACATGAGCCTCACAATAGCTCTGAGAAGTAGGTACTATAGATGTCATTTTTGCCATTTTATAAATTAAGAACTCAAGATTGAGTTGTTATTTAGTGATGGTCACACAGGTGTTAAATATCACAGGCAGGATTTGAAAGAAGGTCTTCCTGAGACCAACCTTGGATTTGGAGTCAGAAGACATGGGTTCAAGTCCTAGCTCTGCAAATTATTAGCTCTTTGCCCTTGGACAAATGAATGTCTCTGGACATCATCAGAAAAATGGCAATATTACTTGCATGACCTAGCTCACAGGGATGAAATGGAATGGAGTATGTGAAGCACTTTATAAAGCACAAGGCACCTTTTAAATGCAAGCAATCGTTCTTGAAAAACACAAGTTTCATTTTTATTTTTAAAGGATTATAAAATATTCTAGGGGAACTTTCTACTTAGTGGAAGCTTGCACTAAATCTTTTGTAAATAAACAATCTTGTAATGTGAATAATTGCCCCTCTGATTTATGTATTTTAGATTGAGAGATTTCATATGATGTATTTTCTGGAAGTCTTTAGTCAGAAGAATTCTCCATACACTTGCGTTTGCTGTGAAGGATGATTTACATTCTAATTTTTGAACAACCTTTTCTACTTCATGTCTTGTTCCAAGTATCCTGGTAGTAGTTCTTCCTGGTTCTTTTAGTATAGGAGCATCACAAATAGGTCATAATTAGATATGACTTTTTGTGGGCAAGAAACCTATTGGTTTAGTATCTCAAATTTTTATAGCATAGTGATTTACTCAAATTCCTTTTCATGGTATTGAGGTGATCTTGAGTTAGGATTCTGCTCATTGAATACACATTTTAGTAGAATTTGCCACACTTTGTGAAGGATGAAGTTATCATTAAGACAAATATATTCATCAACTGATCTCCTAGAGAAAGGGGAGAATAAGAGAGAGTGAAGAAGAGAGAGAGGGAGAAAGAATGGGAGAAGGGATAGAGAGAGCTCTATCTAGCACTTATGCAGATAGACAAGATCCCTGTGCAATACCATGGATTATTCCCTTAATGCTTTTCATATGTCTCATATAATAATTCTTTGTGTCTAGACAGTCTGTAGTATACCATAGTATCATGATAATTTTGCATCTCTTTCTTTCCCAGTTAATACTTCTACTGTATTTTCTGCCTTGGTTTCTTGGAATTTCTCATATAAATAATTCTTTTTGCCAAGACAGTTGGGGTTAAGCGACTTGCCCAGGGTCACACAGCTAATAGTGTCAAGTGTCTGAGGCTGGATTTGAACTCAGGTCATCCTGACTCCAGGACTGCTGCTCTATCTACTGTGCCACTTAGCTGCCCCATTAATAATTCTTAATATACAGTGTAATGTCATGTAATACTCTTCCCTTTTATTGATTCTGTTCCTTTTGGAACAAAATCATTGCTCTGGTAAGCCTTATTCCTTTTGGACTAAGGTATATACCATTCTAGAGCCATCTCACCAAGTATCAGTGAAACTGATGAGGTCAATAGTAGAGTGCTTGGGGTAGGGTGGGGGTGGGGAATCAGAAATGAGTGTGAACCTAGGTTCCTTAGATCTGTTCTGCATTCCAGGGTGACAGGAGAATAGAACTTTGAAAATGATTTTCCCCCCAGGAGAAGAAAGAGAATGGTATTCTTCATTTTAACATGACAATTCTAACAAAGTTAGGCTCTTGGTCACATTAGGGAACCAAAACTTCTATTTTAAAAATCTTCCTGATTCATTTTTTAGGATTCATGCTAACAACTTTGTTCAACTGCCTCTTGATGCTAGGTTCCAACTCTCTGTTCTTTCTGCTTTGGAGCACACTCTATTAAGGGATATTACCTCTTTGGGGGAAAAATAATAAGTGTGTGTGTGTGTGTGTGTGTAGAGAGAGAGAGCTAAATATATATGGTTTAGCACTCATAGACATTCTTTTCCTGATGTGATGATCAGAGAATGGAAAGAACACTGAAACAGAACTGTTGGAAGTAGTACGAAAAGCCATCTACAAAGATGGAAGGTACACAATACACCTGCAAAGCATCTCAACAGTCCTGTTACGCTAGGGTTCAGCTTTTGCTATAGTTCACACATGAAAATCAGTAGCTTATTTGGCTTCCTTTCTAGGTGGTTAAAAGTAAAGAAATCTAAACACAATCCCCACTCCTCTCTCTGCAATTGAAAGCATTTGTTGTATGAGGAACCTTCCCCAAGGCCAAGCATGGAATGTTCTGGCTCCATTACTGATTGCTGCCTCCCCCTGCCCCTTCCCCAATTCATTCTTGAGATCTGCACAGAAATCTCTAATACCTTTTGTAAATAACTATTTTATTCTTTTCATTTTTTGTTTGCATCATATTTGAAACACTTATATTATTAATTTGCATCTGAATCATTCATGTTCAGCATTATTTTAACCATTAGTCATTACAAAGAAAGACATATTTGTGTTTTAAGTAAAACTGGTAGGAGGGAAAAAGGACTGTTGGTTAAAAGAAATACTTTGTATTGGGAAAGATATCCCCTCATCTAAATTTTTTAAATTGTCTTTTCTGTACAATAAGACACACTGAAGTGGTTCCAGTAAAACCAGTCTCGTCTTACCTCTGCATACCTTGGAAGTTACATGGGGTTCTCAAAAAATATGCCAGCTGAGGAGCTTTGATAGGTTCCACTCAAAAAACTGGATGGATTAGAAATAAACTGTTGTGTAAGGACTAAAGTCCAGAGATGCTTAGCACCACATTGGCTACTGTAATAAACCCAATAATTCTCAAAAAATCCTTCTACTTCATTATAAAGCAATTGAAATTCAGGTCAGAGAATAACCACTTCACTGAACAATTAGATATCTTTAAAGTAGTGAAATCCTGGGCATCTCTAAATATAGGGACCTCTTTTTGGTGAGAACACCAGGTATTAGGAAAAGTCTCTACATACCCACATTTAAAGAGGATCACTCAGATGATGTTATTTAAAAGCAGTTCTATTAACAGCACAAAATACTGGTCTTCTAAATACATTTCTCATCCTAAAATGCTCATTTGTTTAATTAAGAAACTTCCATGTATGTATTTGGTGGCTGAAAATAGTTTTCCAAACTCTTGTACCAATTTTATTTTCCTGTTGACCTTTCAGTGTCTGTGTTTGCTTTGAATTGGTGATATATTAAACATGACATAGCAAACAGATGTGTTCAGAGTAGCTTTATTTAGATTAATGGAAAATATTTAGAGAAAGCAATTAGGAAAAATATGAGAGTCAGGTTTTTTGACAAATAACTTTCTATACTATGTGATGCTTTGAACAATTTATTTTCAATTAGTGTTGATATCATAAGTATGCCTTACCTCGGTGATTTGATACTTAGAAATGATGTCAATAAATGTTCATGATGCTAAAATGTGGGATGAGCATGGTCAAAATCAATTTTTTTTAAATAGCATACTTACATTAGAAATATTTCTTGACTTTTTAGCTATCATTGCATGTTTTTCATGAAAGGAACTATATTTCTCTTCCTATGAATTGTCAACCAATGAGCTTTATAATTGCACTTTGTCTTGTACCATATGATTAATTTAAACTGTTGTAAAACATTAATCTCTAATATCAGAATTATGAGTTTGACTTTGGAAAAACCCCATGGGATATTTAGAAACCTCTTTTTTCAGACTGAGATGGTAGATAGGTTGACATAAATTGAGTTGGTGAAAGATAGTATTGAATAATGAATGTTGTATATGTTTGTTTACAGAAAGAGAATATGGTGGGAATTTGGGGCTCTTTGGCTTTGCCTCTTTCATAGTGAAAAAATAGTCTGCTATTTGCATAGCAGGTATTTATCTGAATTGCTATGCAAAATCTTCCCTTCCTGAATGTAGTTTTTTTGCTGGTTGTCCTTGAGCAGGGCTGAAACATCAGCAGCAAAGTTACTTACCTTATACAGTATTATTAGAACATTTTAAAACCAGATACGTTTTAATCAACCTATTGATTGCAAGTGCCAATGACTACAACAATATTTGAAACAGAAGGAACTCTAACAAATACTTTGCAATCATGAATCAACTGAACAAATCAGAGAGATAATACATTTCATAACTAAAACAAGAATTCTGTATTTAGTATCTGAAATAAGAGTTCCTTAAAACACTAAAAATTACAAAGTAGTTCATTAAATAGCTTTCTTGAAAGCTGCCAATACAGGAAATTTAGGGACTTCAGACCACTAATACATAATAATTGCTGAGCACACCAATTTGCTGAATGAGGGAATGTAGATACAAATCAATTATGGTCCCAAAGGCAACAGTTGCTTCCTTGTAAAAACATCCTTAACATTTTCTGACTGCCCTTAAACCCACTTTCTCTCTGCTCTATTAGGAGTTGAAGCATCACTACATAGACCAGCAGATAATATGTATCCTAGCTGTATCTATCTGGTTTGCCTTGGTATGCAGCCTTCCAGTTACCTGAGAGGCTTGATGTTAAACTGTTCGTTCTCATCTTTGTTCTCCATCTAGGTAGAGATGGTGCTTTTGGTGCCATCTGTGACTCTTTACTTATATTCATTCCCTCCCAAAGTTTCTTTTTCCTAGCTTGACACCATAAGGAGCTTCCAATTCACTCCCTTGCTTGTCCTGATTATTATCAGCTTGAAATTTGTTTTTCTGAGCCCTTGAAGTCTTGACTTTTGAAGTGTATGTGTGTGTGTGTGTGTGTGTGTGTGTGTGAACGTTAAAAACCCTTGTTCACTCAGAAAGATTGGGGGGGGGGGTGAGGGCAGGGTGTGAGGATTAGTTTTATTTAGCCTAGAATGAGAGAAGACTGAGGAAAGATTTTTATGACAGTCCTTCAAGTATATGAAGGACATTTCCTATAGAGGATCCAGACAGATTACAATCTGGATTTCCCTGAGGGCAGACAAGAAGGGAAGAGGGCTGCAATGCTGGATTAGGTTTGGTAGAAAGATTGCCCAACAGTAAATTAACAGTTTCTACTAACTTACTAACGGTTAGGATATATTGCCAGAGGATGCTGCTATAGAAGCAGCATGTTTAAAATATCTTCTCTTCTGGTGATACTATGATCATGAGTGAGCCTAGACACAAAGCTAGCTCTTATTTAATTCAATCTACCACACTTTGGGGATGGGACATGTTATATACAGGATTATTTCCTAAATGAAAGTTCATCTTTAATCCTCATAGGCACCCAGAGTCAGCACAGCCAGGCCAGCCTATCATCCATTTGCTATGTACCTATTTTCACTAAAGGCTAGCACTAGAAGGGTCTTCAGTGAAGGGGATATGTGCGTGTGTGTGTGTGTGTGTGTGTGTGCATGCATTTTTTTGTTGAGTTTCCACTCAGGCTTCTGCAATTTCTACAGTGCTCCTATAATTTAATATGACCATCTAGACCTTTGGATTTTTGTTCAAGACCGACGTTAGCCATGGTTTCTGTGTTTTGACTTGGAGGAAATGGATATATAGAGAATTTACAGTGCTTGGCACATAACAGCCTCTTAATAAATGCTTGTTGATTGATTGAAGGCACTTATAATTCTCATTTAGATGTAATTCTAAGTTTAAAACAAAATATTAATGCTGAAAAGTATTAATTTCCAATTCTACTGTATGACTTTTAGGTGTATTGCTACAAACTTGTACTATCTCTTGCCTTGATTTTAGTCTTAAGAGTTAGAGCCAAGACCAATGATGCAGATGATCTAACCACAGAGAGATTAAAAGGTTTAAACTTTTGGCTTATTTGATTTAACGATTTAGCATTTCAATCTACCTGGGATGTATAATCCTTTTCCACTCCCTGGAAGATTGTCTTCATGAGCTAAGGAAGGGATTGAAGCAGCTAAGTGGTTTAGTGGATAGAGCACCAGGCCTGGAGTCAGGAAGACCTGAATTCAAATCTGACCTCAAACACTGCTAGCTATGTGACCCTGGACAAGTACTTAGCTCTTTGCCTCAGTTTCTTCATCTGTAAAATGAGCTGGAGAAGGAAATGGCAAACCACTGCAATATCTTTTCCAAGGAAACCCCAAATGGGGTCATGAAGAGTTGGACGTGACTGAAATGTGACTGAACAATAACAACAAAAAAGGAATTGAAATCTAAGGAAATTATAGTCATTGGGCTGTTTTCTGCAACCTAAAGAAATGCTTTGGTTTATTTGCCTAGTTCTTTCACAAAGTTGTTTCCAGGATCCTTCCAATTTGGATGTGCAGGTGCAAGAAATGGCACATATTATAGTAGCTCCATATGCTGCTGCTTATCAGTTAGTTTAGATTGTTTTGAGTTCTCATTTTAATGTAGCATATTGAAGAAGTCAGGGCATAGCAGGCCCAATTGTCTCCCCCTTGATATAACCTTTAAAGAACAGTCTTATTTCTGACAGCTTTTAACTTTGGGAATGGTTGAATTTCTTAAAAAATAGAGCTTTGTGTCTGTTGTAATTAGCTAATCAGTGGTTCAGAAAGGATATCCCCTCTTCATCCCATTCTTGAGACAGGAATAAATCATCCCAGACCATTGGTCATCTAGCCTTAATAGTTAAACCCACTCAAGAAGGAAAATTCACATATTCCCTGGATAATCTCTTTTAGAGTTTGGTAATCTATCCTTCAGGAAATTATTAGCTACAAAAAACCTAAATTCCCTGAAGTGGTTAGTATAAGTCTTTTTCTTCAGTTAAAGAGAAAAAAATTAAGCTTAAGAAGAGAAGTTACAAATTTCTTATACACTATTTTATTTTCAATGATTCTGAAAGCTAAGGAAAAGTCTTCAAATGTCAAACATTTTAGTTTATTCAATTAATGAATATTCAGTGCCTATTATATTCAGACAATTTTTAAAAAAATGTAGAGTCAACAGAATTCCTAGTTAGCATACATTTTAGAAATTAATATGTAACTTTATAATGGCCTTGCTTAAAAAGTTTAATAATGACATAAATTGATAGGAATACATTGGGTTCCAAAGTCAAGAGACTTGAATCAGTCAACAAACATTTATTAAGCACCTACTATGTGTCAGGCGCTGTGCTAAGCACAAGTATTTAGCCTGAATGAGCTTTGATCATAGCACTGGTATTAATTAGCTATACAACCCAGATAAAAGAGCCATAGAACTTCAGAGATCCCCAATAGGCCTCAGTTTCATTATTTTTAAAATGAAAGGATTGGATCTTGAAATCTCTTCCCTTCCCACATAAAATTCCATTCTGATCGACAATGAATTCAGAGGGTGTCATATGGTTTGTTTGCATTTTCTCTTATGACTGCAGAGAAATCTCAGTCATATCTTTGAGATTCTAAATTTGGGAATGGTTGAATTTTTTAGAAAATAGAGCTTTGTGTCTGTTGTAATTAGCTAATCACTGGTCCAGAGAGGATATCCCCTCTTCATCCCATTCTTGAGACAGGAATAAATCATCCCAGACCATTGGTCATCTAGCCTTAATAGTTAAACCCACTCAAGAAGGAAAATTCACATATTCCCTGGATAATCTCTTTTAGAGTTTGGTAATCTATTCTTCAGGAAATTGTTAGCTATAAAAAACCTAAATTCTCTGAAGTGGTTAGTGTAAGTCTTTTTCTTCAGTTAAAGAGAAAAAAATTAAGCTTAGTAAGGCCAGTAGACTAGCCTCCCTTTTCTTTTTAAAATGTCTGCTTTTAAAAGCTGTTACCATAGGGACGGGGTAGGGACTGAACCTCTCAATTGCATTGGTATGAAGAGTTCCCAGGTAAGGAAATGCCCTTTGTCAATGCAGGTAGCTGCCCTCTATGCCATCTTTGATGGCTATCTAGAACACTAAGATGCATGTGTTCATGGTCACACCAGCAAGTATGTATAGGAGGCAGGACTTGAACCCTGGTCTTCCAGACTTTAAGGCCAACTTTAAGGCCATGTACTGCCTACTGTTGCAGTAAACGACCATTCATTTTTTTTTCTCAGTGTTTGATATTGCACTACAATTGTTTTTCATTTCTAAGGAACTTACTACCTGTGTGACTTTGGGCACAACCTCTGGGTCTCAATTTCCTCCTCTCTAAAATGAGGGGTTTGGAATAGAGAGCCTATGAGATCTCATATATCACTTTTGGGGAGAAGAGCATTAAATTATTAGAGGAAATATTTTAGAAACTTTTAGGAGAATTTTTAGTTGGCTCAAAATGTCCTTGTGGAGGACATGGTGAGTACCATCAATGGAAAATCAATAAACAAAGAATTGGTTTTTGGCACTTATAGTGCAGAACAATCCATTTGGTTTGGTTCTGCTGAATTTGATGTCTTTTCTCTGTCTGAAGCATCAATGAGAAAAAGATAATCCTTTCCCCCACCTTTAAGTTGGAGAACAAGAATATTCAAGAAAAGTTTTCCCAACTGCAACTTGTAAAAGTCTTCCAAGGAATTTTTTTTCTAAGCTCTGTTCTTATTTGTGTGTGTGTGTGTGTGTGTGTGTGTGTGTGTGTGTGTACAGTTATTCAGTTGTGTCTGACTCTTGGCGAAGATAATAGAGTGCTTTGCCATTTCCTTCCTCAGTGTGTCCCCATTTTACTGACAAGGAACAGATGCAAATAAGGGTTAAGTGACTTGCCCAGGGTAACATAGCTAGTAAGTGTCTGAGGTCAGATTTGAACTCAGTCTTCCTGACTCCAGGCCCAGTGCTCTATCACTGAGCCACCTAGCTGTTGTGTGTGTGTATACAAAAACACATATGTGCGTATATGCATATATGCACATATACACATTTTTTTCTTTAGATTTCTGGCATTAAATCATTTATAGTGGGTGTCTGAAAAGAAACAATAACTAGCACTTTATATTTTGCAAAATGCTTTGACTATTATTTCATTTGATTCTTACCACAACCCTGTGAGCTAAGTGCTATCATTATCCTGATGTTATAGTTCAGAAAACTGAGGCTGAGAGGTCAGTCACTTGCCTAGTATCTATCTTGAAGCTAATACGTGTCAGAGATAGGGTTCAAACTTATATCTTTCTGATTCCATTTCCAGCGTTCTATCTCCACTGTGATATCCTATTCAATAACTTTACATTTGGTAAGGAGGACCTCAAAGGTGACCTAATCTAAATCCCTTATCTTACACACAAGGAAACTGAAGCCCACAGTAGTTAAGTGCTTGTTGCAAGTTCCTGTGATTAGTAGTAAGATTAGGACTAGAACTGGCCCCTAAACTTGTGCCTCTCTGCTCAACCTGCTTCTTGCTTCTAATTATAGCCTTCAGGACAGCTGCATTTAACTTGGCAATTTACTTGATCTGAGAATAGACTGACTGTATAATCTATTCACATAGAAATCATATACAAATGACTCCCTGACAGCTGTGTCTATAGATAGGAAAAGTTCTATCTACCTTGGGAAAAGCTTCAGAACCCTGTGACCTTAAAGATCAGGTGGGTCTCTCCCATCTTTCCTAATTAAAGAGTTGAGAGGTTATCAATCCCAGAGAGCAAAAAGTCTTGGAATCAAAATACTCTTCTTTTAGTTATACACTTACTTTTAATATCTTTACTAGTATTTCTGGACGGAACAAAGTGCAATTAGAATCATACAGTGAGGACTGTATAGATTATGCCTATTTCTTTTAAAGTATTTGGCTATTATTTTGGCATTTCTTTTTATGTACTACTATAGCATAATGATAATTCCTTTATATGCTACTATAGCATAACGATATTTTATGATTTAGAGAGTACTTTCATCATAATAATACTTTTACTGTGGAAGATGTATTATCTCCTTTTTATAAATGAGGAATCTGAGAACAAGGTGGAAGGACGTATACAGCTTTTGTAATTGATAAATGGGCAACTCAGGGCCAGGTGTGGTAGTGGAAAGATTGTTGGAGTCCGGAAAACCGTTATTCAAATCCCATCTCAGCTACTTACTGACTAGGTGATTCTGGGCCAATCACGTCACCTCTTTCAACCCAAGTTTTCTCATCTCTGGTGGTGAGGATCGAATGGGATAACAAATCACTTACCCTCTGAGATGCCTCAGTTTCCTTCACCTGCAAATTGATATGGTTGGACCAAATGATCTTAAAGTCTCCTTCCAGCTCTAAATCTATGATCTTATGGACTGCTCATTGTTCCTCATATGGGAAGAGATTGACTTAAAGTGACAGACTTCTCTTAAGCAGATATAAAAGTGTGCTGATGTGCAGAGGGAGGTTACTGCTATATTGAAGTATGCAGGCCACCGTCCCCTCTCCTAATGGAGCAGGGTTATATGGTTATTAAGTGTCTGAGGCTAGATTTGAACTCAGGTTTTCCTGACTCCAGGCCTGGCACTCTATTCACTGTGACACCTACCTGCCCATTCCATGTATAGTATTTTATTTTACTAAAAAAGAGAGTATGGTTTAGTGGAAAGAGCATTAGACTTCCTTTGGCCCTCAATTTCTATAAAATAAAGGTAAGGATACCTTACATACTTGTCTATTCCTTTCTCCTTTACTGCGTTATTTTGAGGATGAGGCCTCTACTATTGTACAAACATCTAGATGGCTTAGAATATATAGAGAGCACTAGGCCTGGAGTCAGAAAGACTCATCTTCATGAGTTCAAATTTGGCCTCAGATATATGCTAGCTGTGTGACTCTGGGTAAGTCACTTCATACTGTTCAAAAATGATCTAGAGAAGGAAATGGCAAACCACTCCAGTATCTTTGCAAGAAAATCTCAAATGGGGTCATGAAGAGTTGGACATGACTGAAAAAAGACTAAAAAAAAACCCAACAACTGGGGATGACAATAGTATCTACCTCCCAGAGTTGTTGTAAGGATAAAATGAAATACTACTTATAGACTTCTTTGCAAACCTTAAGGTGCTATATGAATGCTAGCTATTATTATGAAATAGGGCAATGCACCTGAAGATATTTTATAAATTGTAAAATGAAATATAAATAGCAAGTTTTATCTTAAAGCATAGTTAGGTTAAGCAAGCTTTTGTAGTCTAAGAATCCCACACCATTTGTAGTTATGAAAGTAATTTTGGAGCACAACTCCTGCCTGGAAAAGGCTCACACATCCATTCCTTTGTGGTGCCCTGCTGGTGGTCTGGAGCCCATTGGGGAATTGTACGGGGAGGAGAGGTTGTTCTGGGGGATACAAGATGATAAGCAATTATTAGATTCCCGAATGATCAGTTAATAGGAAATTGTGAGAAGTATAAAGGGCTTACGCTATCAAAAAGAGTGCTTTCTATGAGGGAAGAAAGGAGAAAATGTTGAAAGTTCAGGCTATGGTATCTGCAACTTTCCCCCTAAGTGTTATAGTACTTATATATATATATAAGTATAATATTTAGGCTATAAGAAGTAAATAGAACCATGAAAGGATCAGGTGTGCTTGCAATGTGTTTGTATATTTGAACATAAAACTACATTGAGCTCTCCATGTACACAAATGCGCTTTTACTCACTTGTTGATAAACAACTGGAGTCTATTTTTGACCGTCCCGTATGGAGTATCTCTCTTGGCAAGATACAAAGAGTATATTGTGACGTAGGTGTCAGGTGTAAATAAGGTTTCTTTTTCTGAGTTTAACACTTTAATGATTCTGCAAAATCCAGGGTTTGTTCCTCATTGTATGACACTGTCTAGAAAGTAACTTTTGTAGGCAGACATTTAGAAAAACATTATGGAGGCTGTGAGAAGTTTATCCTTTACTCAGCACATCTGAGAACAGGTTGGTAATGGATACATACCACGTTGCTTTGTTCTGAGCAGCTACTATAGTAAAATATTTAATGTCCTCTCACTACTAAGGTGACATTTTCCTGAGTACTACACACCAATAGGTCACCATCTAGGCATTCCTCTCTTTATCAATGATTCAGTAAATGAAGATAAATGTGAAGGCTTAACACTGGTTGCCAATGGCACTTCAAATATTTCTAGTAATGTCAGATTATTAATTTAGTACTAATAAAGTGTAATTTTAAAATCTAAAGTGTCAAGCTAGATTTTCTCTGTTCCCTAATCTACTCACTTTGTGTATGCTATTGTATATTTCCTGAAAGAGACTAAAGGGTTGACTCTTAAGAGCTGGATAAAACCTTCAATATGTAGTCTTATCTTTTTTTTTGAAAGGTAGCAAACTATTACTAGATTCTCTTTAAAATGCAGGGTAGACAGTGCCATAATAATCAAACTACCAAAGAATTACTTTACAGAGCTAGTAAAAATAATAACAAAATTCATCTGGAGGAACAAAAGGTCAAGACTATCAGGGTAATATGGTGGGGGCGGGGGGAATATGAAGGAAGGGGCCTAGCAGTCTCAGATCTCAAACTATAATACAAAGTGCCAATCATCAAAACAATCTGGTGCTGGATAAGAAATAGAGTGGTTAATCAGTGGAATAGATCAGGTACACAATTTACAGAGGCAATGAACACAGCAGCCTAGTTTAGGTTTGATTAAACCCAAAGATCCCAGTTATTGGGGCAAGAACTCATTATTTGACAAAACTGCTGGGAAATCTAGGAAGTAGTCTGGCAGAAAGTAGGCATAGACTAACGTTTCAAAGTGGGTACATGATTTAGATATAAGGGGTGATATAAGCAAATTAGAGAGGCCTGGGAGAAATTATTTGTCATATCAACAGATAAGGGAAGACTCTATAACCAAACAAGAGACGAAGAGATTCATGGGAGGTAAAGTGGATGAATTTGATTACATTAAGTTAAAATTTTTTGCACAAACAAGATCAACACAGTCGAAAATAGAAGAAAAGAAGGAAATGGAGAGGGCAGATTACAGCAAGTTTCTCTGATAAAAGTTTCATTTTTCAAATATATAGAGAATTCGGCCAAATTTATAAAAATAGGAGACATTCTCCAACTGATAAATGGTCAAGGGATACAGATAGGCAATTTTCAGAGGAAGAAATTAAAGCTATCAATAGTCATCTAAAATGCTCCAGTACTTAGGCAATACTACCCTATTTTGAAATTAAGAAGGCAGTGTGGTACAGTGAGAAGAACACTGGATTTGGAGTCAGACCTTTGAGTTCAAAGTCCCAGCTTTAGCACTGACCCAGACCTATGTCATCTCAGGCAAGTCATTTTACTACTTGGGACCTTAATTTTTTCTCCTGTAAGATAAGGAAGTGGAGGGATTAATATCCCTTATAACTCTAGAGGAAAGAATATTTACATGGTAAATCATCTCTGAATTCTATAACCTGCCTTTAAACCCAATCAAAGTTATTTTAGGATAATTTTCCAGTCAACCCTCTCCCCAGCCCTGCCCCTTCCACGTACACAATTGAGTGTTATAAATTCTGACTTTTTGAGGAAATGTGCCCTTTCCTGAGTTTGTTAAAAGAACCCAGTTGTTTTAAGGAAGCTAAACTGTTATCTGTGGTATAAAGAAGAGGGAATTAGCTTTTAAGGAAAAGTGAATCTTGATTTGGGAGGTAACAAGTAGGGGAAAAAACATCAAAGCAGAAAAATCGTTAGATTGAAGCCTCGGAATTTTCCTAGGACAGTTTTTCAAGAAAGGAAAAGGATGATAGGTTAAATTGTTCTGTGTTCCTTTTAGGATAGATTCTTTCCCTTGAAGGTTTTACAGTTGCTTTATCTTAAATGACTTGTCCAAGGTCAGAGAGAGAGAGAGAGAGAGAGAGAGACATGAAAAGTAGAAGTAAAAACCTCCCTGCTTTCAGTTGTTGTATTGGTGGACCATTCAAATGAAATATATCTATCTGATCTGAGTCAACCAATCAACCAAACATTTAAAAGCCCAAAGCCCACTCCTTTTTGAGGGTGCTCATGGGACTGAGTGGGATCATGCATATGTTGAAGATAAATTTCCTGAAGAATTCAATTCTTCGTGACTGATTTTTTTCCCCTTGGAATTTAAATAAGAATGTTGTTAATGCTTTTGTCCATAGTGCAGCTATTAGTATATAAGGTTTGTTCAGATTGGCATAAAGTAAATCTTTTCATTTGAGGAGTCTGTCCTTATTTGTATTAATTGCCTTTTATCATTATCTTAAATTCTTCATTGAAAACATTTCTAACATTTGAAAATTCTCCTCTTCTCTTCCCCCCCCCAAAAAATAGGATAAAGGGTTTGCTTTTGCATAATAAAGTAGAGAAATAGGAAAACTTGGAAATTTCGGCAACAATTATATTGCCCAATTGCAAATGCCAGCAATGTCCTTTCCTTTGGGCACATGCCTGGTAGTATTGAACATCATAGACCTCCACCTGGAGGGACTGCAGACTTCAGCTGGTCTGACTTTCTCATTTTACAGATGAAGAAGCAACATATAAACTCAAATGCTTAGTTTATATGCTATAATATTCATCTTTTACTCCCCCTATAATGTCTGGAATTAAGTGACATGAAATGGCACAATGTCTTTTAGAAATAAAAGGAAAACAGTTCCTTCTTAAAGGGAGCAAGTTTAGTAACATACACTGAGCATTTTCAAAACAGGGACAAAGGAGAAAAATATTTGAAAACAGGTGATGGGAAGAGTACAGGAGATGGTGATGGAAGAACAGAACTTCCTATAAGTAGGAAAGGTGAGAGAAGGGTTTATTAATAGGTTATCTTTTCATTTACTTAACAAAAAGCTTGAACATGTTTACGGAAAGGCCACTGGGCTAGAAGCCAAGACAATGGAAATCTAGTTCTGGCTACATGCTCTATCTGTGCTTTAGTTTCCTTATGGAAATATAATATCATATCTCATGGGATATTGTACAGATTTAATTCATTTATTTGTTTTAATACTTTGAGATGAAATGGGCTCATTTTGTAAATACCAATATGAATCTTTAAAATATACCCCATAAAGTTGGATTCTTTCCCTTGCAGGTTATATAGTTGCCTTATCTTAAAGAATTTATTCTGGGTCACAAAGAGACATAGAAAGTAGAAATACAAGCCTGCCTCCTTTCAGTTGCTGTATTGGCAGATTGTTCAAGTCAAACGTACCAGAGCTGAGTCAACTAATCAACAACCCAGCATTTATTAAACACTTGTATACCTGGCATTGTACATAGTAATGTAAAAGTATGACAGGCCTCACCCTCAAGGAATTTACGTCCTAGTAGAAGGAAATAGCATGGTCATAGAAAAGTGAAAACAGAATAGATGCAAAATTAATACAGGTTGTCATGAATAGATGGATGATTACTTGAGCAATCAGGAAAAAACTTCTTGAAGGAAATGGTTCTCTTATGCTTCCTTTCATCCTGTATAAGAACTTGATCTGAACCTTGAAGGGAGGCAGTTGGTCTGTCAACAAACATTTATTAAGCAACAGTCATGACTGATTGGTGTCTGTGAAAGGCCAAATAGCAGGTAGACCTTTGAATACAAGTAACCCTAGATACACATAAAAAATACTGTATCCCATCTAAGCCACATGTAAGAAAATCTTGATTTAAAAATGAAAACAAAACTATGGGAATTATAAAGCAAAACAAAACAAAAAACCCAAAACCAGAAAGCGAAACCAAGCATTTATTAAGCGCTATGGTAAGTGTGGGAAATGCAAATGCAAACAAAAAGAAAGGCTGGATCTGCCCCTAGTTTACATTCTAGCAGTGGAAGATAACATATATAAAATGGTAGCTGAAAAGTGGGAGAAGAGAGAGGAGTTACCTGAGTCTAGAGAATAAGGGAAGGCTAGGCTGGGCCCTTTCCCCAAATGAAGGTTCTAGGAAGAACTCACCAGTGGGAGAAGGACCCTGCAGGAGCAGATGAGTCATTGTGGCATATTCCAAAGAGTCGGAGATGGCTGATTCTGTACCTTTTCCCAAAATGGAGGTTGTGAGAACAACTTATCAATGGAAAAAGGACCCCCAGGAATAGAATAAGAAGGCATCTGAAGTAAGAGGTTATAAGGGACAGGTATGAAGAGGCAAAGAGTCAGCTTACAGAAAGGCATGGAGGTAAGAAATGGAATCTTGTAGGCTAATTTGGCTAGACCATACAGGACATAAGGACAAATAATAGGTAAGCAGCCTAGAAAAATAGGCTAGAACAAGATTGTAAAGGTCTGGCAAATGAAAGAGTTTTATTTTATCCTAAAGTCAGTGCAGAACCAGTGAAGCTTCTTGAGCAGAGGAAGGGACATGGTCAAGCAGTGCCTCAAGCCTGTACCTTAGGAATATTGACTAGGCATTTGTGTGAAAGATGCATTGTTGTGGGGAGAGATAAATAGAGCAAAGTCAATTAGGAGATTTTGAGAGTAGTCTAGGCCAGAGCTGATGACTAGGGTAATGGTAAAATAGGAGAAATGTTGAAATGGTATTGAAAAGATTTGATAACATTAGCTATGGTGGTAGGGGTGATAAGAAAGAAGTATTTGGATATGAAATTCCTTAAAGAAAACATGTAAATAAACAGCCATATTAAAAAAGTTCCCAATCATTAATAATAGAAATGCAAATTAAAACAGCTCTGAGGTTCTGTCTCAGATGAGGATGGTAGAGACAAAAAAGCAAAATGGAGGCTATTAGGTTCAGAAGACAGGCATACCAGTGCACAGTTGGTGGAACTGTGAATTAGTCCAGCTTTTCTGGAATGCAATTTGGAACATTTCTCCTATCTATCCACAACTGACTTTAGGATAAAGTAAAACTCCTTCATTTGCCAGACCTTTACAATTAAAATTATTATTTAAAAATTCAAATAGAGGTATAACATATATGTAAAATATATGTCAGATGTTCTTGAGACCAACTTTTACTTTCCTTTTTTTTCTTTAAAGAAATTATGTTATCTTTCATAAGTACAAATCGTTAGCCCTCAGGACAATACCAAACTCAAAGAAAAAGGGCTATAATTGATATTTAATCACCATTATATTCCATATCCAAAGTGCACACAGTGCTATCCAACTTGGATTACAAACTCTCAGAAGACAAACTGTTCCCACCCAAGCTTCACTCTAAGTAGATTACAAGGCAGCCATTCAACTACTTGTAATGGCAACCACAACAATATTGTAAAGACGAACAACTTTGAAAGATTTAGGAACTTTTATCCACACAATGACCAGCCATGATTCCAGGGGACTCATGATGAAATATACTACCTACCTCCATTAGTGTTCAAATTAATTTTACTTGACTGTACATGTTTGCAACAGGTTTTAGGTTTTTTCCTATTCTTAGTGGGGAGATGGCAGAGGGAAGTGGGAAGAAGCATTGTTTGCATGTTGTTTTCTTCATTAGACTGTAATCTCCTTGAGAGTAGTGTCTCTCTTTTGCATTTTTTTTTTGTATCCATATACATAGCACAGTAGGGACAGCTAGGAGGCACAATGGATAGAGCTCCAGGGCCTGGAGTCAGAAAGACCTGAGTTCAAATCCAGCCTCAGATACTTTCCTAGCAGTGTGACCCTGGGCAAGTCATTTAACCCTGTTTGCCTTAGTTCCTCATGTGCAAAATGAGCTTGAGCAAGACATGGCAAATCACCCTAGTGTCTTTGCCGAGACAATCCCAAATGGGGTCATGAAAAGTCAGATACAACTGAAATGACTGAATAACAATCCATAATGATTATGAGGCAGTAAACTTTTCCTCCTTTACTTGGCAAATTGTAATCCTAGGATCAGAGGTTTAGAGTTGGAAGGGATCTTTGATCCGTAACAGATATATTTGTTAAAGTACTGGAAAGGATGTGAGATTTACCACAGATAAACACACACTCCAAGACACGATTGTCTGTGCCCTCATATGTATATACTCAGTCATTTATCTGCCTTCTTACACCTTACTCCCCTCCATGTGATACACCATTCAGTGAAAATATCTCCTTGCTCTTCCTCATGCACAATGCTCAATCTTCTGACTGAGCATTTTCTCTGATTGTTCCTCCTGCCAGGAACTGCTCCCCTGCCCACATACATGCACATCTTTGTTTTGGCTTTCCTGGCTTCCATCAAGTCTCAGCTAAATCTTCATGTTCAAGAAGATCTTCCCAGTCCTATTTAAACTTAACGCTTTCCCATTGAGACCTGTCGTTGATTAGTCATTTTTCAATCCTGTCTGACTCTTCATGACCCCATTTTCTTGACAAAGATACTGGAGTGGTTTGCCATTTCCTTCTCCAGCTCATTTTACAGACAAGGAAACAGAGGAAAACTGGGTTAAGTGACTTGCCCAGGGTCATACAGCTAGCGTCTGAGGCCGGATTTGAACTCAGGAAGAGGAGTCTTCCTGATTCCAGGCCCGGTGCTCCATCCACTGCCACCTGTAGCCTCTTTGAGATTACTCCTCACTACATCCTGTTTATATCTTGTTTGTACATAGTTGTCTCCCCTGTTATAGTTTGGGTTTTTTTGCCTTTTCTTTGTATACTTAACATTTAACAGGAAACTTGGCACATAGTAGGAGCTTAATGCATGCCAACTGATTGATTGAGCCTTTGTAGTCAGTTGATTATTTTTGAGATTTCTAGCTCTTTACCAACCTGAGCATAGAGTGAGCCACATCCCCTCTTCACTTGAAAAAAAAAAAGAACCCTTCCCCCACCCTTTCTTTCTCAGTACACCTTTTTACCAAAGTACTTATTTCCTATAAATCTGGACCAAAGCTAGAAATAGATTCTGGGAGAAGAGAAAGCCATCAGGTTGACATTTATTCACTGAGGCCAAGTTGGTATTTCTTTTTACAGAGTTGTCCTTGATCCTCTATCAATAGACTGATTCTTCTGGCATTACAACTAATCCAACTTGAAAGACTTGTCAGAAGCAAGATGCTATTATTATTATCATAGAGGTTTTGTTTCCAGTTAGGTGTAACTTACAAAACATATGCCTATATAGTGTTCCTTAAGCCTGATTATAACAGGAGCTATGAAAACATAATTATAGAGGTAGTAAGAATGGAATTAAAATGGGCCATTGTCCTTAACCTGTTCACAAAGAAAGATGCAGTCTGGATTTAAAAACAGCAATGCTATTTTCTCCTTTCCCTTTTCTTATCATAAAAGCCAACTGTGGGTCCTAAGCTGTGACTCACCACGATAAATGTTTTGGAAAGAAAAACATTTTGGGAATACCCAAAAGCTCATGTTTGGGGATAGTATCTATTCTAATGTTACACCCTCTTGTTCACTTTGTTTCTGAGTTTTCTGATCCAGAAATCCATAGTGATTAGCTCATGAACGCAACCAAGACTCACCAGCCTGACTCTTTTTTGTCACCAATGGGTCATAAATAGTACTCCTTTTGTCTTAATTTTAAAAAAATTTTCTTTTTTTAATTCACTTTTAGTTTTCAACATCCACTTTTATAAGATTTTGAGTTCCAAATTTTTCCCCTTCCCTCTGTTTCCCCCTTCCCAAAATGACATGCAATCTGATATAGGTTATACATGTACATATTTCCACATTAGTAATGTTGTGAAAGAAGAATCAGAACAAGAGGGGAAAACCATGAGAAAGAGAAAATAGAAAGAAAGAAAATAATATGCTTCAATCTTCATTCAGACTCCATAGTTCTTTCTGGATGTGGATAGCATTTTCCAACCTGAGTCAGTTTTATCTGTGAACATTTTCTAACCCAGAAATAAATTAAAACAAAAGGGAGAAATAGTTGTGTATATGCAATATAGATTGTCTCAACAGCTTAGTGCAGTTTAAACTATTAAAACTCAATTTTATTTGCATGTTGTCTTTCAGTCACGTCCAACTCTTTGTGACCCCCTTTGGGGTTTTCTTGGCAGCAGTACAGGAATGGTCTGCTATTTCCTTCTCCAGCTCATTTTACAGAAGAAACTGAGGCAAATAGGATTAAGTGACTTTCTCAGGGTCATACTGCTAATAAATATCTAAGGCCACATTTGAACTCAGGTCTTCCTGAGTGCTTTATCCCGTATACCACCTAGCTGCCTCAAGTTTGTTTGTATGTCCTTTTTCATATTCTCTGGTTTGCTTGCTAGGAGTCTGATTTAGGGTTATTCTTTTGTTAATGTTTTCATTAAAGGGTTGCAAGAGAAAGTAAAGATAAAAGTGGAAAATGGAATGAAAGTAAACAAGATGAAGTTCCTTGTGGTCATACTAGAGAGTGGGCCAGTGGCCAGACCCAAAGAGTAAATATTAAATGGTGGATGTCAGTGAAAGGGGTGGGGGAATAGAGCTGTAAGTGGAATGCCCCATGCATCTGTATTTGGCCTTGTGCTGTCAAACATTTTTCTGAATGATTTGGATAAAAGCAAAGGTTATGTGCTCACCACATTTCATGTGACTCAAATCTGATTGGAATAGCTAACATGCCAAGTGACAATATGTATCTAAAAAACAAAAAGAAATGAGCTGAACCTAAGTCTTAATACAGTTTTAAGATACTAAGATTTAAAGCTTTTCTTAGATTTTTTGAATGCCTTGTATATAAATAGTTTTAGGGTGAAAGAGAAATTAGTCCTGTTCTTCTTGGTTCCAGAAAGCTGAACAAAGAGTAATTGGCAAAAATAGGAGAGGCAGATCTTCAGAGTCTGCCTGTGTGACCTTAGGCAAATTCTTTACCTCTCATTGACCCAGGCAACTGTGCTAGGATTATAAATTGCAAAGAAGTTCCTGATATGCATTAATAGTGAAAGTTCTTCACCAGGAGCTCTCTCCTCTAATGAAATTATAGGTCTGGTTAAAAAATAAACTATTAGGTGCAAGGCAGTATGATAGGCTGTAGTAACCTAAGGACCTTGCTTTGAAAAGCCTTATAAGCTCCTGGACCCATACTCTGCTGCCTCTGGGCATTGGAGGTTGCATTCAATGCAAAATCATCTGCAAACAAAAAGGTCACACACCAACTGTCCCTCCACTTTAGTCTTTGCTTGTAGCCTTTTCAAGTTAAATAGTTAGCCATCAGTACAGCAGCTAACCTTGATGCTGTTTTACTCTGAGGCTGAGATACAATGATATGGATCAAATCTGCTGCTTGTGCTAATTTTGTCCTGACAGTCAACACCAAAAAAACCAGAGGTTCTCCACCAACCAGCACTGCACCATCCATACGTGGAACCATCAGTTATAGCAAATGGGGCAATTTTGAATGCTGTGGATAAATTCACTTACCCTTGCAGTATAATTTCCAGGGATTGCTACATAGGTAATGAGGTTGACACACACGTTGCCAGGGCCAGCTCAGCATTTGGGAGAGGCTGAAGGAAAGTGTGGTAAAGAAGATGTATTGGGCTGCCTACCAAACTGAAGCTCTACAGAACAGTTGTACTCAAATTATTGTTGTATGCCTGTGAAACCTGGACAGTCTACCAGCGCCATGCCAGGAAACTGAATTGCTTCCATTTGAAGTGTCTTAGGAAGATTCTGAAGATCACCTGGCATAAGGTACTAGATATAGGTCCTCAATCTTGAGCTGAACCGCCAAGCATTCAAACTCTACTGCAAAGAGTACATCTCTGAAGGGCTGCCCACATTATTTGAATGCCAAATGTAGGTTTTCCTAAAAGGCTATTTTACAGAGAACTCACACAAGGCAAGTGCTCACATGGAGTCAGAAGAGGCAACACAAGTACACTTCCAAGGTCTCTCAGAAGAACTTCAGTATCAGTTGTGAGATATGGGAGACATTGGCACAGGACTACCCAGCAAGACATGTCCACCATCAAAGAAGGCACTGTGCTTTACCTGCAAAGCAGAATCACAGTAGCACAAAGGAAATGTGAGATGTGCAAATCTAGAGACATCTCCATCCCAAATGTTCAAATGGACTATTTGTCCCCAACCTGTGGGAGAACCTTATGAACTCATATTGGACTGATCAGCCAGTTGAATACACTGTACCCTGACCCCAACATCATGATGTCATTGGTCCTCTTCAAGTACAAAAGATGAAAAGCAACAATCTCCTGGAGGAAGGAAACAGTGTATTATATGTATACAAATAAGTATCATACAAGGAAAACTGAAGTGAAAGAAAGCACTAAAAACCACAGAAGACTCCCTGGAAGAGGTGGCTGAGCCTTGAAGGAAAATAAGAATGACAATGCAGATCAAAGCATATTATTTTCTCTTTTGTTTTTTTTTCTTTCTTGTGGTTTTCCCTTCTGTTCTGATCTTCCTTCACAACATGACTAATGTGGAAATATGTTTAATATGATTGTGCATGTATAGCCTATATCAGATTACTTGCCATCTTGGAGAGGAGGGAGGGGAGGGAGAGAAAAAAAATTTGGAACTCAAAATCTTGTAAAAGTGAATATTGAAAACTATCTGTACATGTAATTTGAAAAAAATAGAATGCTATTAAGTGGAAAAAATAGAATATAATAAAAAAAAGTTTTATTCATGCCTTTTTTGACTAATCAAGCTTTTATTATGCTCTTGCTCTGCTAGGCACTGTCCTAGGTTCTGGGCTTACAAATACCCAAACAAAAGAGTTCTTGCCTTGAAGGAATTCACATTCTAATAAGGGAGCAAACACATAAGCATAAATTAGATAAAAGACGTAAAATAGATATGAGATGGCATTGGAGGGGAAAGCACTAGAAGCTTGGAAATGTAGGAAAGATCCCAAAGCAAGTGCTTGAGTTGTGTCAAGAAGGTATGAGGTATTCTCAGGTGAGCATTTCAGACATAGAGGACAACCAGTGGAAGGCACTGTAATGGTAGAGGGGCCAAGTGTGAAGAACAGTACACAAGCCAGGATGGCTATATGATAGTGTGTGTGGCAGGGGAAAATGTGTAATAAAACATGAAAGTTAGGAAGGGCCCAGGTTGTGAAGAGCATTCAGTATCAGAAAGAGGAGTTTTTATTTGATTTTGGAGGTAACAGGAAGCCCTTGGAGTTTACTGAGTAGGAAGGTTATGTGGTCCCATTTATACTTCAAGAAAATCACTTTGGCAACTCTGTGCAACATAGATCATAAGAGCAGAGATTTTTGGAGTTGGAAATGACTTTTGAAGGCATACAATGCAACTCTTTTATTTTACAAATAGGGAAACTGAGGCATTGAGATTAAGTGACTTGGCTAAGGTCACACAGCTACTGTTTGTGGTAAGATTTGAGCCTAGGTCATATTTCCTGGTCATGTATGCTCCCTGAAAATTTCTTCTCCCCTCATTGATAATATGGTTACCTGTGGTAGCATATATCCCTGAATATAAAGCGCAATTTTTCTTGTCATTTATATATGTTGTTTAATTAAATAGCTCTTTTTTTTTTCCTTAAATAATGTGTCCTTTAGTTTGCTGGTAAAAGAAACATAGTAGTGGGGGATCATGAGCTAACGGATGGAGTAACTGATGACGCACACCCACATTAGACCTCAAACCTGGCATAGTGTTCAGGGGGCTGACATATGAGGAAAGGACAGATGCTATGGCAATATTATAAGGGCCGTTTTATCATTGAGGGGACTGAGGCTCAGAGAGCTTGAGTGACTTACCCAAGGTCTCGCAGAAAATAGCCATCAGCACCAATTTAAACTCAAATTTCTCAACTTCAAATCCATCACTCTTTCAACTATTCCATGTTGCCATAACCCATATTAACAATTATAGATGGTTCATCTCACAATAACTTCACAACTGGGTGACTACATGAAAACCCTACTACTCCCAAATTTACACTTCTCAGTGGTTCAACCTGTTCTTTCAGACAACATGATGATGTTTTCTTTCTCTTGTATTTTTTAAAAAATGAATTTCAGTATATATAGTGTGTAATATTGGATATATAACATTTTGTAAGCATTTAAATAATGCTTTAATGTTTGTAAAGCACTTTATATACGTTCAATTATTTCATTTAGCATCTTCCTGAATTTCTCTCCTCCTTCCCCTACCCAAAAAGTCATCCCAATATAACAATAAATTAAGAGGAAAAAATGTAGTTTCCCATCATCTAAATCTGACATTCTCTATGATGTTCCATGTCCATAGTCACTCGTCTTATCAAAAAGGAAGGGAGGTGCATTTTCTCCTATCCCCTCCACAGCTGATCTTGGTCATTATAATTCCGCAAAGTTCTGTTGCATTTGATCATTGTGGTTGTTGCTTCCATTTACATTGTTGGAGTCTTAGTTTTGTTGGTTCTCATGATATTTTTAAAGTTCATTTCCAGGCTGGTCTGGACCAGAAAATAACTGCAGTATCCTAGCTCACCGAATTGTTATGAGACTCAGATGAGATAACTTGTTTATGAAACACTATATGCATGTCATTTATTGTTGTTACTCAGAAGAACAAAAATGTTTAAAAGCATGGACAAGACAGATAACAAACCTTTTAAAAGACTCATGCCTAGATATACTTGCATCACTTTCATGTTGAATTTAAATGTCTGAACAAAACTCAGGATTTGACAGTGCTCCTTATCAAATGAGTTTGCAGTTGAGTACAGATAACCAAATTATAGCAAAAATATGATGGATCTGTGATCACCTTAGTAAGTCATGTTGATTTAACTGGCTATGTAACATAGGTAAATAATGACAGTCTTTTTTTTATTCTTTCATAGTCTAAAGACTGTTACAAAAAGGATTTTTAAAAAATTTTATTTATTTTATTTTTGATTTATGAAATAAAACAAGCATTTCCATAATATAGTAGAAAAAGATGATTGCACATGAAACTGCAAATCTATTGTAATACAACTTGTTATTCCTTTTAAATATATAATAAAGTTACCATGTAAATTAATTTATTTTTTCTTCACTCCCTTCCCCCAGCCCTGAGATGGCTACCATTTGACACAAATATGTGTGTGTATACACAACATATATGCATGTGTATGTATATGTGTATAAAATCATTCTATACATCAAAATAGAGGAATTCATTTAAAGATGCTCTCTATATTTGTGTACAGGTAGATTGTAGTATAAGTGTACATGTAATCATAAATTTGAAAGATTCAAAGGTAGAGAGAAGAGGATGTTAGAATGGCGATAGAGAGTGTCAGAGGTAGGAGTGGGGTGGGGAGAGAATTGATTTCAAACACATAACTTTGATACAATACAGCTTTCATTCTTTTATTTAAAATATTTTTACTCCCCTAAATTATAGACTAAGCTCATTAACCTCTTTATCATAAAAAAATTAGTAGATGTAAACAAGGAATTGCTTTTTATTCTTATTTTTGTGTAAATTTGAACCTTTGCTTGAGTGATATTTACTAGAATTTGAGAAGGACAGGCTATTATAATGGAAGTGAGGTGGACAGAGCTAGAGTTAACTACAAACTGAGCAACAGTAATACCACCCTCTTAGTTTTCTTATTTTTCCTTTCCTTTTTTTTAAAAAGTAGGTAGTTCCTGATTGCCAGCAGAATGAATAGGGAAAGAGACTCAGAAACTACAATTGAGGAGGACTCTCAGCCCAATGATGAAGTCGTTCCCTACAGTGATGATGAAACAGAGGATGAACTTGAAGATCAAGAACCTTCGGTTGAACCAGAGCAAAACCGAGTCAACAGAGAAGCAGAGGAAAATCGAGAGACAATCAGAAGAGGTAACAACACGAGGGTATGAGGATTGCCCAAAGCATGGGTAAAAGTTGTAAACTTTTTAATAGTGCCTCCCCCATTCCAGCTACACTCAGGACTTACAAAAAGTCCATCCAGTCCAGCCTACATTTGCAATGGCCATTTTCCCCTTCCTTCTGCCCGCTCTAGAGACCTCTTTTGACCATTAGATTGTAAACTCCTTGAGGGCAGGACTGGGTTTGTTTTTTTTGTTTTTTTGCCTCTTTTTGTATGCCTAGCACTTAGCACAGTCCTCAGTACATAGAAGGCACTTAATAAATGTTTATCGATTGATTGATAATGGTTAGAGGAATTTAAGGACACAAATTGGTCCTCTGGAGAATACTAGTCTGTATTTACTAGTAATACAGGAATATTGGGATCTGGGTAAGCAGTTTAAAAATGTCAAATCATTTTTATTCATGAGCCAAGTAATCTCAGCCAAAGTAACCAAATCCCACAAAATGAAGAATAGAGTCAGATGTAAAACATTGAATTTGAAACTGCTTACTTTTTGCCAAAGGAAAAATTATATAGATAGACAAAATAATGACAAAGATGTCTGATTTGCTCTGTTTACCCTTCATCTGTTTTCTGCCCATAGATTTATAAGGTCTCGTGGTTATTTTTCATGCTTATCTAAGGGTTGCTTATCCAATGAAATCATAGGGTCCAGTTCCTATCCCTTTTTTTTTTTAGCATAGCTTGAATCAGTGTTGTGTGTAAACAATAAACTCTCAGCAAAATCTGTTGAATGAATCAAAATGCTCCAGAATTATAACTTTTATGGTAGTTCTAAATTAACCATGGAATATCCAATATCAATCTTGTACACTAATTGTTCTTTGAACATTTAGCAAGTTTTGAAGGTTTTTTTAAAACAATTTTGATGTTAGCTAATACAGAGAAGTCTGAAGACCTGGGTTCAGATCTTTCTTGGAATTTTTTAAAAACATTGTCCTAAAATCTAGATGCTACATCTGACAAGGACCAGCATGATCAATTTATACTCATAGGTGTCAGTTATCAGCTTTAATCACACTCCACTAGAACTGTTGAATGGTATAAATTTATAATGTCCTAAGACCTGGGACTTCTCTTTTCTTAGTGGCCCAACCTAGGGTTTTTCCCCTACCATTTTTTTTCTTTCCATTAGAGTGGCCAATGTACTAAAAATGAATTCAATTGCTACTATCTTTTGGCCCCAAATTCTTGCTAAGTTATTGATTATCATGCAATATTTTTCATATTATACATTATGCAACATGTTTATAATCTGAATGTAAGGGGTCATAATTTTGAAAGTGGGTAATCACAAACCTTTAACATAAAATGATCATCGTGCAGTTTCTTTGGAGCTTTTAGCAAAATTCCTTGTAGAGTGGATGCTTTCTCCAGTTTCCATACATACAGAACTAACTTGAGTTATTTCACTACAATGTTTTAAGTCTCCAACACGTAGTACACTGAGTTGAACTGACTCTGAGAATAATTAGTGACCTGTGGTTAATTTGTACTTTTTTGGAGGGAAGAGGTAATTGCAGCTTTCTGAATCCCAGGAAACTCTATCAATTGAGGCATTGTAATGCAATAGAATAATTGATGAATTTGATAATAGAACACTGGGGTTCAAATCCCAGTGCTGTTACTTAGCTATTTGTGTTTCTGAGTGACTTAGGCAAGTTGAACTCACTGAGCCACACTTTTCTCAGCTGTGACATGAGTAAGTTGGATTTAGATCATCAATAAAGTCCCTTCATCTCTCAGTCTAAGAAAGCATTACATCAGTGTTCCAAAGCTTAATCAGACAGTATCCAATCATAGGCATTTAATTGTCCCCTGTTTTTCACTATTAGAAATTAATTCACTAAGACTATATTAAAAGCTTTATATAGTTTCTAGATATAGTTTGAAGAATGGCATTTTGAAGTCAAAAGGGTATGTAACTTATTGTATGTTGCTAAGGGAGTCTGTGTTGTCCCTTGAAAAGCATGCTGAGTCAATAAAACAAAGATTATACATGGTGACTAAATGATATTTATACCAGGAATGCAGGGATGGTTTAGCATAAAGAAAACTATTAATATAATTGATTATATCAACACAGGTAACAAAAATCACATGATTATATCAATACATGCAGAAAAAGCTTTTTGACAAAATACAACACTCATTCCTATAAAAAAAAACATTCAAAAGCATAGGTATAAATGGGTTTTTCTTTAAACTGTTAAGAAGCGTCTATTTAAAACCCTTAGCAAGCATTAAGTCTTCCCAGTAAGATCATGAGTGAAACAAGGATGCCTGTTATCACCAATATTATTTAATATTTTATTGGAAATTCTAGGAATAGCAATAAAAGAAGAAAAAGAAATTGAAGGAATTAGGATGGGCAATGAGGTAATAAAATTATCCCATTTTTGCAGATAATATGATGATATACTTGGAAAATCCTAGAGATTTAACTAAAAAGTTATTTGACTGTAGACTGTATAAGATACCTAGAAGTATACCTACCAAGACAAACGCAGCAACTATGTGAACATGTCTATAAAACATTTTTATGCAAATAAAGTCAGATTTAAATAATTGGAGAAATGTTTGTGGGTGGGCAGAGCCAATATAATAAAAATTATAATTCTACCTAACATACTTACTCAATGCCATCCCAATTGAACTACCAAAAAATTATTGTATTGAGCTAGAAAAAATAATAAAATTCATTTGAAAGAACAAAAGGTCAAAAATATCTAAGGAATTAATGTAAAAAAATGTAGAGGAAGGAGATTTAGCAGTACCAAATCTTATATTATAAGGCAGTAATATCAAAACTATCTAATCCTGAAAAGGAAATAGTAAACCACTCTAGTATCTTTGCTAAGAAAACCCCAAATGGAGTCACAAAGAGTTGGGCATGACTGAAAATGACTGAACAACAAAATTCCTTATTGGGAACTTTCCTATGTGAGTGAAATCACAGATCCAATTTCTTTGAAATTTAGAATCAGTATACATTTCCAGCATATATTAGATGTCTTGTAGATATCCCAGTCATTGGGTCTAATATAAAGAACTCATTTTCACCAAACCTTCCTTTCTTCCCAACTTCCCTGTTACTGTCAAAGGAACCACTATACTCTAGGTTATCCATGTTCATCAGTCAAACTTACCTTAAAAATCCACCTCTTTATTTCTACCTTCACAGCATCCCTTCTATGTGTCTCTTTCTCTTTACTCACACAGCTACAACCCTAGTTCCAGACTTCATCACCTTTTACCTGAACTATTGCCTTCTTTTTTAAAAAATTTTTTTGTATTTTATTTTTCCCCAATTACATGTAAAAATCATTTTCATCATTTATTTTTAAAATTGAATTCCAAATTCTCTCCTTCCTCCCCACCTCCCGCATTGAGAAGGCAAGGAGTTTGATATAGGTTATACACGTGGAGTCATTGCAAGAGCCTTCTGATTGGTCTTCCTGCCTCGAGTTCTTCCCCATTCCAATCTGGCCTTCCCTCATTTGCCAAGATAGTTTTTCTAAAGCATAGATGTGACCTTGTCACTCTCTTGCTCAATGAGCTTCCATGCTTCCCCTGTTACCTCTAAGATCAAATATAAACCCTTTTGGAGGGCATTTAAAACTGTTCATAACCTGAATATTTCCTGCCTTTTTGGTTTTCTTACACTTAATGCAATTCCATTCAGTCAACATCTCAGAAACACTAGTCTACTTGTAGTTCCTCTAATTTGAACAAGACTCTCCATATTGTATCTCTGTGTCTTTGTACCAACCATCTCCATCTCCTCATCCCCACCTCTTGGTTTCTCTAGCTTCCTGTAAGTCTCACCTACTCCAGGATGCCTTTTCTGGTCCTTCCCTTTTGCCTTCCCTTTTGAGAGTGCCTTCCTTGAATTCTGGAAATATGGTGGGCCTGTAGTCATGAAGACAAATTCAAATCCAGCCTTTGACACATTCTGTTGTTTACTTGATGTCTCCACACATTAGAATATGCACACCTTGAGGGCAGGGACTGTTTTTCCCTTTCTTTTTACTCCCAGTCATTTACTTGGCACATTTTTGTTGTTGTTGAGTCGGTTCAGTAGTGTCCAACTAAACACAATAAATTCTTGTTGACTGACTAAAAAAGCTTTAGATTTGGAGTCTTAGGGCCTGGACCCTGCTACTTGTCAAACTTGATGGATGTTAGTTTCCTCATCTATAAAATGAGGGAATTAGACTAAATGTTCTCTTAAGTCCCTTCCAGTTTTTAGAGCTATGATCCTATCTACCATGTAACTATAAAGTGCTGAGAATCCATAAGGCATTTATTTCCCTTCTTGGCTTCAGTTCCCTTCTGAATTTTGCTATAAATGGCAGCTTCCTCTTACTCATTATTCCCCATCACCTTATTGAGGCTACTGAAAACTATAAAACAAATCTGTGTGTACTTTTGTTCTAATTATTAATTTCATCATTACTACAGCTTTCAGACTTTAGATTATTAAGTCAAGCAATATGCTTTCAGTTGTGTGTTTTTGTTTTAAAGCATGAACATAAAATGGAAATGTTTTAGAGCTATCATGAAAAAGTTAATCAAAGTTAAAAGAAGAGTTGGAAGAAAAACAAACTGAAAATGAAGATGGCTCTCAGTGATAAGAAGCTGAAGCTAGCTGTCAGCAGAATCAGGGTAAAGTTGAAAAAACCCGACAAGCTAAAAGTTTAGTTCCAGGTGATTGCCCAGACAGATTTCTTCCTCATTCTTTTCTGCACTGTAATATAGACATTTTAATACTTGTGACTGCTACTGATAAAGTACTTTACATCTATTGGCTACTTTCTATCTATTGGCACTAGAGTGAGTGGCTAGGTGCATTTATTTATCTTTGTACTTTGTTGTTTAGGCCACACAGTCATATAAGTTGGTTAGGAATCAGAGAATGAATCTAGGTCAGTTGCATTCAGAATTTAATAGAAGCACGTAGTGGAAGAAAACTATCAACTCTGTTTTTTTCCTGGGCATACAGAGTCTATGTGTTCCAGGACTTGGGTTGACTATGTGACTTGTAAAGGACAATTAATTCAGAAGACTGCCCACTTTAATCCATGGAAACTCAGACTTGATGTTGCTTTGGCTTTATTAAGTGGTCAATTTGACTATTTGTTTTCAAACTTAGCTTTACTTGGAGTTTTTAATTCTGTTTTCCAGAACAACCCTAGATTCTGGTGATTTTGTTACTTATTATCTCCTACCTCTATCTCCAACATACAAACATCTGTACATATACATACACACACACACACACACACACACACACACACACACTTCACATGGGATGAAAGCACATTTCAAGAAGTATCATGGCATAGTACAAGGAGAGCCAGATTTGGATCCAGGAAAACAGAATTCAAGTTCCTCTCCCGACACATACTGGCTGTGTGACCTCGAGAAAAACTCTTTTCAGAATTCTTGGCAACTTTCTCAGGCTATGTTCCAGAAAATGTGCAGCCCTGACTTGGTAGAGGGAATTGACTCATCTGATAGTTCCTATTCCAATGAAATCATAGTTCTAGTTCCTAGCCTATATACCTGTGTGCTAGTATGTGTATACAAACTACATAATATTTATATGTGTATACACATATGTGCGATATTACACATATATGTATAGGAGAGAAGGTCATATTTGTGTAGATAAGTATTTAGGGTATTTTCCCTCCCTGAATGTCATGACCAAAAACAGTCCTGCTCTGATATCACTTTGCTTTTTTTTTTGACAGTTTAAGCAGACTATAATTTTATACACAAATTTAATAAGCCAACAAAAATAGAACTTCTTTATGAAGAGTCATATGTTGTTGAATAATTAGAGATTAGAGCAGGCTACTATCTTTCTTAATTGTATTATCTTGATCTGAGTCAACAGCCTTTGGTTTTTTAAAAAATCTTTAAATATGGGAGCAGAATTAAAATTTAGTATAATGCAAAATGGTTTAAAAGAACCAATGGAAATTAAAGTGACTTTTATTGTAAACAGGTGTAGGCATAGTATAAGCACAAGCCAACGAGAGAGAGAGAGGGAGAGAGAAGCTTGTGAATTTTATTTATGTAGCTTCATTTTGAGTTTACTTTGAGATCTATAAGGGACCAATTACAAATGAATAGAAATATTCTCCTATGGATGTAGTATCTCCTTTTAGATTTGCAGGATATACACTAGAGATACACAAACTAGCAGTGAAGTTACTTGAGAAAGAAATAGGAAGATTATTTTCCTGATTCTTTTAAGCTAAAGATATCTGATGAAACTGGGGGTGGGGTGGGGTCTGAGAATGCAGTCTTCTCGTCAGCTGTAGAAGAATTCTCATAAATTCTCTTGCTGTTCATTAATCTTTGAAGGCTGTATTTTGTTGAGCAGTAGCTAAATATAAGATGGAAGAATTGAAATTAGTTCTTGTTAAAACATGGTTTCATTTTTTTAGAAATGTTTCTTCTCTAATTTCTCTAAGTTAGAACATAAATGTGATTAAGTGTCTCAGTAGTCAGGGAAGATGTGAGTTGATTATGTTGGGGGAGACATTTTCAGGGTGCCATGCCATATCAAGATTTTGGAGGTGGGACCAGAGAAGAGGTGAATTGGCAAAGCATATACTGTGCTGCCTGGCACTCTCTCAGGTATTTGTAGTGATCAATGTATACTATAGAGAAAAACAATTTTGAAACACTTGAGAACTCAAAGCATGAATCCGTTACTTGGCCACTTTCTCCAGACTGTCTCTGGTTATAACTCAATATCAACTCCTGATTCTATCACTTAGGAATTGTTTGACTGAGGGTGAGTAAGTTCTTTAAGCCTCAGTTTTCTGATCTGCAAAATAAGAATATTAATAATACCTCAGTGAAATAAAGTATTTAAAGTCATTTGAAACCTCTCATAGTATTATTCAGTTTCCTGGAAGTCTTAAGCTTTGCTTAAAACTGCACTAAGACTTTTGGGATATCCTGTATAATGCCAGCTATTATTATTGTTTCTATAATATAAGGCTCAAAAAATTGACTTTTGGAATGGATGGGGATTTTTTTCCCAAGTTATCCTGAAAATAAAACATGGCATTCCTAGCATTACTTTCCTGTAATCTCTTTTACCAGCTGTACACTATGGATATCATATAGGAAAATCTCATTGATTATTTCTTTTTCAACTTGACAAACATCCATAAACAAACTATTCAATACTAAGTGAAGAACATAAAAAGAGAGCTTCATAATAAACCATAAGTCTCCATCATGTACAGGTTCAGATTTTTGGTATAATTTGGATTTCTCTTGGTAGTTCCAACACTACTCTGCTTGTCTGTAATCTTCCTTCAGAATTCTTTTCTTCTCCCTTCTATTTTTAAAAAATCTTATTAATTTAGAGTTAAAGTTTTTTTATTACTCATAATTCAAATCTCAAGTAATTGTCAATTTAAAAAATGATTTATTAGGTCAAAAATTTAAGTAAGACTTTGAGAGGAATATCTAAGAAAATTTTCTTAAGTGGGTAGTAGGCTTCTCACTGGAGGTCTTTAAGAGAAGTGATTATGTTATAGAGTAGGTTCTTATTTAGTTATGGGTTGGATTAGGCAATTTATAAGGTCTCTCAAAGTTTGAGATTCTGTGATCTATGGCACTAAGTGTGGTAAGTACAAAAAGCACTGAACTAGGTCTCAGAATACCTGCATTCTCGTCTTAGCTGTAACAGTCACAAGTTGTGTGACCTTGGTAAACCATTAAACCACTCTGGGTTTCAGCTTATTTTTCTTCCTTTTTTAAAAATTTCATTTTATTTTCAGGTCTGCATTCTTTCACCCTATCTTACCCCCCAATCTCCACTGAGAAAGCAAGAAAAACAAAAACCCATTACAAGCATGTATAGTCAGGCAAAACAAATTGGTCATGTTGTGTGTGTGTGTGTGTGTGTGTGTGTGTGTGTGTAGTGTCAGTCTGCATTCTGAATATATCTATCTGGAGGTAGGTAGCATGCTTCATCATTAGTCTTTTGGAATTACTGTTGGTCATTATGTCCATCAGAAGTCCTAAGTCTTTGATAGTTGTTTGCTTTACAATATTGTTGTGGTATACATTGTTCTTCTAGTTCTACTTACTTTACTTTGTATCGGTTCATTCAAGTCTTCCCATGTTTCTTTGAAACGTCGCCTTTATTATTTCTTATAACACAATAGTATCACATAACCTTCATATACCATAACTCGTTCAGCTATTCCCCAATTGATGAGCACTTCATCAATTTCCAATTCTTTACCACCAAAATAAGGACTGCTAGATTTTTGTACATATGGGTCTTTTTCCTCTTTCTTTGATATCTTGGGGTAGAGACCTAGTTACAGTATTGTTGGATCAAAGAGTGTGCATATTTTAATAGCTTTTTAGACATAGTTCCAAACTACTTGCCAGAATGGCTAGACGAGTTTGCAGTTCTACCAACAGTACATTAATGGACCAGTCTTCCCACAGTACCGCCAGCATTTGTAATTTTCTTTTTTTTTTTTTAAATCAAATTTGTCAAGATAATGAGTATGAAGGACTACCTCAAAGTTGTTTTAATTTGCATTTCTTTCAGCTTATTTTTCTGTAAGGTTAAGCATTTAAACCCAAACCTTATTCGAAGGTCCAATCTTCTTTCTATATTATCTATACTATACAATTCTTTATCATGATTCTATTCAATAGAGAAAATCCCTGAGGACATTTTACTTGTCTCTTTAGAATTACTTGAAAGTATAAAATTACATTCTGTTTTTTTTTAATTCTATAATCCATAATTTCGACTAATTCAAACGGGTCTCTTCCTCTGATTCAAATGAGTATCATTTTACTATATCCTGTCAGTCTTAATAGTCCGCAGGTGATGATAGTATTTAAAATGAAGCATCTAATAATTAAGCTTTAAGCCTATCACCACATCAGCAACATGACATTGTTTCTCTTGGAACTATTTCAGTCTGGTTGTGAAATCAGTAAGGTGAATGCATTATTTTACATGGTGAAATCGATCTTTTCAGAGAAGCAGTAAAGGCTTGCTCGTGAGGGTGTGTATCTAAATGATCTTTTTTTTTTAACTTAGAACTACGAAGTGATAAATCCAGACTATTAAAATTCATCAACATAGAGAACCTATGAAATCTGGAACTGAATTATGTTCAATATGTGCCCATTTCTTTGTATAACTCATAAACTGAAATTCTGCTCTGACTGCTTTAAGGCAGGCCTGCACTACATTCTTGCAGCCTCCGCAAAAGCAGCCCAAGGGCTATAGGTTGTATAGGCCTGCCCAAGGGTATTCGGACTCTTAATCACTTCTTAAAGGGCCAGTGAGCCCTATTAACTCTATCTGGGATCATCCTTGGGGCCTGAGAATGACCTGAGCCATAGTTACATCCTCTACATTTTTAGAGGGCCCCCCAAAATCCTTGGGTAGGCCACAAGGACCCGCAGGCCATAAGCAGCACAGGCCATAACATAAGCAGCCCGCAGGCTGAATGTTACCTAGGCCTGCTTTAAGGTATTTGGGGTTTTTTAAAATTTATTTAATTTGATATTTATCTATTTAATTTTTTCATTTATTTAATTTAATTTATTTTATTTTATTTATTTTTCTTCGGGAGGGGCTATCCTGTTTCACTTTTTTAGTAGGAATGTTCTAATTGACAGTCTATAAAAGGCATGATTTGTTATCTCAGACTACGTAAAATATGTAGAGGAGGCATTCAAACTTAGGGTTCTTTTTGTAGGTTACATCTCAGGTGTGCTGTTGAAGGATGTAGATGGACATCTGGAATACATTGAGTAAAGACCTATAGCTAAATGAAAACTTAGTTTGTGCCTTCTTACTCTCAATTTTGTACCAGTGTTGTTTTGGGTTACTAGAGTCAGAAAAGTCTGTATATGTAGACATTCCATACTGAATTGCTGCCAAAAGGAAAGCCACCACTTCCTTTGTATAGTAATTGGTCTTAATCCTTTTTATTCCACTGAATTTCATACAGAAATTTGTTGTGGTAGCATCTCCAAAGCTCCAAAGTCAATATTTGGAATTGTAGAGTCTTAGGGTTATAACACAGAAAAGGGCCATAAAGACTTTACAATTCTATTCCCAACTTCCTTTTTTGTTTGTTTTGTTTGGGATTTTTGTAACTGAGGAAACTGATAGAGATGAGTTGACTTGCCCAATATCACACATTTGTAGAATTTAAGAATTTGTAGAATTTGTATTTGTAGAATATGAGTCTCTTGACATTGAGTTCAGTGTTCTTGCCATCATATCTTGCTTCTTTTAAGATGAGCAAGGAATTAATTTTTCCATGGATAGCTAGAAAGAGATCCTGTTATGTAGGAGTAATTTACCAATTCAGATCTGGAAAACCCAGACCACTGGAATTAAACTATAAAATATATTTAATGATAATTACTATTGATGATAACACTAATAATGCTAATCAACTAATTAGTTAATAATTAGCAACTAATTAACCAATAAAACCAATAACAGTGCTTTTTGTGGTTACAAAGCAGGCGTCATTTGGTACCCTCACCAACCTTGTAAAGGAAATAGTGCAAATATTGTTGTCCTTCCCTTTTTTTTTTTTTGGTTCAGATCTGTGGTTTCTTTGTTGGTGGTTCTCTGTGAGTAAATTCTTTCTCCTACAGATCAGCAACTGCTTTCAAGAGAAGGGTTCTTAATTTTGTGTGTGTGTCATGGACCCCTTTTGTCTGGTAAAGCCTTTGGACCCCTTCACACAATAATGTTTTTGAATCTATAAAATACAAAATACTGAATTTTAAAGGAAAGCGATAATTTTAAAATAGTTGCCAAGTTCAGGGACCCCAGGTTAAAAAGTATCCATCTTACAGAATTTCCTGGGGCCACATAGAGATTAATGACTTGCACCAGAGTCACATAGCCAGTATGTGTCAAATGTAGAATTTGAAACAGGTTTTTCTGATTCTGAGGCCAGGTCTGTTTCTTCTGTATCATACTGCATCTCACTCTCATTTTACAGATAAGGAAACTGAGACTCAGAGAGTTTTTGAGTAAATCAAGGGCACACAGCTTAATAAATATCAAGGGTTGAATTTTGAACTCAGATCTTTCGACTTCCAGTTTCAAGAGAATCAGCATAATATAGCAGAGAGAATACTGCACTGGGGATAGGACAAGTTGGATTTGAGGCCCACTGTACTAGCCACGTGAACTTGGGCAAGTTATTGTACTTCCTTGGACCCCTGTTTGAGCATCTGTTAAATGAAGGGTTTCAATGAGATGACCTTTAGGTCCCTTACAGCTCCAACACACTATGAATAAGGTGGAAATGTGTTACACTAGAAAAGAAAAGAAAACTCCTAAGCTCTAGGAAAGTAGAATGCAGAATTGGGTTGCATTGGAGACCCATTGTGGTAAAAAAAGAAAACATTGGAACTTATCTTTATTATTTAATTCAACAAAAAAATTGAGCTTAACTAACTTTTAATCTATGAATTGACCTTGGAGACCTCACGTGGTTCCTATGGCAAGTAGTCAGATATCACATATAGCATGTGAGGTATCCTGAGAGAAGAGTGGGATTTTGACAATATGAATGGTTAGACAGTGGCATTTTCACCCATTCATTTCCTTTCAGTGTGTTGCTATGCACTGCACTTTCTGGGTGCCTGGTTAGTGAATTTATGAATTATATTATCTAGTTTTAGCCAATCTAATCCTGACAAAGTAAATGATTTTAAAAGATTCGTGAAAATTAAATACTAAATAAATGCAAAAAAATGGGGAAAAAATTCATGAAAAATGAACAAAAACAAAACCAGTGATCTGAAGAGGATAATTATAATGGGAGCACAAACAAACAAGATGACAGAGCTGACCCTTCTTTCTCCTGGTCCTTGTATTAGTCACATCACCTGCACTGTAGGCTAAAATGTCAAAGAGATCTTATGCTTTTCTGTGTCCTGGACCCTTTGGCAGGCTGCCAAAGCCTAAAGCAAACCAATTATATTGAAATACATGTCAAAAACCAATTTTTAAGTTCATAGACCACAGGTAAAAAATCCCTGATCTCGTCAAATTGACAAAAAGATCAACAAATTTTTTAAATTATTAAGAATGTTACTAAGAATAAGATTTATATCTCATATTGTGATGAACCTCACCCCACACCTATACTGAGACTTGAGATATTGTGAAACCATCTCAAATAAAATAATGGTTAAAAATTAATATTTTGTTACTGAAAATGATGTCACAGAAAAAATAACTAGCATTTCTGTGCACTTAAGAAACTTGGAAACAGAATTTTCTAATCTGTTTAAAAATCTCCCAAATGAAGAGTTTCAGTGGATCTTTGAACACATTTATTAAAAAACATAAGTGTGCAACACTTTCTGACTAGTTTACAAGAACAACTGATTCACAAGAGGGAAGATGAAACTTTACTAGTAGGATTGTAGTCAAATCTCTGCAATATTTGTGGTTCAGATTAAAAAATGAATCTCATGATTAGCTAAGGACAGCCAAGTATACACTTCTTTCATTTAGAACTACCTATTTTGGTGCAGTATCTTTTTTAGCTGTTTCAGCCAAGGATCAAAATGAGCTCCCCTTAGAAGCAGACCTTTGCATCACTATATCTTAAAGGGTTTAACCAGCATCTCCCAAAAGAATGAAGCATATTCAATCCCATTGCTTTCATTTTTTCAAAAAATAGTATTTTGGTGAGAGCAGTAAGGTTTTTTTGTACTACTAAATAAAACGTAAAATAAAAATTTATTTTAAAAATATGTTTATTTTTTAAAATTTGTTTTTATTCATGTTTTATAGAATATGATATTACTGATATAATACTTTGTTTTAACATTGAGAAATGTTAAGAAACAACATTCACATTTGTTTCCTATAGGCCAGTTAATAAATGAGAGCATTTTCTTTGTAATAAATGTTTTGAATTAAACTTTAAGAACCATTTACTTTGCTGTTGAGTGACACTAGTCACGTTATTTGAAAAGAAGTGGCCATAACTGGCTTGCTGGTAGATTTAAGTTTATCTGCTTCTATGGACTTTCTTTCCTCAGCAGAATTACAATTAATAAGATAATTAAAAATCTATGAGATTTCTCTGCACATCTCTATTTTGCAAAGATTTAATACTTTGGGAATAGACATCTTAGAAAAATAATTTGTACAGTATAAATAAGGTAGTTAACCCAATTCTTTTTTTAATTTCATTTATTTTTTTCCATTAAAAATTTCTCACCCTACCACCTACCCCACCAATTGAAAAGAAAAACAGAATTCTTCCAATAAATGTGCATAGTCAAGGAAAAATTAATTCTTGTATTGTTAATGTCCAAAAATATGTCTTGTTCTTCATCTTGGGATCAATGCTGCTTTGTCAAGAGGTGGGAACATAATTCATCAAAGGTTCTCTAGAGTTGTTATTGACTGACTCTCTTGGAGAGGGCAATGGATTTATTCAATCTTATGCCTCTTTAACACCTTCTTGATTGGTTTAGGAACCTATGGGTCAGTTATACTAGGACCTCTATTTCACTGTGGCTCTCACCTATCAGTTGTAGATGTTGGAAGAAACTGACTTAATAAAATGATGTCATTTGCTTTTATTCAGGTTGGCTGTTTCTTTTGTGTGGTTTGTTACCTTTCCTTGATTCCTCTACTCCTAGCCTCCCCCAGTTTCTTCCTTTTTTTTAACCTTCATTTTCTCTTGTCTTTCCTTTCCCGTTTCCTTGGCCTGCTTGCTTCTCCAGTCTTGACTTCTTTCCTTCTCCTTAATCTCCATCCTGAGGACCACAGTGGTCAAAATGACTTTCCTAAAGTCATAAAGATAATAAGTAACAGAGCTGGGATTTCATTCCAGTCTTCTAATTCCAAAGCCATAGTGCTTTCTGCTGTACCACACTGCTTGCCCTATATCATAAGACTTCTTAGGTATGACAAATCTGCTACATTTTTATTATGTTACAAACTCATAGAATGTAGAAATCCTTTCTTTAACATCTTATACCACAAATCAGCTGTAATGAACACCCAAGAACTTAATAAGTAATCTTTGTTAATGAAATTTGTCCTCTACTATCACTGTGTTCTGGTGTTTCAATGTGGTGTGGCGGTTAACTTGGGTTTTTAAAGGCAATGTCAATAAAGCATAGATGTGTATAGGGGATACTAAAGTAGAAAGGCATTGAGTGTGGTCCTAGGAATGAATTGCATGTACACACATACACACGTGTATATACGTATATGTATCTGTGTATACACATACATTTCTACATATCCCTCAGTTGAGGGACCAGCCTAGCTAATTGAAAAAAGTTTAACAAATTGGCCATGTCATGATAAAAGTATGATAGAAACTGAGGCACAAAATTTTGAGCATGTTCAACTTATTAACAAGGCTAGCAATTGCCAATAAATGAGATCCAAGGCTCCTCAGTAGCCAGGAATGGGTCTGATAGCCAGAGTACCTCTTTTATACAGTTGAAAAGGTAGGTTATATAGGGTACCCAAAATAGTCCAGTGTTGTAAACTAAACTGAGACTGTGATTGGTCTGACACAAAGATAGAGAGTGGGCTTACATTTGGCTTGACTCAGAAGGGATTTCAGTACCCATGGAAATGGGAAAAGCATAGGGTTGACTAACATCCTCTGGAAAGTCTTGTGATGGGCAAGCATCCTATGACCAGGTGGGTTCACATCCCTTCATGGTCAACAAAAGCTCACAGATTTAGAATCTTTGTGGTCAGGCTGTAGCCCATAGGAATAGGGAATTTAAACTTTTACAAACTCTACCATTGAGGTCTATACAATCAAGTCCAAATCTGATCCATAAATATTGATACACTGATTAGATACAATTCTCAATCAATAATTAATACATAATGCAAAATAAACTGGGGTATCAGATTTTTCAGCCACCACAACTTTTATGGATCATGTGTTTAATCTTAGAGGGTTTCTGATCTGGGTAGATGCAGAAAGAGTAGTAACATATATGAAATCATGGATTCTTGAAGAATTAAGGTGCAAAATCATAATGATTTAATAAAATAGAGGAGTTGTAATCAGACCTAATTTGTCATTCACTACTGCCTGACTCTGGACATTAAAGATCAGAGAACACTAATGACCATGAAAACACAATGATTATTAACATCATCAGTTGGTTGATGAGATGAACAAGTCCACTTTTATCAACATCTAACAAATTTGTGGATATCTAGACTTGTGTTTTACTAGGCATAATGAAGCAGTAAGTCACTAAATGTTTAATAACAGCTCTGCTAAGCATTAGGGATTTTAAAAAAGAGAGATAAAAGAGAGGCCCTTGCCTCAATGAGGTTGCAATCTAATGAGGGAAGAGAACAAGTAAAACATGAAAAACAAGCTATATACAGGATAATACAAGAAATAATTAAGAGAGAGGGAAAATACTATGTTCAAGAGGGATTGGGAAAGGCTTCCTGCAGAAGATAGCACTGTGTTTTTGTTCATTTTTATTTGTGTCCAACTCTTCATGACCACATTTGGGGTTTCCTTGGCAAAGATACTGGAGTGGTTTGCCATTTCCTTCTCTAGCTCATTTGACAGATGAGGAAACTGAGGTAAACAGTGACTTGTCCAGTGTCAAACAGCTAGTAAGTATCAGAGGCCAGATTTGAATTCAGGAAGATGATGAGTCTTCTTGACTCCCCTGCACCACCTAGCTGCCCTGGATAGGACTGTAGGGTAAGACTTAAAAGAAGCCAGAGAGGGTAGTAGGCATTGAGGAAGAGGGAAAGCATTCCAGGCCTGGGAGACATCTAGAGAAAATGTCAAAAACCAAGAGATGGAATGTCTTGTTTGTGGAACAACAAGGAGACTAGTGTCACTGGGGGAAAAAAGCTATGTGGCAGGGAGTAAGGTTTAGGAAGATGATGAGTTATGAAGGGTTTTGAATGCAAAATGAGATTTTGTATTTGATTTTGGAGGTGATAGAGAGCCACTGGAGTTCAAGCAGGGGACTGACATGGTCAGAACTATGCTTTAGGAAAATCACTTTGACAACTGAATAGAAGATGGATTGGAGTGAGAAGAGAGAAGGATATTGCATCAGTACAAAGGTGAGGTAATGAGGGCTTGGACCGGGGTGATGGCAGTGTCACAGGAGAGAACATAGCGTATTCAAGAGATGTTACAAAGATGAAATGGACATGTGGTAACAGATTGGATATGGATGGTAAAATATAGCGAGGAGCTGAGAAGGACACCTGGGTTTCAAGCACTAGGAACAGGAAGGGTGGTATTTCCCTCTACAGTCATAGGAAAGTTGAGGACAGGGGGAGGTTTTAGGGAGAAAGATAATCAGTTTTGTCTTGGTCATGTTGAGTTTAAGATGTCTGCAAGGCCATTAGAGGGGCAAAATTGGAGGTCAGTAGAGAGGATAAGGCAGAATAGTAGATCTGAGAATCGTCAGTATTGAGATGGCAATTCAATCCTTGGGGGCTGATGAGATCACCACGTGTAGTATAGAGAGAGAAGAGGACCTGGAACAGACCTCCGTAGGATACCTATAATTAGAGGGTGCGATCTGGATGAGGGTTCAGCAAAGAAGATGGAGAAGGAGCAATCAGATAGGAAGGAGGATAACCAGAAAAGAATGGTGTCCCAAAAACCTAGAGAAGAGCCTATCAAAGAGGAGAAGGTGATCAGTAGTGTCAAAGGCTGCAAAGAGAGTAAGGAGAAGGAAGAATGGAAAAGGCCATTGGATTTGGCAGTTAGATTATCGATAACTTTAGAGCAGGGGTGGGGAACTTGAGGCCTCAAGGTCACATGTGGTCTTCTGGGTCCTTGGGTGAGACCTTTTGACTGAGTTCACGTTTTACAGAACAAATCCTTTTATTAAGGGGATCTGTTCTGTGAAGTTTGGATTCAGTCAAAAGGCTGCACTGGAGGACCTAGAGGGCCACATGTGGTCTAGACACCGCAGGTTCCCCACACCTGCTTTATTTAGAGAGAGCAGTTTCAATGGAATGTTGAGCTTGGAAGCCAAATTGTAAGGGGTTAAGAAGAGAGTGAAAGAAAGTGAAGGCATCCATTATACACTGCTTTTCAAGCAGCTTAGCTACAAAAGGCAGACAAGATATAGGACAATAGATTAGAAGGATCAAGTGAGGGTTTTTGAAGATGAGGGAGAAATGGACATGTTTGTAGACAAGGAAGGTGCTTATAGACAGGGAGAAATTGAAAATTAGTGATAGGGAGTGACAGAGGAACAGTCTACTGAAGAACTTGAAATGGGATGGGATTATTTGAGCAGGTAGAGGTATTACCTTCATAAGGAGCAAGGCCACCTCATCATGTGGAATGGGTGAAGGAGATAATGGCAGAAGGCATGTGTGAGAAGAGGCAAATGGCACAAATGTCACAGCAAATAGCCTCATTTTTTTTCTGTAAAATATGAAGCAAGTTTCTCAGCTGAGGGTGTTTGTGGGGAGGAAGCCGTGGGAAATTTGAGGAGGGATAGAAAGTTTTGAAAGATATACTGTGGAGAGTGGAATGAGTTTATAAGTTAATTGTACCTGTTCACTACTCACCTCCCAACTTGGAAAGTCCCTAATCTTTCTTCCAATTAGAAATTAGAGTATCTGATAGTGTAGACTAGCTAATTGTTTTCTTTTAATTATTCGGTCTTATTTGATCAGTTTTTAATGTAAAAAAATTCTATTTTCCCCTGAATTTGGGATCCAGTTCCAAAGCTGAGGAAACATGGTCCCAAATTGTTGAGCACTTGGTTTGCATTGCTTAATAAATTGATATTCTGAGGAGCTTAAAATAAAGCTAGGATTGCCTAGCAATAGTCAGGACCCAATTGATGCTGTGTAACATTTGTAGTGGATCCAGTCACAATGGTTATATGATGTTTTTCACCTTTATTCACCTGTGCAGGAATAAAGGCAGTGGATTGTGGCAGTGAACCAAGGCTGAGGCTTGGTAGGGTACAATCAGGGAAATTATAAGGGGGTTAAGGACTCAAGAGAAAAGGGTAGTATGCAGTTGAATTGGTTCATCAAAGAGTCAAGATGGAGTAAAGAGGAGACAGTTGCTAAGGCGGAGAAGATAGCCTGGGAAAGAATTAAAGAGTCAAGGGTCATGATTGGATGGAGAGAGAGTAGGGTTTGGTAAGAGAAGGCAGAGAGAGAGGTATAAAGCCAGTAGATGATGTTCAGGTAAGTGGATTTTGGAATTCTTGAACATGAAGGTAGTACATTCATGAGTGATGGCAAGATCAAGGGTATAATCATCTTTATGTGTGAGGTGGAGTGGAGGAGTAGATCATAGGAAGGGAGAAGGCTAAGGAACAGAATGTTTATGATATTTGAGGGAGAGTCAGTATGTATGTTGAAGTCCCATAGTAGGAGGGCAGGAATTGGTGAGGAGAAGAAAATTGTGAGCCACATGTATTGAGGAAGGACGAGGAGTGATTTGGGTGTCTACAGGCAATTGCTACCAGGAGTTTGATTGGGTGGTAGAGAGGAATAGCATGAATCATGAGAAAGGAGAAACAAAACCAAAAAGAAAAAAGAAAAAAAAGAGAGCAAAAAGTTTGCCTCAATCTGCATTTAGACTCCATAATTCTTTCTCTGGATGTATATAACTTTTTTTCATTTTGAGTCTTTTGGAGCTGTCTTTGAACCTTGCATTGATGAGAGGAGTCAAGTCTATCAAAGTTAGTCCTTACAGATACTGTGTCTGTAATCCTGTATAATGATCTCCTGGTTTTGCTCCCCTCATTCAGCATCAGTTTGTATAAGTCATTCCAGGTTATTATGAAGTCCATCTGCTCCTCATTTCTTATAGCACAAGAGTATTCCATTACATTGATATACCACAACTTGTTCAGCCATTCCGCAATTGATGGGCATCCCCTTGATTTCCAATTCTCTACTACCACAAAAAGAGCTGCTATAAATATTTTTGTACATATGGATTCCTTTCCCACTTGTATGATCTCTTTGGGAGATAGCCCTAGAAGTGGTATTGCTGGATCAAAAGGTATGTACATTTTCATAGCCCTTTGGGCATAGTTCCAAATTGCTCTCCAGAATGGCTGGATCTGTTCACAACTCCACCAACAATGTAATAATGTTCCAATTTTCCCACATCCTCTCCAGCATTTATCATTTTCCTGTTTTGTCATTTTAGCCAATCTGACGGGAGAACTGTGGTACCTAAGAGTTGTTTTGATTTGCATTTCTCTAATCAGTAGTGATTTGGAGCATTTTTTCATATGCCTATAGATATCCTTAATTTCTTCCTCTGAAAACTGCCTGTTCATATCCTTTCACCATTTCTTAATTGGGGAATGACTTGTATTCCTATAAATTTGGCTCAGTTCCCTGTATATATTAGATATGAGGGCTTTATCAGAGATACTGGTTGTAAAGATTTTCTCCCAATTTTCTGCTTCCCTCCTTATCTTGGTTGCATTAGCTTTGTTTGTACAAAAGCTTTCAGGACATCTGGGTGGCACAGTGTGTAGAGCACTGGCCCAGGAGTAATAAGGACCTGAGTTCAAATTGGGCCTCAGACACTTGACACACTTACTAGCTGTGTGACCTTGGGTAAGTCACTTAACCCCAATTGTCCTGCCTTCCCCCCTCCAAAAAAAGATAAAAAACCTTTTCAATTTAACATAATCAAAATTATCCATTTTGCATTTTGTAATGCTCTCTATCTCTTGTTGGGTCATGAATTCTTCCTTTTCCCATAAATCTGACAGGTAAATTATTCCTTGCTCTCCCAAATTGCTTATAGTATCAGTCTTTATTCCTAAATCATGAACCCATTTTGACTTTATTTTGGTATACAGTGTGAGATATTGGTCTATGCCCAGTTTCTGCCATACCATTTCCCAATTTTCCCAGCAGTTTTTGTGAAATAGTTAATTATTAGCCCAGAAGCAGGATTCTTTGGGTTTTTCAGAGTAGATTGCTATAGTCATTGACTACTGCGTCCTGTGTACGTAACCTACTCCACTGATCCATCACTCTGTTTCTTAGCCAGTGCCAAGTAGTTTTGATGAGGGCTGCTTTATAGTACAATTTAATATCTGGTATGTCTGGGCCACCTTCCCTAGCATTTCTTTTCATTAATTCCCTTGATATTCTGGACCTTTTGTTCTTCCAGATGAATTTTGTTATTATTTTATCCAGCTCTGTAAAATAATTTTCTGGTAGTTTGATTGGTATGGCACTGAATAAATAAATTAATTTAGGTAAAATTTTCATTTTTATTAGATTAGCTCAGCCTAACCACAAGCAACTGTTTTTCCATTTATTTAGATCTGACTTTATTTGTGCGAAAAGTGTTTCATAATTGAATTCATATAGGCCTTGGGTTTGTCTTGGCAGGTAGACTCCCAAATATTTTACAGTATCTACAGTAACTTTAAATGGAGTTTCTTTTTCTAGCTCTTGCTGTTGGGTTTTGTTAGTAATATATAGGAATGCTGAGTATTTATGTGGGTTTATTTTATATCCTGCAACTTTGCTGAAGCTTTTTATTATTTCAAGTAGTTTTTTACTTGATTCTCTAGGATTCTCTAAGTAAATCATCATATCATCTGCAAAGAGAGATAACTTAGTTTCTTCTTTGCCTGTTCTAATTCCTTCAATTTCTTTTTCTTTTCTTATTGCCAAAGCTAACATTTCTAGTAGCAAATTAAATAATAGGGGTGATAATGGACATCCTTGTTTCACCCCTGAGCTTATTGGAAATGCATCTAGCTTATCCCCATTACATATAATGCTTGCTGATGGTTTTAGGTAGATGCTATTTACAATTTTAAGGAAGGCTCCATTTATTCCTATGCTTTCTAGTATCTTTAATAGCAATGGGTGTTATATTTTGTCAAAAGCTTTTTCTGCATCTATTGAGATAATCATATGGTTTTTGCTAGTTTTGTTGTAGATAGGATCAGTTGTGCTGATAGTTTCCTAATATTGTACCAGCCTGAGTATTTTAACTCCCCAGCCTTGACCAGTGAGCCAAGGGGAATAAATGAAGTTACAGCCAATACTGGAAAGTGTGAACAGGCAGCGAATGTTATCAGTGGGGCAGCTAAGTTTCACTAATAGAGAAAAGAGAAAAGGAGAAGGAGAGGAAAAGATTTAGGATGCAGGGAAGTTTGTTGCCAATGGAACAAGTTTTCTAAAAGGTAGAATTTGTGATTATTTGTCCTTCATTCTTGAAGAGGACCGTGACATCATGAAGGTGATGCCATGACTTACAAGTGAATTGGATTTAAAGTGAGGGAGGGCTGTGCAAAGTCTCCAGCCTCACTTTCTCCTCCAGAGCCATTAGGGTCCGGTGGCCAGATATAGACAGCCTCCTTCCAAAAGGCACAGTGGGAGGGGGAGGGTGGTGTTTTCTTGGAACTTTGGGGTAGGAGAGTTGAAGGGGATTTGAATAAGGAATATGGGAACAAGTCTTTTCAATCTTGGCCCTTTTGCCTGTGGGGAAGGGAAAATATGTAAAAAGAAAAAGTCTGAGTGACCTATGAATTCAGAAGTGTAAACTTGAAGCACCAAAGGAATTATTTCAACCCATATATGTACCTTTTTCTAGGTGACTCATGATTGATACATTCAGAGATGCATGGGATTTTCCTTACCCTTTGTTTTCTCCCCAGTGTCCATGTAAACAATGTTTCTGGTTACTCAGGATCAGTCTGTAAGTCCTGGTTGTACCTCAAATGTGCTATATAGTATGTTCTAGCATCAGAACAAAAGGTACCTATGTCCTAGACATGCCTATGTCATCAAAAATACTAGTAAATTAGAGCTAGTTAATTTCCCTGTGAGTTCAAACTGTATCTGTTCCTTAAATCTTAAGCAACTTGAAACAGTATGATCATTCAAGCTATGCCCACTCATTTATAGTTTTTAGGTTTTTTAATTCAAGAAGCATTTATTAAGTACTTTCTTTGTATGAAGCACTGTGCCAGACACTGGAGAAAAACATAGTAAAATTATCCCTACATCGAAGGAGTCACACTGTGTTGGAGTAGGGGTGGCAAAACATTTGATTAAAAAAATTTTTACTCTCTGTGTATGTGGGTATACATGACTGTTTTGCTGCTAAATCTATTGTTGAGCTTCTTTTTGTGTGTCTTTATATTTCATGCTAGAAAATAAGCTCTGCGTGGGCACAGAAGATAGATTTCTCTGTGATTACCAAGCATTTGGATACTGAGGCTAAAGTGTTCAGTGCACCATTGGTGCTGTAGTAAATATTTGTTAAAGATGGCCAGCTCTTTTAAAGAACCCAACATGCAAGGGATCTTTTGGCTATATTTACTGAAGGGCTTATACTCTAGCAGTTATCCCTGAAAGCACAAAGAAAGAAAGGAATGGAGTTATGGGAGGAGAATGCCATTGATCAATCTGCCAGCTAGCTGTAGGTTTCTTTTTTCTGAAGTAGGTCAGACAGATAAGGGGGCACACAGGATTATTGCTCAATTAGGTATTGGACAGTTCGTTTTTTTTTAATTGGTAGGCAAAAAAAAAACCCACATCTACATATCAGTAGAGAATTATAAGAGGGGAAAAAAACCACTGGTCTATTTTTTTTTCAGACTCCCAGATTTTTTTTTGGATGATATAGGGACAGCAGTTGGGAATTAATGCTGTTTTAATTGTGTGTTAAACTGTGTCCAAATAAGAATGAGGTGCCTCCTAAGTAGGTGTGCTTATGAATGTAAGTGCCTATAACCAGATGAGTCTAAGCTGTAGGTCAGGAAGTGGGGGTCATGGTGGGGAAAGGGAGTCAATGGAGAGAACCAGAGCTACTGCCATTAAGAGAGAAAGAACTCAACAAGTAGCCATGAACTTAGTTACAAAGGACAGAAGCAGAGGAACCAAACACTAGAACTAAAACATGTGCCATCCCAATAGGGACTACTAAATTCATTAGGTTAAAGAACCCCCAGGTGAGGAAACTCACTACCAATGCATGTTGTCACCTCAACAACCTTAGAAAATTGCACAAGAGCAGTGGTGTCAAATTCAAATTGTGGGCTGCATATTGACTAAGAAACCACACAGATAGATATACATACATGTATATACGTGTGTGTATATACATATATATATATATATTTTATTACTACATCCATACATTAAAATCAAATAGTAACTACATTTTAATCTGATTCAGGCCACACACACTTAGTGTGAGAGTTGGCTCTGAGAGTTGAAGTGAGTGGCCCAGTGGGTATCAGAGGCAGGATTTGAATCCAGGTTTTTCTGATTTCAAGGCAGGCTCTCTATCCACTATGCTGCCCTATTAAAAAAAAAAGAAAAGGGACATAAAAAAGTACCAATAACTAGTTAGTCATATGCCTACTTTCCCTCAACTACCCCTACTAAATCTTTGAGGCTAGTATACTGTTTCAACAATTTGGCTAGCAGCTGCTGTGGGGGTGAAAAACCAACAACCACCAGCTCACAGAACTCTGCAAGCCCAGGTTCTTTTGATCTGCTTTACCAAGCAAAGCAAGGTTAAGGAGTTGACAATCTTACTTTAATCCAGCATACAAATACCATTCACTTAGTTCAGAGGAAAAAGCCAGCACCCTGAACTTCAGACCAAATACAACCAAATTACAAACATCAACCGACAGACCAAATACAATTCAGAGTTACCAAAAGCATTAACATCTGAGTTCAGCTACAGGGCTCTTAACTACAGCTGGCCAGAGTCTCCATGTCAGTGCACCAAAAAGGGTGAGAGCCCTGAGCAAATAGCTGTGTCTTATCTTTTTACACAGTTTAGACGTCATCAAACGTCACCTGAGGGACCAGAACTTAGGCTCCTTTGGTTGGCTCTGGTGTTAGCACCTCCCTTCATTGGCCCCACCTGGGGCCCCACCTTAGTTACCAATTCACACCCACATAGGCTTAGCACCTAATAGGGGTTTGGGCCTGGGCCTTAGCACCTAGTAAGACTCAATCAAAGACACTGAGTTAATCAAAGGAAACAAAGGCCAAACTCTTCAAGGATCCCCAGTACACTTACACACACCCTTTGAGGACATCCTTTTGGACTTTTGGACTAAATAGATTGCAGCCTAATACTGATGAAGAAGGGGTGTTAAGGATATCACCAGAGAGATGTGAACAGAAGTGGTCATCTAGTAAGAGCAGGGGAGAATAAATGGAGAGTTCATGTGCTCCATTGAACAAAAAGTAGAGAGTTCTAGGGAAATGCTCCCAGCACATTCGATGGGCTCCCTTTGGAAGACTAATGGGAGGGCATGTATTGGAATAGGACAAGATGAAAAGACATGGTTGCTTTGCAAGATTTCTCTCTGGAGGGACAGAATTACTGATCCACCAAAGCATGGAAACACCTGACAATTACAATGTACTGTGTGAGTACTAATAAGGGAATCAAAGACAGAAAGAAAAAAAAACACAACAGATTTCCTACATACCAGATATTTCAAATTGTGTTACTCTTTCCTTCCTTGCTTTTCTTTTCTTTTTTAAATTTTATTTTTTTTATTTCAAACTTAAGAAATAAAACAAGCATTTCCATAACATAGTAGGATAGAATTAAGATGATTGTACATGAAGCTGCAAACCTATTATGCACAACTTGCTGTTCCTTTAAAATATATAATAAAGTTATCATGTTACTTTCTTGGTTTTTTTTCTTTTTTCTTCCCTCCCCAGACCTCCCCACCATAGAGATGGTTACCATTAGACACATGTATATATACATATATATATATATATATATATATATATATATATATATATATATATATATATATATATATGTAAAACCATTCTAAGACAGCATCTTTCTTCATATGTCGTTTGTAGTTAATTTGGGCATTTATAATAGTCAAAATAACTTATTCACTCAAGGTTGTTCTTTAAACAATGTTGCTGTAACTGTATACAATGTTCCCTTGGTTCTGCTCATTTTGCTCTTCATTATTTCATGAAAGCCTATCCATATTTTTCTAAGATCATTGAGCTTATTATTTCTTGTAGCACAGTAGGATTCCATCACAATCCTATACCACAACTTGTTTAGCCATTCCCCCATTGATGGGCAACCCCACAATTTCCAGTTCTTTACCACCACAGAGTTGCTGTAAACACTTTAAAACATATACATTCGGGGCAGCTAGGTGGCGCAGTGAGTAGAGCACTGGCCCTGGAGTCAGGAGGACCTGAGTTCAAATCCAGTCTCAGACACTTGACACATGTATTAGCTGTGTGACCTTGGGCAAGTCACTTAACCCCAATTGCCTTGCCAAAAAAAAAACAACAGAAAAAAAACATATACATTCTTTCCCTTTTTCATTTCCATTATTAAAGACCTTATTCCTTCCTTTCCTCACTATGACTGAGAATTTTTTTCCTACCTCTTTCCAGTTGGCCTTCCAGGTAATCTCTAAAATGCCAGAGATTTAAGATCTTCTTTTTGCCTCACACTATTTCTACAAGCTGAGCTTTATAGGAGCAGTTGTCTCTGCCCTTTCTTTAGAAACAGACTCGTTTGGCTACTTGAGTAGCTATAAAAAGAAAAAGCTTAAGTATCTTAATTTCGTTACCTACTGTATTGGCAGCAATTTTACAGTAGTTTGATACTTGGAAAAGGAAAACACTGGCTCTATCTCATTTCCTACCTTCTAAAAAATCAACAGAAGGCATGAAACTATAAGGGGAGAGTGTGTTTTGTTCTGTTCCTGCTTTGAGGAAGGGTGGAATCACCTTTGAAAAAATCTAACTGCCTGACTTGCTTCTTACCTCCTAGGATTTCCAGAAATGTCTTAGGAAAACAACTTTGTCCCTAGGGTTTCATTAAGGTCATAATCCAGTTCAACCTTGGAAAAAGACTTAAGGAATCTATTCCTATTCAGTCCAACCGGAATCCAACATTCTATCCAGGCAAATGGAACCTTACTGTTACACAGCCTACTTATATGGGAAAAGACAACTCCATCATAATTTGAAGTGCCTTATTCTGCCAGAAGGGGAAAAAGTCAATAGGAGAAACAATTTTTTTTATTTTGGGGGGAAAAAAATTCTGGTATTTATTCATTCACAAGTTCAACAAATCTTTATTTGGTACCTATTAAGTGTGAGGCATTGGCCTATAGATGTTACAAGAGATTTTTTTTTTAAGTACTTATGTTCTAGGAATTTTACAGTCTAGTAGAGGAAATAAAGGCCAGCTAGATGGCATGATGGATAGAGCATGTGGCCTGGAGTCAAGAAGACTCAAATTCAGTCTCAGACACTTATTAGCTGTGTGATCCTGCACAAGTCACTTAACTCTGCCTCAGTTTCCTCATCTGTAAAATTAGCTGGAGAAGGAAATAGCAAGCTACTCCTGTATCTTTGCCAAGAGAATCCCAAATGGAGTCATAAAGAGTCAGGCATGATTAAAATGACTGAACAACAACAAAAATGATGAAATAAGACCCATAAATAATAATTATATTACTAGTGTGTATGTATATATGTATATACAGTGTCCCATAATTCTAGAAAGGCTTTAATAACTTAAGGCTTTTAAGTTTTAGTAGCTTAAAAGTGCAGTAAGATTTTTTGAATACCTTGCGCATGTGTATGTATGTATGTGTGTATATATATATATATATTATGTGTACATATGTGTATATGTGTGTGCCTACATGTGCTTAGGTGGAAAATAAATGCTATAGAGGGAGAATGATTGGGTGAAGGTGATCAGGTAAGAAATGTCAAGTGAAATAACTTTATAGAAGAGATGGAATTTTAATTAAGTGATACCTAATGTATACTACATATATGTAGTAATCAAACTGAGAACACAGAGGGAAAACAGCTTCTAACAAGCAATAAACTCCACAGAAATTTGCCTTTAAATATATTTTGTTAAATCTTATACATCAAGAAGAAAGGAGGAATACTTTGCAAAGCAGGTTGAAAGGTTTAAGATATACTAACCAGGGAGTGGAGGCAGCTGGTGGTTCAGAGGACAGAGCACTGGGCCCGGAGTCAGGAAGCTCTGAGTTCAAATTCAGCCTCAGGCACTTCCTAGCTGGGTCACAAAGGGTCAGATGTGACTGACAGGGCTGAACAACCACAAAAGCCAAAAAGTGAGAGGGAAGGTAATGAAGTTATAAGGAAAACTCCCCAAAGTTTAGGTATGGGAACTGTTTGCAGGAATGTAGCCAAAAGTGCGTTAAGTACCTAAAGTGAGAGTAGAGAGATGTGTGATGATGTTAGAGCTGTCAGCAGGCAATGTTTTATGTGTTAAAGCCCAAAATAGTATTATCCATGATTGAAATTTCAAAAGGAACAATTAGTCAAAGTGTAAGACCTTTACTTTTGGTGTACTTGAAAACTGTATGCACCAAAGAAATCTGGAGAGAAAAAGCAAATTAAATGCTAAGAGATGGGCTTTTCAGCCCCTTGTGATTCTGGGTACTATCACCACGGTGGATAAAGTTTTGCATATGAAGTCTAGAAGTCCTGGGTTCAAACTAGAGAAGTCATTTACCCTTTCTGACCTCTAGTTTTCTCAAGAGTAAAATAGGAGTGATAACAGCACCTGCGCCATAGGGTTATTGTGAAGATTAAATGAAATATTGCATGTAAAGTGCTCCGCAAAGCTGAGAGTACAATATAAATTTGGCTATTATTGTTACCACAATATATTTGAGAGATTTATTCAAATCTATTTGTTTAGTCATTTCAGTTGTGTCAGACTCTTCGTGAGCCCATTTTGGGTTTTCTTGGCAAAGGTATTGGAGTAGTTTGTCGTTTCCTTCTCCAGCTCGTTTTACAGAAGAGGAAACTGAGGCAAACAAGGTTAAGTGACTTTCCCAGGGTCACACAGCTAATAAGTGTCTAAGGCCAGATTTGAACTCAGGAAGATGAGGCTTCTTGACTCCAGGCCAGGCAGTCTAACCACTTCGCCACCTAGCTGCCCTGCATATTGTATAAGGCCCTATAAATGAGTAATCAAGTAAAGTAGTTGTGTACAATTTGTTTTTTGAGAGATTTTGTTTCATTGTTTCTTCCCTTTCCCCTGCCTTTTTTAGACTGTACGTGGCAAGTGAAGGCAAATGATCGGAGCTTCCATGAACAGCCCCAGTTTATGAACACGAGGTTCTTTTGTTTAAAAGAGAGTAAATATGCGGTAAGTTGTCTTTAACTTGCAAAAGTGTCTTTTAAGTCTGTGTTTGTTCAGTATCAAATAGTAAGAGTCTTTACAGTGATCATCTGTAGTTCTATGGAATGTTAATTTTTATTCCTCTTACCACTTTTAGTTACCTTAACAAATAAATGGGTATCAACTGGTAAAATTCTGTGGGTTAATTTCTCCCTTGCCTTTGTATTTCTGTATCAAGAAGGTAACGGATTTATAAAAACACTGTAAGGATGAAGTACCGGACTTGGGAGTCAGGAAGTCAGACATTTATTATCTGTTTGACCATGGACAAATCACTTAAAAACTCTTTCAGACTCGGTTTTCTCCTTTCTAAAATAGAGAAGTAGGGTTGTTGTAAGGCTCAAATAAGATAATATATGTCAAGTACTTTGCATCTTTTAAAGTGCTATATAAATGCTAAATATTATCATTGATAATAAAAAATGTAAAATTTGTGTTTGATTATCATGTACAGTTTGAAAAATATTTTCATTGAGTAGTTATGTAATAGTAGTAGATATATCTAGTGGTAGTAGATATATCTATTTCTATTATTTTTTCCCTAGTGATGAATTTCGGTATTTAGTAGGGGGTTTTTAAACATTGTAACAACTATTACTTCCCTCAATCTCATTGAAATGATGCAGTTTGTTATAGTAGAGCGTTAGACTGGGAAAGATTCATTCTAGTCCTAAGTTTGATACTACCTATGTAATGTTAGTACAGGACTTGGAAATCGAGGAGGCCAAAGTTTCAAGTCCAACCTCAATACTTACTTGTTAAGTGGTCTTAAGCAACTTAAGCCTCATTTTCCTCATTTGATAAGTGAGGATGAGTAAGATTATTACTGGCTATATCTTGAGATTGTTGTGAAGAAAGCACTTTTGAAACTTTAAATACTGTGTGGACATGAGTAGTTATTCTCTTTACTGTTACTAATGAAAGGCAACATGGCTTAGTGGATAGAGCGCTCACCTTGGAGTCAAGAATACCTGGTTTCAAGTCCTATCTTTGACACACACTAGCTGTGTGAACCCAGGAATGTTATTTAACCTCCTACTACCCTGGGCTAAGACTATACATTGCAGAGCAATTGCATTGGTAGGCAGAATTTCCTTGTCAAGAATTCCCTATGCTAATGAAATGTTACCCATTCAGACCAAAAGAGAAATTATTTATAACAATAATATAAAATTTTATAGTCTTTGATCTTAAAGGTTATGTTACATGATAGTCCTCACTTTAAGCTTTCTGGGAGTCATTTTGCACATGACAGAATTAAAGCAAGTTTAAGAAATCCCACTATCACATTCTGGCTGGTAAATGTTACTGTCAGAATTAAAGTAATGATGCTAATAAGCTAAACTTTTGTCAATAGTTTTTGTATAGTATTTTATTCCTGGTCAATATCAAATTTGGAGAGGCATAGGTGGTAGCAAATGAGTGATAATACTTAAAATGATTCTTCTTTTTTCTAGAATAATGCAATTAAAACCTACAAGTACAATGCAATTACCTTTTTACCAATGAACTTACTTGAGCAGTTCAAGAGGGCTGCCAATTTATACTTCCTGGTCCTTCTTATCTTACAGGTAATAATACCGTTTGATATCTTAAATCTCTTATGAGTAATGATTGTTCAATAGTGTTTAAGTTGTAAAAGGGTATAAGATAAATGGCTCCAAGAATTTGACTTTTTCTTTATTTAAGGGAATGGTACCATAGTGCCTCATACACCATAGGAGCACAAATGATTACTGACTGATTGAGAAAGGGGAAGAAAAAAAAATATTTGCACAACTCTCTAATTCTGGCTTCTCTGATATGAAGGTTAAAACTGGTTGTCCTAAAGTTCAACTCAAGTCAACAAACATTTACTAAGAACCTACTCTGTATGTGCAAGGTTGGACACTGGAGATATAGACAAAAATAGTTCCTGCCTTCAAGAAACTAAGATTCTTCTTAAGGAGATAAAGAGGGCAGTAGGGCTGAGCAAGAAATGATACTTCAACAGAATGATCATATAAGCTAGAGAGGGAAGGGATAAAATGGAGATCGAGATAAAGTTCTCTTTTATTATTTGAGGAGGGAGGGGTATGTATAAAATAGAGCCAGATAGGTGGCATAGTAGATAAGAGCACTTGATTTTTGAATCAGAGAAACCAGAGTTCAAATCCAGCTTCAGACACTTACAGTGTGGCTTTGGACAAATCACTTGAACTCTCTGTACCTTCTTAGTTTACTTCTCTATAAAACGGGGATAATGATATCACTGACCTCACAGGGTTATTGTAAGGCTCAAATGAGATAACATATGTAGAATGCTTTTCAGACTTTAAAGCAGTATATAAGTGCTAACTTATGATTATTATTGTTGTTATTATTTTACAGGGTGTCTTAAGAGTCTTAATGCAATTTTAAGTTTTAATAGCTTAAAACTGCACCAAGACTTTTGGGACACCCTGTGTAATTATGATGTATAATATTCATTGTTTTTATTATTCTTGCTTAGAACTGTAATGACTTTTGAGACAACTTGTATAGTGGGTACCAAGAGTCTTTTACCAGCATGTCTTCAAGAATTCAGTTATGAACAATTACTTAAATCAAGTTTCAAATTTAAAAAACGAATTCATAGAAATATTATATATCTTACAATACACTTTTTTTTAAAGGCAATTCCTCAAATATCTACCCTGGCATGGTATACAACATTTTTGCCTTTACTTTTGGTGCTGGGCGTCACTGCAATCAAAGATCTTGTGGATGATGTTGTAAGTTTTTTTTTTAATGCTAAGAATTCTGTTGGATGTTTTCAGTCTACGATTTTGTAGCACTTTAAATATTAGGATTATTAAGGTATCATTTATCCTCCTTCCTTCTATTCCACCCGAGGCTCGTCATAGAATGGATAAAGAGATAAACAATAGGACATGTGAAGTTATCAAGGATGGCAGGTACTGTAAAAATCATTCTCTCTCTTTTTATTCTATAAAATAGTCTAAACATTTAAATTTGATATAGCTGGAGGCTGATGATAATTAAATGATGGCCAATGTACCAGTAAGGTTGTTTTTGTGCAAAAGCTTTAAAAATGGGGCAGCTAGGTGGCGCAGTGAGTAGAGCACCGGCCCTGGAGTCAGGAGTACCTGAGTTCAAAATCCGGCCTCAGACACTTGACACATTTACTAGCTGTGTGACCTTGGGCAAGTCACTTAACCCCAATTGCCCTGCCTTCCCCCCTGCCAAAAAAAAAAAAATTAGGAGGGGAGAAAAGAAAGCCCTTTGAAAATGGCCTCAATTTGTGCGTGTGTGCGTGCGTGCGTGCGTGCGTGTGTGTGTGTGAAACAAGACATGGAAGGAACCATTGCTTTTATGTTTTTGTCTTTTGAGTTACCTTTCCACAGTATCAGATGTTAACGTGAAGATACCTATTAGTAGAAAAGCACATGTCTAGACAACAACTTTTTCCACTGGTTGTAAATCAGTGCATTACATGTTAGCAGTAAGAACAGTTCTTGAATGATTGTGTTTGAAAGGTATATTTGTAAGTCATTTATTTAGAGCTCAGAATGGATTTTCCCACAGGAAAATTGTTACAAGTAGCGATGAGGTGATGGATTCAATATGCAGAATGAGATGTACATTTTCAGATATGGCCAATATGGAAAATTGTTTTGTTTAACTATGCATATTTGCTACAGGAAGTTTTTTTCCTTTTTTTTTAATGGGAGGGAGAAATAGAGAAAAGAAAATAAATGTTTGTTAATTGAAAAAAAAGTTTTTAAAAAAGTGATGATGAGGTTCGCAGACTAGTCCACAAAAGACCTTTTTTTAACCTATATAACTGAAACTCTTTTGAAATAAACACTAACCCTGAGACTACCATCTCATCCTTGGAGGAAAAGGGAAGTTAGAATCTTCAGTAGCAGCTATGAGAGAGAAGGTTCATTTTTGAGTTGTTAATAAGTCAAGTATTTATAAGTCAAGGATTGCCTGTAATATGAATTGCTCTTCCATATCTCCAGTGGAATATTAGAAACATAGTTAGAAACAGGTGGTAAACATGAAAGAATTGATTTGTTCATTTGTAGTTTTAAAGATCTCCTGAATTCTAACCCAAGATTTAAAACATCTAAGTGTTAAGTAGCCATTTTAATTTAGAATATTCCTTGATCCCCCTTTGCTATTTCCAGACTCTCACTCTGCTGACATCTCTCAGCAAACTCTTCTGTTTTGAGGTTCACTCTCTCCAAATTTATTGACAAATCTAGGTCCTTTTGGCTATCCCCTTCAATATTCTCCAGCAAATGTCTCCTACAGTTACCTCTTAGCTATCTCTTATCATCAGTCTCTCTCCCTATTGCCTACAAACATGCCCAAGTCTTCTCCATCCTTAGGGAGAAAAACTCTCTAGAACCTACCATCCTTTTAACTATCATCCAACATCTCTCTTCCCTTTCTCAGCCAAACTTCTAGAAAAAATTGTCTACACTCACTACTTCTATTTGTATTTCCTTTCCTCTCATTTTCTTCCCTTTGTAATCTGCTTTGTATTCTGACCTTATCACCCAACTGAAACGATTCTCTCCAAATTTACTAGTAATCTAGATATTCAATCCAATAACCATTTCTTACTCTTCATCCTTCGTGAACTCTGCAGCATTTAATATTGTTGATCACCCATTTCTCCTGGATACTTGCTGCCCTCTGGGTTTTTGTGATGCTACTTTATCTCGGCTCTCCTCCTATCTGTCTGACCACTACTTCTCTTTTTTGTTGTTGTTGTTGACTCATAATTGATATCATGATTAGGCTTTGTCCTGTGCCCTCTCTTCTCTCTCCATATAATCTCTCATGGCTCCTGGCTCACTAGACAAAAGTGGTAAGTGACATGAGATTGTAGGTTCAGTGATATTATAAAGTAGGCTGTAGAGGGATAAAGAATGGAAATAAATAGCATGTCTACTTGCTAAGACAATGTGGAGGAGGAAGAACAGAAATAGAACCTGAAAAATTGTAGCTCCTTAAAAATCCATGAACAAAGTGTAGAGATTCCATAAGCCAACCCTTATTGTGGCCCCTTCATTAACACTTTGTTACAAAATCTAAAGATGCCAGCTTAAGATAAGCTAATACTGTTTCCATGATTTTGTATCTCTGACACCAATAAAATATATTTTAGTCCAAAACTGAAAATTTTTCTGTCATAATTCATAGAATGCCAATGCGTTTCAGAGTCCTAGATATTCCCAATATAAATTCCAAGTTGCTTCTATATATTTTTAATATCACAATTTTTGTAACGTGAATATTTAAAATTGTTAATTGTTAATATTTCAAATGCTATTTAGGTTCAAAGTTGCAAAGTGGAAAGAGGTTCAAGTTGGAGATGTCATTCGTCTGAAAAAAAATGACTTCATTCCTGTAAGTGAACAAGTTTTCTCTATTTCATCCAAATTTGCCTGAATCTGTGACCTTTGGTATAGTTTCACTTGATATTTAACGTGTTAACTTGTGTTTATTGTTTTGAATAGGCTGACATTCTCCTCCTGTCCAGCTCAGAACCAAACAGCCTCTGTTATGTAGAAACTGCTGAATTAGATGGGTAAGGATATATCTTTTGAAAGTTCATTTCATTTAAGCCACTGCAGTGCAAATACAGCACATTATTTATATACATTTATATTTACATATACATGTGTATATTGAAGTCACCTGTTCCAAGAGTGTCATGTGTATTGAAATGGATCTTGAACACGGAGTTGAAAGATCTAGATTTGAGTTCCAGTTTTGCCACTTTCTAGCAATGGAAACTTGGCCAATTTGCTTCATCTTTCCAATCTTCAATTGCTTCATCTCTAAACTAAGGTCAGAATCATAGAATTCTGTAACTGGATTGGACCTCAGCTATCTTCTAATCTAGCCCCTATTACCTAAACAGGAATAGCCCAAACAACATCTTCAACAGTTAGTTGTTTGGCTTCCTCTTGTAGACATCCAGGTATAAGGAATCGACTTCTAAGACAGCCCATTCCACTTTCAAACTGTTAAATTATTAATAATTTTTCTTGTATATTGAACCAATTTTTGCCTCGATGTGACTTTCACCTTGGCAAATGTAGACCTATAACCTCACTTGTTTTTCTAACTCTTAAGTTGAGAGGGTATCATGAACAGAGGACCATCCTTGGAGTCAAGAAGATCTGAGTTCAATCCCTGCTTCTGATATATACTAGTTGTGTGTTTCTGGATTGTCACATAACCTCTCAATGTCCAAGGCTACTCTTTCAAGACTAAAAATTATAGACAAGTTGCTGATTTACATAGGTAGATAACATTGTTTAATGGGAGTGCTTTATATAAATGAAATCACAGGTCCAGAACCTCTCTCCTGCCCCCAAAAACCCTTTTTCTTAGTGAGATAGTTTATGTTGTTATCAAAATTTCATTTTTGAGAATATACTATCCCTCTTGAGTTAATTTTCCCTCTAGGCCCTCAGGCATCGGGATACTTTCTCTGAAATCTGAAACCCAAAATCCTAGAGTATATGTGGCAATCTCCTCCTTATCTATCATCCTATGACCAGTTCCTCTCAAGGCTCTGGTCATTTTTCTATCAACAACAACAACATATTCTTTTTTTTAATTAGATTTTTTTATTTTTAGTTTACAACACTTAGTTTTACATATTCTTGAGTTTCAAATTTTCTTCCCTTCCCTTCCCTCTCCTCCCTCTTCCCCCCAAGACAGGATGCAGTCCAATATAGATTCTACATAAACCTTCGCATTAAACTTATTTACACAATAGAAGATATTCTTTATACATTTGAATGAGATCCACACTATAATTTCTATTTATTGCTTCCTTTGCTTTTTAAGGAAGAAACAGTTATTAAGGAAAGCCAGGAATTTCCTAGCTGACCTACCTTTAGCAGCAAAGAGTCCTAGCAGATATCTGTGTAGCTAAAATTATTTCTCACTATTGTGTCTTGCCCTCCTGGTAACCAGGATGATGAAAGGCCTTGAGTCCATGTCAAATAGAAATCAATTGAAGGAACTAGGGATTTATAGTCTGGAAAAGAGAAGGCTCAGGGAGGACATGATAAGCTGACTTCAAGTATTTGAAGGGCTGACAGATGAAAGAAGAATTCCACTTGTTCTGTTTCACCTCAAAGGGCAGAACCAGGAGCAATGGGTGGGAGGTGTAGAGGGGCCACTTCAGCATAGGTGACAGGAAAAATATTCTAACATTTATAGCTGTGCAGAAATGGAATGAGCTGCTGCCAAGCAGGCTCTGTAACAAATGCTCATTTTTTTTTCTGTCTGTTTTCTGTAGTGCATATTCTATATAGAGGCACTCCCCGAACGTGGGAGAGGCTGAGGTGACCTGTCCAGCTCACTCTGTAAACTTATCTCATTTTTAAAAATTATTTGTAAAGTAATACTTTATGTTGGGTTCCTCCTCCTTGGAAATTTTTCTTCAAGCAGAGGCTGAAAGACCACTTGCCAAGACATTACAGTGGAGATTTCTTTCAGGTGTGGATTGCAGTAATGAGGTCCCTTCCAATATTAAATTCTGTGATTCTGTGATCCCGTCTTGTCTATCTCAGAAGGTCATTTGGAGGATCAAATGAAATAACATATGTGAATAATTTCAGTTCTTAGTAATTGAGTAGAAATCTTTTGAAAAAGATACTACTGCTACTTATAAAACATAAAAAAATTCTCATGACCTTCCTGTTAGACTATGTTAAGGCCAATTAGCCACCTGCCTAATAGGCAGAACTAAATGAGCTAATATTTGTGGAAACTATGAAATAAAATCCTGAATGAGGGGTGTTGCTAGAAGGTAAAAAGCATATTTCATTGCAAAGTTGTGTGTTTTTAGTGCCCTTCCAAGCTTTCAAAATGTATCATATTTTGGTTTGGTGTAAATGTGAAGTTTCATGGTTGACAGATATACTCTTACCTTCTCAGGTCAAGTGGGCCAAAAAGAAAATTATTTAATTTCTAATGATGATAAGAAATAACTGAATTTCATTTTTGAATAGGGAGCCAAACAAGCCCCATCCCAATTATATACCTAATGAGTGTGGCAAAATATTAAGAGTTTAGTTTACGAAGGTATACTCAGAGTTTGGGACAAATAGGAGAAACAGCAGCCATCATTAACCAAGCAGGTAGGTGGTAGAGAGAAAGTTGCAGTTGACTAACTGGTGAGTCTAGGGAGTTAATAGTTTGAAATGTTCAAATGTTTATCCATATACTAGCCCAGAGAAAGCTATTTACAAAGGGAATCAGGTATTTAGTATGCCAAAGATTTGGCTCCAGTTCAGTGAACCACTTATTTCTCCCCTCTCCAAAGCTTCCAATTAAAATTGGAATTAGAAAATAGGACCACTCCAAAGGACTTACGATGTAGAATGCTATCTACATCCAGAGAAAGAACTATGAAGTATGAATGCAGATTGAGGCACACTTTATGCTTGCCTTTTTTTCCCTTTTTTTCTCTCTGTTGTTTTTGTTTTTGGGGTTTTTTTGGTTCTATTTCTTCTTTTTCATGATTTATTCCATTGGTCATAATTCTTCTTCACAATTTGACTAGTATGTAAATAAGTTCAATGTGAAGTTATACATAGAAGATATATTGGATTCCATGCCATCCTGGGGCGGGGTGGGGGAGAAAATCTGAAACTCAAAATTATGTAGAACTGAGTGCTGTAAACTAAAAATTAAAAATCTCTAAATGAAAAAAAAAAAAAAGAAAACAGGACCAGACCTAGAGTACATAACCATGTGAGCCACTGGAAACCTGCCAGTTAGAACACTGATTACTGATTCTTAATATAGAAAGAATATGACTAAGTAATGAAATAATGTAAGGTTTTAAATAATTTTTACTGCTGTTTTCCTTCATGAGGGAAGTTAATCCAATGAATTTTTTTTTGTTTTGACTTTTTCCTCTAGAGAAACAAATTTAAAGTTCAAAATGTCACTTGAAGTAACAGATCGATATCTCCAAAAAGAGAGTGCATTGGCAGCATTTGATGGTTTGTACAAAATAGCTCTTCTGGCTGCAATGTTGATAGATAATTTCTATTTCTAAAATTTTTAAAAATAGTAAATTTCCTATGAAATGCTACGTTTAAGCATTCACATAGGTTGAAATTTTTCTTTTCAATCTAGGTTTCGTTGAATGTGAAGAACCAAATAATCGACTAGATAAGTTTACAGGAACACTATTCTGGAGGAACACAAGTTACTCTTTGGATGCAGATAAAATTTTACTGCGTGGCTGTGTGATTAGAAATACTGATTTCTGCCATGGCTTGGTCATTTTTGCAGGTACTTTATTTTTTCGTGTCATTTATAGCCTGAAGTGAATAATAGAAATGAAGCACAAGGTATTTCCTCCCTGCCTGTTCAACATCAGAAACACAAGATTGAACACATATATAATTGCTATTTTTCATATTTTGACCACATTGAATTATGGTGTCTTTTTTAGGAGCTGACACCAAAATCATGAAAAACAGTGGAAAGTCAAGGTTTAAAAGGACTAAAATTGATGACTTGATGAACTACATGGTTTACACGGTAAAATATTTTTATTTTACTGCACAAAAAGCTAACCTGTTACACTAGTAATTTTAAAAACAATATTAGCTCCAATAATCAGTGAAGGACAATGGAAAGATCTTTGGGTTTGGGATCAGAGGACTTTGGTCTCATGCTCCATCTCTGCTGCTTGCTATCAGGGTGAGCTCAGAGCGGTTAACTTCACCTCTCAACTCCAGTTTCCTTATCTACAAAATGAGGGGATTGGGCTTGATAACCTCAAAGATTCCTTTAATTCTCAACATATGATTCTTTGGAGAAGAAGCTCTGTGATATGATCAGTATGGAGTTCACCCTATTTCATGATCCAACCTGTACATGTTAGTAGATAGTCTTCCTGAGTTGCCATGGCCAAAAACATTCATTACGTGTTGACCAACCTCCTTGTTAGGAGCCTGTCTAAACTCAGTACAGACAATATTGGACCTTTAATTAATGATAGCTAACATTTCTGTAGCACCTAGGACGTACCAGGTACTATGCTAATTAGGCACTTTACCAAACTGGCTCATTTAATCCTCACAACAACCCTGGGAAGTAGATGTTATTATTATCCCCATTTTACAGCTGAAGATAGTGGGGTAGATAGAGGAGAAGTGACTTACTCAGAGTCACACAACTAGTAAATATATGAGGCTGGCTTTGAAATCAGGTCTGCCTGACTCTAGGCCCAGAGCTCTATTCTCTATACTATCTAGATGCCCTATCCACCAAACCTTTCCAGATTGGGAAGAGTTTATGCCTCACGGGTACAGCTTTTGAGAATCTAGGGTCACTTCTATTAATGCAGAATTATATTTCAGTAAAATTTTATTTATAGGGGCATCTATATGGCTCGGTGGTTAGAATGCTGGGCCTGGAATCAAGAAGGCCTGAGTTCAAATGTGACCTCATTTAACCTCTGTTTGCCTTAATCCACTGGAGAGGAAAATGGCAAACCATTTCAGTATCTTTGCCAAGAAAATCCCATGAACAGTGTGGTCCACAGGGTCACAAAGAGTCAAACATGCCTAAACAACTGATCAACAGCAAGAGTTTTGTTAATTATTTTTGCAGACAATTTTTTTGGCGGTGGCATTGCAAATCAGATACTATTAGTAATCGTTTAAAGAAACCAAGTAAAATCTTAAAGGAAAGTATTCTAGTACTGTTTTGCTTATTTTTATTTCAAACATTTATAAATAAAGAAATAAGCAAAGCTTTTTGAGTAGACAGGACTAGGAATCTAGCTTGGACCCACTCTTGGTCAAAGGAAGATCCAAGTAATACGTGTAAACATGTTTCACTTTCTAGATTTTTGTTGTCCTTATACTCCTTTCTGCTGGTCTAGCTATTGGACATGCTTACTGGGTAGCACAGGTTGGTAATTATTCTTGGTACCTGTATGATGGAGAAGATGAAACACCTTCATATCGTGGATTCCTTAATTTCTGGGGCTACATCATTATCCTGAACACCATGGTACCCATCTCCCTCTATGTCAGGTAATGAATTCTCCTTTTTGTTTCTTGCTTTACGCTTAATGAGAAGCTATGCAACTTATTATTAAATGGGCATTTATACTAATTTACTTGTGCTCTCTCATGACGTAGAAAAAACATTTTTTCCTCTATGAAAAATCCCCCAATATGTGGAGCTTTGAAGTATATTCATAATCAGGCTTAGGAACTGAAATCAGTGTTGGGTGAGAAGGTTGCATTTCTTACCTCTTTTGCGGGGGGGAGGGGAGGTGTTTTTCTTCGTCCCTCACTGAAACTTTCTAGTGTCTCCTGCTCTTGTACCAGGTTCCTAGACACATACTATTCTGAAGCACAGCTCTCTTAACCATGGCTTTGTAAGAGCTTTATGGTGGGGATGACCTTTCCACTCCTTGTTGTTTCTCACGTTTGTAGCTCCTTTTTCACTTTGACAAATATTTACTGCCTCTTTTCCCACCTTTTGATGTAGTGTTAAGCAAATGATTTTTTTCCTCGCATGCCTTAAGAAACTACAAAATATCTCATGCCTCTGAAATAATCATTGCCTTCCTTTGGTGATTTTCTTGTTTTGTTTTTCTTATTTCCAAAATTCCCTCTTTATGTTAGGTTTGTATTTAATGCTTTTGGGCAGGGTCTTATTGTGCCTTGGGTTTACACTTTTCTACTTAGAGCATAGATTCCTAATGTTTACTATAGTGCCTGGCATATAAAAATTAAAAATATTAAAAATTAAAAAATGTTTATTGAATTGAAATAACAAATAGTCCAGGGACAGATAGGCATAGTGCTTTTTAATTAGATGTGATGATATTTGTCTTGTTTTATATTTTACCGTATGTAATTACAGTCATCCTTTTAATATGAAATAAAGCTCTGAATCAGGTTTCTGTATCGTGGGAAATCTAAATTCATCTCTGGTGTGATTGTTTGGGAAGATATTTGTCTACATTTTTTATGGCTTTGTGTAGTAAGTACTGCAGATACATTAAATTCAACAGTATTTATTAATTGCCTACTGGTGCAGAGCACACCATGGTAAGCACTAAGGGAGACAGATAGAACACAGTCCTCTAAAAAAAATCACGGCCTGGGGCATATGGCATAGTACAAATTGCAGAAACAAAATGGGTATGCACAGGATTTGGTGAGAGAGACAGAGAGAGAGAAAGAGATAGAGACACACAGAGAAAGAGAGAGAATGAATCCTACGAAATGTTCACCTTATGAGAATATATGAGTTTTCTATTTTTCTGAAATTAATTTTTGCTTCTTTCTCAGCAATTTTAGTCATCTTTTTCCTAACCTCTGATGGTTCTGAATGCTTTCTTGTTCCTATCCAAGATGTACTTAAAATTCTAGACTCTGTAAACCATTTTAAAATTCCCTTACTGTCTTTTATTTCAGATATTTTAACCTTGGTGACACTAGTTTTTGAAGGAACTTTCCTTTTCAGCTCATAAATCATAGTTTAGTCCTTACTTATCCCAAGGCTTTTACACTGCTGCTCTGTGATATGATCAGCTCTACTTTGCTCAGCCCATTTGAGTTGAGAAGTGGCTTATCCAAGATAAATTGTCTTAGATGCAGTTTGAGGGAAGGAAGAAGGAGCAGAGATTGTCAGCCCTTCCAGTAATACTGTGGTGATGGCATTTCTTGGTTGAATGTATGTGACACTAAGAGGAAAATGAAAGTTATTGCCCTATAGCTAATCAGTCAATCAAAAAGAATCTGTTGAGTGCATACTATATGCCAGACAATATGATTGATGCTACTGATACAAAGGAAAAATGAAACAGTTCCCATCCTCAAAGAGTCTGCAGTCTACTAGGGGAAACTATGTACCTATACCATCCTATCAATAACCGTTTTTTTTAAAAGCACTTTTTATGCCCCCCACACACATGCCAAGTGCTGGTGATACAAAGAAATTTCTGTCCTTGCATTCTAATGGGGAGACAACATATATATATATAAACATATTATATATATAAACATATATATATATAAACATATATATATATAATATATATGTATATATAATATATGTATATATAATGTGTGTGTATATGTACATATATTGTGTATGTGTATATATATATGATACATACAAATATATAAAACAAATTAAGGTAATCAGGGTAATATTAGCAAGTAGGTGATCAGAGAAGTTTGATAAAGAAGAGGGTGTTTGAGCTGAGTTTTAGAAGAAATAAGAGATTTAGGGAGACAGAGGTGAGGAAAGAATCTATGCCAGGTGTTGGGACAGCCAACTAACTCACTTCCACCAAGATGAAAGATAGAGTACTAAATATGGAGAGTAGCAAGAAGACCATAGAAGAGGAGATGAAAGCATGAACCAGGCTGACCCCTGTGTGAATAGAAAGAAAGAAACCAATGGATGTGATGCTATGGAGATAGAAAGGAAAGAAGAAAACTCAATGTGTGCAGTTTGTATTTGAGCAATCCAACAAATGTTATTTCTTTCTTTCTAGTGTTGAAATCATTCGTCTTGGACAGAGTTATTTCATAAACTGGGACCTACAAATGTATTATTCTGAGAAGGACACACCAGCAAAAGCTAGAACAACCACGCTCAATGAACAGCTTGGACAGATTCATTACATTTTTTCTGATAAGACAGGAACATTAACCCAGAATATTATGACATTTAAAAAGTGCTGTATAAATGGACAAATATATGGTAAGTATTAGCCATTATTTCACTGAACATTTGTGGATTATGTATTGTGGATAGAGCTCTAGGCAGCACTGGAAATATATAATAATAACTGGCATTTAGGTAGCATTTTAAGTTTCACAAAGTGCTATGGCATCTTATCTCTCATTCAATCGTCACAACAACCCTGCTTATTATTGTCACTTTACAAGTGAGGGAATTGAGGCTGAAAGGGGGTAAGTGACTTGCCTGTGTCTCACAGTAAGCATCTTAGGCCAGATTTGAACTCAGATCTTCCAGATTGCAAGACTAGTGCTCTTGCACACTGGACCACCTACATGCTTCTATACAGAGTAAAATAAGAGGTAAGAGGGAACTTGATAGTACTATAATCTCTTTCTTGCTCTGAGTTTCAGCACCCACCCAGGAATATGATGCCACTCACTGGCAGGTACAAGGAATAAGCAGGTAGTTGAGTTTAGTTAATAATATAACACATGATACTCCAAGTTTACACATGGGTTTAAACTTTTCAAAGCACTTTTATACAACTCAGTAATCCTGAAAAGTAAGTAGAACAGGTATTCCTATTTTACAGATAAGTAAACTAAAATGAAAAAAAAAGTCAACGATTTGCCCAAAGGTGCACAGATAATGAGTAAACAAAGCTGAGACGCTTACGACCTCTGTGTCCAGTCTCACAGACTAGTGTTATTTCTGTTATACTATATTGCTTTCTGTGGCCAACCCATTAGACTGAACAAAGTCTTGTGATGTTATAGAAAAAAAATTGTGATCCTTCAAGATGGTTATAAGAAGAAATAGAACACATAAATTCTAACAAAACCATAAAACATATATAAATCACATGATAAAAAATGGGGGAAAATTATATATATGTGTGTGTGTGTGTGTGTGTGTGTGTGCGCATATATATATGCATGTGTATATATATATATGTGTGTATATATATGTGTGTGTGTATGTGTGTGTGTATATATGTATGTATATATATTGCACACAAGTGCCTATTTACCTTGTGATTTTAATACTTGCTTTTATTTCAGGGGACCACCGGGATGCATCCCAGCATCCCCACAGCAGGATGGATGTGAGTTCTTTCACTTTCTTTAAGAATTGTTTGTTGGTGACATTTTGCTTGCAAACAAATGTTAGCTTGTCAATATTTCTGTGTGTTTAAAAATACATTTAAATTACACAATGATTGTTTTCTAGGCAAAAATAAAAGTAACTCAGAATGAAAATTTAAGCTTCATTGAAGCTCTTAGACTGGCATTTTCATATTCAGCATTTTTTCTTCCCTCTCCCCAGGAAGTCGATTTTAGTTGGAATACATATGCAGATGGAAAGCTTGTGTTTTATGACCATTATTTAATTGAACAAATCCAGTCAGGGAAAGAATCTGAAGTTCGACAATTCTTCTTTTTGCTTGCAATTTGCCACACTGTCATGGTGGATAGGAGTGATGGTAAGTAAGCATTTCACTGGTATAAAAAAAAGAGCCTGAAAATTTATTATCTACTCTGTAGACCTCATATTGAAGATTTAAATGCATATAAATGTCATACACAGCAAGTTTCTCAAGAGATTAAGTAATCAAAAATAATGATTGAGCTCTTACTCTCTCTGTAAGATCTAAAGGATTCCAAGAAATATAGGATTGAAATCTTTGAGTTTAAAATCTACCCTTTTCTTCAAACCTTCATTTCTAAATAAGGTTACATTTAAGGACTATTTTAGAGTTATGACTACTGGTTGTCTAAGATCACATTAGGAAATTTAAAATGTACTCTTAAAATTATCCATCATTGACAAATGGTAGCCATTTGAAATCCTATTATGGACATGATAATATAGAGTCCTGGTGTGAGGAAAGGAGCAAAACCAGTCCCCTTGCCTCTTTGTGCTCAGGCGTAAGCTGTGTTTATTTGTAAAATATTCTCACTTTCGTGCTTTAATCAATATAGCCAACAAAAACACTTCAGTGTTTACTTGTCACTGAAATCATTTATCTGCAATAGGTCATCAATCCTGTGAAAAGAAGTAAGTTTAAATGCTAAATAAATAGCAACTGGGTGTGGTATCATTCCATGAATTCCAAAGAAAACCATTCTCAAATGATGAATTTAAGGAGTCTAATAAAAACTGCTTTCAGAGTTCAAATTGAGGTGGAGAAATGGAGAAGGTTTATCAGAGATCCTGGTGGGGAATGGTACAGTCAGAGAAGGAGAGGTTAAAGTGTGTTTGACTGGGCATCTCCTCACAGAATAAGGACAAAGTACAATGTCATAAAGCCACCTGGCTTTGAATAATTGATGATACTTTAAAAACCCACACACAAAAACCACCTATGTGGAGTTTCCTCTTTGGTGGTTATGATTCATTCTCAAAGGAAGTGCACAATTCTGTAAGGATGAGGGTGGAGGTCTTTCCCATATTTTACACTAAATTCCCTAGGGCAAGGGTGGGGAACCTGCAGCCTCCAGGACACACATGACCCTCTAGGTCCTCAAGTGGGGCCCTTTCACTGAATCCAAACTTCATAGAACAAATCCCCTTAATAAAAGGATTTGTTCTATAAAATTTGGACTCTGTCAAAAGACTGCACCAAGGACCTAGAAGGCTACATGTGGCCTTAAGGCTATAGGTTCCCCACTCCTGTCCTAGGGACTTTGCATAGTGAAATTAGAAGCCTGAATAGATAGTAATAGGATTTTTCTCTCATTTCAAACTCAGCATTTCTAGAATGAACTCACTATTTTCATCCAAATTCTGTAATTTTTTAATTTCCTGTTTCTGTTGACTGATACAACCACACTGTAAAGCTGAAAAAACCTGGGGGGCATAATGGAAAGAGCACTGGATTTGGAGTCAGCAAACCTGAGTTCAAATATTAACTCTTCCTTTTACTACCTTGTGACCTTGGGCAGATCACTTGACCTCTGCCGGCTTCAGTTTCCTGAGCTATAAACTGAGGGTTTGGACTAGGTCAGGGATCTCCAGAAGTGGGGTGGGGTCATAACATATATTTAATCAGCTAGTCAGAAATTGAGAAGACCATTTCTAAGACTCTTTCCAGCTCCTAGTTGATGATCTTATGATCATTGACTCTTGATTCTACCTGGGTCCCCACATTCTATAATCTAGAAAATCCCGTTTGCCTTCACAGTATCTCTGACCTGTCATTTCTGTTTTTAGTGTTACTTCCTTAATTCTGGCCCTTATCAATTCTCTCTGAACAATACTGCTAGTTATCTTATCTCTTAACTCTCCATACCTCATTCTATCTTTCACATTGCAATTAGAATCACCTTTCTGTAGTACGAATCTGAGTATAGCAATCCTTACTCTATCTTTCCAACCTCGACAAATACTAAATACCTTCCAGCATTCTACATTTCAGACAAGCCTGGCTATTCATTATCCTAACTGCCATATCAGTCAGTTACTTAGTATTTATTAAACATCTGCTACATGTGAGGCACTGTGCTAAGTGCCTTTTTGCTTGTTATCTTCTATTCTTGCAATGATTTCTCCTCACATAACCACCTATTAAAATTCTTCCCTTTCTTCAAGATCAAAATCTGGTGCCATCTCTTCCAGAAAACCTTCCCTGTTGCCTCAAGCTATAAGCTCTTTCTCTATTCTAAATATAAAATTTAATCAAATTCAATAGAACTTTACGAAAAGCCTACACATACGCAAGACGTTAGCGATACTACAGTTATCCCTTCCACATCATGATTTTCCCCATCGCAATTTCAACATATCTTGGATTGGCATAAAAACTTAAATGGAGTTTAGTGGAAGGCTCAGATGACATATGAAGGCCAGCAGATGACACAGAAAAAGTTTAGAAACTCAGAAATGCATAAAATATATGTATAGTATTGCAAAATATCAACATATTTTATCTTTTAATACCAAAATAATTCAGACTTCTTCACTGGTACAAAGGGAGGGCCAAAAAATTTTACACATATTTTCCAGATTGTGGTGGGCATGGCACCCCTAACTCCACCATGTGGAAGGGATAACCATACAACAAAAACAGTCCTCACCCTCAAGGAGATTACATATATTTGAAAGGATATAACATGTACACTATTATTGAAGACAGGATCATTTGAGGAGGGAGAGAACAGATAAGACTTCAAGGAGAAGGTGTCACCTAAGATGAGCTTTAAAGCAAGAGAAGAATTCTGAAGGTAGAATCAGGGAGAAAAATGCTTTCTAGGCCTGAGGATTGTGTCCTGTATGAATGTAGAGAAGTAGGAGATGGAGAGTCAGATGTGGGGGGAACAGATGGTCCTGTAGTTTGTAGGAATTGTGGGAGAGATGATGACCTCAAAAGGAAGACTGAGAAAGAGGGGTCAGACCTCTTTTTTTAATATATTTTATTTTTCCCCCAATTACAAATTAAAACAATATTTTTAGCATTTTTTTTTAAAGTTTTGAGTTCCAAATTCTATCCCTTTCTCCATTTCCCTCTCCCTGAGATGGTAAGTAGTTCAATATAGTTTATATGCATGCAATCATGTAAAACATTTCCATATTAGTCAGATCTCTTTTTGAGGAGGTCCTGGAGAGGAGAACCAGGAGAGAACAGTGTTCCAGAAGCTGAGGGGAACAATTGTATCTAGAAGATCGACCAGATAGTTGTCAATAGTGTTGAAAGTGGCAGAAAGGCCAAGTATTAAGAAAAAAAAAAACTATTGCATTTAGCAATTTAGCATGATCCTTAGTAACTGTTGAGAAAGTAGTTTCAGTAGAACAATGGAATCAAAAGACAGACTTCAACTTGAGAAAGTAGAGCTAGCACAGGTGACTCTAGAAGTCGTGAATGAAGGGGAAGAGATATATGGAACAGTAGTTTGAGGGGATGGGAGGGTCAAGTGATTTTTGTTTTTTACAGAGAAGCTTGAACGTGTTTGTAGGGAGGGAGCCAGGAGTTTCAAACCACTCCAAACTTTCCCTATTGATTTAGCACAATATAGCTTGTTCCTTTCCGTGTCACTTGCTAACTGATGGTAATATCAAAATAAGGCCACCAGAAGGTACAAGAAATTATATTCTTTTGTATCTAGTGAAGGGAGCCCTGGTTCTAGAGGTAGAGAATTTTCCTGTGTGTTTTTTAGCCCTTTCATTTGAAAGAGGGAGATAAGTAATAGTTGATCTTCCGTGAGGCATGAATCAATATTCCTATTGGAATCCAAGCCCTCTGAAAATCAGAATCAGGTATTGACTTGAGTCATATTTTACTAAATATGTTAATACAACTCCTTTCACTTAAGAGCCCTCAACAAGTTTAAAAAAAAGATATACAGACGTGGTATGAAACATTTCACTTAATTGATATCTGATACATGCCTCTGATGTGTACATGCATTCATTCACTCCTGACATCTTCTGGCTTCTTCTCCACCCACGTTCTGTAATTGTCTTTCTCTTCCTTACTGTGTCTCAGTCTCATTTTTTCATATCTCTATCTGCCTCTGTCTCACTCTCTCAATATCTCATTCTAGGGCAAATCAACTACCAGGCAGCTTCTCCAGATGAAGGGGCTCTCGTCACTGCTGCCCGCAACTTTGGCTTTGTCTTCCTCACAAGAACACAGAACACTATCACGATAAGTGAGATGGGAACAGAAAGGACATACGATGTTCTGGCTATTTTAGATTTTAACAGTGATCGAAAGAGAATGTCCGTAATTGGTAAGTCTCACTCAAAACCTACTATTCGAAGGAATACCATTAAAGAACATTCTATAATAATTTATGTACCCATAGTCTAATTCAGCTTGATTCCATGGTAAAAGCTTGAGTTGTGGGAAATTTCAAGTCCTCAACTGAAACAGGTTAAATTTATATTTTTTCCTTCATTCTTTAACTTTCTAAGACACTAAATTTCAGAGAAGATTCTGACCTGTTTTGTTAGAGATTTTCCTCATTTGAGAATTTCCTATATCACTGTAGGTCCAGTTGCTTTTTGTATCTTGTGTATTACATGAACCTCGTTTACATCTCATTTACAGTTCAGTCTGTTGGATGTTCTTTTTAGCAAACAAATTCAGGACCCTGGGTATTGGCCTTGAGCATGTAAGATGATGCATAGAAAGAGAACACAGTCTTTTAAAATATTGTTACTGCCTTAAATGGCATTTTGGAGGGAGCCTCTGGGCTCCATATTTTTATTTAAACATAAATATTTCTATTCTACTCCATACAAGGGAATGGCAAAAAAGCAAAGGACCTCCACTTGGGAACAAAATTGTGATTGGGAATCGAAATGTATAGCACCCCCACACACACACGGAAATGGTGCTTTGCAAGAGAAAGACTTACTAAGCAGAGAACAGAATCAATAAATCAGCAAACTTTATTGAGCACCTACTATGTGCGAGGCATTGTGCTAGGCACTGAGGATCCCCAAAGTGTAACAGTCCCTGCCTTCGACAAGTTTACATTCTATCTCTAGAGAGACATGTACCTATGTAAATATATGCAAAATAAATACAAAGGAGTTAGAGGGAAACGGTGCTAAAATGGGTCAAATACCACATTTACTTCCACTTACCCTAGAGATATTGGATTAATATACCCAGAATCCTCTCTTCTTGTTTTATTAGATACTCAAATCTAATCATGTAGTAATTTGCTCAATAAGTACTTGGTCAGTACTGATCATCTGATGAACTTGCTTGTCGACTCCGTGGCAACGCAGAACAAATAAAGTGCTTGGACTCTGTCATCAATTAACGTAGATTTATTTGCAGGAATAGGACACCCATAGAAAGTTAATGCCAGATAACAATAAAATATATCATAAGGCAATAAATGATAATCCCAAATGATTGTTGCAAATAAGTTCATAATAATCACCGTGTCCTGGCACAGTCAAGAAAGACTTCAAGAAGGAAATGAGAACCAAGTTGGGTCCTGAAAAATCGGAAAGCATCTATCACATTCACTTTACTAGTTGTATCCTATTTATTTAAATGGTTTGCTCAATTCTTTGCGGGCAAAAGTCCTTGATTATTTTAACAGATTGATAATTCTTTAAAAGTCATTATCGGTGGTGTTAACCTTAAAAGATCTTGATACTAATGCTTTTTAATAGTGACAATTTAGTGAATGTGAAGTGTACCTCAAAGAATATAGCTGAATGCTGTATTTTCTTTCTCATTAATAGTAAGAACACCAGAAGGTCATATTAGGCTTTATTGTAAAGGCGCTGACACTGTTATTTATGAACGGCTGCATCCAGTGAATCCTACCAAACAAGAAACACAGGATGCCCTGGATGTAAGTCTTATTTTTTATCTTGATTTGATAAATTCAAGCAGTCAAGTTAAACTTCATCTAACACATCCATCATTCAACATTGTCTAGTGGAAGAAGCGTCAAACTAAGAGAAGAAAATGCAAGTTTTGTCTCTCTCTCTAGCTAGCTACATGGGAACATCCTACCTTTCCAGAGGACACCTTTGTTTGCTATTGTCAGATGATGATTAGAATCAATGTGTTAATTCAGCATGGTCACTCAAATGAGTCACTTAACCCCTCTGCACCTCCAGTTCCTAAGGCGAAATAGGGTTAACATCACTTCCATTTCACCCACTCCAGGCATAATTTACCAAGGCAGTGTATATGCATTGGCTATAAGGCAATGAGGCTGATTTTTTTTTTAAATTATCATATAAGAATTCATCCAGATGAATGTTGCTCCTTTAAAAATAGTCATTGTGAAAAACTATATACTTACTATATTGATGCTACTGTTGCCCTCAACCATTTTTGGAAGTTCTTCTTTGGAACTGCATATTTTTATTCTCTGTGGTGGTTGCAAGTTTTCACTCTTTAAGAGTGATTTTTTTTTTAAACAAACAAAAGTCATTCATGGCCAAGCCTGGAGAATAATGTTGGGGATTAAACTAGGTAGAAAACCTTAAAAGTTGGAAAGGACAATCTAGTCCAGCCTCCCATGAAAGATATATCTTATATAATGTCTTTGAGAGGTAGTCATCCTGCCTCTGGTTGATGGGGAATTCACTATTTAAAGAGAGAAAATATTCCATTTTCCTATTGTTGTTTTTTTTTATTCTGTTTTTCCCCAATTATATGTAAAAAAAAAATTTTTTGACATCAAGTTTTGAGTTCCAAATTCTACCTGTCTATCCCTTCTCTTCCCCCTCTGTTTAGATGGTAAACTGTAAACGTAAAATGTTCACTCATGTAAAACATTTCCATGTAAGTATTTTTTTCTTTTGTTAGTCATTTTCTTTGTTGGTTTTTTTGTTTGTTTGACTTTTCATATTGTCCTAATAGTTAAAAAGGTCTTCCATATAACTTTTGGGCATGAGTAAATGATAGACTGGAAATCCATTGTTCCTAGTCACCACCCCACCTCCCCCCTCCCCGCCCCCCACTTTTGGTCAACATATATAACTTTCTCTCCTTCCAAAGCCTTTCATATGTTTCAAAATAGCTATCATTCAACAAACAGGTTGGTGAAAGTTGATTAAGCTCATACTGTATCAAAAACTGTGCTAGGTACTAGAGATAAAAACATGAAACAAGACGTGAGCCATGCCTTCAGATGTGGCAGGTCAGCCATAAGAAAAAATATATAAATTCATCTTCTCTTCCTCAAGCTAAATACTCCCAGTATTTGGGATGTTTTTCATATAAGAATGCACAGATCCTTCATTGTTCTGGGTACCTTTTTTTAAAATAATACACTCTAACATAAATTTTAAGGGATTGGGGAAGTGTCTCTGCCTGGGATTTTTATCAGAGTAGGTAACACCTCTATCCATCCTTAATACGTGGTGCCCAAAATTGGGCACAGTATTCTTGTTGTAGTTTGACCAGTACAGAATACAATGATACATCTATGATGTAGACACTATATTTCTCATTCTTTCTCAATTTCAAATGTTTGTAGTCAGTAAAATTATATCTATTTCTTTTTGTGATCTTAAAATCATGATATTTTCTTGGGTGATTCATAAGCTGGCATTTAAAGGATTTCTGAAATTTTATGAGTAATGATAGCTTCATTAGAATAATTATGTAAATTCTCAAAGTGACTATTTTGAAGGATGACAATTCTTTGGATGAATAATATATGGTGTGCACATTAAAAATAATCCTTAATTCAATGTCACATCGTACATTTGAGTATTTTGAAAAAAGTTACGTACAACAAAGTATTATTGATAACCATTAACATTAGCAATATCTTTACTCAACATCCTTGAATATTCAGCTCTTAAAACTGAGCTCAACTGAAGATTGTATGTAAATTTTTTATATATAATTCACATTCAAAATAATGATGATTTTAATCTCTTTGTAATGGAAAAACTTCTGGAATATTTTTCCTTCCAATTTTACTTTAGGGAATACTCAAATAATGGTTTCATATTTGATTTGAGAGAATGTCATTTAGTTTGGGGTCCATGTGCGGTTTCCTTGTGGGTTTTATAGGAATATATTATCAAGATTTTTTTCTTTAAAACATCATTTTGCCCCTGATATATCATTGCAAATTTTTGGTGTTCAGTTTGGTGGAAGTAATAGTCTATTATGTGATAGGAATTTTTTTTTCAGGAATATATATTTAAGACAAATTTTTAATGGAATTATTTTAGCATTTTGTTTTTTCACTTCAAAATTTTCTTTAGCTAATTTGAATAGTGGAAGAATGCTGGGTCCTGAAGAGTTTCTTTTTAGAATAAAAATGTCAGTGTGTGGCAGTTTTAAAAGTGAAGTAAATTTTGAGACATATGCTTAATCTCATCTACTAGCTAGTTTGTACATAATCTATATTGTCTCATAAAACCACCACTTGAATTCACTTACTTCATTACTGCCAAGTAATATTTCAAATATTCTCAAATAAAGTAATTATTTGTGTCCTTTTAAATAAAAACAGATCTTTGCAAATGAGACACTTAGAACATTGTGCCTTTGCTACAAAGATATTAGTGAAAAAGAGTATGCAGAATGGAATAAAAAATTCATGGCTGCCAGTGTAACCTCGACTAATCGAGATGAAGCCCTGGATAGAGTTTATGAAGAAATTGAAAAGGATCTAATTGTGAGTGTTAACTTCAGTAATTTTTCCTATTCTTATAATAAAGGTAGTTATTGTATTAAACTTTTCATTTTCTGTTCAGCATGTGAACAGAAGGGATCATTTCAACAACTTGAAAATAATGGGATGGAAGTAGTATATTTAAGCTTAGTTGCCATCATCAAGGAAAGAGTAAAATTTCTGAGCTAATTAGGGAGTGGGGAGGATACTAATCGCACGGCTACATTATGTTTTTCTTCAAATATTTTAAAATACAATTTAATCTATATTTTTACTAAAATACAAAATAAAATACCTATCAAAATTGAATTTTTACTTAAAATAAGATGTGCTTATCATTACATAAATGTTATTGCATGAGTGGCAAGGTTTTTATTCTTGCAAATCAGTTTGAACACTAGAAAATAATATTGTTCATAACTGAGATTTTAACTTGCAACGACTGATGATGGTTTATGGTATTTATGGTATTTGTTTTTCCATCCTAAGGCTAGTACGTAACATACATTAATTATTTTGTAGTTAATGTTCAGGGAATTTGGTAATTTCAGTTAAACTATAGTAGTATAATTTTCACTTGATATATGTTATGGTCATCATCATTAATATATTTTGTGCATTTGTCAGTAAATGTCAGTAAATGAAATTGCTCATATGGCAATGAAAGCAGTGTGCATGTGTACATGTGTGTGTGTCTGTGTGTGTATAATTTACTATGAACATGGAGTATTAGCCAGCCCTTTGGTTAATATCAGATGTTAGCTCACTCTTGAACATTAGCTAATGCACATAATTCTTAATTCATAGTTTGATACTTTTTGCATTCAATCAGGTTATTTCTATTTGTTTCTGAACAATTATTTTTGGATTCTACAGTTGCTGGGAGCTACAGCTATTGAAGACAAACTACAAGATGGTGTCCCAGAAACCATTTCAAAACTTGCGAAAGCAGACATTAAGATCTGGGTGCTTACTGGGGACAAGAAAGGTAAGTTATTGTGTGTAAAAGTGAATTTACATATTCAGCATCTAGTTTATGACTGGTGCCTTTCCCTTTGCTATCTTTCCATTTATATCATGTCTAGATCAATTCTCTGAAACTCAGAGTGTTCCCTAAGTACTCCATCTCACACTGATCACTCTCTTTTCTTAACTCCCCAAACCTCATCTGTACCACACAGTTCAGTACACGATACCTGCTGCTGTAATAGGGCATATGCAGAGTTCCCCTGTTTCCTTCTTGCTGATCACCCCGCCAGTGTGCCAATTCAGCACTTAGGAGCTTTGGCCATGATGAAGCAATCTTCTTATTGGCCAATAAGCATGAAGAGCCAATTAATCTTTTAAAAAGGAATGAAAAGGGAGTTTACTACTACTTTAAAAAAGGGAGTTATTCTATCTCTGTCTCTCTTTTTCTCACCATGTGGCAAGTGAGTTTCCCTTAAGCAGAAATATTGAATTTCCAACATATGGTAGGTAAAGCACATGTCTTGCATAAGCAAGCCTGAGCCTGGGTTTTCAGTTGCCTCGTCTCTATTTTGCTTTTTCCTGGTTCATACATGGCTGCCTGTGAGTAGCCAGAAGCTTTGTCATCCCCAAAACACCCAAGGCCTGAGCCAGACCACACTGGTTGATCAGAAACAAACAGGTCAATTGTTTGAATACAGACTGAGGCATGTTCTTTTTTACTTTCTTTCTTTCATTCTTTTTCTTTCATTAGAGTCTTCTTGTACAAAATGACTAACATGGAAATGTTTTACAAGATTGCGTATGTATAAACTATATTTGAATGCTTACGATTTTAGGGAGGGCAGGGGAGGGACAGAGGAATAGAATTTGGAACACAAAACTTAAAAAAAATGTTAAAAATTGTATTAACAGGGAATTGGGGGGAAACTATACATAATACACACGCACACACACACACACACACACACATACACAGGTCAGCTCTTCATATACCGTACAGTATGACACTGTAATATTCATCTAGTGCTGAATTTTATGGGTGTATGTGTAACTATTTTGTGTGAAACAACACACTTGTTGACTAATAAAGCACCTTGTTGTTTTTCCTTTAAAATTACCCATTTCATAATTCGACTAAAACCTTTGCAACTAAAGAATGACCAGTTAATTTAGTTCAGTTTTTATTAAGTGCCTACTCAGTGCCAGGCACTGTGCTGGGGGCAGGGAAGACAAAAACAACAATAAAACAGTCCCTGCCCTGAAAGAGACTGACCTCATTCTGTTGACCTTTTAACTATTAAAAAGGAATTGATTAACATATAGACCTTTCATTCAGAAAATTTCTATGATTATAGTGGAAAGAACACTACGTTTTAGGTCTGAAAAATGGAATTCATATCTTGGTTTTGCTACTTACTACCCATGTGAACTTGGGCTAGTTGTTTTATCTCTTAAAGCCTCTAAAATGAGAGGGGAGTCATACAAGGCAATTTATTAAGGGGCAAAAAACAACAACCCATATCTCTAGATCCTGTATTCCTGTTAACTCTCCTAATCAGTGTATTTCTCATTTTGGACTTAAGTCTTAGTATCCATACCAAAAGGAAGGTGACTGAAAAGGAAAAAAACCAAAACAACCAAAACTATTTTCTTACATAAGAACCCTAAGTAAGATAACTAGGATCAGAACATAGTGGCTTGTTAATCGACTTTTTACCTGAGGCCATGTAGTTGACATAGAGATTTAGAAATAGAACATTTTTTTCCTTTATCATAGAAATCTTAAAAAGGCAAATTTTAAAACTTTACTTAAATTCACAAAATTCTACCTTCCAGGGACTTTTTTCTTATTATATGTACTTCATTCATTGCTCCTTATATTAGGTGAGAGTATGTATTTCATTGTATACTTGAGATGTGTGTATTATTTCAAATTTTGAGAATTGTTGAATAAGAATACATTTTCCATTTTTATAGGTAAAATTCTATCATATAAGCTATGGTTAGTGTTTTTTATGTCCTATATTTTAAAGGGTAAAGGATTTTATGTTTCTGAATACATTTCCTTTGGCTATTTTACAAATTTTCTTTCCGTATAAAATTGGCATAGCAAATTCTCTTTTAAAGTTGTGCTCAGGCTATATTCATCATTTGAAAGTCATTATTACTTGGAAAAGTCAATTTATATTCAAGTCATAAAATGACTTGGTAGGAATATCTTTTGACTTAATGTTGTCCCATTGTAGAAACGGCTGAAAACATAGGATTTGCTTGTGAACTTTTGACAGAGGACACTACAATCTGCTATGGTGAAGATATTAGGTAAGTAAAGAGAATGCATTCTGGGATACTTAAAAATGTCAAATTAGAGGCAAATCAAGAGTAGTTGATAAGAAGGCAAGTGGTGGGGGAAATTGGGTACAGAATATATACCTTAACGCAGGGTCAGGCAGTGGAAATTATTCAGAGTACTTAAAAGATTATGATTAGTTTAAAGCCAATAAGCTTCACTTGGAGTTTATTAGAGCAAAATCTGCCTTGAGATGCTTTTTCTTTCCCTTTAAAGGACATTCTTCCTAAGTGGGAGAAAGGAAGTCAGTCTAATGGATTTCTTAATACCTTAGTGTAAATTAACCTGATAGCTTTTCACTTAAAAAAAAAAGACTAACAAATATATCTCTGATTGGGTTATGAGAAATGTTTTGTGAGGAGTGGGCAGCTCCTTGAACTATTGAGATAATAAGCACATGTCATCCTCACAGTCAAGAACAGGTCTGGTTTCAAATGCCATCCTGAAGCTGAAATGCTAATTAAGCTGGAATGGAAGCATCAAAAATTATTCATGCTAACTGCTGACCTTTAATGAATCCCCAGAAACAGCCTCATTTTGTTAGGCAGATTCAGATATTTAAAAGGGGGGAAAAAGCACTAAAAGATTTAGTATATGCAAATGTTACTGATAGTCCCATTTACTGCCAAGCTGGTTCGTTAGATACCCGCACATGGTATAATAAACCCAGAAGAAAAAATTTAACATAAAATTATATGTCTTGCTCCTGAAAGATAATGGGGGAAATTGATTATCATTATTAGTCCTGCTAAACGTGGTAGAGTTTTGTAGAGCACTGTATTAGGATGCTAAACTAGACAAGCAAAGAGTTATGAGATTAATTATCTATATAGATGGGGCAGCTAGGCGGTGCAGTGGATAGAGCCCTAGGCCTGGAGTCAGGAAGACTCATCTTCTTGAGTTCAAATATGGCCTCAGAAACCTACTACCTGGTGGTAAATCACCTTGGGCAAGTCACTTCACCCTGTAGGCCTCAGTTTCTTCACCTGTAAAATGAGCTGGAGAAGGAAATGTCAAACCACTTCAATATCCCTGCCAAGAAAACTCCAAATGGGGTCACAGTCAGACATGACTGAACAAAAACAAAAAAAAATTATATACATAGTTCATCTCTAAAAGAGATGATGAGACTGTTTTTCCTTTGTTTTCCGGGTTAAAAACTAGTATTAATAAAGTAATAAGTTCATAATATGTTTATTTAAAATTTTTTTAGATAATATGGCTAATCTATTAGGCTTATCAGTTTTAAACTGATCACAGACTCCTCCTGAATATTTTACATAATTATCTTGGCATATACAGAAGCAATGTGGTGTAAGGCAGGCAGGACATGCTGAGTTCAAGTCCTACCAGTGACACATACTGGCTGGGTGACCCCCATCATTTAAACTCCGAGTGTGCCAGTCAGTGCTAAAAATATTATAAAAGTTGTCATTCTCCCTTATCAGCTAAGGGAGTCTCAGAGGAATCTCTCTTCATCAGTGAAATCATGGTTTTGAGAGAAAGATATATAAACTATTATACACACAGGTATGTGTGTGTGTGTGTGTGTATGTGTGAGAGAGAGAGAGAGAGAAGAGATGAGATGAGACGAGACAGAGGAAGAAGAGAGAGCAAGCTTTTTTTTTCCTATCATGATCTTACTGACCTTTTATAAGTCATAGTCTTAATAAATGAAAATTCAATCTCTTTTTTGAAGGTGGTTAAACTTGAACCTTAGGAACCTTAGATGAATTTTTGCAAGTGGCCAGTTTGATAATTTAATCCTGACACTCAAAGTATCTTTTCTTTCTCCTGGGTATAGATGGCAGCTGCCATATGTGGATATTCCAGGTAGTCCATGAAAGCATTACTCCTGTACAGTGTACTAAGCATTGCATAGGTAGCTGTTGCAGGGAGTTGGGCCCAGTTGTAGTCTGCCCCTTTCTTCCTCTGTCAGATATTTCATGGGTCTCTTAATGAGTCTTAGTTATCTCATGTTAACAGTAGTTTATAAATTAAACATAGATCATGGATCACTTGTTGAGAATTTGGTTCAGGAGAGGAGTTGGAGCTGGGGAATGTGGGTTCTAGTCTTGGTTCTGTGGCTTGGAACAGGTCACTTTATGAACCTAAGGCAGTTTCTTCATTGGTAAAATGAGGAGGTTGTCCTAGATTGCTGGGGAGTGTAGAAGCAGGCTGGATAGGAATCACTAGGGTTGGGGGTTTTAGTTTCTGCCCTCACATTTACTAGCTTTGTATATTTGGGGAATTATTTGACCTCTCTGGGCTACAGTTTCTTCATTTTTCAAAAGAAGGTTGGAATTGAGCTAAACTTCTACCTTCCAGTTCCATTCTCTGAGCCTATAATAAAGGAAATTGATTTCTAATCTATTTAATAAATAGTCAGAATACATGTCTTTTTTGTACTCTTGTAACTCTTAACATGGAATAGTTAGAAAAATGCTCAATTGGTTATCAAGAGAGGGTTCTAGACAGCTCTTCCTATAAGTAACTTTGTGATCTTGACCAAATCATTTAGTTTCTCTGAGCCTCATTTACCTTATCTCTAAGATAGGGAAATTGGACTAGCTAAAGCTAAAACAGACCTTAGATCCTAAAATTCCAGAATTCATTTCTATATTAGGTTTACTATGTTAGTCTACTCAGTTACTTATTATATATGGTACTGTTACAAATTCTTCAAAATAATACTGATTATTTGTATATAAATGGACTTCTAGTCATTTCTGTACAGTTTTCTCTCCAAATAAGTTTAACTCACAAGGCTCTGTTGGTTAGCAGACTGACCCTACTTGATAATGAGGGACTGGTGCTGACTATTCCGTGCTCAGCTGTCACTAAACAAAGGATACTTTTGGGGGCAGCCATCATGCTTTCAGAGGTGGCTTTCAGAAAGAAAGCTGCTTCTATTCCCTGGGCCCTTTTTGTGAATGGGAGCTCGGCCTTGTTAGTCAAGGCTGTGGTTTGTGAATTTGTCCAGGAAGACTCCTGTGACTTCTGGTGACCCCACCCACTGAGAACCTCTACCTTTACCCTTTGATGCTAAGTCTTAATGGAATTAAATCATACAAGAATGACATAGTGGAGTTAAAATTACTGAAGCATGGCATCATTGTACAAAGTTCTTTACTCATATCCTTGGAAGCAAAAGCCATGAAAGCCAAATATTTAAAACAATCACCACATGGCAGACTCTTTTCGCCCTGTGGCCAAGGCAAACAGGAGTATAAAAAGACAGTGTGCACACTTAGATTCAAACCCAGCCATTATCTGTAGGCAATGGCTACAGAAACTTAGGTTTAAAAAGAACAGAGGTCAGATACTTAGTTCCAAGCCTCTGCTTCCTGCTCCTACTGGAAAGGAGGAGAATTAGCAACTCAGCTCTGTTCTCTGCTATCTGCGTGCCATAGGGCCGCATCAGCTCCTAATGCTGCTGCTTTTCTGCTCAGTATTTACATGAGCAAATTCAGAGGGTGAGGGTCTCTGTCCTGTCCGGAAACTGGGGAAGAACACACGGGAGCCAAATGCTATCACCCCACCCTTCTCAGTCCTTGCTGCTCTTTTCAAACTTTCATGTTGGCCAGGTCCTATGTCACTTCTCTGAAACCAGGGATGAGAAACCTACAGCCTCGAGGCCACATGTGGCCTTCTAGGTCCTTGGATGTGACCTTTTGACTGAGTCCAAGCTTTATAGAACAAATCCTTTTATTAAAGGGTGAAGTTTGGATTCAGTCAAAGGGCCACACTTGAGACCCTAGAGGGCCACGTGTGGCCTCGAGGCTGCAGGTTCCCCACCTCTGAACTAGGCATTCTTGTTTCCTTGTTCCCCTACCCCACCCCCCACCCCAGGATCTTCCTCTTCTGTTATGCTGGCACAGGCTCAAACCTAATCACACATTGGTGAAAAGAAGGGTGGGAGTAGGGGAGACATATATAACTAAGGGCCACCCTGTTAGATCCTCATTCAATCCATAGTTCTTTTCCTTACGGTTCTGGGAAAAATTTACCCTCTGCTCTATTTTCCATTGCTTTGCCCAGACAAATACACATCCAGGAGCACAGCAGCCTCGGAATAAGATAATCAAATCTCAATAAGATGATGTGCCCAAGACAGCATTTTGAACTGCTGAGTTTAGTTCCTAGAAAGCTTTAAGTTTAAAACTCGTGCTTATTTTTTCCCCCAGTGCTCTTCTACACACAAGGAGGGAAAACCAAAAGAATAGAGCTGGGGTTTATGCAAAATTCTCTCCTGCTGTGAATGAACCTTTCTTTCCGACTGGTGGAAACCGTGCTTTAATCATCACTGGTTCCTGGTTGGTATGTATCTTTAAACTGTAGAGAGTAGCCATTTGGGTTAGTTTTTCCTTATTTTTTTTTATAAATTCTCCATTGTTCATTTGAGGCAACTAAGTGGTACAGTGGATAGAATATTGGACCTGAAGTCAGGAAGATCTGAATTCAAATTAGGCCCCAAAGAAAAGATGCCAGAAGGCACCTTCCTCGCAGTGATCAGGGAATCTGATGACTGTAGAGTATTGTCTAGAATACTGCACTTTGTTGATATGTTGGTTACCTTTGCTGAACTTTTTCCTTTTTCTCTTTTTTTTTTTCATTTTAGAGGGGATGGCTTTCTGGGAGGGAGTTGGGAAAGGCATACAGTACAATATATTGATCATATAAAAACAAAAGATTTAATAATTTTTTTTAAACAGAGGGAGATTTTAAACAGATATAAACAAACAAGAGTCTTTCTGATTTAAGAGGGTTCTCTCCCCAGGTCTGCAGGCAGTGTAGTGTAAGAAAAAAATTATTGACTCCGACCATTCATTCCTGGTCCTATAATTGTGGTCGAGAGTAGCAGGTTCTTGAAAGCCAAGGTTCCTTGGCTAACCAAATCCATAGCAACAGAACCTAGAACTGAACTCATATCAAGCCCAAGGATCAGTAGGAAAAAAATTTAGGCAGAAGAGGAGAAAAACCTGGGAAAGAAAAAGGCATCTGGTATTGTAGTTCGACCCATGTCCATGAGTAGCGGCATTTTGGGATGGACCAACTTGAGAGCCCAAACGCAAAACTAGAAAACATAATAATTGGACGCAGGAAGTCATGTGATAAGGAGCTTGGGGTCCCAGGTTCAAAAAGACCTAAAGACCAGAGGCAAAGGGGGAAGACTGTTTTTAAGCCATAAAAATATTTACACTTTGTCAAACTGATATATTTTCCTTTTGCTACTCTACCTTCATTCTTCCTGCCCTAATCAAACAATCAATCAACGAACATTGATTTAGTGCCTAATATGTGCCAGGCACTCACAATCCTGGGGATCCAAAGGGAAAAATGAAACCATTCCTTCCCTCAAGGAGCTTCCATTCTATGTCAGGGAAGACAAACATGTATACATGAGTATAATTTAAGGTAATTTGGGTGGCGGGGGGGGCGGCCAGGCGTCTAGTAACCACCGCAAGATCATGAGAGACTTCACGTAAGAGCTGGTGTTTGAGTGAAGAAACGATTCCGAGAAGCAAAGGTGAGGAAGGAGCACATTGCAGGCATTGGAGACTGCCAGTGCAATGGTATGGAAAGAGGAAATAGAATGTGAAAAAAGGTAAAAAGGCCGATTTGGCTGACTCTTTAGGGGAATGTATATATAATAAACCATAAGGTTTCCTTTTTAGTGGTTTGTGCTATATTCCTTTTTCTAATGCATGACAGATCAGTGTGCTAGGAGGTTGGTGGGCTATTAGACAACCATGCCACCTCCTTCTGCTTTCTTCCTTATTGAGGCCCAGGAAAACTAAGATAAGTGATGGTAAAGGAAACTCAGAATACATCAGCTGGCCAGGCCCTAGGTTAGCCAGCAGGGAGGTAAAGTGGTGTTACAAAACTGGGAGAAATTAGTAGTAGACTCCTGTCTAAGGCCTATAGCCACAAATGGTTATACTCTCTCGACATGATCCTGAACTTTTTCCTAATAAAGACTTGCTTTTGACGTTCTTGAAATCTTCTATTAACAGTGACACTAATGAATATATTTCCCTAATATTCAATGTCAATTTAAAAATTCTCTTTCTTAGGAACTTAAAAATGTGAACATTTCTATATCCAAAAAACCAGAATGAATAAGAGCTTGAATCTCTATTATGTACAGCATTTTAAAAGTATATATTAAATATTAAATCTAATACTAAATAGAACCTACCAACACTTCTCTACTGAACCTCTTTCTGTTTTCATCTGTGTATTTTTAAATGTTTCAATAATAGCTCTCCCTTATAACAAATAAGTCAAGTAAAACAAATTCATGTGTTGACCCTGCCTGAAAATGTATGTCTCATTCCTTTCCCTCAAGAGGTGGAAAGTATGTTTCATCACCAGTGTTCTTGAGTCATGATTTGTTATTGTACTAATTGGAGTTCTTAAGTCTTCAAAAGTTGTTTTTCTTTATGTTATTGTACATGTTGTTCTCCTGATTCTACTTAATTCATTCTGTGTGAGTTTAAGTCTTACCAAGTCTCTCTGAATCCATCCTTTCTGTGATTTCTTTGAGTACCAAAGTGGTCCACTACGTTCAGAAAGGAAGATTTGTTAAGCCATTCCCCAGTTAGTGGACACTAATTTTATTTCCAAATAAGCTAAGAATATTTTTGTACTCAGTGGGTTCTTTTTACCTATCTTTGACCTCTTTGGGTGTATATGCATAGTAATGATGTTATTTGGTCAGAGGACACATTTTAGTGGTGTTAGGGGTATAGTTCTAAATTGTTTTAGAATGACTGACTCAGTTCACACATCCACAAATAGTGCATTAGGATACCTTTTCTCCCATTGGTCCTTCAAGAATTATCATTCTTCCTTTTTGATGTCTTTGCTAATCTGGCCCCTCCTTACTTCTCAGAACTCTAAGTGGACATTTCCAACTGCTGGTTAGACATATCCACCTAAGTGTCCTTTCAGAATCTCAAACTCATTATGTTCCAAACTGAATTAACACTATCTTACCTCCAAAACCTCCCCTACCTCCTAATTTCCCTATTCCTCTTAATGTCACTACCATCTTCCCAGATATCCAGGTTTGAAACCTTGGAATCATCTGACTAGTGGCCATTCCCTGAATATTTGTACTTTCTATTGCTCTGCCTTTGTTCAGGCTGTTCCCATGACCTGAAATAGCCTCTCTCTTTCTCTACCTGCCACCATCCTCTGCCTTTTGAAATCCTTCAGAGTTCAGTTCAAGGACTAGTCCTTCCATGAAGTCTTCCCTCACCCACACACTCCAGGTAAATTGGCGTCTCCCACTTTTGGACTCTCATAACACATTGTCTTTTGCTTTTTATCTGTATTTCTCCCATGCAAATATCTCATCTCACTTTAATTATATGGTAAGTCCCTTGTGAGAAGGGAATATATATTAATAATTTTTATATTCCCATCAGTAGCTATCACAGTATTTTATACATGACAAGGTTTTGTTCTAGGTTGTTGAATGAATGAGCAGAAAGGATTTTCAAGATTAGAGGAGATAGGTTTTGTTGGAACCCAGGATGGCATTTGTTATTTCCTCAGGAGCAGTTTGAACAAAGGCTTAGAGATTGGAGGTAAAACACAGCTTGGAAAACATGGAGAAATATAACCTGGCTGGAGAAGAGTTTATGTATGAGAGTTAGAAAGTAGCACCCAACAACAAAGGAGAGAGCGAAGAGATTAGCTAGTTACGCTTTGAAGCACAGAATTAAGAGGATGGCTTTGATAATTTGGGCAGTGATCCTCTGATTACAAGCTTGTGAAGAATATGGTTGGAGCAATACTTCAAAGATGATTTTTGGAACATTTATTGACAATGGAACACAGGTGGATGAAGTACCATAAGCAAGATGACAGTAGACCAGATGGGAATTGAATAGGCTCCAAATGAGGCATGCAATTAGAATAGAAAGAAATGGGCAGATGTTCTCTGGTTCAAAGATAAAAGAGATTTCATCACTGGTAAGATTGGCTCTTCTGAAGGCTTTAGGTCAGTGCCCAAGCCTAGCTTCCATTTTAGCTACAAACACAACGGGGCTATTGGGATTCTAGCCAGTATCAAAGATCATGTCCTGGGTAGTAGAAAGTCAGGGCAAAGTGATGTAGGTTCTGAGATTAGTACACAATTAGAATAGCAAAGTACCAACAGCATTTTGGGGAACGCAGGAACCCACGAACATCATTCCAACAAAAATGTTATATAGCCTGAACCTACCTAATTTTATTCCTGTCTGTAACGCTTTCCCCCCAGGTACATACTGAATTATTCTAGAAAACTAATAAAGGCTTTTCACTTTAATTAGTTTAGTTTTTAAGCTGCCTTAATGGAAAATGAAATAAAAGAATGAAATGTTGGGTTGCCCTTATTGTTCCCTCCATTTCTTTTTATTCATGGACGTTATTCTCATTTATTTCGTTCCTTCCTATCTTCTCATAGTTTTCATTTGATCTCTATATCTTCATTTTGGTCTTCCTTTTCCCCTATAGCACAGAGTTGTCATTTATCTTTTAAGTTCTGCCAACATGTATCCAGTTTTAGTTATTGCCTTTTTCCTCCTCCCTCTCATTCATGTTATGGGCCCCTGTAGTTTGCCCATTCAAGGTCTTTTTATCTACCTGAAAACCTCCACTTTAAGGCTATTGCACATATGAGTTCGCCTTGGTACATAATTAACCATTGACCAATTCCCTGATGTCATTGTCAGATAACACTGGTCAAAGGTGAGCAAATTCTTCCTTCCTTTCTCTATACTGAGTAGGTTTAGAATCTGTTAAATGATAATACAAAGTTTGAATGCAAGTTTTAACAAAAATACAAGTTGGAATAATTTTTTCCTGACATCGCTGTAATAAATAATTATAACAGCCAATGTTGGTTATACATTTTTCCGGTCTTGAAGATATTTACTTGTGTATGTCAACTATGATTAAATCTGGGACTAGATTGGAGGTGGTTCCAAAGATAAATATTATCCTCACAAAAATATTCTTGTTTAAAACTGAAAGCACAAAACATAGAGGGTAATAGGTGTATAATGTTATAAATGCTGTCAGACACAATTGAAGTATTGATCGAGGTATTGATTTTGCTAAACTTTTTTTTTTTTAAATACTTGCTGCATGGAATGGCTTGCTAGGTGGGGAAGGGCGAGGAATGTGTTTGGAGATGAACACAATGTAAAAGCATAAGATAACAAGAAAAATAATATTTTTTAAAGCAAGTGTTAGCTTCAAGTTAGCAAAATGACTACAATATGTACTTATCTTCTCTTCGTCTCTTTGCTGTTCTATGAAAACATGACGTAAAATAAGAAAAAGACAATGTCAATGGACAAGGCAGCTAGGTGGTGCCATAGTGCACAGAGCGCTGAGCCTGGAGTCAGAAAGACCTGAGTTCAAATGTGGCCTTAGCTGTGTGACCCTGGGCAGTTCATTTAAACTCTGCCTCAATTCCTTATATATAAAATGTGGCTAACAATAGCACCTCCCTCCCAGGGTTGTTGTGAGAATCAAATGAGAAAATAATTGTAAAGTACTTAGCACAGTGCCTGGCACATAGTAAGTGCTATTTAAATGTTAGCTACCACCATCATCGTTACTATTATTGATTTTTATAATAAAGTTCATATCATTTTCTTAGGTTCCTAGAGAGAGGTAATCTTAGAGCAAGAGGCAGATTATTGTTAAATGTTAACCTTTTTCTCTCTGGCACCATAGAATCAAATTCTTCTAGAAAAGAAGACAAAGAGAAGTAGAATCCTGAAACTGAAATTCCCCAGGACAGAAGAGGAAAGACGAATGCGTACTCAGAGTAAAAGGAGACTTGAGGCTAATAAAGAACAACAGCAGAAGAATTTTGTTGACTTGGCATGTGAGTGCAGTGCAGTCATCTGCTGCCGCGTCACTCCCAAGCAGAAGGCCATGGTCGTGGAGCTTGTGAAGAAATACAAGAAAGCCATAACACTGGCTATTGGGGATGGCGCCAATGATGTGAATATGATTAAGAGTAAGTAACACACCCGAAAGTTGTTAGGAAGGCTTATTCTGTGAGGCTGTAGAAACTCCCAATGAAATGATCAGAAAATTATTTTGGAGATTTCATAAGTGCCATTCCCATTTCTAACTCATGGAATTCAATGCATTTCTGTATACCTTCTCAATGTAAAATATTGAATTTACTTTTTTTTCTATACTTATTTTTCAAAAATATAATTGCTGAATTGTATAAACAAGGTCAGTCGAAGAATGCTGGTAATGAAACATACCCTATTCCCTCTCAGTAAAGAGACCTACAGATGTGAAATGTGGAATATACTGACCAACACTATTTGGTTTTGCTTAAATGCTTTTTTTTTTACAACAGAAAGTTCATTAGGGCAGCAATCTTAAGGGACAGTGGCCATGATATTTTTTAAAGGGCGATAATTAAACAAGTATATACAGATAAGTTTATATGGATAAGATACTTCAACGTGTGTGTGTGTGTGTATATGTGCATATATACATATGGTATATATATACATATGTGTGTATTATACATACACACACACACACACAGTATATGTGTGTATATAAAATCTTTCACCACAGCATTCATTTCCTATCTGGAAACTCTTTAATGCTTTATGTGTCTTTTGGATCCTCACTATTTATTATGTGACCTATTGTAATCCGAGTCAATTCATTTGTCTTTAAAATAAAGTGGTTGAATTGGATGAATCCTTAAAGTCCTTTCCAATTCCAAAATGTTTTGATCCTATAAGTCTATAATCCTATTATTTGGGATGATAGAAGTCCATCTGGGACACCATATAAGAGGAATTTGTTACTGAAAAGAGCCTCATTATCATATAGTCTCACTAAAAGTATTGACATTCCATAAAATATTATAGAACAATTCCAGGGAAGTTTTGTCCCAGATCTTCTCAATTTTCTTTAAAGACTGTCACTTAAAGAACTGGGCTAGAGAAAAAAGATAGTAGAACCAGTGTTAAACTCTGTCAAACCAAAGCCAACACTACAATCTATATTTTTGTTTTGTGATCTCATATTATAGCTACAATTGAGGTCATGAGCCAGTGTAGTACAGTAGAGAGAGCCATGAACATGCCATCAGGAAATTTCTTCTCTGATTTTAGTTTGCTACTCCCTGTGTGAACTTGAACAAGTGATTTCCCCTTTTCAGGCCCTCGGTCCCTCCATATATACAGTGAGGTTTAAGGACCCTTCCGGTTCTATGATTTTATGAATAAACTAATTTAGGACTTGTGCGCATGGTATATGTTATCTTGCTAAAAGTTTAATAGTAATTATTTATTACTGTTGTTTTCCCTTCCAATCTATTTGATGACTCATACTTATATCTCTTTCTTTTTCTAGAATCTTCTACTCTTCCTCCTCCTCTTCTTCTCAATATATATTCAGACTATGTTAATTTCCTTGACAAGAGTCTGCTGTATGATGTATGCCTTATTACTGTTGTCATCTCATTGACTTTTGTATCTGCCTCCCCCTCTAGTTCTATTCCAATTCAGTTTCAAAACTCCAATACGAGTTTTGAACTCGTATTTTCACAACTCATGTGACATTTGTTACAATGACTAGGGCCTCTTTGTTTAGGCTCTCCACTGCTATAGATGGCACATGAATGGTTTGGACAGTGGCACGGATAATGAAAAATGAGGGGCAGCTAGGTGGCACAGTGAGTAGAGCACCGGCCTTGGAGTCAGGAGGACCTGAGTTCAAATCCAGCCTCAGACATTTGACAGACTTACTGTGTGACCTTGGGCAAGTCACTTAACCCCAATTGCCCTGCCTTCTCCCCTCCAAAAAAAAAATGAAAAATAACAGATAGGCCACACATTTTTTACATTTAGCTTTTCCTTTATTTTATTTATTTTTTTCCTTTATTTTATTTATTATTTTATTGGTTTTTTCTTATTTTTATTTAGTTAGTTAATTTCCTTCATTTTTGGCCTAACGTAGCGATGAGTTTGGAAGTCACATGTACCTAACTTTTAGATTTCTTCTAAATTTATGAGCCTGTCAACAATGTACCATTGTGATATCTTCCAAATTTGTTTATTTTGGTTCAGCAGCAAACATTTATTAAGGTCTGCTATGTTCAAGACACTGTGTTAAGGTGCTTGTTATACAAAAATAGCATAGGCCCAGGCCTCACTCAGAGAGCTTCCATTTCTACATTCAAGGCCACTGCTCCAGTGTAGACATCATTACCTCTTATGTTGACCATTGTGATCGTTTCTAGCTTTCCTTTGGAGACTGTTTTTGTTTTTCAATTAAGCCAAGAGATTTTTGTTTGGTTTTATTTTACTTTTGGTTTTTGCTCCAAACTTAGCATTTTAATTGTTTGGTTCAGGCCAGTAATGAGGCCATTGAATCTCTTTGGGCTTAAGTTCACTTATCTTTAAAACTAGGCAGTTAAAGTGGACAAATCCTTAAAGTTCCTTCAAACTCTAAAATTTTTTGATTTAAGTCAGTCAAGTCACATATGGGTGATACTTGATTGTGCAAATCCCCACCACAGTCTTCTTTGTAACTTTGTGCTATAATTAACCACATGAAATAGAAGATATTAAATGCAAACTTGATAAAGTCTGTGTTATCTAAGGAAAGGCTGTTAACTTTTCCAGGAATATATATATTATCTAAAATTAAGTTCTTGGAGACACTGTTGTTTTGGAAAGAACCTTGACCATGGAATAAGAAGATATAGACTGGAGGGCTAGCTCTGACACTTGTTAGATGTCTGGTTGTAGGCAACTCATTAAACTTTTCTGACCTTCAGTTTCCTCATCTGTAATATGGGGGCGATAATATTTATTTATACTGCTTCTTTCTTCCACCAGTCTTAAAGCCATAGATCAAAAAATGCCTGTCAACTTGTTTAAAATTCAAGTTTCTTTCTAATTTAATGATATGCTACATAGAAGAAAATAGGAGCTAACAGGATGTAACTAATTTAAATATCCTTCAGAGTAGCTTTACCAAGTCAAATAGCCAGTTAAGCTGGTTTTCTGTTTATCAAAGTTTCAAATCAATTCAAAACTTGGAATTGATTTTTGAATCTCTTTTGTGGCTTATAATTCCACTCAGGTTTTGACTGTCTCCTGGAATTTTTTGCTTTTGCTTGGTCATTTCAGTCATGTCTGGCCCTTGGTGACCTCATTTGGTTTGCCATGTCCTTCTCCAGCTTATTTTACAGATGAGGAAACTGAGTCAAACAGGGTGAAGTGACATGCTCAGGGTCACACAACTAGTAAGCATCTGAGGCCAGATTTGAACTCAGGAAGATGAGTCTTCCTGATTCCAGGCCAGGCATTCCATCCATTGCACCACCTAGCTTTCCCCCTCCTAGACTCTAGGAAGCGATTAATTTGCTGTGTTCCATTTTCCCCTCCTTTTTTCACTTCTCCATTATTTTTCATCACTATAGTAACTTCTTAATGCTTAAATGCTTAAGAAGATCTGTGATAATGTCATTTTGGGTACTCCTTCAACAAATGCAGATCACAACCTCACTACACCTTAGTAGATGTTTCCTTGTAAGTTTTCTGGGATCATAGTAATTGCCACCAGGTAGCCTAGTCCTGTCAACAAACATTTAGGTGCTTGCTCTGTGCCAGCACTGTGTTCAGCACTGGAAATACAAATATAAGCAGAAAGACAAACGTTCTTGTCCTCAAGAAGATTATGTTCCAATGGGGAAGACACACACATAAAAGGAAGCTGGAAAGGAAGAAGGGAAGAGGGGGAAAGTACCCACACAGGAGCATGATGGAGAACATCTGGAGAGTCAGGAGTGGAACCTGAAGAGTAATGATGACATGACTGGGATAGATGTTTTCCTTAAATTGGAGGTTTGGGAAGGAATCAGACAATCGGAGGAAGGGGCCACAAGAGTGGAGTGAGCTTCTGGTGAGGAACCTATCCATATTTAGCTACATTGTCTATGTCACAGCACAGTCTATTTGGGGGCTAGTGCTCAAACCTTTCCAGCATGGGAAGGACATCACAGAGCATTTACTCCACTGCTCTAGCACTGAAGTGCCCAGAATCACTGAGTCATCAGAACAAAAGTGTTAGAGGCTATTGGCTAACACTACAGTGAGGGATTCATAATTTTCTCATTCATTGACCAGAAAAGATGACCTAATGACTCTTAAAACGGTAAAAATATAAGGTCTTTATCAATTTTATTCCTGACAACTTTTTAAAATAACCTCAGATGGCCAGGTTTTGCTGTTTTTCAAGTCTCAGAACATCAAGTATTCGATTCTGGGTTGAGTTCAGAAGAAGCTACAGGGGAAGAACATCATTATACAGAGATAAGATTCAGGAGAATAATTGTGCCATTAATTTTATTTATCCAAAATATAAGGTCGTATTCCATTTATGTTATTTTCTGCTCATTTTTGCAGTTTTAGGGTATGGGTGGACTGGAGGTTGGCCATTTGGTTGGTGTTTTTTCTCTTCTAATATGTCCATAACCAAGATATCTTCTTTTGTATTTCTCTCATTAGCTGCCCACATTGGTATTGGCATAAGTGGACAAGAAGGCATGCAAGCGGTCATGTCTAGTGATTACTCTTTTGCTCAGTTCAGATATCTGCAAAGACTTTTGTTGGTCCACGGTCGATGGTCCTACATCAGGATGTGCAAGTTTCTCAGATACTTCTTCTACAAGAACTTTGCATTCACTTTGGTTCATTTCTGGTATTCCTTCTTCAATGGGTACTCAGCACAGGTAATATGAGATATTTGTTTTTTAATTATTGTAAATTTTCAGTGACTGCAGGTTACTGCTAAGTGAATTTCCATAAAGCCCTAAGTTGTTGATAATTGCAACTACTTTGACTGTTGAGATTATAGTAGTTCATTTTCATTTTGTTAATTGTCTCTTTTGGGGGTAGGGATGGGTATTATTCTTTACAATTGAAGCATGTTGGACTATATTATTTTGGCCTCTTGTACCCTCTATCATGTTTCTGATAGTTTTTAAATAGTAGTTTATTTAGGCTTTTTAATGAGTTTGTTCCCAGTTTAATATAGACCTTATGTATATATGTGTGTGTATACTTAAAATCTTGAAAATAGAGGGAAAATAATTCAAGTTTACTTAAATATAAGTATAGTTATGGAAATATTTGCCTAGGAAAATATAAAAATGGAAACCTCTCTAATATCTTTGTGCTGTTATTAAGTCATAGTGTTACCATTGTTGGGGAATTTTCATACTTTTGGCCAGTCTTTGTCCTCTGTTCCTGCGTGTGTTCAGTTGCACAACATTCTCCACGTTCAATACTCATAAGGAAACAGAATGGCATTACAGAGAGTGTTTAATGTATTAACAGCAGAAAAATGAATATCTCAACTATACTTGATCCAATGCCATAGTTTATTTCCTTTGTGCTAATCTTTATACTCACCAGGATGCTTCAGAAGACAAAAAATTATAAGCATGATAGAGGTCAAAGAGGTTCCTTTCTCCTGCCTTTTGGCAGAACCACACAGAATTCTTTATCTTAAATTACTTATCTTTCAATCAGTAAATAAATGCTTATTAAGTGCCTACTGTCCTACTTTCTAAGCACTGGGGACATTGAAATACAAGTCTCTACCCTTGTATAGCTTACTTTCTATTCTGGTGAGAGAATTTCAACAATTGGCTCACTCCTTATCTCTGAAGAATCTTTTCATACTATAAAATCCCCTTTTATGCAACTCATTTTTGTAAACATTTGTCAAGATGGCAAAGGACTGACTAGTTTAAAAAAATATGTGTATACATGTGTGTATATGCTCACAACACACTTTTAAACTTTAATATAATTCTTTTTTTTTGCAGGGGGGAAGGCAGGGCAATTGGGGTTAAGTGACTTGCCCAAGGTCACACAGCTAGTTAATGTGTCAAGTGTCTGAGGCCGGATTTGAACTCAAGTACTCCTGACTCCAGGGCCGGTGCTCTACTCACTGTGCCACCTAGCTGCCCCTAATATAATTCTTAATAACATTTTTATGAATCCTACTATATTGATAATGGAAAAAATGAAGAATATCAACATGTTTAAAATTATTTGGGTATATTGTCAATTTTACATATGATCCAGTTTATGGAATAACCTGTGCCCTTACCCATTTTACGGAAAGAGACTTACTGAATTTCTCTTTTCTCGAATAATAGATTTGACTAAAATTTATGTTGGCAACACGTCTCTCCCAGGCCAGAGAAACCCTTATTACTGTTTCTTCCCATTAGCAAAATGGGATAACATATAGTTTAGGTCTACTGTGTTTCTGAGACAGTGTGAATAATAGGCTTGAAGTCACAAAGTATTGAGTCCAAATCCTTCTTCCTACTTATGATACTAGCTATGTGAACATAAGCCAGTCACTTACCTCTCTGAGCCTGCTTTCTCACCTATTAAATGGGGTAATATTACCCATAGTGCCTCAGAGTTATGAGGAATGAATGACTCAGTTGATGTAAAATGCTTTGCAAACTTTTAAAATGCTATCTAAATATCTGTTGTTATTTTCACTTCAGACTGCTTATGAAGACTGGTACATCACACTGTACAATGTACTGTATTCAAGTCTCCCCGTGCTGCTCGTTGGCTTGCTGGATCAGGTATGACCCTTGATTTGTAGAATAAGACTTATATAGAAGAGCTTGGGCACATTTGGAAAAAGCTAAAATAATTTTTAAGAATTTATTATTTTAGTTTAATGCATTAAGAGTGATTATAATGCGGAAATGACAGAGGAGCAAGGATCACCTCTGTTCCAGGCTTTCGTCTCACTGTAAAGTTGAGGACGAGGCACTGAACATTATCTGTGCAGGAAATGTAAGTTAACATGTTACCTGTAACAGCTTTTTTTCCCGCAGTTTATTGCTGCTTTTATTAACCTAGTTGAATTGGGTTTTGATTGCAGAAAAGCTTTTTAATTTTATATAATCAAAATTGTCATCTTTTATGGTCATTTCTATTCATTGTTTGGTTAAGAATTCTCCTACCTATCCTTAGTTGTGCAAAGTGCCTCCTTCCATTCTCCCCCTTTTTTTTTAAATTATGTGACCTTTTATATTTACGTCACATCCATTTGGATATAGTATAAAATAGTGGTGTCAAACTCAAATAGAAACAGATTCTTGACACTGAATGCTAACTTAGAAAACTGTAAATTAACATTATGTTGCATGGTAGTTAATTTTGTTAAACATTCTCCAATTATATTTTAATGTGAGTCTGAGTCACTGGAGAGTTTTTCTTGTGCATACATCTGAGGACTGGGGGTTGACACCTTTGGTATTAGATATTTATCTAAATTTAATCCCAGAAGCCTTTTCATCTTGATAGAATTTTCCAAAGCTTGTACATATCCTTCTCAAATCCCAACTCTCACCTCCATTCCATGATGAAACACTGAAATAGGGCATTACTAGAAGAATTTATGTAGGTTATCTTGGAAGAACGCATAGGTAAATCTGGAAGGGACTGGAGACACCTCAAGTACACACCCAGTAATAGACTATGTGTCTGCCATCCAACTGCCAGCCAAACAAAGCATGGAAATTCTCATCACCAAAATGTGTGGCATTTTTTGTTTGTTTTGGTTTGGATTTTTGTAGTTATGGATATGTATGAAATAGACAAAAAGGAAAGGGACAGAGGGTATTTTCAAACAAAAAATTTTAGCTTGTGTACAAATAAAAATGTAATCTTCATTATATTTGACATGTGACCTATGTCCAACAATCACTGAATTGACAGACTGCTAGAGGAACTGAACCATATCCATATCAACATCCTCACTATAAAATTAAACCAAAAAAACCTAAAGAAATAGTAGCTAAAGGGAAAGGCAAAGTATAGACTTTTTTCAGAAGGGGGAATAAAGTAGATGGAGGAATTGGTTTGATTACACACCTACCTAAAAACAACAAGAAATTCGATTAATGGGGATGGCCAGTTATTTCTCCTAAAAAAGGAATTCCTCAAAGAGGTATTGCTCTTTATGAGCCTAAACAAAGAGACTACCATGAAGCTTCCTGCCATGCATGGGAACTCTGTTACAGAACAACCCTGATCAAAGGAAACAAAACCAAGAAAATAATGAATGATTAGTACAGTGGTTTCAATTAGGAAAACCCAAAAGCAGTGGAACTTTGAACTGCAATGAACATTCTCAGTCTTTGTGAATGGTGGGTACCACAGTTGCGAAGTATGGTATCTCCACACGGTCAGATTCTTTGTCGGTGGGTTCGGATTAAATATTTTCCTTTGTAACCAGGATGGAGTTAGTTAAGGAGAAATGATAGTGATCTTTATATTTTATGACAGTAAAACCTTTGAATACTGTAGCAGGTTAAAGAGCAAATAATAAAAATGTGTTTTAATAAAATTCACAGCTCTAAAAAGGAAACCATCTATCATATATGTGTGTGTGTGTATATAAATACATATATATATATATATATAAAGTGCCCATCAATTGTGTCCCTGCCCTGGGCACTGTAATGTTGCTTTGGTTTCCTTTGTGCCCAATGGCTAATATCTCTTATTTTATTTTTCTCTTAAGGACGTGAGTGACAAGCTGAGTCTTCGCTTCCCCAGGTTATATGTAGTAGGACAGAGAGATTCGTTGTTTAACTATAAGAAATTCTTCATAAGCTTGTTCCATGGAATCATAACATCATTGATCCTCTTCTTCATACCATACGGAGCTTATCTACAAACCATGGGGCAAGATGGGGAGGCGCCTTCAGACTACCAATCCTTTGCTGTTACGGTTGCATCTGCCCTTACAATAACAGTCAATTTTCAAGTAAGCAGATTTAGTTGAATAATTTCTGGAATAATTTGGCTGATTTAGTTGAATAATTTCAACTAGTTGAATTACATATGTTTATATAATAATATGTGTTTATGAACAATAGGTGTTTATATATCACATCTATGCACATTTTTGTATCTTCATGCATGAACTTCTATCTTCTCTCCAACTTTCTATACTATGAATATAATTTTCATCCCTTTTTTCCCCAGACAATTGAGGATGGTAAGGCTGATTTGGGACTGAAGAGCCTTCAAATCAATTCCCATCCAAATTGCTAAATTCTAGACCCATCTATTCTTTCTTTCTTGAAAGAAAGGAAAAGCCCTGACCCTGGAGTCAGAAGATCCAGGTTCAGCTTTAAGTTTGCCCCTTTGCTAGTTGTATTAAGTTTATTCATTTAATATCTCTGAGTCTTAGTTACCTCTCCTGAAAAACAGAGATAATAATACCTGCCCCACTGACTTGCCTGATGGTTGTGGGGATCAAGTAAGATGAGGCAGATAAAGTGCCTTGCAACCTTCAAGAACTTACCTAATGTAAGTCATTATTATTATTGTTCTACTAATCCTCAAATGAGTGCTGTTTTCTCTTTGGTTTACCAACAGATTGGCTTAGACACTTCCTACTGGACTTTTGTGAATGCTTTTTCCATTTTTGGGAGCATTGCTCTTTATTTTGGCATCATGTTTGACTTTCACAGTGCAGGAATCCACGTTCTCTTCCCATCTGCTTTCCAGTTCACAGGTCAGTTCTTTCTACATTCCCAACATAAATTATAAGAAAGTACCCCTTTTTTCTTTTAACTTCTGATAGGAATAAATTCTGTATATTGATGTATTGGTCAGTGGTCCTAGAGATTGTTTCCTTCTTTAAAAATCAAGTTCAGGGGCAACTAGGTGGTGCAGGAAGTAGCGTACCGGCGCTGGAGTCAAGAGGACCTGAGTTTAAATCCAGCCTCAGACACTTGACAAACTTACTAACTGTGTGACCTTGGGCAAGTTACTTAACTCCAATTGCCCGGACTTTCCCCTCCCAAAAAAAAAAAATCTAGTTCAAGGAAAAAAATAAAAATCTACTTAAATTCTAAGGTTCTATAAGAGATTTGCTATAAATCTCTTTTTCCCTACGTTTACGCCGAAATTTTAACAAGTCTTGTTTGTTTAGATCTTTGTTTAGATCCAAAGTAATCCCAGTGACAGACAATTGCCAGAAACTGCTCATTACATTTATTAAGTAATTACAGGCACTGTAAAAATTAAAGTTAAAAAGACCATTCTATGATTCATTTGAATTTACAATCATAACACACAAAGCAATAATCAAGCAAAATTAGCCATAAGGGATGCTAATTTTTGCATCTAAATTGTTTGTTTGGATCAGATTACTAAGTTTATTTCTGAATTAGTATTGTCATTTGCCCAGACCTAATAAATGTTCATTGGTGTTTCAAAATAACATCTGACCAAAACTATAAATCAGTCCTTTAAAAAAAAACCCTAATGAAAGAACTTAATTTGATTTTCCCATTTGTTAGTACAACACAGGATTATTGTTATTCTGAATATTTTTCAATTATATGGTCAACTCAGTTCTATCCATAATAAGAGACCAATATCGTGTGTAATCTAAAAAACTTTATAAAGTATGTTTTTTCCCCAGAAAGGCCATGGAGGGTAGGGGTAAGCACATTTACCTCTTACTTTTCTAATTTTACTTTGCTGGGGCTGATATTCATTCACTTGTGTTCCCTAAAATTGTGTTGAGAGCTATGGGAGTTTGGGGGGGAGATATGATCCTGGTTTCAACAAATAAACTCTGCACATTCCACAGTCATGAATATCCAGGAGTTAATTCTGGTTTTTAGATATTATTATCTAAATAATAAGGATGAGGATGTCATTGCCAAATGACAGGAATTTATACCTTTCTACTGTCATTCTTCATAGGAACTGCTTCAAATGCCCTGAGGCAGCCATATATTTGGTTGACCATCATTTTAACAGTTGCGGTGTGCTTGCTTCCCATTATCGCCTTACGTTTCTTAAGTATGACCATCTGGCCGTCAGAAAGCGATAAGGTAAGTAGAAGTATTATCCTCCTTTAATTCAACAAGAATTTATTAGGCGTCTATTATATGCAGTAAGGGCAGCCAGGTGGCACAGTGGATAGAGTGATATCCTGCAGTCAGGAAGATTCATCTTCCTGAGTTCAAATCTGGCCTCAGACACTTACTAGCTGTATGACCCTGGGTAAGTCACTTATCCCTATTTGCCTCCATTTTCTCATCTGTAAAATGAACTGGAGAAGGAAATGGCAAATTACTCCAATATCTTTGCAAAGAAAAGCCCAAATGGGGTCATAAAGAGTTAGACATAAATGAAAAACACCTGAGCACCATCATTATATGCAATGTACCATACTAGGTACTAGGGATGCAAAGAGGAAGCAAGACAGCAGATACCCTTAGAGAGCTTATAGCTGAATAAGGGGGATAATATAGGCATATAAATAAGTAAAATGCCAGGTATAATGTGATAAGTGCATGGAGAGAGAGCATTATGCACAGCAGGACATATCAGAGAAGGTGTCATAGAAAAGGTGGCCCTTAAGCTTGAAGGATTTCAGATGGCAGGAGTGTAGGAGACTTTTCCTGGGATATGCACATGCAAAGAGGCTGGAGAGGATAGGGCAAGAATATATGAACATAAAGGAGTCCAGTTTGATGGAACAGGTGAAGGTAAATAGTTTGAGGTAAGGATGGAAAGACAAGTTGGAGCCAGACTGTGGAGAGCTTTGTCTGCCAAGCCAAGACATTTATATTTTATTGGTAGGTTATTTGGAGCCACTCAAAATGTTTGAGCAGGGTATTGAGGGGAACAAACTCATTCATTAGAAAGATTCTCTCTAGTAACAGTGTGAAGTTGGTTTGAAGAAGACTAGGAGACAGACCATTGTAAATCTGTTGCAATATTAAGACAAGATAGAATGAGCCTGGTGGTGTGTGTATGTGGGGTTGGGGAGAATAGAGAATACGTAGATTCAATGAAATTTAGGAACTAATTAGCTATGGGGAGGAAGAGGGAGAGGAAGGAATGTGGCAGTGTAACAGCAAGACTGAAAAGGGTCAGAAAAACAGAAATTCAATGGAATTTAGGAACTGATTAGCTATAGGTGGAGGTGGCAGGGAGTGATGAGAAAAAAATAAGAGTCAAACATGACAGATTTTTTTTTGCCTGGATGGCTGGAATGAAGGTTGTCCCAACATCAATAAGTTAAGTTTGGAAGAGGAGTGGGCTTGGGGAGGAAATCTCCCTTTCCAAGTGATTCCTCTCCATCTGCCTACATGTATTCCTAATTTTTAAAAAGAGGGCTTTCCTTTCCCTTCCTGTCTTTCTCTACCCCTTCACTCCTAAACTTATAGAGAAAATCATCTATATAGTATACCTTTATGTCCTCACCACCTCAGCCCTTCACAATCTGGCTGCTGTCCCCATCATTCCAAGTTGCTCTCTGGAAAGCCAGCATTGACCTCCTAAGCACCAAATCCAATTGTTTCTTTGTTCCTCATCCTCCTTGAGCTCTTGGCAGCATATTCGACACTGCTATATGTCACTTGAGTCTACTGAATTTGCTGCGTCCTCAATGAAGGAGGTACCAAACTGTCCTGGTTCACCTCGTACATTTCTGCCCACTCTTTTAGTTTTCTTTCGTTATTCCTTCTCTTCTTTCTATCTCCTTAAAGTGGGTTTTCCCCAAGGTTCAGTCCTTGTTTCTCTTCTCCTCTTTCTGTACTGTCTTCTTTGCTACTATTGTTCATTTGCTTCATTTACAAGTTGTAGTTTCAATCTCCCCACCCAATGCAGATGACCTCCTTCCTGTGCTCTAGAGCAATGTGGTGGCTCCCCACAACTACAAACTCAGTGTAGCCCAAAGCAAGATTGATATTTTCTTCTTAAACCTTCTTCTTGTTCTTACTTCACTATTTCTGTCAGACACACCACAATTCCCTGAGTCTCCCACATTTTAAATTGGTATTATTTTGACTCTTCCTTCTTTTTCCACTTCTCCAGGCTCTTACTGGTTTTTATGCCTTGCACCTCCATAGCAGCTCTCATATTCCCCCTCTCTATTCCCAGTGCTTCTACCTTGGTACATGCCTTCATTTTCATCTACCTGGACTATTGCAGCTGATCTCTATCAGACCATCCCCCCTCTACTCTGCCTCACTCCCCTCCAGTGCATGCCAGAATAATCTTCCTTATAACCAGGTCATTCTTCTGGGGGATAATGTTGGGCCATAGATAGAACATTAGGTAGAGAGTCAGAGGACCTGGGTTCAAATCCTGGTATACCATTTACCATCTGCGTGACCTTGGCCAGCTCATTTAACCTCTAAGGGCTTCCCTTTCATTATCTGAAAAATGAAGAGATTGGACTAGATGATCGACAACGTCTCTTCCAGATATAAATCTATAATCTCATGGTATGCTAAAAAAAAAATCCAATGACTCCTTATTAACTACTGAATAAAGGTCAAACTACTTTGCTTGGCATTCAAAGCCCTTTACAATTTGTCAGGGTTCTTATCTTTCCTATCTTGTATTGTTCCCTTCCATATAATTTATACATTAGTCACAATAGTCTACTCTCTGCCCCAGAACACATCCTCTCCTTTCCATTGCTTTGCCTTGGTTCATGTACTGTTCCCTGTTCTCAAATGGATTCCCTTCCTATCTTTATCAGGAGAATTCCTACTGCTCCTTTCAAGCTCAGGTCAGCATCACGTTTTCTATGAAGACTTCCTTGATCTCTGTCTCTCCACTGTTAAAGAATTTATTTCTCCATTTAACCAAGCTTACCAAGGATTTTTTTTAACCTGCGTACATAATGAACATCCCCACAGGAGTCATAGCCATGCACTTCCCTGAAGAGCAATATGGCTGGTCAATTTATATTACTGTTGGGTTGAGGAGAAAAGAGATAAATTGGAGGTAGTTCAGTGGTTCAGAACTGAAAGATGAACATTTTGCTCTTAGCTGAAAATTGGTGCTTATTACTATTACTTATCATCTGCTACTCCGCTAACTTATGCAGGAAAGTTATTAACAACTCACTTTTTGGGTCTGATATACTGGCACTTTCCAGGATACAAATGTGAAATAACACATTGGAAAGATGAATGATTTGGAAGAGAATCATACAATGCTAGAAGGAAGTACAAAGTTAGGAAATTGATGAAGATATGGTCAGTGGGCCGCAGTAACCAAATGGTGATTGGCACATACTAGGAACAAGTACTGCAAGTCAATCAGGTGCTTTCCATTGTCCTGCCTAGGGACAGCATTCTTTCTCATAATAACACATTTCCCCATAGTTTCTTCATGTTGACATTACCTGGTCTAACCCTCAGGTCTTTGTAGTGATGTCAGTTTCTCTAGAACTACAGCTAAGACATTCCTAAATTCTTGTTTCCACTCTGTAATCTTTTGTCGCTTTGACCTCACATAGTGTTTTTTTGTGTATGTGCTACACTTTTTTAAATGTACTCATCATGTAATAATTCATTTTCTAGTCATCTGGGTTTGCTATCGCTCTGCTAGACTCTGTAAGGTCCAAGAGGGCAGCAACCATGTCTTACAGCCGCAAGACTGAGTGTACTTTAGGCACTTATTTGAAGAATGAATACTTGAGTTCAAGTTTTAAATATGTTACTTTTGCAGGGATGACAGTACATACCCATGGAGTTATCCAGCAGACACTTGGAAATATAGGACTGAAACACAAGGATAAATTCAGTCCTGAAGAACAGGGAAAACCAGATCATATTTGAACTCAGGGTTGAAATATACATACATATATGTATGTGGTAAGAGCTGGAGATTCAATGAAAGAAAAAAAAAACAATCCCTGCTATAAAGTATTTCACAATCTAGTGAGGGAGACATTATGCAAATAGCTATATAAAAACAAGACATATACAGGATAAACTGAAGAACAATCACAAGAGTTCAGAAGGCACTGAGATTAAGGAGGAATAAGAAAGACTTCCTGTGGAAGGTGTGACTTTAGCTGGTCCTAGGAGAGCATTCAAATGACCCATCTGCCTTAACCTCATGCATTCATTTCCTTGTTGCAGATTCAGAAAAGTCGGAAAAAGTATAAAGCAGAAGAGCAATGGAAACGAAGGCAAAACGTGTTTCGACGGGGAGTGTCGTCTCGTCGCTCTGGTTATGCTTTCTCCCATCAGCGGGGATACGCTGACCTCATCTCCTCAGGACGTAGCATACGCAAAAAGCGATCTCCATTGGATGCAGTAATTGCAGATGGAACTGCAGAATACAGGCGAACTGTAGAGAGCTGATGCAGATTTTTCCATGGAAATAGTTTTACTGGAATAATTGCACAAAGAAAAAAATATATCTATATATTTTTTATGACCGACTCTCAGGACTTTTTTAAAATTTGAATTTGACACAAGAATATTGAAGATGAGCGACCTTTATACATGAAAACCTACTTGGTTGGGACTATTAAAAATTAAGCCAAGTATGGGTATTTTTTTAATTCCATTAGTCAAACATTAGACTATATCATGAAATTATCCAAGATATTTGTTACTCAGAGGATTTATTTTTTAAAACCTTAAACTCATAGTGATGTGACACTTGAAACAGCAAATTATATATAATATATACATTATATATTATATATATATATAGTTAATACTGATGATATGTAACAAAATTAAAGTTAATGTCTCCTGTCAGTAATATTCAACGTGAATAACCAAGATGTTCAATAAGCTCTCTAGGCCACTATATTAATGTGAATTTTTACTCAAGAGGATACCAGCAAAAGAGTGTAATTAAAAATTCCTTATCTGGGAGCTGAGGGTTCTGAAGGCCTCTGCAGAGTCATAAATGGGCTTCATGGTTTAATGCTCTCCTTGCTTTTTGAATGTTTGGTTTAACAAATTGGTGCAATCTAAAAAAAGTCCATTGAATCTGGCACATGTCTCCTTTGCTTCTTTTTAGTGCAAGTCTAGTAGAGTACATTATAATAATTTTTAATCTTCTCAAAGCATGCTGTTTAGGAAACCTCCTAAAGTACTACTGTAAAAACCTTTTTTTTTCCTAAAAAGAAAATCTATGGGTTTTTTTTGTTTGCAATACAACTATGTAAATGTGGAAAATAGTGATAAATCACCAAGTATTTTGCAGAGCTTTCTTTTGAGAAGGAAACTTTTGTGCCTACCTATATATAATTATAAGTATTTTTATAAGGGAAATGAGTAACAGAGACCTCATTCTTTTTCACTCGGATGTTCCTAGAGCTACCTTGAGAAAAAGGAAAGGATGTTATTAACCACATTTCGAAGGATATTAGTATGTGTTCATTTCAAACTCTCATTTTAGTTTAATTATGTGAAGCATCTTTTAAAGAGGTAAAAACCTTATTTTTGTCCAAAGGCTTTCCTCATTCTGTCTAGAATATGCACTAGTTTGTTTTGCTAGTGAAGATATAAATGTGTTTCACCAATACTGCCCTCTACCAACACGCTGCTACTCAATGTTAAAAATATCTGCCTGTCATGTTAATTCCTTTTAAGGAGCTTAAAAAATGTATATAGTTCTTCCAGGTGCGACAAGGGAATGTATAGTTCTTCATTTTGTGGAAATAAATTAAAGAAAGTTTACAACTTTTCCTTTATCATGTGAATAAAAAGGAATGTAAAATTCACTTTTTTAAACAAAGGTAAACTGAGTGTATAATTATGTCAATTTTATATTTCTCTTCTGTTTTGTGGTGATTGAATGTGGGGAAGATTGACAATGCGAATGTGTCAAAGACTTATACCGTAGGGTGCAATATTAACAATCTTAATATGCAAATTGCTTTGGAAAATGATTTCCTTTTATCTGTAAATCTGAGATTTTATGTAAATATTTTGTTTAAAGAGTAATAAATGCTTTAGTAGTATATCTTGGAAAATAATCATCTTTTCACAGATGTATGAAGCTTTCACAGATTATGAATATAGAAGAAGGCATCTGATGCTTGGATGAGTTCTGTGAAGTATGGTTCAGAAGGATGAGGCTGGAAATCGGAGGGGGAGTTTAGAGTTTCAATGCAGAAGTGAATATACTATAAGACAATGGAGTGGAAGGAGCAATCGCCTTGGAGTCCAAGACCTGTTTATGAACTCCCGGGGTTGCCCTTCTACCGGCATGATTTTGTGTAAGCTGCTAACTCTAGCTGGGATTCCCTCTTCTCTGAGATAAAAGTGATGGTAACAGCTGTGGCTGGCTACCTCCAGGTAAACACAAGGCACTGAAGCAAGTTGGATTGATTTCAAAACACATATTCTTAATGGGATTCAGTAGTCAGCCAAGTGAATGATATATTTGCCAAGAAACAAACAAGTTTATGGCTTCAAATGACACACACCAAAAAATGTCTAAAAACTGAGTGGTACTGTGAGCTCATTAGTAGAAATAAGATGGGAGCAGACCATTCTATGCCACGTGAAACAATGGAATTAAACACACATCTACCATGCACCTGCTGTGTGCAGGCCCTAAGGATAGAAAGATTTTTTTTTAAAAGCCTAGATCATACCTTTATGTTGTAGTAGTCACTAAGCTATTGAGTTAATGCTACGGAGTGTGTGTGAATAGTTGATTATTTTTTTTCATCTCATTTTACAGCCTTCCATTTAACAGCAGATGTTTATCTAAGTGAGGTTTTTTGTTGTAATTAGGTGGCCACAAACTTCAAACATAAAACTATGTATCCTAGTACAATTTATTGAAGGGTAATTCTTATAGCCTAGAGGGCTGGAGAAAGGGAGGTGGAGATGATGCAAGGCTTCAAGTCCCTTTCTCAAGGTGAACCTGCCCCTAGCTACCTGGAAAAACAACTGCAATGTCAGATCAACTTGATGGGGTGCAACAAGCAAGATGACTCCCCAGCTTCCCCTTTTGATATTGGCAAGTTCCCATCTGTGGCATATGTCAGTGATGCTTCACCAGATTTCCTCACTTCCCATGCATTCTAGAGCAAGCTCATAGAGGGGCAAGGTCCATTTCCAGAGTTATGGTTTGGGATCTTTGAGCACTGTAATTGGTTGAGGGGGTAAAGACAGGAGAAAAGAGGATAAAGAATCCAACTCATCTTATGGCAGTGTAGAATGGTGGAAAAAACACTGGATCTTGGGTCAAGGGACATGGGTTGAAATCTAAGCTCTGCTACAGTAGCCTGTGTGACCTCAGGCATTTCCTCATTTATAAAATAAGATTGTAGGTCCCTTCCAGCTCTAAAGCTCTGGTCCTATAATGAAGGCTGGGCAGAGCCAGGGGAAGGAAGGGATTTGTTTTTCTATCCCCAGCTGTAGTATAATGCCTGGTACGTAGTAGGCAATAAATGCTTGTTGATTGATTAAGGAAGACTCAGCGGAGGAAATGGCAACTGAGAGGGAAGAAAGGATTTCAACCAAGAGAAATGAGGGAGGATGTAGAGGTGGGGGAACCCTGGGTGTGGGATACTAAATATAATGTTAAACTTTTTATATTTTGTTTAATTTTGTGGACTATTATTCTTCTTTCTTTTAAAGAATGGCTCTCTTATAAGAGGATAGGAGAATACAGTGAGAATAATAGATGATTTGCTTTTTAAGACCCACAAGATTTGATGTAAAAAAATGTTTTTCTTTTGGGACAGTTTTCCAGGTATGGGCACAGCTTCACTGAGGCAGGAGAAGGCAAGATGAATTTGAAAAGTCCAGTTTGTTTAGAGCAGTTCATAAAGTAAAGTGATGTGCGATCAAGCTAGAAAGATAAAGCTGAGTTGAAATGAAATTGTGGACATCCTTCAATGACTGTCTTAGGAGTCTTGTATTTTAGGCAGTGAGGAGCCACTAATGTTGGAGCTAAAGAACTAAATGATCAGACCTGTGCTTTAGGGACATTAACATCAATGTGGAGGATGAATTGGAGAAGAGAAGAATCTGGATACTTGAACAGTTAGCTATTATAATAATATAGGCAAGAAATCATTAAAAACCTGATCTAAGGTGGTGAAAATTGAGGCAAACAGAGTTAAATGACTTTGCCCATTGTCGCACATCTAGTGGCTGCTGTGTGACCCTGGGCAAGTCACTTAACTCCATTTGCCTCAGTTTCCTCAACTATAAAATTAGCTGTAGAAGGAAATGGCAAACCATTCCAGTATCTTTGCCAAAAAAAAAACCCAAGTGGGGTCATTAAGAGTTGGATATGACTGAAAAAACAATTGAAAACAACAAGGCGATGGGGGTCATGTGAATAGAAAGGAGAGGGATGATGGGAGAAAAAATGGATGGGAATTGGCAAATAATTAGATAAGGGGAAAGAGGGTGGAGTTAAAAATTCTGATGATTTGATTCTGGGTCACTATCAACAGACATAATGCTATGGACAGAAAGAGTTAACTTAGAGGAGGGTCAGGTTTTTTAAAGGGGAAGGAGAATTATGAAACCCTGAAGACCCACATTCTTGTTCATCCTTTGTTTTTGAAGAAGACCAATAACATCACAATAATGGAGTGGATGATGACTGATGTCTTGACTTGGTGTGCATTTTATTTAAGTGAGGCAGAGTTTCACAGTTGTCAGCCTCACTCTGTCTTCTAGAGTCATCGGTGTCCAGTGGTAAGACAGAAGTCAAGAGGAATGGCAATGGTCCAGGATGCAATGGGTGACCTTGGCATCTTCTATGTCTGAACAAGCCCTGAGCGCTCCACAGTGCCTGTTTCAGCTTTTCATGGCTGTTCTCATCTGCCCATTCTACTGGGAGAAGTCTTCATATTCTTGGATAGGCATCCCCCTAATTCACCTAAGGGGGTGAGGCCTATCAGCTATCCTCAACCTTGTTTGGCCCATCTGTCAAAACAACTTTACCAGGGTGCAATCTCTGTGCATACTACAGCTTCTTGGAGCCACAGGTGAGAGGTGACAGGCAGACACTAAAGGTGGATGAGCAGCCCTGAAAGGGCTTGGAAAGCTCCCTCACCAGGGGTACTGGTCCTCCTTGAACACCCAAGTGTGAGTGAAACCTAGCTTAAGTAGCCACTCTCACAGAAATTTTGAACACTAATGTTCTATATTTATTAATAGGCTTACAGAGAATTGGGAAGCATTTAGAGGAGTGAAAATCTTTGGTGGAAGTTTGACTTTAATGTGATTTTAACTGTCACTCTGAGGGAAAAAAAAACACAGTTAAATGTCATTCTTGGTGAAACTAAAACTGAGTTAATTCTTCCTCTGGAGAAAAACAGCTCACATTTTTGGGGGGAGGAGAAATTTTGGTATTGGACAGCTAGGTGGCATAGTAGATAGAGCAACATCAGGCCTGGAGTCAGAAAGACCTGAGTTAAAATCTGACCTCAGACACTAAATATGTGACCCTGGGCAAGTCACTTAACCCTGTTTGCCTCAGTTTCTTCATCTATAAAATGAGCTGGGGAAAGAAATGACAAACACTCCAGTATTTTTGCCAAGAAAACCCCAAATGCGGTCATGAAGAGTCAGAGACAACTGAACTGACCCAGCAACAATGTTGGTGCTAGGCAATTGGCAGTCATTATGGACTAAGGATAATCCTTCCAAGTTTTAGAAGTGGAATGACATGAGCAAATAAGATCTGGGTAGACAATTGTGTAGATGAGAGCAAAATTTAAAAAAACATGTGGCCAAAGTGAACTGGAAGGGGGACTAGGCTAAACCTGCAAATGGGGTAAGTGGTGAGAGAATTCAGACCAATCTTTCCCCTGATTTCCCAGAATATGGAAGTGTGATTGGCTGTAATCAGAATTATAGCCAAAAAGTTTAAATGATTATTCCTTTATTATTTGATGCTGTCAACAAACCTCAGGGCCAGTAACAGTGATGATTATTTTAGCCAGTTCAGTATGTGAGACTAAAAGACGAAAAATAAACGAGATGAGAACAAATTTCCCTGATTTTGTAGAACAACGTGGGGCCTTGAGCTGATTGGAGAGAATTTTGTAATATTATTCATCTCTGTGTAGTTTCAGAACATACTTCTCCTATGTGGCCTTTTGAGTTAAGAGAGATTTTTTGAAAAAATTAACAAAGTGATGAATAAATAGCAGATAGGTATTTGGGGGAGGGGAGGATTGATAGGTTTATCCTCATGGGTACTTGAAAGGTTTGGCTCACATCCAGCCTCACACACGCATACCCCCCAAGGGTTGATCCATGAGTGCTAAGATCCCACCTCTATTTTGAGATTAAACTATGTTGCTTTCACACCTGATCAACCCTATTATTTAGTAAAATATCCTGTCATTGGATTGAAATTTGCATTTGGGGACTGAGTCTGGTATCTATGCTTGAGAACGCAATATTGGCCATATCCTTGCCCCTAAAACAGAAACAGCTATATTCCATTGTAGATTTGCAACAGAGATCACGCTATCCCACCCACCCTCCACAAAATGCAAGCCTGATTTTTTTTTTTTGCAATTTAACTGAGATAAAGCATTGTAAACCATGAAGCACTATAGAAATGTCAGTTGGCTAATTTTTTTTTGTTTTGTTTGTATATACTACATTTAGTCTAGAAGTTGCTATGTTATTCACTAAATGGCAGTCAAAGAGTGCCACCTAGTGAATAGTTCTTACAGTTTGTTCAGGTACAAAAAGTAAAGATTGATGTTACCTGTGGTTAGAAAAATACTCATTTAAAAGATTGTCCTACAATCCAGTAGCAAATGGAATACACGCTCATGGAAATCTCAGTATATTAAAAGCTACTATCTTAGCAGCTATACAAGCAAGACTTGAGGAAATTACAAAATAGCTTCTAAAAGCCCTATCAGAACTTTTATACTTGCTAAAAAAAAATGCTAAATGGCATAAATACTGTTTTTAGAAAATAATTTTAGAAGACTAAAGGGAAATTCATTTTAGATGAAAAATTGATCCAGTAAGAAATGGAAATTGGGACCTCTGTTAAGGAAACATTACAGAAATAAGTAGTTTTTTAAGATCAAGAGGAAGAACAGTTTTCATTTTTGTATTTATATCCCCAAAACCTATCCCAGTATCCTGTAGGGGCTTAACAAATGTTTGTTTAATTGACCTAGATATAAAAATTAAAAGCAAGGTGCATTTAGAATCAATTTTTAGACCTATTCATCTCTTAATGTCTTAAAAGGATAAAAATTGAGGCTATCTGAAACACCAGTGAAGTCAGAAAAAAAGGACGTGTGGTTATAAATTGAACTTATACTTCTCCAGCTTGATTCACAGAACATGCTGGCCTAGATAAAGTATCTGCTGGTTTATCAATGTTCCCACCAGGGTGGCAATTACCTCTAGCTCCCTATCCCCTAGGCCTTCCTATTGATGATACTTAGAGCATCAGTGATGTCTCTCAGCTCTTGATTCTTTCTCCTTTGGTACATGAGGTCATCTACATGAGCTCCAGAGCCTAGGGGTAATGCAACAGAGGCCCCTGCTACCTTATTCAAAACATTTTCGAGTAGTAATTTTAATTTTTTTTCTTTTTTGCCTATCATTGCATAATATGATTTTCTTAGTGTGTTACTGACATACAGGGTATGCCAAAAATCTTAGTGCAATTTTAAACTTTAATAAACTTAAAACTGCACTAAGACTTTTGGGACATGCCCTGTATTTCAAAAGGAGATGTTTTAAAATTAGAAGGACTTGAGGAGTATGATAAAGATGAGAAGAAATCTGAAAAATGTTATTTGAACAACTAAGGATATTTAGCCTAGGGAAGAGAAAACTTAATTCAGACATGCTAAGGAAGTTATATCACAGGAAATGCTGAGAGAGAGAGAGAGAGACAGCAGTTATGGCTGCTAATAGCCGCCTTCGTGATGGTTAGGCTGACTTAGCTATACTGTGAGTTTGTTTTGGGGAAAACGCCAGCAGGGGGGTCAGAGAGGTTTTGGGATGGTGAGGCTCCAGGCTGTGAGATTATGTATGGAATGTTTTACTGCTGTGATAGATAAGATAAATGGCTTGTGGGATATGGTTCTCTGGTATCTGAATAAATGGTTTACTTCTGCCTTCTATGTGGAGAGTCTCATATATTTGTGATACAGAACTACATAGGCGTTTTGACAATTCTCATCTACATTGTTATTATTGCCTTACTGTTATACCAGTTCAGCATGTACACAGCATGGTCAAACTAATAAATTCTATAGGTGCAGCTGGCCACTGTGTCAGAAAGAGAGTTTTGCTAGGGCATGCTGTCCTATTTTGCTAGAGAAAAACTGCTAGGGACAGTGTTTTGAGGCTAGGAAGAGATGTGATTTTGGAACTGGATGTGATTTTGGAACTGGTATCCAAGCACAGGCACCCAGGCACCCCATCAATATGATCACATCCTCCCACAGGTTCACTGTAGGGAGTCCACCTGAGATTCTGGCAGCCCTTTTTATGCTTTCTCTTGACAGTGGGAGGATTCCAGTGGGGAACTTAGCCTGGGTACTAGTTATCCCTCACTCTTGTCATGTGATCAACCATTGTTATGTCCTTTGGCCAGTTAGAGATACCCTAGTTGGTCCTTTTGTTCATTTCTAGTTCTAAGGCTGTGCCTTAATAAAGTGCAAACTGTTGTGAGTCAGAAAACTTGGGTCTTTTGTAACTTGCCAACTTTGTGACCATATCCCTCTTGGGGTTTCAGTGTCCCCATCTGTAAAATGAGGGGTTGGCATAGACAAGCAGTATAGTTTTGAAAGCTACATGCTTCAATTATTATTGATGTTAAAAACAAACTCAACATAATAGAGATTCACAGGTTTATGTACACTCCCCTCTGTTCTACAACATATAGGAAAATGCTGATTTTGATTGAATGTTTAATTTCAGAATTTTAAAAAAAATACATAAGGGTATTGCATCAGATCTCAATGTGCCTTTCTAGTTCTAACATTCTTTTATTTATAATATATGCAAACTGGTTGGCTTCATAAGTGCCAATGATATACCTTGGATACACACTCTAGTGAGTATGGAGTGTGGCCCTGGCTTTCTTAAAGAGAAGACTTCAGTTGTGTTTCATGATGACTCCTGTGGAGTCATTTGTTTCAATTTGGTTAATTTTAATTTTCAGGGAGTTATTTTCTTGGGTAATGTTTTTTCTTTAAAATTTATTAAAACTTTTATTGAAATAAAGCATTCTAGCCCACAATTTTAAAATAATAATAATGTAGACATTACCCTTATTATAAATTCTACATAACCAATTGATTCTCAGAATGCTTTCCTTAAATTTTGCTTAACTTTTTAAAAATGTATTTACTGTTTTATTTTTCCCCAGTTACATGTAAAAATTATTTTTAACGTTTGTTTTTAAAACTTTGAGTTCCAACACTAATGCATTGTTGGTGGAGTTGTGAACTTATCTAACCATTTTGGAGAGCAATTTGGAACTATGCCCAAAGGGCTATAAAATGTGCATACCCTTTGATCCTGCAATATCACTTCTAGGGCTGTATCCCAAAGAGATCAAACAAATGGGAAAAGAACCCACACATACAAAAATATTTATAGCAGCTCTTATTGTGGTAGCAAAGAACTTGAAAGTGAGGGGATACCCATCAATTGGGGAATGGCTGAACAAGTTGTGGCATATGAATTTAATGGAATACTATTGTACTATAAGAAATGATGAGCAAATGAACTTCAGAAAAACCTGGAAAGACTTATATGAACTGATGCTGAGTGAGGGGAGCAGAACCAGGAGAACATTGTACACAGTTACAGCCACATTGTGCAATGACTAACTTTGATAGTCTTGGCTCTTCTCAGCAATGCAAGTTTCTAAAACAATTCCAAAAGGCTCATGATGGAAAATGCTATCCACATCCAGAGAAAGAATTACAGAGTCTGAATGCAGATAGAAGAAGCATACTATTTGCTCTCTCTTTTTTTTGTTTTGCTTTTTTTTGTTTCTTCTTTCTTATGGTTCATTCCATTGTTTATAATTCTTCTTTGTAACATGATTAATGTGAAAATATGTTTAATGTGAATGTAAATGTAGAGCCTATATCAGATTGCATGCCATCTTGGGGAGAGGGGAAGGAAGGCAGGGTGAGAAAATTTGGAACTCAAAAGCTTGTGGACTGAATGTTGTAAACTAAAATATATTTTTTTAAAAAGACAATAAAAAAACTTTGAATTCCAAATTCTCTTCTTCCCTCTCTCCCCACTGCCCTCATTGAGAAGGCAAGCAATTTAATATAGATTATACATCTATAGTCATGCAAAACATTTCCATAATAGTCATGTTGTGAAAGAAAACATAGATTGGGTAGGGTTTTGAACCTCCTATTCCAAGCTCTTTCTGTAACTTTCTTCTATATCTTTCTATTTTAATCAGCCTCATTTCTTTTCCCATTTTGTTGTCTACCACTCTCATTTGCTTTTTTTATTTTAGAAAAATGTAATATTTTTAGATAGTATTTTATTTTTCCCCAGTTATGTATCAAGAAAAATTTTTAAGCATTCACTTTTACAAGTTTTTGAGTTCCAATTTTTCTCCCTCCCTCCCCTTCCCTCTCCTAAAAATGGTAGGCAGTTTGATATAGTTTATACATGTGTTGTTGATGGGGTACAGGCTCCGGGAGCCCCCTTGAACTCTCCTTGAATCTTCCCACTTGATCTGGCCTTTGCCTAAGGCCATAAGCTTTTCATTATCTTCGGCCCAAATCTCTACCTAGCCTAGCCCTCTATTGTCCAGATACTTCCCACCCTAGATCTTATCAAAATATCTATGACCAAATCTGTTATCCTTAAACTAGCCTAAGCCCTACAGTGTCTGTTATCTCCACACTGCTTCTGGCAGCTTCCTACCCTGAATCCCATTCCTGGAGTCTGACCTCACCCTAGTCACCCCAGTCCCATCCTTAGACTCCTTCTCAAGACCCTCCCTAAACCCCTCCTCCCATCACTCCAGAACCATCCCTAGATCCCTCCCATAGCCTTTCTGTATGTAAGATCCATCTTGTCTCCATGAAGGTGCTCAGAATCTGGCCTGCTTGTTAGAATGGTGAGATTTCTTAAGATCTACCCAGTATGTCAAACCTTTAATAAACTTTGTTTTTCTTTGGCTGTGAGAAGGCTTGGGTTGAATTCATTCAGCAGGATCCGGTGTGTCAGTATTTTGGAATCTCGAGCACCCCTAATCTCATCATATGGTTCCCTAAACGTCATCACTATCATGTACAAATATATTGTGAAAGAAACAGATCAAAAGGAAAAAAAGAACCATGAGAAAGAATAAAGTAAGTGAAAAAATATGCTTCAATCTGCATCAGAGTCCCTCAGTTCTTCATCTGGATATTGATAGCATTTTCCTTCAGGAGTTCTTTGAACTTCTCTTTGTGTTGCTGAGAAGAACTGAGTCATTCATAGTTGATCATCACACAATGTTGGTGATACTGTGTACAATGTCTTCCTGGTTCTATTCATTTCACTTTGCATCAATTCATAGAAGTCTTTCCAGGTTTTTTTTAATTCTGCCTGTTCATCATTTCTTATTGCACAATAGTACATTCATATACCACAGCTTGTTAAGCCATTCCCCAATTGACAGTCATCCCCTCAATTTCCAATATTTTGCCACCACAAATGGGGCTGCTATAAATATTTTTGCACACGTAAGTCTGAAATATGTTTAGTATTGATATTGCTTCATTGTCTGTGGTATTTTTTAGCAAGATGTGGTATCTTTCCTTATCTCTTTTAAATAAGTCTATTTTTACTTGTACTTTGTCTGAGATCAGGATTGCTACCCCTGCTTTTTTTTTACCTCAGCTGAAGTATAATAGATTCTGCTCCAGCTCATTACCTTTACTATCTGTGTGCCTGTCTGCTTTGAGTGTGTTTCTTGTAGACATATTGTAGGATTCTGGTTTTTTATTCACTCTGCTAACCACTTCCATTTTGTAGAAGAGTTCATCCCATTCACATTACAGTTATGATTACTACCTGTTTATTTCCCTCCATTCTATTCTTCTGTCTGTCCTCTCTCTCCTTTCACCCTTTCCCTCCTCACCAGTGTTTTGCTTCTTTCTACCACCTCCCCTGATCTGACCTCCCTTCTGTCAGTCCCCAGCCCATACTTTACTTGATCTCCTTCCCTCCTACTTTGCTGTTGAGTAAGATAGATTTCTATACTCAACTGATTGTGTATATGATTCTCTCTTTGAGCCAATACAAATGAAAGTAAGGTTCAAGCAATGCTCAGCTCACTGCCCACTCTCCCATCTTCCCTTCCACTGTAATAGGTCTTTTGCGCCTCTTCATGGGAAATAATTTACCCCATTCTACCTCTCCCTTCCTTCTGCATCTGATGTATTCCTCTTTCTCATCCCTTATTTTTTTGTATGTCATTCCCTCAAATTCACCTTATACCCATACCTTCTGTCTATGTATATTCCTCCTAGCTATACTATTAGTGATAACAATTTTTAAGAATTACAAGTATCATCTTCCTATTTAGGGATGTAAATAGTTTAGCTCTACAGAATCCTTTATGTTTTCTTTTCCCTTTACCTGTTTATGCTTCTCTTGGGTTTTGATATTAGAGGTCGGATTTTTGGGTTAGTTCTGGTCTTCTCCTTATGAAACCTTGAAATCCTTCTATTTCATTGAATGACCATTTGTTGCAACAATGCGGCTAGCAGCTGTTGTGGGGGTGAAAGACCAACACAAGCTCAACAATAAGAATGCTGCCAGCACAGGTTCTTTTGATCTGCTTTACTAAGGGAAGTAACATTAAGGGCTTAACAATCTTACTTTAATCCATCATATACATATAAATTCACTTAGTTCAGGAGGAAAAGCCAGGAACCTGAACTTCAGAGCAAATGCAAACAAGTTACAAACATACACAATATAAACAGACCAGATCACAATTCATAGTTACCAAGAGACCATCAACATCTGGATTGACAAGCAGGGGAGCTCTTAACAACGGCTGGCCCAGAGTCACACGCCACTCCTCCTATGGCTCAGAGCCCCAAGCAAACAACTCTGTTCTCTCTTTTTGTACAATATTTAGACATCATCAAATGTCATCTGAGCAACCAGAGCTTAGGCTCCTACTATTGGCTCTGGTCTTAGCAACTCCCCTTAGGGCCCTGGGGGCTTCCTGACTCTCTCAAACTAGCAAAATAGTTTGCTAACCAGTCTGGGGCTTTGCACCTAATAGTAAAAGGGCTTGGGCCTGAGCTTTAGCACCTAGTAAGACTCAATCAAAGAGACTTAATTAATTTATCATTCTAAAACAGTAAAAAAAAAAAATCCCACCTTAATTACCAATATGCCATTTTTTTCCCTTGATGCATTATACTTAATTTTGCCAGGTAGGTGATTCTCGGTTGTAGTCCTAGCTCCTTTGCCTTCCAGAATATCATGTTCCATGTCCTCCAATCCATTAATGTTGCAGCTGCCAAGTTCTGAGTAATCCTGATTGTGATTCCCCAATATTTGAATTGTTTCTTTCTAGCCACTTATAGTAATTTTTCCTTGCTCTGATAGCTCTGTAATTTGACTTGGAGTTTTCCTTGGAGTTTTTATTTTGGGATCTCTTTCCCAAGGTGATTGGTGGATGCTTTCAATGCCTATTTTGTCCCATGGTTCCAGGACATCAGGGCAGTTTTCCTTGATAATTTTTCTAAAGATGCTATCCAGGTCCTCCTTTTGATTATGGCTTTCAGGTAGTCCAATGATTCTGATATTGTCTCTCCTGGATCTATTTTCCAGGTCAGCTTTTTTTCCCATGAGGTATTTTACATTTTCATCTGTTTTTTTCATTCTTTTGAATTTGTTTGATTGATTCTTGATGTCTCATAGAGTCACTAGCTTTGACTTGCCCAATTATAACTTCTAAAGTGTTGTTTTCCTCAGTTATTTTTTGTGCTCTTTTCTATTTGACCAATTGTACTCTTTAAGGAGTTGTTTCCTTCAGTGGATTTTTGTATCTCTTTTTCCATTTGGCCAATTCTACTTTTTAAGCAATTTTCCAAGCTATTGACCCCTTTTCCCCCCATAATTCTCTTGTATCATTCTCATTTCTTTTCCCATTTTTCCTTCAAACTCTCATATGATTCTTAAGCTCCTTTTTGAGCTCTTCCATGAGTTCTTTCTGGCATTGAGACCACTTCTGGTTTTTCTTTGGGGTTTTGCCCATAGGTGTTTTGACGTTGTTATCCTCTTCTGAGTTTCTGTCTTGGTCTTCCCTGTCACCATAATAACTTTCTATGGTCAGATTCTTTTTTGTTGTTTTTTGCTCATGGAGAAGGCGGTGGGACAGCTTTTACCTTTCTTTTAAATTTGAGCTCTGTACCCAGGGTGAAAGGGGCACTATCTCTGGTTTCTTGTGCCAGTGGCTACAGGCCCTAGCTCTTTACCTGGTATTGCATTTATGTTGCCCTAAGGCCCCTGGGGGACCCTTATATCTGGTGTTGTGGTGTTGTGTGTTATATCTGAGGGAGTGGGCTGGGGGGAGGGGGTGGCTAGTGCTGCTGGAAGCTATAGGGCTCTGGCAGCTTACCTGGTGCTGAGCTCAGGTCCTGGTGGTGGTGTCTGGCATGTGCTGAGGCCCAGTATGTTGTTTCTGTGTTTCCTTGGGGCTACACTGAAGTATGTTGAGGTCTGGTCACTGGAGGATGCCTGTTTGTCTGGGGCTCCCATTTGCTTTTTTAAGCAAATCCTTTAACTCCTTTTTAAAACCTCTTGCTTTTTCTCCTCCAGGAATTCTGGCTGGACTTGTACCAAGCTCCATTTTAGTTTGAGTTTTAGTTTTTGAGTCATTCCATTCTTCTAAGTTTGTGTCTTGAGCTTCTCTGTTACCACAACAGCTTTTTTTTTTCTTTTTTGGTGGGATTCTTTTTTTGTTTGCTCATTCTTGGACTGGGCTCTATGCATTTTTAGAGATATTCTCTGGGCTCAGCATCTGTCCTGTTGGGTACTTCTGCTGCTTTCTTAGAATGTTGAACTTTTTGTTATTCCAGAATCTAAGAGAGAGCACAGGCCAGGGACCTACAAGTCCCTAGTGCTCCCATCTAGAGTGAAATCTGTTCACTGTCTTTCTGGCCTCAGCTCTGCAAATTCCTGACTCAAATTTGAGTCTCCTGACTTGCCTCTGGTTAGGAGTTTCAGTAGACTATCGATGGACTCAGCCACTATTACCCTGCTGGAAGGCTCTGTGGATTCACAGCAACTGAACTGAAGGTTCCCCTTGGGTTTGAGGTTCTTGCCCTGGTTATTCCAATGCAGGCTTCAGCCTAGAGCTCCTGGGATCAGAATCACACAGTTTCCTTTTGCTTCTGAACTTGTTCCTTGATAAGTACTAACTTGTGTCCCTAGTTGTGACCATTCCTCTCTAACGACCATAAGGGTGCAAATCTCCTCCTCGGTCCACTCTAGATCTGTAACTCAGAATTAGGTAGTGAGAGACAGGGCTGGCAGATGGCACCAAGTGCTACACCCTGTGCTAGGTTAGGGATTTTCCTGGGACTTCTTGTCCCTGTACATCCTGCCCTTATACCAGCTCTTGGCCCTCTTTCAATCCCTGGGCACACCCCATCTACATTCCACAGACCTCTCTCTTTTTTTCCCTAAGCCAACCTGGTCTGGAAAATGACTCACTATTGTTTTCCCCCACCTTGGATTTCCCAATCAGAATTCAGTTTGGTGCATTTTCTAGATGTTTATGTAGAAGGTATGGTAAGGAAGCTGGGCTGTACTTCCTCTTTTTACTCTGCCATCTTGACTTCCTCTGAGAGTATTTCATAAAGGAATATTCCAGTTACAAAGGCCAGAATTAGTTAATTTCCACATCACTCAGGCAGTTACATCTAAGATGGCTTCAGTATTAAGATGTACAGAAAGATATGTTGTCTTCTCCCCCCTCATTTTAATTTAATTTTTTTAAAGCACAAAGACTTTAAATTTTCTTTCTGTTCCAAATTTTCTACCTCCCCAGACATTAAGAAACAAGAAAAATGAAACCCATTACAAATATATATATATATATATATATATATATATATATATATATAGTCATAAAAGAAAATCTCTGCATTAGCCAATTTTTTTAATGCAGGAAAAAGAAGGAGGAAAAAAAATATGCTTCAGTCTACATTTTGAGTCCATCAGTTTTTTGTCTAGAGGTGGATAGCATGTTCCATCATGAGTTCTTTGGAATTGTGAAGGGTCATTGTGTTGATCACATTAACCAAGTCTTCCAAAGTTGATTGTCTTTACAATATTCTAATGCTGTCTAGATTGTTCTCCTACTTCTGCTGGCTTCACTATGCATCAGTTCATACAAGTCTGCCCAGGTTTTTCTGAAACCAACTCCTTCATCATTTCTTACAGCACAATAGGGTTCTATTATATTCATATACCATGACTAGGCTAGACAATCCTCAAATGCTGGGCATCCCCTCAATTCCCTCGATCCCCTCAAAGTTTCCAATTCTTTGCTACCATAAAAAGAGCTGCTATAAGCATTTTTACAAATGGGGTCCTTTCCCTTTTTCTTTGATCTAAAAGAGAAATACAGTTATCCCTTGTACATTATGGCTTTCCCCATTGTAGTTTCAATATATTGAGGGCTGGCATAAGAAATTAAATGGAAATTCGGGAGGAGTTTTGTGGAAGCCACAGACAACACACAAAAGCCAGCGGATGACACAGAAAAAAAGTTTATAAACTCAGAAATGCATAAGATATGTGTATAGAATTGCATAATATCAACATATTTTACCTCTTAATACCATAATAATTTGGAATTATCTGGTACAAAGGGAGGAACAAAATATTTTACATGGATTTTCCAGATCACTGGGGTTCTGTGCCCCTAATCCCTACCTCCCACTCCCCCACCCCACCATATGGAAGGGATAACTGTAATCTTACAAGAAATTCAAGGTATAAAGGATTTTACCTCAAAACAACAATCTTGAAAGACACTTTTCCTTTATTTGTGAGCTTGCAGAAGGTGACTAAAAATTCTAATATGAATTAGAATTTCACTAGGCAGTGAAAAACCGATTCAATTTCTAATTACTGTATGTAACCATTATCATATAACAGGAGTGGAGGAAACAGATATTCCTTCTGCTCCTTAACTGTCTTTACAAGGTGAAGATCCTCTTGAGAGTCAAAGGAAAATAAGGATATCCTAGAACCTCTGTTTTTGTTTTAATTTTTTCACAGTAATTTTAAAAATCAGGTTTCTGATACTAAAGCTCAACAGTATTACAGTCTAGTATTTCGCATCAGGAATCAATTCTCTCTGGTGGCAAGATCAGCCTGTAGAATAGAGGTCAATTTATCAACCAGGAGGGAGTCTTCTTGCAGTTTCAATATAAAATAGCTTTGCAGAACCAAGCTGAGAGATAAATAAGTCTTCCTGTGGAAATCCTATAAGAAATTTATAGTTTTTCATTCCTGCCAGTGTTCTTCCTACCCTTGGCCTCTTAATTTAAGCTTTGTGTTACAAAGAGCAGATCTGGGGGTTCACTAATAGCTTTATAATAGCAAGCACCACTTCTAACAAGAGAGTTTTTACTTTATTCTGTGGAAAATTTAATGAAAAACTTGTTTCATCTGAATCATAGAACCTCTGCCAAAGTCCTGATAAGAAGTTGGACTAGGTCTGTAGGCCAGACCTGATCAGGCCAATTTAGACTGTCAGTTTTAGAATTGTAATGAAAAACACTCATAGAACATGTGACAGTTAACAAAAATGGATTTATTTAGCCATAGTAGGGAAAGGATATTCAGCAAAAATTCTACAATTTAGTTGAGTGTAACAACTCCTGCCTCCTCCTAGTCTGGCTTTTGAGCTTAGACCACCATGAATCTAGAGCCTTGATCCCCTGAGCCAATTTCAAAGATATCTCAAAGATAGCTTCAATACCTTTTAAGGAAATGCTAGCCTACCCTACAAGGCAGACATTGCTCCTATCACAGAAGGACCACAGAATTTATTGGAATCCTGTCCCTAATATGACTGGGTTACTTTTGCAGAAAAATTGGTAAAGGGGAGGCAACTTTTTCAAGAAATTTATTTGTGATGGGGAGGAGAGAAGTACGATAATCTATAGTTAAGGAAAGTCTTTTCTCAGGACTGGGTAGAGTACTCGTCGGTCTGAGCATCTTGAAAGTGGATGAGGAGAAAGACTTGCATGAAATAATTTAAGAGTGAAATGAGCAGAGCCAAGAGAACATTGTACACAGTAACAGCAATATTGTTCCAAGAACAACTTTGAACAACTAAGTCATTTTGAGTATTATAAATACCCCAACCAATTACAAAGGACCTATGAAGGAAGATGATATCCACATCCAAATGAAGGGCAGATAAACAGAAGTATGTATAATATAGTTTTACATGCACACACACACACACACATTTTTGTGTCTAATGTCAACTTTTTCTAGGGCAGGTGAGGAGGAAAAAAGTATACAGCAGAAAACAAGGAAGCACAGAAAAGCAGGGTAGCTTTGAAAATGATGTATGGTATTTGTTACGTAGCTTTCAAAAAAAAAGTAAACCGTGAAATGGAGGGGAAAAAAGAGATAAAGTAGATGAGGAGCTAGAGAGAAAGAAGAGATCCAGAGAAGAGAAAGAAGGTAATTCCTGGAGGAAGGTCTTAAGTACTATCTTTCGGTGTTTGTAGGGGATTTTCCCTTTAAATGAAAAGGAGATTTGATGAGCTATGGTAAATAGGTTAATAACCACTCAAGGCTTTTCATTTATTGCTTTATATATTGGAATAACTTGAATCTATAAGATGAGCCAATAGGGAATTGTAGGGGTAGAGGTGGAGGGAGCTAAAGTAGGCCCTACCACACAAGAGGATGAAAACAAAAGTAGAATAACATTAGTAAGAAGTAGAACACGTCTTACTTTGAGACAAGAGGAAGGAAGGAATTAAGAAGTCCTGCTTTCTATCATCTGTTATCATTGTCCAATTCACACCAACCACTAAGATTTATTTTTTGTCTTGCCCCCCCCAAATAGCTTTAAAAACATATTTTCTTAGCTAGAAAACAATTTTTCCATCCAGTGTTTCTGATAAAGACCTCATTTCTCAAATATATAGAGAATTGAGTCAAATTTATAATAATACAAGTCCTTCCCTAATTGATAAATGGTCAAAGCATATGAACAGACAAATTTTCAGATGAAGAAATTAAAGCTATCTTTATGTTATGAAAAAAGCTCAAAATCACTATTAATTAAAGAAATGCAAATTAAAACAATTCTGAGGTACCACCTCCTACCTATCAGATTGGCTAATATGACAGAAAAGGAAAATTACAAATGTTGGACGAGATGTGGGGAAATTGGGACACTAACGCATTGTTGGTGGAGTTGTGAACTGATTCAATCATTCTGGAGAGCAATTTGGAACTATGCCCAAAGGGCAATCAATGCGCATATCCTATGATCCAGCAATACCTTTACTAGGTCTGTTTCCCAAAGAGATCATCAAAAAGAGAAAAGGACCCACATGTACAAAAATATTTATGGCAGTTTTTTTTTTTTTGTGTGACGGCAAAGAATTGGAAATTGAAGGAATGCCCATCAATTGGGGAATGGCTAAACAAATTGTGGTATATGAATGTAATGGAATACTATTGTACTATAAGAAAAGATTAGCAGGTGGATTTTAGAAAAACCTAGGAAGACTTAAATGATGCTGAGTGAAGCGAGCAGAACCAGGAGAACATTGTACCCAGTTAACAGCAACATTGTGCAATGATCAACTATGATAGATTTATCACTTCTCTGTAATATAATGATCCAAAACAGTTCCAAAAGACTCATGATGAGTCTCATCCAGAGGAAGAACTATGGAGTCTGAATGTGGATCAAAGCATACTTTTTCCTTTTTTTGTTTTTTTGTCTTTTCTTTCTCATAGTTATCCCCTTTTGTCATGATTCTTCTTTCACAACATGACTAATGTGAAAATGTGTTTAACATGATTATTTGTATAACCTATAGCTGTCTTGGGGAGGGGAGAAGGGAAGGAAGGAAAAAATTTGGAACTCAAAATCATAAAAAACGAAAGTTAAAAACTATCTTTACATGTAATTGGAAAAACTAAAATACTATTTTTTAAAAAACCAGTCTTTTTTGTCCTTTAAACCATTCAAAAGCCCGGTTAATTTTGAATATTAGCTTTCCTAAACTTTTTCTTACAGGAGTATTCCCCTCGTTTATATTTATTTTCAGTTATGCTGGTTTCATCTTTTGTACATGTTCTTTAAAAATCCACACATAACTATAATTCTCCCGGTGAAATTACATAATTGCTTTTAGCGCTCTCTGTCTCTGTCTCTGTGTGTATGTGTGTGTCTGTCTCTGTCTCTCTTTTTTCTTCCACATTGGAATCATTTGCCTTTCTTCTAAGACTTGAACCAGTTTGCCTTTTCTGGTCTCAGGTCATACCTGTATTTTCTCTTGTACTTTCTGATATATCTTCTCCCAAAATTTAAGGTAGAAGCTGTGCCTGGTGTTCCTCTCCTTTTCTATGATGAATTATAAGATAACATAATCACTTTTTTTGAGGTTCCTATTGTTTCCACTTAATAGTCAGCTCCTCCTGTTTTGTCAGATCCTTTCTTCGCTTTCTCTACCTTCTGAAAGATAAAATTATCAGGAAGGCAAGGCAAGAATATATTAGGTGCTCTGATTTTTTTCTTTTTTTACAAAAAGTCCTCCAGCATATGTCTGGATTGCTGAAATCTCCTGTCTCTACTATAATCTGCTTCAGTATCAGGCTTGTGATTTGCATAAGGAACTCATTATCCATTTCCTCCATCTGGTGGGGTTGGTCTATAGTGTATACCCACCATGAAATCATTCCTGTTTCTCCCTTCTTTGATCCTCACTCAAATGTTCTCATGCTGATGCCAGATTTATTTTATTTAGGCATAGATATGAACATATTCATTTCCTCAAAATCCTTCAGCCATTTTCCATCACATATCAAGTTAAGTCATTAAACATATCTGTGATTCACTGTGTATTGGGAATCAAGATGGGCTCTTAGCACGTATTCAACCAAGTGCCCTTGAAGAGTTTGGCCTTTGTTTCCTTGATTAAATTAGGAGTCCTTGATGACCTCCTTGCCTCAAGGGAAAGGCTAGTTTACATGGGTTTGAGTGACATGTTTGTGACATCAGAGGCTTTTAGACCAAATGGGTTTAAATCATCATGTGGGTGAGTCACATGTGTGACTCACCTTTGACCCTGAACAAGATATATAAATCCAGAGGTTGGCTTTTTCTTTTGGAGCTCTGAGCTACAGCAGGAGTGGTGCATGACTCTAGGCCAGCCGTTGCTATGAGCTCCCCAGCTTTGATGTTGATGCTTCTCTGGTAACTGTATATTGTGACTTTGTCAGACAGAAATCTATCTGTTGATTTGTGTTTATTTGCTCTATTTGTATTTGCTCTGAAGCTCAGGGTGCTGGCTTTTCCCCCTGAGCTGAGTGAATGATATTTGTATGTTGGATTAAAGTAAGATTATTAACCCCTTAACATTGCTTTCCTTAGCAAAGCAGATCAAAAGAACCTGGGCTTGCAGCGTTCTTGTTGTTGGGCTCGTGTTATTTTTTCACCCCCACAGCAGCTGCTAGCTGAATTATTGAAACACACTGTCCTCATTGATAAGATGATCTCCAAGCACTGTTATGGCCCTAAATCAATCCTATGATCCTAAAGTGAAACACGTATGCTGGATGATAATGTGTTTCAGAATTTAGAAATAATTGAACTACAAGAGTATGACTGATAAATCAATGTCAGCCTAGAATGAGGGCTGTGCCTGGCTCTCTTGGTTATTTGTATCAATAACTTAGATAAAGACATAAATAGCATGCTTATGAAATATTTGCATGACAGGAAGCTGGGACAAACATGTTGGATGTCAGAACTGAGATCCTCAAAGACTTTGATAGATTAAAGCAATAAACCACATTTAATAAGATGAAAATGAACAGGGACAAACATAAGGTCTTGCACTTATAATTTTTTTATTGAACAAATACATCTGTTCATATGAAAATACCTGGGGGATTTTAATAAACTGCAAGCTTAATATGAGTTGAAAAGGCTGTGTGGCATCCAAAACACCTAAATTGATCTTAATACTTATAAGGCTCCCCTCATGAATTTGTACTTTTTAAAAAAAATACTCCAAGAGTCTCACGAAATTGGGATATTTTAGCTTTGACAACAAAGTCTTGGCAGATTAGACTCAATAACCCACACTCATAGGTTTTTCTTTGAAAAAATTTGAAAATTTACAGGAGTATAAATTTAATAAGTATAAAACAAAATATGCATTGATTATAAACTAGAGAAATTTTAGTTTAGACAGGTATAATAATGATTCATTGATATGAGGATTAGCTCAATCAGATAATTGTGAATTTAATTTTTATAATTGTTTTACTTTTTTAAAATTACTATTTTCTTTTTAATATTACCTTCATTTATAAATATCTCTCTTTTCATCTATCACCACTGGAGCCATCCCTTCCACTAAAGAATAAAAGAGTAGGAGGAAAAATGTGTATCAGCGAAACTAATCAACATATCAATTGAGTCTGACAGTTTATTCAGTGTTATGCAGGTCTCCCAATGCAAACTGGGCCATCTCCAGTTGTCCTGGTGAATATCAGGCCACTGGACCCAGATGGCTCTGGAGGAGAAAGTGAGGCTGGTGACCTTGCACAGCCCTCCCTCACTCAAATCAAAGTCAACTGCAAGTCACGTCATCATCTCCCTGATGTCATGATCCTCTTTGAGAATGAAGAACAAACACAGCAATAACAACAACCACCGTAATCTAATACTTCTGGGAGGAAGGTACATTTTCTCTTTTCACCTCTGGGACCAGTCTGCTAAAAAATGAAAATAAAACTCATTATTTCTATCTTCACAACCTTCCTCATACATGTCCTCTTCACTCACATGGCCATCAACAACACTAGTTCAGGACCTCATCACCTCTTGCCAGGACTATTACAATAGCCTTCTACTTGGTCTTCCTGTTTTGGGTTCTTTCCCATTCCAATCTGTCCTTCATTTATCCGCCAAGATGGTTTTTCTAAAGTCTGAACCTATAGTAGTTACTTCCAGAGGGGTTCCAGTGTTTCCTTGGAGTGAGGCTGGTAAAAAGAGGAAGGCCTAGAGATACTTAGTTGGGGAATTGGGGTATATGGGATGTTCATGGAGGACTAGCACCTCTGGTGTGACGCCTTGGTGAGCCCACCCTCATCCAATTTAGTGTCCACCTATGGCTCCAAGAAGTTGGTCAAATAGGGGCCCTGACATCAAATGGTAGCTGTGTGAGCGATACAAGGGAACATATGCAAGAAAAGTTGTGGACACGGAAACAAGATTTGTAAACTGGATTTGTAAGTGAGAGTGAACTTGAGTGACTGGAAGGCTCTCGATGCATTCAGCAAGAGTAGAGACGTTTCAAAGATGGGGTAGGTGAAGAGATTTTGTTCAGTTTTTTTTTCAGCCATGCCTGACTCTTTGTGACCCCATTTATGGATTTCTTGGCAAAAGTACTAAAGTGATTTGCCATTTCCTTCTCTAGCTCATTTTTATTGATGAGGAAATTGAGGCACACAGGGCCAAGTGACTTGCCCAGGGTCACACAGCTGGTAAGTCTCTGAGGCCAGATTCGAACTCACAAAGATGCATCTCCCTGACACTAGGCTACCTAGTGCCACCTAGCTAGATAAAAAATTCAATTTTGAGCATATGATGTTTGAGCTGTTTATTGTTTGTCCAGTTTGAAATATGCAATATATGGCTCACGATGCAGCCCTGGAGCTCAGGAGAGCTGTAGGATGGAATATGTAGATCTGGGAGTCATCTGCACAGAGATGGTAATTGAATCCATGTATGCTGAGGGAGAGCATAGAGGAAAAAGAGAAGAGGGCCCAGGACATAACCTTGGAGTACACCCATGGTCAGGGGCATAACATGAATGATCAGTCAGTAAAGGAGACAGAGAAGGAGAACCATTAATGAACAGTATTCCAAAAACCTGTAGAGAAAAATGTATGGGGGAAAAGAGAGTCATAAATGCAGTAAATGCTATAGACAGGATAGGAAGGATAAAGACTGAGAAGAAGCCATTAGATTTGGCAATTAAGCAATCATTGGTAATTTTGGAGAGAGAAGTTTCAGTTGAATGATATCAAAATCCAGATTGCAAAAGGTTTAGAAGAGAATAAAGAGGAATTACAGGTCTCGATATGGACAGCCTTTTCCTTTTCAAGGAATTGTCTGAGAAGATTTGAGCTGAGAGAGTTGGATGAGGTAGTGCTGTGAAAGCCTAAGGATAAAAAAGGTTTGGAAAACCTGCTGTGAAGAATGAGATAGAGAATCAGTTAGGTCTGGGAAAACTGGTATGAACAGATGCAAAATGAAGGGGACAGAACCAGGAGAAACAACTTGGAAAAACTTAAGCACTCTGATCAATGATAATGACCAGACACAATCCCAGAGGTAATGCCCATTCAGTGAATAGGCCTCCTTAAGAAGTTAATCAAGGGGTGGCCCCTTTAATCAAAACTCAAAAAAAAAAAAATCAAACTGGGAGGGGAAGACCCTCAGGGTTCCTGGACAAAAGAGAAACTATTACTATGTAGTATTTACATTCTCTCTGTGCTAGGTGGGCAGGGACCTATTGTCCAATCTATGAGCTCCAGAGTGAATTGGGTTTAAGGCTTGGTTTTTGAGAAAGAAATCTAGCCAGTAAACCCAGTTATAATCTCCAGGCAGTATCTTAGGTATGCTCTTTGGTACCCTTTCTCTCCCCTTTTGAACATCCCTATATGTCTGTTTTCATTAGAATATAAGCTCCTAGAGGGCAAGAATTATTTTTTTTCATTGTATTTGTCTGCCCAATGCCTAGCACAATGCTTGCCACATAGTAAAGGCTTAAAAAACACTTTCTTCTATTTATGGACGTAACTCCCAGATTTAGAATCCTGCCTTCTCCCTTGAGTCAGGCCCATATTTCTTCTAGCTGCCTGCTGGACAAATCGATCCAGATGTCTTGTTGGAATCTCAAACTCAATATGTATCAAACTGAGCTCATCATCTTGCTCCCCAAACCTACCCTTCTACCTAATTTACCTATTTTGTTAATATTGCTACAGGGACCATCACCAGGCATCCTGACCTATGTCTTGCTGCTAGACCCTGATGGCTCTGGAGGTGAGAGTGAGGCTGATATTTTGCACAGATCTACCTTACTTAAATCCAATTCACTGGAAAGGCAAGATATCATCCTCCTGATGTCATTGATCCTCTTCAAGAACCAAGGATGAACAGATTCAAACAACAGACATCACTACCATCCTCCCAGTCATGTAGGCTTGAAACTTTGAAGTCATCCTCCCTCCCCATCTCCCTCATACCCAACTAAATCACAAGACCTGTCATTTGCCCTATAGTGTCCCTAACATTTGTCCCTTCCTTTTCTCTCTTGACTTTATCAGTTAATGGTAAATCATTTCTAGTTTTTGGGAAGGTAGACACTTTTTATTAGGCAAATGTACCGTTTACCTGTCAACCCAAATTAACTAGAAGGCAGAGAACATAGCAAAACTATAATCTTTAGTCAGGACAAGTTGTTGCCACTGGAGTTCCACAAAGTAGCAAGTACTGGAGAGCCCAAAGGGAGGGGCTAACACTGGGTTTTTATAAAGTATTTGGGCCTAGGAAGAGGGGCTGCAGGTACAAGGGGTTGGGACATTCTATGGTTTTACAAGATAGGTTGTTTTGTGTAACTACTGATAAAGTCCAAGGTGAAAACTTGGGAATTTGGGAGAGGAGAATTTGGGACATTTGAAAAAACAATCTAAGGCTGAGAGTGGTAATATCTGGTCAGCCTGAGGCAATTCATGTCTCTGGGAATGGGGACAAGGTCAGTCACCTGCCTTTGACAGATATATTGCTCTGATGTGCTAGAAAAATGAGAAAATCTTAAAAGATGAAATTTAATAAAGATAAATATAAAGGTCTACAGTTAGATTAGATAAATCAACTTCATAAGTATAGGGTAGGGGATGCCTGGCTAGACTGGAGTTCTTACAAAAAAGATGAGAGGGGAAAGGTCAGTTCATTGTCTACAAGTCCACTACAATGCAACTATGTAGCCAAATAATAATAATACTATTTTAAGACCTTGTTAAGAGAGACATAGTGTTTTTTTTGTTTTTTTTTTTGGAGAGAGGAAGGCAGGGCAATTGGTATTAAGTGACTTGCCCAAGGTAATACAACTAGTGTGTCAAGTGTCTGAGGCTGGATTTGAACTCAGGTCCTCCCGATTCCAGGGTGGGTGCTCGAGACATAGTGTTATGAAAGATGGTGATAATCCTGCTGTACTCTAGCCTGGTTAAACCACATCTGGAATATTGTGTCCAATCCTGTGTGATACATGAATGAAAGTGTCATCTGTGTCCCAAAGTCCACTGGCACAGGATGGAGATCAATGCCCTGAACCTGTGTGAGGGGCAGGGTGGTGTTGGTGACTGCAGAGAGAGGAAAACTCCAGACCCTTCAGGTTCCTGAGTCTCTTCAGATTCTCTCTTCAGGATCTGCGGTCACTTGAGGAACTTCTGAATTCCAGCTTTGAGAGAGAAGATGGACCATGAGGATCTCACCTCAGGTTGCTGAAGAAAGAGACTCTGGGAAGAAGTCAACATGAGAGGAGTTGGCAGTGCTCATCATGTCCCTATACCCAGTTTGCTACAATGGAGGCCTCAGTGAATTTCCCTTTGGGTGAGATGTGGGACTCTCTTGGTTGGGTCAGTAACTTCACTTCCAGTGAAATCTCCTTCGCTATGTTTTGTTTAGCATATGTTCTCATATGTATATTTTCTCTGATTTATTTTGCTATTCATTGGGATAAATGGAGTTTCTTTGCTACTCCCTATGTGTGTTAAAAGAAATCTTGCTTCAGTTCCAGCCCCACCCTGGCCAACGAAGCAGACTACCATGGCAGCAAGCATTGGGACAGAGGCCCAGAATTCAAACTGCCCCCTGCTCTAATAGACAGAAATAATCAATTTACATATAAAATCAAGACAATGAGGAGAAGGGATTAATGCCATCTCAGGCTCCTACTCTTTTATAGCATTTTAGGGAGATGGAATTAGTGCTAAACAGACCACTCTCTCCTGCCAGCACCATACCCTAAGGTCAAGCAAGTTTCAAAGCAGGAGTTGTTCAGACTGACTACATGTATTGGTAATTATGTGGGACTTTATTTTTTTTAACTGTTTTCTCTTTTAGAAATGCCAAAGTAATCAAATGCCTTTGGTTAAGCCTTACTAGGTGCAAAAATGCAGGCCCACACCCTTTTGCTAACTAGGTGCTAAACCTCAGGCTCACACCCTTTTGCTGATTAGGTGTGAAAAGCTCAAAGGTCAGCATTCCTTTGACCTCTCCTCTCGGGGGAGTGTGGATGTGGAGACCCTGGGCAGCTGTAGTTAAGAGCCCTCCAGCTTGTGAACCCAGATGTTGATGGTTTCTTGGTAACTATGAATTGTGATCTGGTCTGTTTATATTGTGTCTGTTTGTAACTTGTTTGTATTTGCTCTGAAGTTCAGGTTGCCGGCTTTTCCTCCTGAATTAAGTGAATGATATTTGTATGTTGGATTAAAGTAAGATTATTAACCCCTGAACATTACTTTCCTTAGTAAAGCAGATCGAAAGAACCTGTGCTGGCGGCATTCTTGTTGTTGGGCTTGTGTTGGCCCCTACAACAGCTGCTAGCCGAATTGTTGCCACACGACACCAGTGGCTGACTTAGCAAATATTCATTGCAGAACCAGTATTTGGTGGGAAGAGATTCAAGCCTTAGATAAAAAGCTTGTGTCTTCCTTTCTGCATTAATAGCAATCAGAAGTTTAGCTTGAACCTGAAAACTGTAACCCCAAGATTAATAACATTTAAAGAAGGAGACAGATATAATTCTAACCCAATACTCTTTCTCTCTGAGGAGAGAAGAAAGGCCAAGTTTCTGGCCTCAATTTCCTGTTTCCTCTACTGGCAGGAATTAAAGTCTCCCAAGGAGGGGGAGGGTAAGAAGAGGCTAGAGATGCTTATTCTGACTCCCTTTGAGCCACGTAACACCCCTATGCTACATGTGGAGGACAGCTTTGCAGCAGAATGCATACAGAACAGGATCACTAAAATAGTGAAGAATTTTGAAGTGATACCATGGGACAAATTGGGGATTTTGCTTGGAGGAGACTTGAGGGTGGGGCCTAATGGGGTGCTTGAAGAGCCAGTCATATGGAAGGAGAATTTGATTTCTTCTGTTTGTTCCCATAAGATCAACAAACAGTGGGTAGAAGAAAATACAGTAGAAAGTGACAATCCTTCAAGATTATTTGAACCCCAATAATATCCAAAGCATCCAAACTGTTTTTTGCTGTACTCTAAAAATGCCCTTTCTGTGTCAGCAACTTCAAAGACCAGATAAGATTGACAAGGGGTATCTTTCCTGTTGGTGACAGGATGTCTGCAACCAGAACAGTGGAATTCTCTTATCTTGATATTCTAGGGACATTTGCATCTTGGGATCATGATCTCTAAATGACACTACCTTGTCAGTTGTCTTGTTGTCTTGTTCAACTAAGAAACTTCCTTTCTTAGGATATGGAGATCATAAAATTGAGTAACACAGACATGCTGAGTTGGGACTAAAAATGTATTTAAACCTTCTCATTCCTTTGTTCACAGTCAGAACTTATGCTCTGGCTCCTTGTACGTACAAGTAAGCTAGCTTTGCTAGCTTTAAGGGAATAAACAATATGAATTTACATATCACCTAGCTTGTTTGCCTCCTTTAACTAAACTTTCAGGTCGACAAAAGCATATTGGTTCTAGAGTCAGACATCCTGAGTTCAAATTCCTTGTAGGATATATATTATCTGTGTGACCACATAATCTCCCTCAGCCTCAGTTTCCTCACCTGTAAAATGAAGGATTGGACCAGTTGGTCTCTGAGGTCTCTTCAAACTTTAAATCTACATCATTATTATACTACCTTAGGGGGCTAGGAGAGATAGGAAAGCAGGATTTGTAATTTTCCCAGATCTCCTGAGGCAAGAAAATAGGTTTGGTTTTTGGTCTAGGATGAGACAGAAAAGAGTTTGTAAAAAGACACAAAAAGTAGAGAAGTCCCACTTGACTTTTTTTTTCTTTTTTCTTTTTTCTTTTTTTTATAAATTTCTTTATTTATTTTTAGTTTACCATGCACGGTTCTACATAGTTTTGAGTTCCAGTTTTTCTCCCCTCCCTCACCTCTCCCTCCCCTAGACGGCATGAAGTCTCATATAACTGTCATGTATAGCTTCGCATTGAATTAATTTATGCACTAGTCAAGTCATGGAGAAGAATTTTGACCAATGGAATGAATCATGAGAAAGAAGAAACAGAACCAAAAAAAAAAAAAAAACCCAAAAACAAAAACAAAAGAGAAGCAGAAAAGGCGAGCATGTAGTGTACCTCAGTCTGTATTCAAACTTCGCAGTTCTTTGTCTCAATGAAGATAGCATTCTCCATCGTGAGTCCCCTGGAGTTGTCCTTGCCCCTTAGGTTGCTGAGAAAAGCGCAGTTTGTCAGGGTTGGTCCTCACGGAATCCATATATCTGTGGCTGTGCACAACGTTCTCCTGGCTCTGCTCCGCTCACTCAGCATTATGTCGTGTAGGTTTTTCCAGGTTGTTATGAAGTCTGCATCATCCCCATTTCTTATGGCACAATAGTATTCCATCACCTTCATGTACCACAGTTTGTTCAGCCATTCCCCAATTGATGGGCATCCCTTTGATTTCCAGTTCTTGGCTACCACAAAGAGAGCCGCTATACTGAAAATCAAAGGAGAGATTAATAAAATTGAAACCAAGAAAACTATTGAATTAATAAATAAAACAAAGAGCTGGTTTTATGAAAAAACCAATAAAATTGACAAACCTTTGGCCAATTTGATTAAAAAAAAGAAAGAAGAAAATCAAATTACCAGTATAAAAAATGAAAAGGGTGAGGTCACCTCTAATGAAGAGGAAATCAAAACAATAATTAGGAATTATTTTGCCCAACTGTATGCCCATAAATTTGACAACCTTAGAGATATGGATGAATATCTACAAAAATATAAACTGCCCAGACTAACAGAGAAGGAAGTGAAATTTCTTAATGACTCCATATCAGAAAAAGAAATTGAGCAGGCCATCAACGAACTCCCTAGGAAAAAATCTCCAGGGCCAGATGGTTTTACATGTGAATTCTATCAAACATTTAAAGAACAACTAATTCCAATACTTTGTAGACTATTTGGGAAAATAGGTGAAGAAGGAGTCCTACCAAATTCTTTTTATGACACAAATATGGTACTAATACACAAACCAGGTAGAGTTAAAACAGAGAAAGAAAATTATAGACCAATTTCTCTAATGAATATTGATGCAAAAATTTTAAATAAAATATTAGCAAAAAGATTGCAGCAACTCATTACGAGAATAATACACTATGACCAGGTAGGATTTATTCCAGGAATGCAAGGCTGGTTCAATATTAGGAAAACTATTAGCATAATTGACCATATCAACAACAAAACTAGCAGAAACCATATGATCATCTCAATAGACGCAGAAAAAGCCTTTGACAAAGTACAACACCCATTCCTATTAAAAACACTAGAAAGCATAGGAATAAGTGGAACCTTCCTCAAAATTATAAATAGCATCTACCTAAAACCATCAACAAGCATTATTTGTAATGGGGATAAACTAGATGCATTCCCAATAAGATCAGGGGTGAAACAAGGATGTCCATTATCACCCCTATTATTCAATTTGGTACTGGAAGCATTAGCTGTAGCAATAAGAGAAGAAAAAGAAATTGAAGGAATTAGAATAGGAAAAGAAGAAACTAAATTATCACTTTTTGCAGATGATATGATGATTTATCTAGAGAATCCTAGAGAATCAAGTAAAAAACTACTTGAAATAATAAACAACTTTAGCAAAGTTGCAGGATATAAAATAAACCCACATAAATCCTCAGCATTCCTATACATTACTGACAAAGCCCAACAGCAAGAGATAGAAAGAGAAATTCCATTCAAAGTTACTGAAGGCACTATAAAATATCTGGGAGTCTATTTGCCAAGACAAACCCAGGGCCTATATGAACATAACTATGAAACACTTTTCACGCGAATAAAATCAGATCTAAATAAATGGAGAAATATCAGTTGCTCGTGGTTAGGCCGAGCTAATATAGTAAAAATGACAATTCTACCTAAATTAATCTATCTATTCAGTGCCATACCAATCGAACTACCAAAAAATTTTTTTGCTGAGCTGGACAAAATAATAACAAAATTCATTTGGAAAAACAAGCGGTCTAGAGTATCTAGGATATCAATGAAAAGACATGCTAGAGATGGTGGCCTAGCCACACCAGATATTAAACTGTACTACACAGCAGCAGTCATCAAAACTGCCTGGTACTGGTTAAGAAACAGGGGTGTGGATCAGTGGAATAGGATAGGTACACAAATAGGTGAAATCAACAAGTTTAGCAATCTACTCTTTGATAAACCCAAAGAGGCCAGTTTCTGGGCTAATAATTCACTATTTCACAAAAACTGTTGGAAAAATTGGAAAATGGTAGGGCAAAAACTGGGCATAGACCAATATCTTACACCATATACCAAAATAAAGTCAAAATGGGTTCATGATTTAGGAGTAAAAGTTGATACCCACTTGACTTTTAAACAGCAAGTCAAGATGCTATTTTCCTCTTCTGAGGTCAAGGTGAAACATAGGCAAGAGAAAGGGTTAATAGCCAAAAAGCTATATAGCTTGCCGTGATCAATTGGAATTGATTGCAAAATGAGCTATTCCTATTCCTCATTGCTTCAGCTGGGTTTGACTAGCTCTTACTTCTGAGCATGATTCTTTATTCTGTTTTTAAAAGTGTGTTTACCCCTCATACTCCTGTGGTATACTTAGGCATGTCTATTTCCTCGTGTTCATTTGTTTGTGTCAGCTTTGGGAGTAAGACTGGAGAGAGTGACCTTTCCTAGTGAAGAGCTGGGATCCCAATCCCACCGGTAGTTAGTTTTTTTCTACCTAGGAGCATAATCATGAACTATTCATATGTTTCCTAATTATACCCCCAAAGGCAGAATTAAAAAGATTGTAGATTTTTCAGTCTTCACCACCAGACTGAGCCTAACCTTTTGTTTCACTGTTTAACTTAAGTGCCTAGAGCATTGGGGTGCTGGGAGAGCCAGAGTGACACCCATCCGATCACTTAAACTCTGCCTGGTTAAATTTTCTGTGTGAGCAATTACCCCCCAGAAATCTGCAATCATTGCAGACCCGGGTTTGATTGTTTTATTGATTATCTAGACTTAAGAAATAATAATGCAGATTACATTTTAAATTGTGTGCATATGGCCCCACCCTCACCCTCCACTCAGGCATTGTTAAACATGTACCACCACCTACTTGCATATCTTGATGAACTCAGTTGAAAATCTGTAGAAATTTCCGGGAATGAATTCATTACCAGACTGGAGGCTTGGTGACTGCAGGTTAATAAGGTGCTTTAAGGGATGCGAAGTGCTTTACATCCATTATTTCTTTTGAAACTCACTGTATTTGAGACTATGGTCTAGTGGCAGGCACGATGTGAGGCAGTGGTCCTGGAAGGGTGATCCAAGGCTCACTAAGTGTCTCAGACATTTTCAGGTGGTCTGTGAAGTTAAAACAATAATAATATTAAGATGCTATTTGCCTATTAAAATACTCCATTTTCCACTTACATATCTGGGTGAGGTCAGATGTTCTTCATATACTTCAACCAAAACAACATATTGCAGCAGATTAATACAGAAGCAGATATAAGAATCCAACTGTCTTCACTAAGCTAAACATTGAAGATTCACAAAATATGTAAAATAATACCAATCACTCTTTTCACCATTTTGGTAGGAAATATAGTTAATATGTAATGGGGTTATAATTGTTTTAAATGAATTAATAAATAAATAATTTAAAAATTATTAGTTTTATTGTCTAATATAGTAAACATCAATATATAAACCACATAAACAAAAGCTTTTGGAATCCTAATAATTTTTAAGTGGGAAGAAGAATCCTGATATGAAAAAGTTTGTGAACCTGCCAAAAGGAATTTTGCTAGATTACACATTTGTTACAAGAGATGGCTTCTACTGAATATATGGAAGTGATGGCTGGGAGTAGTAGGTTAATGGAGAGTAGATAGGCAAAAGAAAAAGGGACAATAAGACATTTTTTAATGTGAAGAAAACAAAAAACATTCAAAAACTTTGACAAATGGAGAGTTTCTAAAATACTTTGTTAAATGTTTTATATATATATATATAAATATACACATGTTTGTGAGTATACATATTTTTATTATTTTATTTATTTTTTAGAAACTGGTCTTAGCTCAGTTTTTTATACAAGTTTTGCGGTGTTTACATATTAAAATGTTTGTGACTAAGTTTACAATAAAAAAGAAAAATTAAAAATCCTAACAATTTGAGCTATTCTAATATGGAATGGGTTGCCTCTGGAATTAGTGGGTTTCTGCTCATAAGTGGTCTACGAACAGATGCTGGATGACTTCTTATTGGAGTTGTAATGGAAAGGATGCTCCTTTGACTGTAGGACTGAAGAGTTTCTGAGGGTGACTCCCAGAACCTTCAGGAAATTACCTTTTTCTGTGGGGTGTGTTCACCCTGCAGCGTGTCTAAGACTCTTAAAGAGGGAAGGGGAGTGGGGCGGGGGAATTAGTGGAGAAAGGGAAAAGTGTAGCCCTCAATCAACATGGCACCCTCGGCTTCAATTGCCCTTCCTTTATGGCCAATAGAGTTGTGGTTTTGGGGCCAGGACCTACTACGTTGACCAATTAGGCCTTGCATGATGCAACGAGGGTGACTCTAGGAGGGTTGCAGCAAAGTAGGGCGGAGGTGGTGCAGAAACAGCTCTCACTAGAGGTGATTTGCAGGGGTGGTCACAATGGTTTTGGGTAAGTTTGAGTGGAAGGGGGGAGGGTAATAACTTCTGTTCATTCATTCATTCATTCATTCAACATTTATTTGGCATCTATTTTGTGCAATTTTGTGCAGTGAGCTGTATAAAGATTGATTTATCTTATAGTCCCATAAGGACCATAATAAATAACATTTATGTAGGGCTTTAAGATTCTTAAAGCACGTTGCATGTATTATCTTGCGCAGTCTTCAGCTGTGAGGCCCTGTGAGATAAGTGCCATTATTATCCTAGTTGTATAGACAAGGAAACTGAAGTTGTAAGTGACTTGCCCGGGGTCATCTAGTAACCTATGTCAGAGGAAGATCTTGAGCCCTCATCTTTCCAACTCCAGGAGATATGTGTACATAGAGTACACAGGAAAGGAGGATGTAGTAAATGCTACAAAAGTGTTACATGCTAAATGCTGGGGAAAGTGAGGACGTACCTTCGCCCCCTTCACTTAAAGGGTGTAGGTAGGAGAACAGCAGGAGAAAGCTGCGCCAGTCCTGGAGGTGTTGGGGTTGCTATGACGCAGGAAGTGTATATCCCTCCTCCTACCCTCGAAGTTCTCTGCGCGGTGCTTTGCAGTTGCTTTGTTAGCACATTGCACCGTACAAAATAAGCGATTGATGCTTTTGTCACTTTCAGTTTTATTGATGTTTTTACATTATTGATGTTTTACATTATTTGCATTTATAGTTGCTCTGACTTTGTAACAAAGTAAAACAGTTAAGTAAAACTGATACAGTGACTTCATCTGAAAGGGAATGCAACATTTTATATCTGTAGCACGCTCCTTTTTTATTTCCCCCTTCCACATAGTACCGCATTGGGGGAAAAAAGAAAAGTAAATTTCTTGCAGCAAACATTCATAGTCGAGCCCAGCAAATTCCTTGCTTCTTGACTCGTAGGGGAAGGAGTGATTTTCCCCTCTCGTTTTAAAGGCAGAGAAACTTTTCAGTATTTTTGTTGGGTGTGTGTTTCTCGTCCTGCGGGGTTCTTGTGCATATATATGTTCATTCATTCCATGAGAATCTGTTAAGTGACTGCAGCTTTTGCAGCTGGGATGTCTGCTGGTTTCGGTTCCGAGGGTCTGGGTTGATTGGCTGGGTCTGGGTGATTCTCTCCCCTGCGGTGGAAGGGTGGAGGCTTCCACAGCAAGTCGTGAACTAGGCCATCAGGGATGCCTCCACTTTACTAGGGAGGCTTTATCCTTTGGCTTCTTCTCGCTTGCCCTGATGTTCTTTGTACCCCGAGAGCCGGGACCTGGATACAAAGTAAGGGGTGCAGCTACCGACCTGGATGCGGGCGGGGCTTAGTTCCGTGTTCCGGAAGTTCTCGTTAGCGGCCTTTCCCCCTGAGCTAACATGGCGGCTTCGGCGTCCCGTGCCCTCACCTCTTGACCAATCGAGCTGAGACTCGGCTTTGAGTGACTGGGCGATCGGGGCGGTGCCAGTCTGATGCAACACATGGGACGCGGGGTAATTCGGGAAAGTGCGGCTGCAGTTGCTTCTGCTACACGTTTCCTGCTGGGGTCGAGGCTGGGTTGAAATGGCTCTAGAGGTGACCCACGCGGTGGCCGGGCTCGGGCTGGGTGAGTGCGGGGCCCGGGACGAGGTGAGCTGCCCGTCGAGAGATTTCCGGGGAAGCTGGGACAGCGTGGGCGCCCGCTGCCCTGGCACCCTGGACATCCGGTGGGGCCCAGACTGGGGCCCCCTGTGGTGTTAGACGACCTTAGGCCTGAAGCCAGGGGCTGGCCGGGCCGGGCCGAACCTGGGGCCTCTGCCATTGCTGCTTGCTCCGGGTCATTTTGATGCACACCCCCCCACCCCCATCCTTCCCCTAACATCCCTTCCCTCCCCTCTAATAGCCTCCCTATGAGAAATAGGTAATTAATTAATAACTCATTAAGCAAAGACCTCCACGTGGACCCGTGATTAACACCTGAAATGTTTAATCTTAGTGAAGTTTTTGTGTTTATAACATGTCCAGATTTGTAGCAGAAATATAGTTTCACGTGGTGGGATAGTGGAGATTTTCCTTATGTTAATAGGATTCTAGATTTAAATCTGGACACCACTGCAGAGATCTTCTAGTTCACCAATCTTAACCTTTTTTGTGGCATGGAAACCTTTAGTAATCTGATGAAGTCTATGGATCCCTTTTCTGAGTAACTTTTTCTTAACGTACAATAAAATACATAGGATTGTAAAGGAAACCAATTATATTGAAATATAGTTAGCAGAATATTAAAAAAAAAAAGCAAGTTAATGGGCCCTAGGTTAAGAAGCCCTGATTTAGCTCCTGATTTTATTTTTTTCTTATTTTTAATTAACAAGCAATTTATTTTTTTCCCCTCTCATCCTCTTTAAAAGAAAAAAAAAGAGAAAAACCCATGTAACAGATAGTTAAAACAAATTTCCATGTCCAAAAATGTTATGTATCATTCAGCATTTTGAGGCTGTAACTTCATTGTTAGAAAATGGTTGGCCTAATTCATTAACTGTCCTTTGTGTGTTTTTTTTTGGCAGGGCAATTGGGGTTAAATGACTTGCCCAAGGTCACACAGCTAGTTAAGTGTGTCAAGTGTCTGAGGCCGGGATTTGAACTCAGGTCCTCCTGACTCCGGGGCTGGTGCTCTACTCACTTCACCACCTAGCTGCCCCATTAGCTGTCCTTTGGAATCATGGTTTGATCATTTTACCGTTGGTTGTCTTTCAGTGTGACTGTTGTCTAAATTGTTCTCCTAGTTTTGTTCACTACGCTGTATCAATTAGTGTAAGCCTTCCTGAACACGCCTCAGTATTATTCCATTGCATTTAATATAGTGATTTTTTTTTCAGCCATTCCCCAACTGGCAGGTACCCTTTACTTTCCATTTTCTTAATTGTTTTTCATTTTAAAGACTAAGGAGGGATTCCCAGAAAGGTTAAGTGCCTTGTCAGTATCACTGAGTCAAAGAACTAGTAGGAACAATGTCAGAATTTGAACTCAAGTCCTGATTCCACATCCAATATTTATCCTACTGTACTAGGATACAGGTAGCATTAAAATGTAATGGTTTTATTAAAGAATGGGGTGGTCCAAGGTGGTTATCATAGTAAATAACTGCCATTTTTCAGCCAGTACTATACATGTAAATGGCAGCATAATCTTTCTGTTAATTGATAAAGACAAAAAATAGGTTAATGCAGTTGGAGTAAGTACCTGGTATCTGAGAGAACTGTTGACATAGTTAACATGGCAATTCTTTTCTTTTTTATTAATAGGGGAACTCTATGTCTCAGATCGAGAGGGGAGTGATGCAACTGGTGATGGAACAAAAGAGAAACCTTTCAAAACCGGCCTAAAGGTATTCTGTCCCTGCTCACTTAAAATTGAATGATACCTAACGCGTATTATAGTGGAAGAAGTGATGGACTTGAAGTCAGGAAAGTCCTGGATTCAAATCCTGCATGACCTCAGCCAAATCTCTCAATCTCTCTGAACTTCAACTTCACAGAATTGTTTTGAGAATCCAATGAAATAATATACGTAAAACACTTTGTAAACTTTGAGTACTATGTAAGTAGTGAAATGATTGAGGATATATGTGGATTAAGAATCAGACCCTAACTCATTACCCTCAGAAGTTTATGACCTTCAGCATGGACCTCTTCTGTGTTCTTTAGCTAGTCCGCCTGTTTTTCCTCATTTTACTTTTCTTTAATGCCATTTCTACTACCTCATGCAGCACATAAGGGACTGTGATCCTTTCAGTCCAAATCGGTATACCCGTGGTGATTATAAAACTATTTTTTTCAGTTTTTCAAAAAAGATTTACCATTTCATTTTGATCCTTAAATGCCTTTAGGATGATCTGGCTTAGTTGACTTTCCATGTTTTCTTTAAACTTGTTTTGCCTTCAGTTGTTACTTAATGGTTTTTAATTTTTTAAAAACTTTTTAGCTTATATTGTAATCTTCTACTTTAATGACTTTGGAGGTGAACTTAGGTTCCTAGTGGGCCTGCCTTTGGCAGTATCTGCCACAGCACTGTCTTGGTTATCAGGCTGTGTCTGCTTCCCAAGGAGCTACCTAAGCTGAGTTTAGAGATGCTCCTTGTTGCTTAGCTGGCCTTTTAGTGATGAACTTTTTGGATGGGCCATCCATGAAAGGAGGACATGTAATGATTAGTGACAATAACAATTACAACTCACATTTATGTGGTGCTTTCGGGTCTACAGATCAGCTTTATAACAGTCATGTGAAGTATTTTTGAAAGTGGAAGGTGAACTAAAGGACTAGAAGTTAGGCGTTCCAGTTTTTCCATTACTGGTTTATGTTGTAATTCTGAGCTCATATATCAGTTACTCTTAAACCTGGTTTCTAAAAAAGATTGTAGTATCATCAATCATCAGTTAAAGCTTGAAGGAATCTTAGAAGCCATCTAGATGAATCTCATTTTTTGTTTTTTGGAGGGGGGAAGGCAGGGCTATTGGGGTTAAGTGACTTGCCCAAGATCACACAGCTAGTAAGTATGTCAAGTGTCTGAGGCCAGATTTGAACTCAGGTCTTCCTGACTCCAGGGCCAGTGCTCTACTCACTGTACCACCAAGCTGCCCCAATCAATCTCATTTTTACAAATGAGAAAACTGAGGTTTAGAGAAGTTAAGTGATTTGTGCATGATTATATAACTTATTGAGGAAGTTAGGAGATAGATAGCTAGGCCCAGAGTCAGGAAGATCTGAATTCAAATTCAGCCTCAGACACTGGCCTCAGTTCCTCATCTATAAAATGAGCTGGAGAAGGAAATGGCAAGCCACTCCATTGTCTTTGTCAAGAAAACCCCAAATAAGGTCACAACTGAACAACAGAAAAATAAAATCAGCCAACAATAAGCCCAGTGAGATCTTTTTTTCTGTCTTTCATTTAATTGTGAGATGGTGAAGGTGTGATCCATTTTAAAATAGCCTTTGCATAAATGCCTCCTTGTTCTCCACTGATACTCTCATTGAGGATGTCCCGAATTCATGTATAAATGACCTTCGTAAAAATTGTGTAAGCCCGGGGCCTCCAACATGGATGTCTGTATGTATATATGTACATGATCTGCATTTCTCACCTTTGTTTACTTACTTCAGTGCCATTTTTACTTTTAGTGCCGTCTTTACTTCTTCCACAGTTACTTCAGGTTCAGTGATGTTAGGGTCCAGGTATAACGGTTTCATCAACCTCGATGGAGAAGTCAGTCAATCAGCAAGCATTTATTAAGCACCTGCTATGTGCCAGGCACCATGGAAGCTACTAGGGATTGAAGTACAAAGAAAAAAATCTCTATTTACAATGAGATTACATTTTTTGGGGGGTTTTGTTTTGCAGGGGGGAAGGCAGGGCAAGTGGGGTTAAGTGACTTGCCCAAGGTCACACAGCTGGTAAGTGTGTCAGGTGTCTGAGGCCACATTTGAACTCAGGTCCTCCTGATTCCAGGGCCGGTGCTCTGCTCACTGCGCCACCTAGCTGCCCCCTGAGATTACATTTTAATGGGATAAAACAAATCTTTTCCATTTCTTTTGTCCTATTTCTGTTTTCATTCTTAAATGCCTTGGGATGACTTTGCTTAATTGGATATCTTACCAAGCTTATGTTAGACTGACTTTCTTCTGCTTCTCTTTGCAAATTATGTTGCTCATAATCATCATCTTTTTTCTAAGATTTTAGCAATGGGTTTATATTCTAACTTGGTATTTGTTTTTGACAGCCATCTCTACATTTGGCAGATGAGTCATTTTCTGACTAAGACACTTTGTGGATCCATTTGATCTTGTAATAATTACTTTACATTGCTTTGACTTTTAGGTGAAATTATTATAGTCAGTGTTTACATTATTTTATATCATTTCTGTTGGCCATTTCCTGGTTTAAATTTTCAATAGCTTATTTAGATAATTCAGGATTAAATCACTTCCATTGTACAATATTTTCCTCATCATTGTTTTTGTTTATCATGAATTCTGATCTTAGCTCTAATGATTTGATGATCTGACTGCACGACAGACTTAGGGATAACTCCTATCCCTGAATAATTTTAATGTAGACAGTTTTATTGTGATTTTGTTTTAACATGTCCAGTGCCAACCAATTATTTATTTTAAAGTGTTCATGGTATAGAGGCACAGAACTTCTGTGTATATATAAGGCTTTGTTTTATTTTCATTTCTTCCTCCTGAATCTTTCTCATATCTCTCCCCATCCTTTGATTTTAAGTCACAAGTGTCAGAATAAATGTTGATTTGATTTGGAGGGCATTATCAAATTCTTTATTGAATTTCTCTACCAATTTATCCACAGCAACTGATAATGTTGTATAACTTAAAATTATTATCTTCATGTTGGTCTCCTTGTAAATACTTATCATTAGTACTGCAATGTGTGATGCCCAGTGTCCCACAAAATCATATTTCTTAAAGTTTGGGAATATACAATAAAAATTACTTTGCTAACTCAACCCCTTTCTTTGCATCTCCAAGGAGTATCTGTGAGTCATCCTGCAATGTCCTTCTTTCCTGTTTCCATTTATAGCAAGAATGTCAAAATTAATAGGATTAACCTCCTCCAAAAATATGTCCACACAGCAGTCACTGGAAAAAATGTTGCATTTGGAGTACCAACATTCAAATTAAAGTTGGTGGTCTGTGTGATTCTTAACATCCTCTACCCCTTTTCCTTCCACTCTGCTGCTGTGACTACAGAAAAAGAAGGGTGCCATACAGCACCTAGGGCCATTTTTTATTTTTTCATAGTTTGTGGGTTGCCAAGGCTAAAATAGCTTCATAACTAGGTGACCACTTTATTGATGACAAGCCCACAACAACAGTTATTCAGGAAATTCTAGATTTCAGAGTATTGCTCTGTCTCAGTATAATATCTCAGCCTGTTACCACAGTCTCATTAGTGAGGAGAGTCAAGTTTTTGTATAATATGCCTAGTACAAGAATTACATATAGCACTCTCCAAACCACTGAGATTTGATTTAATAGATTCCTGTCATAGTAGCTTTTCTAGTTATATGTTTGTCTGTCTGTCTGAGCACCCACACATTTATTTATTTACTTCTAGTCCTTTTGTTCATTCCAGACTAAAATTGCGATGTTGGCTTTATTCAATTAAAACTCTTTATTTCCTAGGTAGTAAGGACAATTAGGTGCTAGTCAGGTCTGGTCTGGGCAAGTTGTATCAATCACAGCTATAACCAGTGTGTGTGTGTAAACACATGTACATACATATACATACATATATATTTTATAATGTAGCTATGATGCTGTGCTTTTAAAATAACCCTTTTACAATTTGTTGCTTCCCAAAGCTCTTTTTGCTCTGAGACTTTATAGCTAGGGCTGACTTAGCATCTGAGTGTCCTTACTACCTAAGAGACTTAAGCAAGTTTTAATTGGATAAGGCCAACACTGTGGTTTTAGGCTGGAATCTGCATAAAGATTCAGAAAGAGATCACAAGTTGGTACAATTAGAAAGGCCACTGTCCTTATGATAGGAGCCTATCAATTCCTTCCTGAACCATTCCCCTGAAAGACTGAAAAGAATTTCAGTGAGGTGGAGAATTTAGCTAATTATGCATAAATTCAATTAAAAATGTTAAATATTAGATGCACCTGAAACTGTCTTTTACCTCAAGGATAGAGATTGGAGCTGTGATTTTATTGCTATGAGGAAACTCCTTCTAATCAAACAGGTTGACGCTTTATCTGCAATTCAGAGTCTTACAGAATTGCCCAGAGCACTGAATGGTTAAATTAATTGCCCAGAGTTATGCAGCCAGTGTTTGTCAGAAGCAGGACTTCTATCTCTGAGGCCAGTTCTCTGTGGACTACACCACACTTAACTCTGTGCCCTACAAAGTATATACATATATTATAAGGTGGGGAATAAGGAAAGCAGAGAGATCACTGATCAGAGGCTTTGGGGGGAATAATTGGGGAAGAATTCATTTTGACTTGGAAGCATTGGAGAAGGCTAGGTAGAGTATATGGCACCTGAGCTTAGCCTTGGAGGAAGAGAAGAGATCTGAAAGATAGAGATGGGTTGGGGAGGGTGAAGGGGCAGGGTTCTCCCAGTCACTGGAAGTCACCCAGGCAAGTAAGTGACATGTTGAGGGAAGAACTCATGGTCCTGTTTGATTGAAATCTAGTTGTGCAGGAAGGTGGGGGGAAGGGAGACGGAGGGACAGGTAATGTGAATTATGCCTGGGAAGGTCAGGTGGGGCCAGATTTTGGAGAGATTTAAATACGATGCTGAGGTATTGCATTTTATCTTAGTCACTTAGCAGGAGAGTTACATGGTCAAATCTGTGCTTTAGAAAGGTTATTTTGGCAGCTTTATGAATGATGGATTGGAAAGGGGAGAGGGATTAAAAGATTGTTTCAGGGTCCTGGCGAGTAATGATAAAGGTCAGAACTAGCATGGTTGCTATGTGAAGTGGCGGTGGATGGTGGGAGGGAGAAAAGAGAATGGAGGGAAAAGATGTTTTGGAAGTAAGCTCCACAGAACTTGACACTTGATTAGACATGATAATAGGGAGAGGAAAAAAAATCAAAGATCACGCCATTGTTTCAAACTTGATTGTTGCTTTTTGCATTCAGATTATTGGAAGGAAGACACTTTGCATTTCTTTATTGTCTTAAGCAGTTAATTTTTTGAGAGTTTTTAGAAATACTAAAATCTGCCTTCCAGGTAGTTGATGTTGCTAGATGAAACATCTTTAAATAAGTGAGATATTTGTACAATTCTAAATAGAGAGACAGTCTGGTAGAGCAGAAAGGATGCTGGTAGGAATGCTCGGGTGTTTTAAATCCTATGTGTCCATTGTCATTTAATCTTTTTAAGCCACAGGTTTTTCATCTTGGGATAATAATAACCATAGTACTTAACTTCATAGGGTTTTTTTTAGAATAGAAATGGTGTACATGCAACATTTTGTAATTCTTAAACTCCTACTTAAATATGAGCTGCTGTTCTATAAACCTTATATCATGAATATTATAGATCTCTTTTCTTATTTTTAAGGCTTTGATGACAGCAGGAAAGGAGCCATTTCCTACCATTTACGTGGATTCACAAAAAGAAAATGAGGTTGAGTATCTTAACAGTCTATCAATTTGTTCATTTTAGGAATAATTAAGCTTACTAATAGGCCTTACAAATAAATGTGCTTGTTTATCTCTTTTTAGAGATGGGATATTATTTCCAAATCACAGCTGAAGAACATTAAAAAAATATGGCACAGGGAACAAATGAAGAATGAATCTCGAGATAAAAAAGAGGTAAGTAGAGAATGAGATTTTTTGTTTCTAAATTTTGTCAGGTAGAAGTAATTTTCTGACAAGGTACTTTATCTTTAACATTAGGCAGAAGACATTATGAGACGAGAAAAAAACCTAGAGGAAGCAAAGAAGATTACCATTAAACAGAATCCAAATCTTCCAGAGGCAAAATGTGTAAGCAGTCAGATTGTTCCATGTCTCGTGCAGCGTAAGAATTTTTGCATGTTCAGTGTCTTGAGTGTAACTGACCAGAATATTCCTTTTAAGCTGTTTTCCTTGTTGACTCCTTAGGCATGGGAAAAGACAGCTTTTGAGTTAAAAGGTGTTTTATCATTTAATAACCAGCATACCTGATTTGGAGGTACACAGAATCAAATTGCTTTGATTCTTTTGAGTCCTTTATTTCTGCTCTTCTTATAGTGCAACAACCCTCTCCAGTGTTGCTAATGACCTCATTACTGCTAAATCCAAAGACCTCTTTTCAATCGATGCTGAATTCAGGAGAAAGCAAATAGACTGATTTAGGTGGAACATAGAGTATATGGAGGAGACTGATATGATATAAGCCTGCACAGGTGGGATGGAAGCCTGATTATGGGGGCTTTAAATGGCCAGCTTAGGAGTTGGCATTTTGTCCAAGGAGTGGGCAGAAGCTACTGAAGAATTTTGAGCAGGGGACCGACGTGATCAGACTAGGAATATCACTCCGGTGGCTATGTGAAAAATTAATCACAAAGGAGAGAGACTGGAGACAAGGAGACCAATAAGGAGGCTACAGCAGTATCGTTGTAAGAAATTGTGAGGATTTGACCTGGGAAGGTGCCTGTGTGAATGACCAGAAGGAAATGGATGGGACATATATTGTGGGGGTAGAAGTGAAAACTCAGCAGCCAGTGGGAGATGTGGGTTGCTAAGAGGGGCAAGAAAAGGGTGACTGAGGTGGGAATCCCAGATGCCTACAAGTGTGCTCATAACCTAACAGAACCGCTATCTAGACAGAAAGAAGCTAATGAGTTTCGTTTGGGCACATTGAGTTTGAGGTGCCAATGGGACTTTTCAGCGTAGATGAGTATTTCTCACCTGCCCATTTCTTACTGTTCAGCTTAAACTATTATAATATTCTCCTATTATTCTGGTCTTTTTTCTTTCCTTTCATCCTTAACACTTTCAGCCAAGTAGTCTTCATAATGTGCCCTTTGGTCATATTCTCCACACAGTACCCTTCACTGACTTCCCATTGTTTGCTGACTATTATTCCGGTGTTCAAGGCTGGCTATAATCTAGTTTGAACTACCTTTCCAAGTATTGTTTCACATTATTCCCCTCATGTAGTATTGGGGCAGCTAGGTGGTGAAGTGCAGAGTGCTAGGCCTAGAGTCAGGAAAACTTCGAGTTCAAGTCTGGCCTATCTTGCAGACAAACTGGACTACCCACTCAGGCATTATTGTTCTTGACTCTCCTTTCTCTGTATCTTTACTCCTTTCAACCTTTTCTTCCATTCTAGTCTCTGTTGAAATGACTCCCTTTTTGCAAGGCCATTTCTTTTCCATGAAGCCTCCTCTGACTGCTCCGTGCTCCTAAGCTGAAAATGGTTGCTTCCCTGCAGAAATTTTTCTAGCATTTTACCTAGATTTGTTAGCACTTAATCAAGTCTCTCTTGTAGCTATTTGTGTCTATGACTTTCCCCCCGTGTTCTTGGAGAGCTGAAATGAGGTCTTGTTTCATCTGGTATTCCTGTTCCCTAGCAGATTCCCTTTCACATAGTGGATGTTTTGTAGAGTTTGATTGAACTTCGCTGTGCTTGCTATATAACTGATTTTTACACAGTGGGCTAAAGGAATGTGTAGAACTGAGTATAAATTTCTTTTCATTTTTCTCTAGTTATCTTTTGGAGCTATTTCCCTAGGCCTACCCCCTGGGTTTTCCCTCTTACCCTTCTGCTTCATAAATTAAGAATCTCTTCTCTTTTGTGTGTACTTTGCCTCTACACTTTCCCGTACCTGCGACCCTTGTAAATAAGATTCTAGCTGCCTTTTCTTGGATCGTTCATTCCCAAGGCCCAGGATCTACTTAGAATACTGATTAGCTCAGTGATGTCAAAGGAGGGGTTCTATTCTGACCGGGAGTCGAGATTTTTGGTGCTTCAGTGAGCAAGTTTCTCTTTTTTATAGCATCAGGGAAGAGAAGTAATACGGAACCATTTTTATCATCTGGTCAGTTCAGGGAGGAAATGTTCATGTTTGGGGATCTGTTGCAAATATGATCCATATGGCTGAAACTCCCAGATGGCTTTGACTTTCTTCCTTATTCTGGATTAGAAATCAAGAGAGCTAGATTTTAGTTCTTTCATAAATAGTTTTCTAACCTTAAGTAAAATTTCCGATGTTTCTTTTAGCTCTAAGGCTTTGTGATCACAACCTCTCTGACTCAGTTTTAAGGTCTGTAAAATAGGGATATTTGCTTTGCCTGCCTTCCAGGAAGTACTGTGAGAATTGTTGTGTGTTTCAGCTTTACAAGTTGAGTTCCTGGGCTGACTCATTTTCTTTACTCTTTTCTACCCTCTCTCACTTTTCTGACCACTTTTCTAGTTTAATGAAGTAGCTTTGAATATCACTTCTGTTGTCTGATGTTCCAGACAACCTCAGATTTTATATTGATTGTGGATTTTATGGTTCTTATGATTGCATTGTCCACATCATTGGTGGAAAGTTGGGTTGTGTGATAAGTGAGGGATTTTATTAATAAATTATAATTCTTACTTGACAGGTAAAGGTTCGTGCTTTAGAAGCACATCGAGGCCAACGAGTGAAGGTGTTTGGCTGGGTGCACAGGTTACGTAGGCAAGGTAAGTTGGTGTACCCTGTCTATTTTTAAAGTCTAGTAGACTTACCAGGATGAAGAACATCTCAATATTTACTTATAAACAGTTGTAGTAAACCTAGTGCATTGTGCTGTAGCTTGTCCCATGTTACAGAAAGTCATCTCAAGTAAGTGGCCTCTTTCAAACTACATTTGATATTTTTCTTTTAGTATTTCCTTCTTTTCTTTCTTCCTCTCCTTCTGTTCTCCCTTCCAAAGAGAGAATTTTTTTTCCTGTATTTTTCCTTTTCTCTAAGAGGCAGGGGTGAATTCATCTTGACTCCATCCCCCGTCCCTTGGACTGATCTACTAAGTTCCTTTGTCATCCAAAGTCTAGAGATTGCCAGCTCAGCCCTTCACTTCACCACATGAGGTCAGACAGATCCTTTACCTTCTGTGAGCCTTAGATGTTGGACTAGATCAGGGCTTCTTCACCTGGGATCTCTGAACTTCAAAAAAATTTTGATAACTATATTTCAATATAATGGTCTCCCTTGTAAGCCTGTGTATTTTATATATTTAAAAAATCATTCTGAGAAACTTCAGTAAGCTGCCACAGGAATCCATGACTTTATAAGTCTGAAAACCCCTGGACTCGGGGGGATCTCAAAGGCCTCTTCCAACCCTCTTTCTAAGATCCTGTGATCCTGGACAAATGGAAGCCTCTCTGAGCTTCAGTTTCCTCATCTGTAAAATGAGGGGGTTGTTTACCCAGGGTCCAGGGATGTACTTTTTAAAAAATTGGTGACTTGGTTTTCAGTTCTATGTATTTTACGTGTTTAAAAATCTTACTGTGGGAACAGATCTCTGACCTTTTCCATGCTCATGGCACAAAAAGGTTAATTGCTCCTGGACTAGGATCACTGAATTCCCTTCCAGGAACCTGTAGATTCTGTGACACTAACTCGATATGTGGGCTTAGTCATATTACTTCAAACTCTCCTGTACCAACTTAATTATACTAAATTATGGGATTATTTTGTTTTTAATGAGGATCACATAACATAATAGATGTGAAAATGCTTTGAAAACATTAAAAGCACTATGGTAATAATATAAATGGATACTTCTCCAAAGGAAAGCTGAGAAGTATGGTGAGTTTGATAAACTCACTATACTTTTGTATAGTTTGTATAAACTGCTACATAAAAGGTGAATTATAAAAATCTTAAAAGCATCTCTAAGAAAAAATTTTTCTTTTTGTTTTTAGGAAAGAATTTAATGTTTCTTATATTAAGAGATGGCACAGGATATCTTCAGTGTGTCTTGTCAGATGAACTGGTAATTATTTTTATCTCTCCTAAAAATGGCCCATCTTAAATACCCAAGTACTCTATTATATCTGTGGCAGTTGGCAAAAGGATAGCTTTCAGCTTTTTACTAAACTATTTTTAAAACCTACAAATTTGAAAGGAAGACTTGAATAATACTTTGCTGGTGAGAACCTAAGAAATTGCTGTGAATAATGGTTGGAGACACTATGTTAATTTCCCTTAAATGAAGGTTAATTAGTTTCATTGTTTTAAATAGAAAATTTGAGGATATCTATTGTATTGTTGCTTTGGGGTGTGAATTAGGTCTTTATAATTTGTGTCTTTCTCCTTCCAGTTTGTAGTCATATATACCCTCACAGTCCCTACAGTAGAGATGCATCTTGATTTCCTCTTTAAAAAAAATTTCTCTTTAACATTAAAAATTTTGCCAGACATTAAGAGTAAGGACATTGGCTGTTGTGTTCAGAATTTGAAAGGACTAGACTTGTTTCGCACAAAGGAAATTGTTCATAAATAATACCTCCATATTATAAAGGATATGGTAATCTAGTTAAGTAAGAGTAGAAGATTCTGCTAAAAAATGACCTTCTTTCTTGTATAGTGTCAGTGTTACAATGGCGTGGTCTTGTCTACAGAGAGTAGCGTGGCAGTATATGGAACGCTCAATCTTACCCCAGAAGGCAAGCAGGTAAGTGTGTGGAATTATTTATCAAAAATGCCTTAAATAATATCTGCTAAAAGAAGACCTTCAAATTATAATCATGAGACTTTAGTGTTTATGCTCTAGTTAACATGTTGGCACGTTTAGTTGACCACTGAGAGAACAGCTCCTCATGGAGGAAAAAGTAATGTGATTGATTAGCCACCAGAGGGAGCCCCCAGGAGTTAGATATTGGCAAGAAATACTTCTAGAGAGGCGCTTGCATTTGTGTGGAAGATTGGATTTAAGGCATTAAAATTTCTTGGCGAGCAATGTGATTGAAAAATAGCAGGAGTTAAATTTTTGTCCCATCAACTATCTTCTTGGTTAACCGTCCCCAAATTAGCTTCCTTATACCTTGTTCAGCCACATTATGCAGGAGAACACTTGCTTCCCTTAATGATTAGTAGGGGACTGATTTTTCATCTTTTGTTTCAGATAGAAAAACCATTTAAATGCTTACATTTAAATAGTCCTTTTCAGTTTCAGTAAATATTAATTTTTTTTTAAACTGTTAGTCACAATGTGAAAGACTGTATGTTGTCAGTGGATAGAGAGAGCTGACCTCAGAGTCAGGAAGTCTGGTGTTCAAGCCCTACCTGTGTCATCCCCTGGCTGTGTGATGATGGGAAAGTCACTCAACATCTTAGTGCTGTCAGCTGACTCTTGAAAGATTGTGAGTTAAAAGAACATAGAAGTTCCCTTACTGGGAATTCCCTTTACTGAATGAAAATGAAATTACAGGTTTGGGTCAACCTCTGATGCAAAATTCATAATGACCTAGATTAGAATTGTTGAATAGTATAACATCTGTTTTGTTTTGTAATTATTTTTCCCCCCAACCCCCCAATCCCTTTTTTCAAAATATACTTAGGCACCAGGAGGCCATGAGCTGAGTTGTGACTATTGGGAATTGATTGGCTTAGCCCCTGCTGGAGGAGCTGATAACCTGATAAATGAAGAGTCTGATGTAGATGTTCAGCTTAATAATAGACACATGATGATCCGAGGAGAGAACATGTCCAAAATCTTGAAAGCACGTTCAGTGATCACCAGATGCTTTAGAGATCACTTTTTTGATAGGGGATATTGTGAAGTAAGTATTACATGCTTCTCTGTTGTATAAAACTTTTTTTTTCTCCGTTTTAGAACAACAAAGGCTAGCTGTCATTTTAAAGGTATTTTTAAACTACTCATTTGTCTTTTTTTTTTTATTAACAGGTCACTCCTCCAACATTAGTACAAACACAGGTGGAAGGCGGTGCTACGCTTTTCAAACTTGACTATTTTGGAGAAGAGGCATTTTTGACTCAGTCATCACAGTTATATTTGGAGACTTGCCTCCCAGCTTTAGGAGATGTCTTTTGTATTGCTCAGTCATACAGAGCAGAACAGTCCAGGACACGAAGACACCTAGCAGAGTAAGGGAATGCCATTTTCTTTTTTTTAATCTATTCACAGGAAAAGCATCTTGTATGATACCTTTGTAGCAAGACTTTGATGTGTATAGTATATGTGTGAGAAATATAATTTTAAAGAGTAATTGAAATTTTGCTTTCCCTAGGAAAATGTCAGTTATGATACTCAGAAGTGGAATGGAAGAAATGTATCTATTTGTTCACTATGACTTTATCCTATAATTGTTAGAAAGTAAGAAAGAAATTGCTGATTTAAGGGACCCCAGTATTCTAACTGAATATTAATGGTTATTGTTATTGGGATGCTACCTTCCTTGAGTTTTCCATTATTAAAATTCCTTGCATAGAGTAAAATTAAGTCAAAAGCCTAGTGGCCCTGAAATGGTCTGGTGTCATCTTTTTCCTCAGGTACACTCACATTGAAGCCGAGTGCCCTTTCCTGACTTTTGATGATCTTCTGAACCGTCTGGAAGACTTGGTTTGTGATGTAGTAGACAGGATCTTAAAATCACCTGCAGCAAGCTTATTATATGAACTCAACCCGGTATGTATTCTAATGGAATTGTGTAATGAACTCAAACAGTTGAAGATATTTAAAACCAAAAAAATGACTGGCTTATGATTTTAATTTTGTAATAATTTGGTTTATAAAAGAGAGTGTTCTTGGTAACATCCATTATGTATTTACTGAAGTTACAGTTTTGGTTAAAAAAATGGCCTTGGGGCAGCAAGGTGGCACAGTGAGTAGAGCACTGGCTCAGGAGTCAGGAGGATCTGAGTTCAAATCCAGCCTCAGACACTTGACACGCTTACTAGCTGTGTGACCTTGGGCAAGTCACTTAACCCCAATTGCCCTGCCTTTCCCCTCCAGGAAAACAAAGAGTCTTAAATGATATACAACTGCCTGCTTTGCAGTTCTCCACATCTTTTGGCAGTGGGGCCTAGGCATTCAATGTCATTTAAATCCTAAATGATTCACTTGAGTATTTCATAAGGAGACTTTCAGTAGTACTATTTGTCATTAATGGGAAATTCCTATTCCTTTTTGTAGAAAACAGGAATGTAGGAGACTCGCGTCAATTTGTCTAAGATGTTGACAGTCAATTTTAGACTCCTAGGAACCAGCATTGCCCTGATGGCTAATAAAGCTTCTCTAACTGCTCCGACTTGCTAACTTTGAGCCAAGTAGAGCTCATAGTTAGAGCATGATGCTGTTGAAAGCATGGTTGTATTGTAGCCCAATTGGATTTGTTCAGAGGAGGGAATATTGTTTTGCCTTGGATGGACTCTAAGAGATGGACTTTGGATCACAGAGATGGTAGTGTTGGGCTGGTTCAACATAAATCCTCCTCACTTCTGGGCAAGTCATTCTGGTCTTTGCTTTTATCTGTAAAATGAAGGCACTGATCTTTTAGGATCGCTAAGGGCCCTATCTACTGTAATGGTCTGTGACTGGACGTAGTTTTAGAAGTCATTTCTTTAGAAGTTATTTTAAAATTACTATGTGTTTTCTCTTTTCATTATAGACTTTTACACCTCCCAAGAGACCTTTCAAACGGATGAACTACTCAGAGGCCATTGTGTGGCTAAAGGAACATGATGTAAAGAAGGAGGATGGCACCTACTACGAATTTGGAGAGGTAAGAAATGTTCTGCAGTATTGGTTTTCCTTTCAGGGGGGACATTGCTTGTAATGGAGCATAGTTTTTATATAAAAAAAAAAAGTCAGTAAATAAGAGGCATCTGCCTCTTTAAATTTTCCATCAGTGCTTCAGTCTTCCTTATTTTCTTCCTTTACATCAGCAGTGTTTCTCTGGGCCAGGTGATAGTATTTTACCCAAGTCCTTGTTTATTCATTTGCTGATTCATGAGGAAGAAGGAATAGGGTAGCCATTGAAGGTGCAGTGTGGTGAGCTGGTTAGGGATAAGAGACAAGAAGCAGTCAGAAGTTATAAAACGAAAAGCCTGAAGAGAGGAAAAGGAGGAGGTGGGAGGTGGCTGGGTCCCACTGTCCCACTGACCTACGATCAGTCATGGTCCTGCTGCTCGGTGTCATGCATACTTTAAAGTTGCCACTCCTGCTTTTGCCCCCTCCTCCTCCAGATGCCTTTCTGCTGCTCACTTATCTATAAAATAATAATTCTCTAAAATAATAATTCTCTTCTAAGTACATACCAGGTATAAACAATCTGACAGGTTTCCTGTTGGTTATTAACCAAGGGATAGCCGGGAAAGCCAAAGGTTATAATAATTTTATCATATGTGCAATGACGTATACATGACAGTAACATTCTTTTAAGTGTCTTCATCAATCTGTAAGTTGCAATTTCTTGTTTCACCTTGAATATATGTGATGCCCTAAAATGCATATTCACTCAAACATACTTAAGGCATGAAAAGGATCTATGTAAAAACTGACTTTGGTTTATCATCATCTAATGTTTTTAGCTAACTATTTCATGTGCAGTTTAGCCTTATAAATATGACATTCTGGCTCACCTTTTGGATGTGTTTTCCTGCCAGCCAAAGTCTAACTGATAGTGGGGGTAAAGAGTTGCAAATAACCGTGAATGTTTATAGATGGCCATTACTTTCTGTGTAGATCATTGATATTCTGAAACCATCCCTGATTACCTAATACACCTCTACTTCAGAGCTAGATAAAATTAGTCATTGCAGTAATAACTGATATACCCAAGCACACATAATGGGTTATATATATTTGTCTTTACCTGATTTGAGCAGTATGTTGTCTGCATTCCTTTATAGTACTCAGGGAAGCACAGAAATCTTTTTACTGTTCATTTAGAATTCATTTAGAATTGAAGAATTTTGGAACATGTTAAATTTGCTTGTTTTGAAAATGAGGCTAAGCTCCCTACTTTTTGTGACTTGTCTTAGTATGTTGCATCAATAGGACAAAGGCCTGGTGCTGAGGGAGAGAGTTCCTGGTGTCTCGTTGCATTTCTAGTTGTAAATGTTAATGAAGTCTTGTTTAACCTCAGGATATCCCAGAAGCCCCTGAGAGACTGATGACAGACACCATTAATGAACCAATCTTGCTGTGTCGATTTCCTGCAGAGATCAAGTCCTTCTATATGCCGCGATGTCCTGAGGATTCCCGGCTTACTGAATCTGTCAGTTGGTGATTCAAGTAGTATTAGAAGCCCTTTCTTTTTAAGGGGGTGGGGATCACTGTTTGGAATGCTATGTAGCTTATTGTTTAAAACCTCAAATATTTTCTTTCCAATACAAAATTATAAAAATGTTTCTGAAATTGTCGTACTTATCAGTGGGCATACGATTTGTTAAATTTTAGTGCATGAACAATCAAAGTAAGCTTTAGAGGTGCTTTTGGAACATGGTTCTGGCTCTCGTTTCACCTATAGAGTAATGCCAGCATTTGTTTTTTTTTGAGTATTAGGGATGTAATTTTAGTTTGCTTGCCTGGTAGCAGCAGGCCTATGCAATATCTTATTCTCTTGTTTTTTTGTTTTTTTTTTTAGGTAGATGTGTTGATGCCAAATGTCGGTGAGATTGTGGGAGGTTCCATGCGTATCTGGGATGGTGAAGAACTGCTAAAGGGATATAAGAGAGAAGACATTGATCCCACTCCCTACTACTGGTACACTGATCAGGTACTTATCTTATTGACATGTGCTATGTAACGCATTTCTTTATTATTTGACACAACTTGGTCAGCTTCACAGGTAAATAACAACATACTGTTTCTTGTAAAATTTTATCAAATTGAACTAAATGGACAGGTTAAGTTTAGCTTAGACATTTTCTAGTTTCTAATTTATGGTTTAGTACCTGTCTTTTTGATAATAACAAATTATTACCTTATATTTGGACTTCCTTAGGATCTTCAGGTTAGAACATTACCTTACAGTGATGGGATGGGATGATTACTTTCCTACAATTATTGCAGCCATTAGATTGGGGTGTTTAAGCTAGTTTGTAAAGCTGCCTTCTTTCTGTTGGTGGGCCTTATCTGTTATTCTCTTTATCTCCCATCTCAACTACTTTATAAACTTTATAAAGAGTTTTATATAGCTTATATATATATTTACATATATATATTTATATATAGCTTATATAGAGTTTATAAACTCTAGATGCAAATTTTTAGTTGCCTCATGGACACTATACCTAGATTTCCTATTAGTACCTCAAACTCTAAAATCCAACTCTAAATCTTTGCCTGCAAACCTGACGCTTTTCTTGTCTTTGCTGTCTCTTTTAACATTACCACAATTCTCCTAACCACTTATTAAGGCCTCAGAGCCGTCTTCTGATTTCTTCTGTTCTCTCTCCATACATTGTTAGTTGCCAAGCTCAGTTAATTCTTCTTTGCAGTGCATCTGTCCTCTTCTTGCCATTTCCAGCGTCAGATCTTTAATACGCCTCCCAAGACTAATTTAATGTCCTTGTGATCGTTTTGTCTGCCTCTGGCCTCCCCTTCCAAACAAACTTTCATACCACTACTAGATTAATTTTAATGCATGACTCTGACCACAGCATTCCACTGTTAAAAATTTTCATTGGCTTCCCATCATCCAGAAGTTGAGGGCTAATTAAGCTCCTTATATTGGCGTTCAAGGTCCTCTACAATCTGGTTTCAGTTTATCTTCGTCTCTCCATTTGTTATCTAGCCAAACTGGACCACTCACATACATTCTGTGCTTTTACATCTTAAGTCATGCAGCTTCTCATGCCTGAAATGGTCATCTCCCTTCCTCCATGTCCAACTATTGAAATTCTAGCTATTCTTTAAAGGACATTCCAAATGCACTTTTTCCATGGAAACCTCCCTATTTCTTCTATGCCAGAAATGAGCTTCCCGTCATGAACAGTCATAGCGTCTATGGAATGAGCACAGAATTTGGAGTCAGGATTTGGGTTTGAGTCTAAGCACAGTCATTTTCTGGTTGAATCACCTTGGGCAAGTCATTTTATTTCTCTGGGCATCTCTTTCCTTGTCTATACAGTGAGATCCCTTCCACCTCTAAATTCATGATCTTATTACCTTTTTTGAATTTTAATCTGTTTATTTTTAGTTTTCAACATTCACCTCTCTAAGCTTTTAGATTTTCTCCCCCTTTCCCAAGGTAGTGTGCAACATGATGCACTTGTAATTTGTTTTCTTAGAGCCGTTTGTCTATGTCTTCTCTCCTCCACTAGATTATAAGTTCTTTGAATATAGGTGTCATGTGTTATTTGTCTTTGTATCTTGTACAACATCTCAGTGTCTGTCTTGCATTTAGTCTTTGATGAATATTTGCTATTTGTTGAATAAGATGAAATTTGAAAATTGCCATTTAACCCTTCTTTTAAAATTTGTTTTTGACAGAGAAAATATGGTGCCTGTCCTCATGGAGGATATGGCTTGGGCTTGGAACGATTCTTAACTTGGATTTTGAACAGATACCACATTCGAGATGTGTGCCTGTACCCACGCTTCGTCCAGCGTTGTACACCCTAACTGTCCAGTGAGTGACAGCAATAGGAAAAGGTACACACAGCTTAATGGAAAGATACAACTTCCCAAAATGAAATGATCCATCTCTTTTTTTTTTCGTTCCATCAGTGTCACTGTGTTATCTTTTCTCATTGCTATAAAACAGTTACAATTATTTGAGATGTCCCAGGAATAAAATTACCTCAAGTGATATCTATGTTGTCATCCTTAGAAAAATAATTGCCATTGTAAACATTGGGGAGGGATATTGTGGCATATTAGTGTGCAGTTACTAACATATTTAAGCTCTTGATTACAGTTTGTATAGGACCATGTGTCTCGTGCCATTTAGCACTGATGGCAGGTATTTCTACTGTGTCCTGAAATTTTTATGTTCTTTTCTGTGTTCCTGCAATTCTTATGTTTTGAGATTTGTAGCATCTTATTCTTTCAGTGAATTAAGAATCAAAAGCTTGGAATAAAATTGACAGCTAATAAATAGAATGTTAAAGATTTGATTGCTTCAATATAATTGTTGTTCACCTGTAGATATCAGAATAAAATGTCATTTTCTTGACCTGTGGATCCATTTTATTATAATAATCTGATAAGCATTCCAGAGTTTAAATGTATTTAAACAGTTTTGTTTATTACAGAAATAGGAGAATTTGCAGGATTCTTCAAATTGTTTAGATCAAAAAGTAGACAGCAGTATAAATAGTATTTGGGGGGGTAATTAAATAATTTGCAGGGTTTCGGTTCCATTTTTCTGAAGAGTTGGGCTGCTTTTCTTCTGGCATTTACATAAGTAATCAAGAATAAATGAGTTCAAAAAGAATTGTCAGCCAGAATATTAATATATTGATTAATAATTTATTAATACAGATAGTTGTTTGAACTATCTCATTATGTCTTGAGATCTAATCATCTATTTTCTTCATTCTCATTGTACTTGACTAAATCACTCCAGCTCAGATTTAGTTAGTTAAAAATGCATGTCATATATACTCCGTTAACTGTAATCTTGAAAATTAATAAATGACAACATGTAGAAATATTTTGCTTGGATAATTTTTTCACAGCTGAAAATCTCTTGCATTACCAATATGCTGCTTGCATTTTGATAATTTTCTGAAGACATACTTTTAATTTACATGTTAAAATGTCAATATTAGCATGACTAGAAATGGGTAATATCTAAAACTATGTGCTCTTAATTCCTTTTTATGTATGAATTGAGTTAGATCTCATTTGTTGGTGTGTTTTAGATACTAGTTAAATTTTATTTAATTTTGCAATTCAGAATAAAAGTACCAGTGAAATATTTTTGTAGTTTTAAGAATTGAGATAGTTTTAAGGGTACAAATAGCTTCTAACAGATTTTACTTAAGGTATTTAAGCAATATTTAGCCTGCAGAAGTGAGGCTCTAGTAGAGTAAATGTATATTTCATGAAATGTTTTGGGTTCTACGAATCTAGCACAGTAGAAGTGCATAATGAATTTTCATTGAATTGCATTTGTTGAATGAAACTAAAACAGGACCTGAACAACAGTTGGAACAGTGGGTACAATAAAAGCACCCAGCTTGGAGGAGCTTAACTGGGGCATGAGTAGAGAAGATAACACCAAGTCAGTGGCAGTGAGATCTTGGCACAGCTGCAACGAGGCGTTGGTTGCTCTTTCAAGAAGACTCGGCCAGGGTAGAGAACAGTAGTAGGTACCTGGCAGCCAAGCCAGGGAATTAACTGTAAAGGTCACTGCTCACTGCTTCACACTCTTAATAGCGCCCTACTGTGACTTAGTTACCAAATTGCTCTCTCCTGCCTCCCTTCTTTCCGCATGTCTTCCCTTCCTCTTTCCTTGATTCTCCCCAACCCATTTTTCTGTGCTATTTTCCCTCCTTCTGCTTCCTCTACTTTTCCACCCCAAAGTTCCCTGGATAGTTGCATGGTCAGTTTAAGTTTGGAGTCTTGGTGATAACATCATTTCATAGAGCTTTGCCATGACTGTAACCCTGGAACAAAGTCAGCTGGGACATTGCTGATTTGGTTATGTATGATCTCTGGTTTCTTCTGAAAGAAGTAAAAAGGAATTATGTTTCAATATTTGATGCTAATACTGGGTCCTCCACTTAGTTATTCCACATAAATCAGATTTTAGTGTTCAGGCATAAACAATACTTTAGTTGAGAAATTTTGTTGAACTTGGTTTTCTTCTTTTTTAATAAGTTTATTTTTAGTTTTCAACATTTACTTCCATAAGTTTTAAATCCCCCCCCCCAGCCGAATGGCATGCAATCTGATATAAGCTCTACATATACATTCCTATTAAACAGTTTCATATTAGTCATGTTGTATAGAGGAATTAGAATGAATAGGAGTGATCATGAGAAAGAAAAACATAAAACCAAACAAAAAAAATTGTTTGCTTCAGTCTGCATTCGGACTCCATATTTATTTTTACGGATGTGGATGGCATTTTCCATCATGAGTTTTAGAATTGTTTTAGGTCTTTGCATTGCACACTGGCTGTTACTGTGTACAGTGTTCTCCTGGTTCTGCTCACTTCACTCAGCATCAGTTCATGTAAGTCTCTCCAGGTTTTTCTGAAGTCTGCCTGTTCATCTTAGTATTCCATTATGTTCATATACCACAACTTGTTCAGCCATTCCCCCAGTGGATGAGCATCCCCTCTATTTCCACGAACTTGGTTTTCTTAGCACTTCCAACCAGCTAGGTGGCAGAGAGGAAGAACACGGGACCTGGAGTCAGGAAGACCTGAGTTCAAATCCTGCCTCAGACCTTTACTAGCTCTGTGACTTCTGTTTGCCTCAGTTTCTTCATCTGTAAAATGAGGGTAATAGTACCTACCTCTTAGGGTTGTTGTGAGAGAAAATGAGGTAACTTTTAAAGTGCTTTGCAAACTTTAAAGCATCATATCACTAATTCTCCCCTTGAACATTTCAGGAGAGAAAAAGGCATGATGAAATTAGGCAGATAGAACAGTGCCGCTGCACAAACATTAATTTGTAGTTGAGAATGGATGAAATGGGTGCTGTCCTTATATTTAGGCTAAGTTCTCCTTATCTTTGTTCAGTGATTTCAGTTGTGTCCAACTTACCATACCCCCATCTGGGGTTTTCTTGGCAAAGATACTGGAGTGCTTTGCCATTCCTTTCTCCAGCTCATTTACAGATGAGGAAACTGAGGCCAACAGGGTGAAGTGTCTTGCCATGGGTCACACAGCTAGGAAGTGCTGGAGGCCAGATCTGAACCAGGCCAGACACTCTATCCACTGCACTAGCAGCCTAAACTTATCTTGTGTCCAAATTTATTAATATAACTAAAGAGACTTGATTGGGAGTTCTAAAAAAGTAGAGTACTTTTGCATGTTACAAGCAAACAGGCATTTAGTGTCCGTAGTCAAAATTATCCACCTGTCGCCACACTTCAGTGCAGAGCTTTTTTGTTCAGTAAATAATTTTTGAAACTTCAGCTCTATACTAGAAGTTTAAATTTTCAACAGCGAGACATTCATGTGGGGCCACAACGGCTAAGCTTTTCGCTGTTAGCACCATTGAGTTTCTTTGGACCCCATGATATTAATAATCTTCGAGTTTGTCATAACATACTTTCAAGTTTAAAATGCTAGTTCTGTGTTGTCAGGACTTACAGTGTCCCATCAGCTCCTCAATTATCATTTTAACACATTGGCTAGGTGGTCCTTCCTGAAGACTAGATACTGGTGATTTGACACTGCCTGGTGCTGGGGAGATAGAGGAATATGGGGTGGACCCCTAGACTTGAGATAGGAAGAGTTTGAATAGGGTCCACAGAGCTCCAGGAAAGGAGTAAAAGAACTGAAGCAATGACCCCAGCCTGGAGATCTGATGATCATGAGAACTGGGTTATTTAACCTAGAGAGAATTTGGATGTGTAAGCACCACCTGTAATTTGTGTACTGGAGAAGAACCTGGACAAAATGATCACATGGCCTTGGAGAGACTAATGGTTAAATCCTGCCTCCACCTCTTCCTGATCCAGGCCAAATCACTGAATAGGCCTGAGCCTGTTTTCCTCATCTGTGAAACGGGGATGGTAATACTAGTCTTACCTTCCTGGGTATAGTATAAGTGGCATTGAACAGCTATACTCCAAACTTGTGGACAAAGGGCTGAAGTGTGGTAGGAAATTTCTGTTATAATTTAGGAAGAATTTTCAGGCTTATGAACACCTTCACTGAGAATGTTGTGGATAATCTGAAATGACTGACAGACAAATAACTATAGACTGCAGCTCTGATCCTGACTAGCTGTCATGTAAATATGGTAACTGGGGTAATTGAGTAAGAGTTATGAGTTCGTGCAACCTCTGTTTGCTGTGGGAGGAAGGTAAACAGTACACATTCTTTTGACTCGGATTCTGCAGCATCATTGTGGTAAACAAAGGGTAGTTAGCATGTTGGAACTATGGATTAGATGATAATTATGGCATGCAAATTGCTTCTGCTTTACTCAGCTACAATTTCTTTTGCACTGAATTTGCCCCCTTTTACTGATTAAGGAGATACAGCCAAGTAATCTAAATTTAGTTTGTGCAGCAGCTCAGAGGTGCCAATCATGACAAATAATGATTTAGGTTTTTCCCCCCTCTCCCAAAGCACTGAGCTGAAACCAACAAATTCATTTTACTTAGGTCTTCGAGCTGAACTCACACACTGGGTCCTATCTGTGACAGGCGAGTGCTTTATCCACTAATTAAGTCACCCAGCCTCAGATAAATCCTCTGCTCTGCTGGGCTGCTTTATCTGGGGCCGCCCAGAGGCTTCTTTCATTCATATACATTTCTGTGTAGAAAGTGATTGTTTCTGCGTAAGTATTTCTTGGTAAACGTGGAAAATAGAAGTAAAACAATTATCTACTCTGTGCAAGAAGATCCTCACGATATTTCTTGAGCCTTAGAAGGATGGGTTTTTTTTTTCTTAAAATTTACCCTGTAACTCAATGTGCTTTCCAGTTTATTTTTCCTGGAATTAACTCATTGGAAGATATGCAACAGTGTGGTATAGTGTTAGAATCAGAGGACCTGGGTTCATATTCTGCCTGCTTAATGACTGTTTGACATTGGACAAGCCAGTTAAACTCTGTAGGCTTCAGTTTGCTGTTAAGTCATGTCTTCCTCATTTGGATTTCCTTGACAGTGTTACTGGAGTGGTGTGCCATTTCCTTCTCTAGCTCATTTTACAGATGAGGAAAGAGGCAAACAGGGTTAAGTGACTTGCCCAGGATCACACAGTGTAAGTATCTGAGGCCCTGTCTGTCCACTCCAGGGCCAGTCTATCTACTCCAGCACCTAGCTACCTGGGCTTCAGTTTACTTATCTCCAAGTTGAAAGCAATCACCCTCATCTCTAAGATCCATTCTAGGTCTAAATCTATGAATCTGTACATTTCAGAAAAATTTTTTTTTAGCTTTTCATCCTTTTTTCTGTTATTATCCTGTATTTATAGAGTATAAAGCACTGTTAGTTTTCTAAAGACACTGATTTTAATCTTAGGAATGTAAAGTTATATATTACAAAGCTGATCCAGCATTTAGCACAGTGTAGGCACTTAATTACATTTATCTTATTGACTGACTAGCCCTTATGGTGGTGTATCCTCCTGTATTTGTGCCCCTAAGATGAGACATATGTTAGAAAAAAAACATGCATGTAGGTATATTTTGAAAAATAACAGCCATAATAGGGTACATTCAGATTTTGCACAAGTCAACTGTAAAGGAGTGCAGTGGATAGAGTGCTAGGCCTGGAGTCAGAAAGATGTGAGTTCAAATCTGGTCTCAGACTCTCCCTAGTTGTGTGACCCTGGGCAAGCTACTTAACTGGCTCAGTTTCCTCATCTGTAAAATGAGCTTGAGAAGGACATGGCAAATTACTCCAGCATCTTTAAGCCCCAAATGGGGTCACAAAGCGTTGGACAGAATCGAACAACAACTTGATGACCTAATGCCAAAAGTTGCAAAGCATTCATGCTCTCACTGGTCTTCACAACAATGCTGTGGGGTTAAGTACTGTAGGTTTTATTACTGTTTCACACACCCTGCCCCTCACCCTGCTTTTACAGATGAGGAACCAGACTTCAGTCACTTGGTTGGGATTGACCACCAGGCAGGTCTCTTCTGTCTCCAAACTGATGTTCTTTCCACTATCTTTTAGTAACATCAAACAAAGTTTCTATAATAATAGAGATACTTCTAGGTGAAGGGTAATGGATTCATTTTCACCTGTCACACATCAGTACTAATGTATCACGTTTTGTACGTTTTGATCACTGGAAACATGACTTCACCGTTGTCAAGCTGATATTCCTTGAGCTCAGGTCTAATAATGTCACTCCACTACATGAGATGGCTCCTACTATAAAATACAAGATCCCTTTTAGAACTAGAGAACTAGATTCTCACCCATCTATTCTGACGTTCCAGCCAGACCAGCCTATTTGCCACCACCCATCTCCAGAGCTTTGGATGTCTGGGAGATGGGGAGGGACAGAATGTTCTCCTTTGCCTCTACCTTCTAGAGGAAGCCACCCTTTCTGGGAGACATGGTAGTACTTTCCCATTGCATTTTCTTTGTGTAAGATTTGTATTTGCTTATTTCTATACCCCTTGTCCTCCAGCAGAATGGCTTCAAGGGCAGGAAGTGTTTGGGTTTTTTTTTTGTTTGTTTTTGTGCTATCCCCAGCACCTAGTAGGCACTTAAATCCTTGCTGAATAAATGATGGACAACTGGATTTAAAATTAATACAAATTAAAGCATATCAACAAAAATCCACAAAAAATATAATTTATAAATAGATGCTAAATGAATATATTTAACAATGAAATGGTTTTGATATTCACTAAAAGAATATGAAAGTGATTTATTTAAAAAACAATACAATTTTTGTTTTCCCTAAAAAATGTACTGCATTTCTTTCCCCTAAAAGTATATAACATTTACAAACCTTTGTCCCATCATGAGCCTGATTAAAAAAACACAACTCAAAATGCAAGCAAACCATGAGCTATATGAAATTATGCCCAATTTCTGCCTGCTCCCCAATCATTATGGAATCCATGCTGCAGACGGACAATAGATAAACATTATCTTCATTTGGCAGAAAGTGGAATGTAGCCAGAGATAGAGCACTTGACTTATCCAGGGTATTCCATATGTGGCTAAATAAAGAGAGAATTCAGACTCCTAATTTCCTCTTGCTTTCTAGTTCTCCGGCCTTACACATACTGCTTCTGGTGCTGACTTTAAAAATAGGTAAAAGATGCAGGGTTTTCGAGGCAGGAAAACATGTCCTTCATACTAGAAAAACTCTTTGAAAGGACAATAAAGAATGACTAGAATCTTAGCTAAGAAATACAGACTTGGTAATGAAATATAGGAAAATAAAATGTTTAAAAAGCAACTTCTCCATTTCTCAGAGCGACAATCCTATAGAATTCCCATTTGATTTTACCTTTAGACAATGATGAAGACTGGCCCTTTTAATTGGGGCTCCCACTGCAACAGAAATTATCATTTTTAGGAAACTGAATAATTTGATCAGCACCTCAACTACCCAGGTACGGAACCAATTTTTTTTTTTCAATTTCATGGGATGTTGTGGCCATCCTGGTGATAAGCCTCCCTCCTCTGAGCTCAGATAATTCGAGTTGCCCACTTATTAAGAAACTACTATACAAAGACAATGAAAAATACTGTTCCTGACCTCAAGATTACATACAACTTGATAGATTATATCTTTTTTTTTTAAATACATAATAGATGAGGACTCCGGGCAACCAACAAGCTTTTATTAAGAGCCTACTACACCAAGCCCTAAAGATACAGTGAAACATCCCCTGCCCTAAAGGAGGTTACATACCAAGCTGCCTCTTTACCCAGTTGTTTTCTGCCCTGAAGCCCGTTTCTGAGATGGCTCGCTCCAGACGAGTCCTACGAGGACCAAAGCTGGGAGGAACTTAAAACCACCTGCTTAGATATTTCTTGAGACCACTTCCACTACTCTCCTCACCCTCCAACACTTCCTCTGAGATGTGTAATCAAAATCACACTGTTATGGCCTCTGGAAAGAGTAGGCCTGTTGTCTGCCCCAGTATTCTGTGCACCGTCTTTGCTACTTTCCAGACCAAAGGTCCCTTCTCTGGCCACTGACCCCCCACATATCTTGTCTCCCCCATTAAATGGAGCTCTGAGAGCAGGGACCGTCACACTTTTGTATTTTTAATCTCGAGTGCTTAGCACCATTTTTGACACATCGTAAACATTTAATAAATGCTTTTAATTCAAAACATACATTTATAGGTAGGTTTTTAAAATTTGTGCAAAATTGACATAAGGTGATTTTGGAGAGGAGGGCAGTCACATCGATCTGCCTCCTGATTAACTAGTGATCCTAAGAGGTGGTGGTAAAGGGAGAATGCATTTCAGCCTCAGGAGAAGAAAGTCCCTGGGCTGGGAAATGGAATGCCATACCAGGAATGAGCGATTATTAAGCACTGTGCAGGGCACTGGGGATGCCAAGAAAAGCAAAAACAGTCCTTGCCCTCAAGGATTTTACAATCTAACAACGGGAGACAACAGGCAAACAAAACAATTATATACAAACTGTATACATATATCTATATATACATACACTCCTATGTGCATATATATGCATATACATACACACATATGTGGGACCGCTAAGGCGACACAGTGGAAAGTTGTCACCCTTGGAGTCAGGACGGGAGTTTAAATCTGAACCCAGACACTTACCAGCTGTGTGACTTGTTTTTCCCATCCATAAAAATGGAGCGTCTACTTCCCAGGGTTGCTATGAGACTTTTTAGCTGTGTAACCTTGGGCAAGTCATTTAACCTGTTTGCCTCAGTTTCCTCATCTGTCAAATGGAGATAACGGCATCTACCTCCCAGGGTTATTGTGAGCCTCACTAGCTGGGTGAGTCACTTCACCTGTTTCCCTCAGTTTCTTCATATGTAAAGTGGAGATAACCTTCCAGGGTTGTTGTGAGGATAAAATAAGATGATAATTGTAAAGCAGCAAGTCGTAAGCGGCATGTAAATGTTATTATTATAGCCTCCGAGGCCCTTTCCAGCTCAGTCTATAACTGAAAATTTTATGGAACAGTAAAGTATGTCTAGATCTTTATAGGAGACAACAACTCGATAGACTGGGGAAAAAAACCAAACAAACCGACCGACCACTGACTTTGGAGTCCGAAGGCCTGAGTTCAAATCACACACTCACCCGTAGAGTCTTAGCCAACTCAGTTTCCTTAAATGCAAAATGAGGGCTAGAGGAATAGAGACCCTCTGGGGTCCTTTCCAAGTGCTAGAGGCACCCTGCAGTGGCGAGGCAATAGAGAGGAGGATCACCCCGTCCGGGAGATGCAAACTTTACTTTGCCTGCCCTGCTTTACTCGCGTCCTCAATGGGCAGCGGAGAGGAGGGGTGGGTCTTGGAGCCAGCCCCTCCCCTGCTGCTCCTGGCACCTCCCCGCCCGCGGACTCCGGGCAGATTAGGCGCAGTTCCCCAGCCGGTGCTGCTGCGGAGCAGAGCGCTAGGCGTCCTCTCTGCGGGGGGCCGAGCGAGGAGCTCCGCGGCGGAGCGGAGCAGCGGGAGCCAGAGCCCGGGGCTGGGACGGTCCTGAGCCCGGGGAGGACCGAGGGCGCGTGCGCAGGCGCCGCCAGAGGAACGGCGCCGCGGCCTCTTCGGAGCGACCGAAAGCTTCTAGCTGTCATCAACATGGCTGCCGCCGCTCGCCTCCTGAGTCCCTGTAAGTGCGCCCGGGCCAGTCGCCGCGGCCGTGGCTGTCGGAGCCGGCCGCGAGGATCGCGATGACCGGAAGGGGGCCGCGGGCTGCTCTTGGGGCTCTACGGTCCCGCCTCTTGGGCGGGGGTTCCGGGGACGGGGAGGGGTGGCCCAGATTCAGGGGCTCGGGTCAGGGATGCAGACCGGAGAGCCCGCGGGGCTGCGGAGTACCAGGTCCTGGGTTCGAATTCTGCCCCTGTCACTTAATCCCAGTGAGATCCTGGGCAAGGAATTCACTCCTTCAGGGCCTTGGTCTCCTCCTCTGTGAAATAAGAAGAGTGCTGCAATCGTGCCAGGCAGCGCTGGCATCGTGGGGCAGGCAAACCGGGGGAAGCCAAAGTGCCTGTTAGAGTCAACTCCTCCCCCAAACGACGGGCATCGATTAAGCGCCTACTGCTGGGGTTGGCATAACCCCAGGGAAGGGCAAAAACCAGGTGCCTGCCCTCCTGGCGCTTACAGTCTAATGAGGAAGAACAACGTGTACGGAGAGAGATGAGATACGGAACGGATCTTCGAAGAGCAGTCTTAGACGGGAAGGCTCTAACTGCTGGGAGGGACGGGACGAGCCTTCTACTGGGAGTGTAGTTTGATGTGAGTCATTAAGGAGGACGGGGAAATCCCAGAGATGGAGATGAAGAGGAAGATCATCATTCCGCCCTAGGGGCACAGCTGGGGCAAAGACGGGGAGGTGGGAGATGAACTGCTGTATGAGCATATAGTGAGATCAGGATTTTAGAGTGTGGGGAGTGGGGTAGAGTGTTTAAAAAAAAAACCAAACAGAATCCCAGAAAGGTAGGAAGTATCCGGTGGTGAAGGATTTTAAGGTTCAAACAGAAGACTTTATATTTCTGGAAAGCCACTGGAGTTTACTGAAGCTCTGCTTAGCGAGTTATGGTCTCCAGCCCCGTTGGGGAGGAGAGGCAGAGAAAAATGCAAGTAGTGGCTTCAGATTCCAGATGGGTTCCCATCCCACCCCTGGCTCTTCCAGCCAGTGTAAACTATTCACTTAACTTTCCTGGATCTCCTTTACCTCCTCTGTACGATGATGGGGTCAGACTAGGTGCCCTTCCAGGTTCATTCCGGCTCTAGACCTTATAATCCTATCATTGGACTTTCAGCTGCTGTTGGAAGGTGAGCAGGAGGGGAGAGGGTCTTGTTGTTTGGGAGAATGGAAGTAAATATGATATGAAACAGTGTTTATGTCCTGGTAGTGCTTGCATTAGAAAAGCTTGGGAGCAAGGGTTTTTAGAGTCATTTTGTAGGGAGCCATCCTCACTGACTACATGGGTGCAGCGGTTGTTTCTCCCGACAGCTGTGTGTGCCACTGTGCCAGGCACGGAGGCTTCCACATTGTATGTGTTGTAGCATTCCTGGTTGGTTTCAGAAGCTAGGAAGATTCTCAGAGGCACCTGTTTGAACATACCAAGTGCAAGTTCTACTGCCGAATCACCTTTATAATTTTTTCAGGCTAGAGACCTCAAGTGCCGGTTATGCCCTCGGCGAGAGGCAGCATGGCGCAATGCGTAGCGGTTCTGTTTGGGAGACAGCAAGAAATGAGTTTGGATTTCTCTGAACCTCATCTCCTCATCTGTATTCTGAAGTTAATCGCAGCATCTGTCTACCTTACACATTTGTTACAGGGCTTAAATGAAATATTGTATGAGAAGTGCCTTGCAAGTCTTAAAGCACTATATAAATGTGAGTTATTATTATTAGCACGGGCACACTACTAAGATTATAAATTACAAATTTCATACTTAGATTTTCCAAAGTGGATGAAATTATGGTGCATCTTTCCCTTTCACTCCCCACTTCCCTTTACTATGATGGGCCACTGGACTACTCCAGGTGCTGGATATACAGAGGGGAGACAATTCCTGCCTCTTTTTTTTTTTCCTGATCATCAGGCTCAGCGTCTTGTACATAATAAGGGATTAATAAGTGTTTGTTTTATCTAATTGAATTAACCAGTAATCCCTAAACTGCTAAATTGAGTGAATGGTTTTTTCTCAGTTCTCATCCTCCTTTACCTCTCTGTATTTTGTATTCTCTTCATCATCTTCTCCCCTTGGATACTCTCTATTCCCTTGATTTCTGTGACACTAACCTTTAACCTCTCTGATTGTCCCTTCTTGATATTCTCAATATTATTTGCCATCTGCCCCTTTGGTCTGGGTGACCTCCGCCTCACCCCCACTGTTCTATCCAGAGCTCTTTTCTCTCCTTTGCTATACTTTCTTCCTTGGAGGTCGCTGATCTCATCTGCTTCCATGAGTTATGTAGATAACTCCCAAATCTATATGTCAGCTCTCTCTCTTGAATATCATCAGCTTCCTGCTAGATATCTCCTCCCAAATTGAGGTCTCAAATGCACCACACCCAAAAACAGAGCTCATTTTCTTCCCTAAATTTGGCCTTTCCATTTTTCTATTTCTTTTGAGAGCGCCGTTATCTTTCCACATAGGAAAGACCAAGTACACAAAAATGTCCGTTGCCCATATTTCAAAATACATTTGGTTGGACACTAAATAGACCTTGGCTATCAGTATGTTTATCAGAGACAAACCGCACTGGGAGACTCTTGGTTGGATCTGAAGTTGAACAGGAGGGGAAAAACTGGTTGGATTGCCTTTAATAAATTGCAAACTTTTTTTTCCTGCTTCCCATAAAGGGAAAGGCCCATCTTTTTAATATTACCATTTTCCGGGTGTTGCTATATGGTGATGAGTCATGGAATATACTTGCCTTGGAAGATCCACAGTTTAAGAAGTGCTGAAGGGCCACAAGTGGCCCTGATTCTAGAGAATAGTAGGCACACAGAGAAACGTTTGAGCAGGCTGAGCATGTTAACAATGAAGTAGAACAGGAGTAAAGACGTTGGCAAGGAATTGTATGATCAAGGATGAGAATATGGACTGGTCACACCAGATGATGCAGGGACAGCATGGACGGCAGAGGGCTCCACTGCTGCCCTTCTCATGTTAGGGGTGAGTGAGGAAAACCTTGGGCAGATTGGGTGGACCCTTTACACAGAATGGGAGGAGCATGTGGGTAAGAGTTACACGGTATGGATGGGGATGGACACAGTGTGATCTGTGTCATCGGACGGAGGGAGCTTCCAAATAGATAATATCATAGATCCATTTGAGTATTCTGTACTTATTTGTGTTTGTGCTTTATCCCCCAGCAGGGGATAGATCAGGGACTCTTTTTTGTATCCCTCCCCAATCACAGTGCCTAGCGCATAGTAGGTGCTTAACAGAGGAAGGGATCTGACAGCCCATTGAGTCCAACCCCCTCATTTTACAGACAAGGAAACTGAGGCACAGAGACATTGAATAATTTACACAGGATCATGCACTTGTAAATGTTTGAGGTGAGATTTTTAACCCAAGTCTTTTTGACTCCAAATCCAGCACTTGTTGATTGATTGACCCACTGACAATTACACATGTATGTGATACTTTTCCTCTTTAGCTGTTACTTCTATTGATCTGCATCAGTGTTGTCTCTCAGATTACATTCTCTTAGAGGACAGAAACCATACCTCTGTGAGACTGTCATGTGCAAGAAAGTATTTGATAAGCTATTTTGGCTAATATTCTCTGTCTCTCTGTCTCTGTTTCTCTTTGCCTCTCTCTTTGTCTCTTTGTCTGTCTGTCACACACACACACACATGCACACACACACACACACACACACACACACAGATACGAGATTGTCTGACTCTTCTAACCAATCAGCATGGCACCAAATAGAGAGTAACTGGGAAGGGTCGAAATGCAAACCTCTATGTCAGGTCTCTATTACAGACACAGATCATCCACGAACTAAAGTGATGCTCTTTTAAGGATAGGCATAAAGACTCAGTAATGGTGTTGAGTAGTATTGAATTCACTTTTCTCCCCCTCTTAATCACATTTCCTATAAAATCATAAAAGCTCTAAATTATAAGTCATGAAGTGATACCGAGTACTGCAAATTTCTCTTATCCAGGCCACCATACTTAAAGTATCCACAAATAAAAGCAATGAAGGTAGGAGGCCTTTTGTGCTGAAGATCTTAGAAGTTAAAACTGGAAAGGAGCATACAGACCATGTGGTACTATCCACTGTGCCACCTAGCTGCCCTAAGAATGATGGCTTTAAATGCATAAAATAAAATATGTAAGATTAATAAGGAAACCCTTAGTGATTATAAAAACATATAGATTCCTCCCCCACCCCCAAAAAATATCTACCCCTGGATCCCAGGTTAAGAAATTGACCTAAGAAAAAGTTTCCTAATAATTAGAACTACCAGAAGTGAAATGGCTTGTTTTGGGAGGAAGTGAGTTGCCCTTTATTAGACTTCAGACTAAGCTGAATTATACTTTTTGGGGCTATTTTGGAGGAAATACTTTTTCAAGTACAGTTTGGGCTGGATGGCCTCTATGATTCTGTGGTAGTTTGTCGTTGCTCTTGATTCAATCTCATAGCACCTCACATTTTGGTTACTATTTTGCGCCTGGTATAGTAATTTTGGACGGGTAGGTATATAAAGTTCCATGTGAGGGCTTGTAAAAATGGCCCTCAGTTGAGCAACAGGGGTATATTTACCTTTGCTACCTGCTTCCCATGACCGGAGGGGAAAAGCAAGTATCTATACCATGAAAATGCTTTGTTTCTTTGTAGAGCTAGTATAGTCACACGAATGAGTAGATTTTTCCCTTGGAAACTTAATCAAAGTTAACTAAGTCATTTATTGAGTGATCCACCCATTGGTGAGATCAGGAGCTCTTGAAGCTTGGGCCCTTTTCTTTCTCCACTCTCACTAGCATAATCCTGTTCTCTTATTTCAGTTATGGTTTGTAGGTTTACAAAGGCAGACCCATATTCCATACCATAAGCAGGATCAGATTTATAGTACCTTAGACCAGTGAGTAAAGTGGCTAGAAAATTTAAGTCAGTACATTCCCTTGAACTTTCTGACGTAACACTTGTTGGCTGATTATATGTTAAGATATAATTTGTCATTTGTTTTAAATGAGTTGAGATGACTTTAAATTCTTCTAGTTGATTTCCCTGAACTTTTTGTGAGAAGAAGCTACTTTTCTTTTCTCTAAAATCTTGAGATTATCAGACCTGAAGAAGTGGAACAAAATGTACCCTTATATTGTACTTTATGATTCACAAAAGTGCTTTGAATTGAAATCTATCCAGTGCTTCAATTAACCCTCATGACTCTGTGAGACAGATAGTATGGGTTACTATTCCTATTTTACAGATAGGAACCTGAAGTGGAGGGTAGTTAAATAAGTTGCTCGTCATCACAGAGGTGGATTCTAAACCTGGGTCCTAAAGCAGACACCAAGGAGGTTCCTGAGAAGTGTATTGTGAGGCCTCATGGTGCAGGGCAGGAGTTCTTAACCTTGCTTGTGTTGTGGAGCCCTTTGGCAGATTGCTGAAGTCTGTGGACCCTTCTCAAAGTAATGTTTATTACAAAAGGAACCATTGTATTGGAAATACAGTTATCAAAATATTTAAAAAAAAAACAACCACCACCTTCAAGAACCCCTGGTGTAGTCGAAATAGTGCTGGACTTAAAATCAGGAGGCCTGGATAGGGACCTATGTCAGACACATGATAGCTTGTGTGACCCCACGATCAAGTTGCTTAACTTCTAAGTCATTTTTCATCTTTCCTAAAATGAGAAGAGTAATTTTTGTGATACCTGAGAGTTGTGAGGAAACCAATTTTGGAAACCTTAAGGAAGATATTATTTAGTTGCTATTGTTAATAATTAAATTCCTGGGCAAAGTCAGGAAGGATGCTGGTGCTCACCATGTCTGTTTCCCCACTGGGACTCTTGGCAAACCATGGAGATGGAGATAGAGTAGAGAGAAGAGCATGGGTAGCGGCAACCAATTTGGAATTCTTTTGGGGGATCTCTGCCTTTGGGAAAGAGAGAATATTATTTTGGTACCAAGTCACATTATCCAGTACCAAAATACTTTACCTTGATGCAACCCAGATATGCCTCTAAGGATGATCTTATTTTATGCAAAGGACCTTATGGCTGTTCTGGCATTACTGAGAATTTGGTTAAACCCCCATGCACATTTTAAAAGGTACTTGTCTAAAGTAAGCTGATGGTTGTAACTTGAGGTTAAAAAAAATGATGATGTTAGGAACCATATGTTTTTAGGGGTGCTCAAGACCCCAAACACTGACACTCCGAGTCCTGCCGAATGAATTCGACTCAAGCCTTCTCAGCCAAGGAAAAAGACGAAGTTTATTAAGGATTTGTCATAATGGGTTGCCTTAAGAAATCTTACCATTTGTGACACTTGTTTTCGTAAGTGGGCTAGATTGAATCTGAGCGCCTTCATGGAGGCAAGATGTATACAGAAAGATTGTGGGAGGGATCTAGGGGTGGTCAAGTAGTCTGGGGTGACTAGAGGAGGGGTTTAGGGAGAGTCTTGAGGAGGAGTCTAAGGAGGATATTGATGGGACTGGGATGACTAGAGGTCAAGACTCCAGGAAACAAGAGAATGGGATTTTGATAGGATCTAGGGTGGGAAGCATCTGGATAATAAAGGGCTAGGCCAGGTAGAAATTTGGGCCTAGATAATGAAAGCCTTATGGTCTTAGGGAAAGGCTAGATCTAGTGGGAAGATTTAAGGAGAGTCCAAGGGGGTTCCCAGAGACTGTACCTTAATCAGTTGTATGTGCTGAGTTGAAAATTGTGATGGTCAGGATGACCTGAGTTGAAATTCCGTATGTTAGTTTATATTCTTCCATCCTCATTTAATGAGGTTTGTATAATACAGCCTCATACATGTGGATCTTTTGGGATGGGGAGTCTGCTCTAAATAACCCAGATATGTCTTTCTCCCATAGTTGATGTATTTTAGTCAGAAAAACAAACAGGTGTGATCCTGTGACAATAATTTGGCTTGCAGCAGCTATTGTGGGGTATAAGACCCAACAAGACCAGCAACAAGAGCTGCCAGCGCAGGTTCTTTGGTCTGCTTTACTAAGGAAAGTAACTTTAAGGGGTTAACAATCTCAGTTTCATTAAACATACATATATTAATCACTTAATTCACGGGAAAAAGATCAGCCACCTGAACTTCAAGGCAAATACAAACAGAAATTACAAACATCAACAGACAGACCTTGCCTGATTCAAATCACAATACAGTTATCAGAGAAGAACCAATGGGTCTGGGTTAGCAAAGCCGGGGGCAGTTACAGCTTGTCCAGAGTCTCAATACTCTATGCATGAGTGTGCCCCCAAACGAAACATCTGGGTTTCTTCAAAGCTGGGGGGCTACCCAGAGTTTCCACGCCAACACTCTTCCAATGAATGAGAGCCCCAAAAGTCAACTGCCAGCCTTGGATCTCATATACCAGTCTCAGGGCCCTGGGGCACTTGATTACCTCAGTGCTGAGAAGCACTCAAAGAACAGTGAAAAATCCCATTTAGGGTATGGGAAAGTTAACCCCTAGTACCACCATATACAAGTCAGTGACTCCTGATCCAAATCAAAGGCCAGACTCTTCAAGGGCACTTAATTAAATAAGTGCTAAAAGAGAAAACAGTAAAAGAAAGTCCCACCTTAATTACTGATACAGATCCCCATCCTCAAAAGCTCACAAATGAATTTAGGGGGCCAGTCTATTTTAGTGTGACTAGTTATTTCCTTGCTTCTGTACTAGAGAATAGAGGTGAGCCACATTTTAAAATGTGGTGTTCTTACCTTCTTTTCTTTTAATGGATACAAAATGTGAGGAGGATGCTGATCAGTTACTAACACTGACTCTCAGGGAAAGGTTAGAATGGGAGAGACTGAACCAACTTTCGTTCCATCAGCTTAAAGGCTGGTAGAAATAGGCCATGGAAACAAGTTGGCCTCATGGCACCTCACACATACCATGAGCCTGCTATAGGACTTAAACTTTGACTTCATTATAAATCCCAAGGGGGTAACATTCTTTTGAGATTTAGTGATAGAAAAACATTAAGTATGCAAGGCACTTCAGTGATAGTTCAGTCTGGTTGAGCAGATCCATTATTTTATTTTCATAGGCTGAAAGAGAAGCAGAAATGGGATAACTAAGTGAAATAAATGTTATTCTAGTTCTGAATGCCTTTTAACATCCTTTTGTTTCCTGAAAAAGACAGTGAGAAAATGAACTCAGACTCCCCAAATCTCCGCATTTATATAAATCCAGGAACTATGCCTTAGTGTGCCTTTTCAAAGCAATTACTTTCCAACCAGATTTCACACTAAATTTATTTTAATTTTATTGCAGTGGTGAAAAGCAGCAGGGGCAGCAATCATGGGAGAATCCATGGCCTGTGGAGGTGTCAGTCTGGTGCTGTAGCAACAGCAGCAACAGCCAAGCCCACACAAAGTACAAAAGCTGAAGTTCAACCAGAGAAGAGGTAGGAATTGAAGTTTCGGAGATAACGAGTGCTTCTCTTGATTGATGTGAAAGGGTATCAGTGAGCATAACCTACCCAATAAGGAAGAGGCTATGTAGATTCAGTTGATTAGGGGTATTTTCTTCCCTTGGGCTTGTTGTCACCAAATGTGAGACTCCATGGAATATATTATGTGAGACATGTATTTTATTGGGGAGAAAAAAGTTTAACCTTGAGCTCTTTTCACTACTACCGCCTGCCCCCAAGGCACCCTCCCCTCATCGGGAAGAAAAAGAAGTACAGAGAGCCTTTTCATCTTGGCTGAGTGGAAAAGGGAATGCCATTCTTGTTTGCCCCCCATTGACCCTCTTCTAGCCATCACAGCCTCAGGAGGATGACCTCTAGTGAATGCTACACAGAAGTGGAAATGTTATCAGTAATTTGGGGTTGAAATTGGTTCTGGAAAATTATATTGTCACATTTGACATTAACTATAAGGCTTCATTCTGTGTATAAATGTGGAGTTGGAGAAACTGTAGGGTTTTAACGTCTTATACTTTACACAGTTATTTCTCTTTTTTTTTTTGTGAAGAAGAAAGGGTATAAATCAGCCTTGAAACTATTTTGTAAACTATTTTGTTACTGTCATTAATTGCAAAATGCCTTGCACCACACTTTATTGTTAACTATGATGGTAGCAGACATTTATAATGTTCCCCAAACTTTATTAGTTTACGAGAATGTGAATGTGAAGGATATCATAAATGGTAAGATGTACACAGATTGATCAGGTCATGAACATACGGAATTGTTGGGTTGCTTTTTCTTGGTATGAATCATTCGTAATAAAAACAGAATTTTACTTTTTTTTTCTTTTTGACCACAGACTAGCTTATATAAGTTTCATATGTTTTAGGTAGGTTAAGTCAAAGGAAAACTTTCAAATTGAGAGAAATGACACAAGGTTGAAACTTTTAAGTAATATGTTTTCAGTGATTTGTATTTTGTTTTTTAATGTACGTGAGTTTTAAAGAAAGGGAACCTGACCATTTAGGCTCTGATTACAGACATCTTATCTTTTTCTCTTGGGGAAAAGACTGTAATCTTTGATGGAAGCTTACTCTTCACAAGGCTAGGAAAGTGGTGTGAGAAGTTACTAATGCACCATTCATCATTCACAGCATCATTTGGAATTAAGTGCAGTGGTGTTTAAACATTTTCAAATCCTTACTTCCCTTTCATGTACAAGATTGAATATGGGTTTTCAAAAATGCTAGCAAAGCAATGTCCCATTCAGACCTTAATGGTCAGTCTCCTGCTCTGAGCTCAGGTGGCGTAGATGAAAAGTAGAGTTCTAAATCCAGATTGAGCGCTGACACCCTCTGTGGCTTTCAATAAGTCATTTGGCCTAGTATTACCTACCTCTTAATTTATGAACTGGCACCCATCCCCGGAAAAGTGTATTATAATTTATTATTAGTCACAGTCTTTGAGAGTGAAACTCGGGGGACACTGGGACCAGGAAAGAAGGAGAGAGATTCAGGGCACAATGGTGACTTCACATGAGAGCATCCTGAATTTTCAGGTAACAGAAAACTGCTAGTTTTCCGGACTTTGGTAAAACTTTTGCTGGCTTTAGTGTTTGGAGAACCTATGAAACATTGCCTTTACCGCTAAATTTTAGTTTCTTAGTTCAGCAAATGAGGGTAGTAACATCTTCCTTTAAGAGAAGATAAGAACATTTCTTTAGTTAACCCTTACAGTGGGCTACAAAATGGATATATCTCTAATAGTGGAAAGAAAACTGGCTCAGAAGTCAGAAGACCTGGGTTCTGATCTCACCTCTGTTGATTCCTTTTACCCAAGTGACTTTGGGCAAGTCATTTAACCTCCCTGGGCCTCAGGGGGATGGGCTAGATGACCTCTGAGGTTCCTTCCACTTCTAGAGCTTCGAACCTCTGCTTCCTATTTTCCGGGAGTTGTTTCTTGTTTTTGAAATTAAGGTTGAGAATTGAGACTCTTGCTTGGTCATTTACCTACTGTGATATGCTCAAGAGGGAGACTTTCTCCTCTGTAAATTTGACATTATTATCTACTTTTTTTTGTATTTATTTAGTATTTAATTTTTGCCCAATTACATGTAAAAACAATTTTTAATATTTGTTTTTAAAACTTTGAGTTTGAAACTCTCTCCCTTCTTCCCTCCCCACCTCCTCCCCAAACCCCCCCGTATTGAGAAGGCAAGCAATTCCATGTAGGTTATGTATGTGTAGTCATGTAAAACATGTCCACAATAGTCATGTTAGGAAAGAAAAAAAGGCAAAAAAACTTAAGAAAAATTAAAAAATGAAAAAAAGTATGCTTCAATCTGTATTCAGACACCATCAGTTCTTTCTCTGAGGATGGGTAGCATTTTTCATCCTAAGTCCTTCAGAGTTGTCATGGATAGTTCTATTGTTGAGAATAGCTAAGACATTTACAGCTGATCATCTTACAATATTGCTGTTACTTTGTATCCAGTACATTTTCCTTTGCATCAACCCATGCAAGTCTTTCCAGGTTGCCTGAGAACATTCTGTTCATCATTTCTTATAGTACAATAGCATTCCATCATAATTACATACCATGACTCGTTCAGCCATTCTCCAGTTGATGGGCATCCCCTCAATTTCTAATTCTTTACCACCAGAAAAGAGCTGCTATAAATATTATTGTACATATAGGTCCTTTTCCTTTTTGTTTTTTATCTCTTTTGGGCATAGTTCCAAATTGTTCTATGGAATGGTTTAATCAATTCACAACTCTGACAACAGTCCATTAATATCTCATTTTTCCCACATCCCCTGCAGTATTTGTCATTTACCTTTTCTGTCCTATTAGCAAATCCAGTAGGTATGAAGTAGTACCTCAGAACTGTTTTTGCATTTCTCCAATCAATAGTGAGTTAGAATATTTTTTATATGGCTATAGACAGCTTTAATGACTTCATCTGAAAGCTGCTTATTATCTTTTGATCATTTATCAATTGGGAAATGGCTCTTATTTTTATAAATTTGACATAATTCTTGATATGTCTACTACTCTTACTTGATTTTCCAAATCCTTTTTGAACTCTTCCATGGCCTGAGACCAATTCATATTTTTCTTGGAGGCTTTGGATGCAGGAGTTTTGACTTTGTTATCTTCTTCTGAGTGTGTGTTTTGCTCTTCCTTGTCACCAAAGTAAGTTTCTATAGTCTTGAGTTTTTTCCATTGTTTGCTCATATTCCCAGCCTATTACTTGACTTTTTAACTCATTGTTAAGGTAGGGCTCTGCTTCTGGTGTGGAGGGTATACAGTCCCAAGCTTCAGGGGTTTGGTGCAGCTCTTTTCAGAGATACTTCTAGGGACCTGTAAGTTTTAGTTCTTCCAAGGTGGGATGATATAAGGAGAGGTAGTTTCTCTTCTCCTGACCTGTGCTCTGGTCAGTGGGTGACCACAAACACCCTTTTCCATCCTGGAACTGTGAGGAGGGTCCCCTCTCCACTGCTGTCCCAAGCTCTTCTATGCTAGTATTCCTCCCCACCCCAGGGCTATGACCCAGATCCAAGTATGGGCAAAGCAAGTCCTGCCTCAGTACTAGCAGAGAGACCCCAGTAATCTTCTGCAGACCAGTTGTTCAGTCCCCTTACCATCTGTGGGCTGAGAGCTCTGGAAGCAGCCGCTGACACTGCTGCTGCTGCTGCCACCACTGATTCAGTCACTCCCAAGGCCTCCTCCTGGTTTGCTGGCCTGGGGTTGTGCTGGAGGCAGGGCTGGACTGTACTCCTCTCACACCCAGGTCTGACAGACCTTTCCTACTTACCTTCCAAGTTGTCCTTGGCATTTGTGGGTTGAGAAGTCTGGAAACCTCCACAGCGTCAGTGAGGCCTGCCACAGGTTTGCTGCGGCCTGGTCTGTGCTGGTGTGGCCTGTGCTGGACTGTGCTTCTCTTTCAGCCTGGTGCAGCAGACCTTTCCTGTTGACCTTCCATGTTGTCTTGGGATGCAAATTTGTTTCACTTTGCCTTTTTGTGGATTCTACTGCTCTAGAATTTGTTTAGAGTCATTTTTTTTGCAGGTATTTGGAGGGGCTTGGGGGAGAGCTCAAGCAAGTTCCTGCCTTTACTCTGCCATCTTGGCTCCACTCCCTATTATCTACTTTTTAAAAAGCATTGACAGGGACTTTCTTTTAAAATGATGATCTAAATGACTTTTTAAAAAATATTTTGCTATAACACCATTAACTGGGTGGAAAGAAAGGAAGAAGTCAGTAAAAGGTCTGTCTTGTACTATATTTAAGTGGATTTAGTTCTTGAATTGTCAAAAGGAACTCATTGAAATCTAGGAGATGGATCCCCAATTAGCACCTGAGCAGTGATGATAAATCAATATTTTGGCACTTTTAAAGTGAAATACCTCTTGCCCAGCATTTTTTCCTCCTTTTAACTGATATTCTGCCATAGCTTATATTCTTCTGAGTGGCATCAGGAATAATCAGAATTTTAGTCTGGGGGGAGAGGATGATGGAAGGCTGTGACTTTGATTTTCCTGGCTAGACCTTTAATTCATTTCAACAAATGTTTTAGTCAGGAAACGTTTATTTTTTTTCCAATTTTTTAAAATTTTAGACTTAAATACTAAAACTTAAGTACACAATAAAGAAAAGAAAAAAGAAATGTTATAAACTTAAATATTGAAACTTAAATACAAAATAAAAGGAAAAAATAGCATGTCATGTGCACAGCAGAACATGAGAGGATTCAAAATATATAGCAATACATTTCCATTTCAAGAAAGCCTATATAATAAATACTACACATTGTGTTAAAAACTGTTCATTTTTTCTTTGCTTCCTTTAAGTTTTCTTTGTTATCTGCTGCACACTTTTTACTTTGTTCTTTTTTTCCCCCTCCCCTCCAGGCTTTAGCTACAAGGCCACATGTGGCCTTCTAGGTCCTTGAGTCTAGGTCCTTTTGACAGAGTTCAAGCTTTACAGAACAAATCCTTTTATTAAGGGGATTTGTTCTGTGAAGTTTGGATTCAGTCAAAGGGCTGCACTTGAGGACCTAGAGGGCCACATGAAGCCTCGAGACCACAGGTTCCTCACCCCTGGCTAGGACGATGCGTGGAACATAGTAGGTGCTTAATAAATGCTTGTTGATTGATTAATTCCAGAAATGAGAGAAGTCTGTGCAAAGTTACTGAAGATTTAAGGTATCATTTCTAAGATACATAAGAAACTGATTCAAATTTATAATAATAAGAGCCATTCCCCAATTGATAAATGAACAAAGGAAATGACCAGGCAATTTTTTCAAAGGAAGATATCCAGGCTGTCAATAGCCACTTAAGAAAAAAAAATGCTCTAAATAATTAATAATTAGAGAAATAAAAATTAAGTGACTTTGAAGTTGCCCCTCAGATTGGCAAAGTTCATGAAAAGGGAGGTGACAAATGTTGGAAGAGCTATGAGAAAACTGTCGCATTAATGGCACCAGGTAGAGCAGTGACTTGGTCTAGTAATGTAGGGAATCAGTTAGGAACTATGACCACTAAATCACTAAACTGCATACTTTCTGACCCAGCAATACCATTACTAGTCCTTTACTCTAAAGAGATCAGTGACAGAAGCAGGAAGATGAAAAGGACTCAAACACACAAAACAGTAGTTCTTTTTGTGGTGTCAAAGAACTGGAAACTAAAGGCGCACCCATTAATTGGGGGATGGCTGAACAAATTATGAAATATAAATGTAATGGAATTCTGTAGTACTGTAAGAAATGATGAAAGGGATAGTATCAGTGAAACCTGGGATACTGTTTGTGAAAGAATGCAGAATGATGTGAGTACAACCAGGAGAACAATTCATAAAATAACAACACTGTAGAAATAAACAACTCTGAAAGAACTCCAGTCAATGCAATGACCAACCATGTTACAAGAGGACCAGTGATGAAGCTTTGCTACTTGCCTTCTGACAGAAGTGATGGAATCAGGATGCTGAATAAGATAGATTTTTTTTTTACATGACCAATATAGGAATTTGCTCTGCTTAACTATGGATATTTTTTACAAAAGTTTTGTTTTTCTTTTATTTTTCAGTGGAGGGAAGGTGAGACAGAGAGAAAATTAATTTTTTTTTATAAAATCAAAGCCATGGATGGTAGAAAGTAAAGTACTGAATTTGGAAAACATCGGGTAGGTCAGTTTGACTAATGGAGTAAAGTAATATGAAATCAGACTAGAAAGATAAATGGGAGTTGGATCGTTAAGGGCCTTCAGTCCTAGACTGAGGAACTGGTACTTTTTTTTTTAAAGATGAGAGAAGAAATCACTGATTTTTGAGTACGTGAATGACATGGTCAGATATGTGTTAGGAATGACAATTTGACAACTGTATGGAGGATGGATTGGAGGTGGGGGAGAGACTAGAAGCAGGAAAATGAAAATGAGTAAGTTATTGCAATAATCCTTTTCAGAAGTGATGAAATCTTGAACTAGGATATAAGCTGGGTAAGTAGAGAGAAGGGAGCAGAGAGATCCAAGAGAAGTTGCAGTTGTGGCATTACCAGTTCACCAACTGATTGTATATTTAGGGTAAGGAAGAGGGAGGGATCAGGAATGATACCAAGGTTGAGAACCCGGGTAACTAGAAGGATGGTGGTGTCCTCGCCAGGATTAGAGAACTTTGGAGGGAGGAAAAGTTTTGATGAAAAATATAACAATATCCATTTTGGACATGTTGAGTTTGAAGTGCCAATGGGAGATAGAAATGCCCAGGAGACATTTTGTGATGCAGAACTCAACCTCAGGGGAGAGATTAGGGCGGGATATATAGATTTGGGAACTGTCTGCATAGAAATACTAATTAAAGCAATGCAAGCTGATGACATCACCAACACAGAAGGAGAAAAAGAGAAGAATCTCACCAAACTTTGGAATAGTGGATGGCAACAGCATGATGATTCAGCAAAGGAAACTAAAAGGGAATGGTCAGAGGAGAGACAAGAGCAAGCATGTTTACTGTTAGAGAATATTGGGTGACAGGCAGTGATTCAGAGTGAAATTAGTATAACCTTGAGAAGAATTTGTACAAGGACAACAGCATTGTAAAATAAAACACCTGACCAATGCATGTCTTGAGAGGAGAGATGTTGAAACATGTTAGAGATGACAGACTGTAATAGGTACAGAGGCACTGTGTAGATGCATTTTGTTTGACTATACTTAATTTGTGCAAGGGTTTAATTTGTTTTTCCCCGTTTCAATTTTTAATTGGGAACTAGGTTAGGGAGAAAGGGGCAGCGACACTGAAGCCCTCCCCCTGAAAGAGGGCCATTGAACCATTTTTAAAAATGCACAGAAGAGAATAAAAGGAAGTTCAGAGGGAAGCACAGATAAGCAGGGCAGTTTTGAAAGTAACATGTAGAATTATTATACACTTTAAAAATAGGTGGTATGAAATAAAGAATCATGTTTTATATAGGCTTTTTCTGTTCTCTGTGTTCTTTTTCACTTGGTGTTTAAGTTCAAAAAATAAAATTTAAAAACAAAAAAATTAATTGGCTAACAAAAACATGATGGAAGAGTAGGGAAAACAGTAAGAAAGGCATGTATAAATTTGTAGAGGTTTTTGGAACTGGGATTAATTACTCTGTGGTCTATGTGGATGGTATCTGGCAACCATATTTTGAAGGAGGAAATTTTATAGCTAGTCATATGCAAGAAGAGTAACTTAGAAAAAAATAGCCAACTTGAAGTTTCATCGAATTACCTTGTATTATGAAATCTTGAATTGTAGTAAAGACAAAGATTGTTTAGTAGAACCCAAGGATAAATTCATCTCTGCCGGGCAGTTTTTTTCTGGCCAGTTTTATATTTTTGACTTGACTCTCAGCCTCAAAAAAGACTGAGCCTCATTTCAGTTTCAAGGCTGAAATACAATGATCCAAGACAACTCTAAAGGACTTATGATGAAAAATGCTGTCCATTTTCAAAGAATGAACTGATGGTGTCTGAATACAGATTGAAGCATACTTTTTTAACTTTCTTTATTTTTCTTGAGTTTTTCTTTGACTATGTTTTCTTTCACAGCATGACTAATATGGAAATGTTTTGCATGACTACACATGTATAACCTATATCGAATTGCTTGCCTTCTTAATGAAGGAGAGTGGGGAGGGAAGAAGGGAGAGAATTTGGAGCACAAAATTTTAAAAATGAATGTTAAAAATTGTTTTTATATGTAACTGGAGAAAAAATAAAATACTAAATAAATTCAGTTTCAAGGCTGAAAGTCATGAAAATTGGTTCATTATTGTATTACCCCCTCTGTATATATCCAAGATTTTTCATATTCAGTCTGGGCTGAAGCCTAGGACCTTACCTTCATCATTGGATAAATTTCATGATAAAGAGAGTGCAGAGCTGTGAGAGTTAATGATAGGAAGTGATGGTAGCTTGATGTATATTTAATTATTAACATGAATAATTGTGGTAAATGAATCCTTATATTTTAACTCATATTTTTATACAAGAATATATTCCATATATTATATTAAAGTTTGGTGAGATAGTGGTAGCTTAAGTATATTTAAGCTCTAAAGGAAAATAAGAACATTTTTATACCAACTTTTATATTATTTTATATAGGAAGCCTAAAACAGGAGTATTAATGCTAAACATGGGAGGCCCAGAGACATTGGGAGAAGTTCATGACTTCCTACTGAGGCTTTTCCTGGACAGAGACCTAATGTCACTTCCTGTACAAGAGTAAGATATCCATCTCTCTGTAGCCTTGTATCTCGGTATTTTTAGAACTTTTAAGAACTTTTTTTTAGCCTTTAAGCATATCAATGTTTGCTAACGAAAGCATGTTACTTTTATCATGATTATTTTAATAACAGTTTTTTTTTCTTTTGGGGGGGATGGAGACGCTGGTAGAGTTGTTTTATTATTTAAGTTGGTAGGAAATAACATGGGAAGAATTCCACATGAAAAGAATGAATTATATGTGTATCTTCTTGTCTGACCCTTTCCTCCACAGAGCAGATATACCCTGTTTAAATAATTAGTCCCAGAAATCCAAATCCAAATTGCCTCATAAATATCTGTTATTTGCTTCATATCAGTTTAAGAAACATTTATTAAGTGCCTACTCTGTATAAGGCACCATGCTTACATAGGCATATCCTCTTTAATTGGTTCTGTGAAAGCACATTAGGCAAAACATCATTACAGGAGTAACTGTTTAATAGGAACAGTGTTATAAATATTACAAATGTGTATTCTTTTAAGGGGTTTTGTTAGAATTTATAAACAAGGTTGTGAAATAATGTTGTTTGGATCAGCATTAAGTGGGGCATGCCTTTGTAACTAAACTGCTTCCTAGCTAAATATTTAGTAAAGCAGTGGTTGCCACTCATTTGTATTGTGAATGTGTAGGTTTTTAAAAGTTTGTACAGAGGTTTTGTGCATAGCTTGACCTCCCATGTTATAGCTTATTCAGGAACCAAAAGATTTTCTGTAAGAGAGCAACTCTTCCCCCAAACTGATCAGTTGGTTTGGAACTACAGTCAGGTATGATTTCAGGGTGTGTTGCCAGAGTGGCCTGTGTAGCAGAGATGGAGCAGATGATTGTCAGAAATGTCTGGCTCTGCTCTGCTACTCTGGGCCAAAAGAGCTAACTTTTCCCAGTGATCTGGCTGATGGATTTTTCAGTTTATCTGGTTAGTCTCTTCGTTTTTGGTTTGTTTGTTTGTTTTCTTTCTTGGGTGAAAATGTTTCTTAGCCTGCTAAGGTGAAGTAAAGTCAACTTACCTGAATGTTGAATGATTTAGCAAACTGGCCCGATTCATCGCCAAGCGTCGCACACCCAAAATTCAGGAGCAGTACCGTAAGATTGGAGGTGGTTCACCAATCAAAAAGTGGACTACCACGCAAGGAGAATCCATGATAAAGCTTCTGGATGAGCTTTCTCCACATACAGGTACCTTGTTAATGAAATACATATTAGCATATTTATTTCAGGAGGGTTAAAAAATTGAATAACAAATGTAATGAGTGTATACCTCTGTGCATGTGTGTGCGTGTGTATCATTACACATGTTAACACAGATCTTATAGTGTGTTTTGGTGGGGAAGGAGGATAGGAGCCCTGAACTCTATTCTTTATGGAGTTAATGCATATCTTTTAGTCTATCTTCTCTTGGAGTTCCTACAATATAGATTTTTTTTTAAAAAGCCCAGATGCTTGGTTTGAAAAGGAAATCAGAGGCTTTATAAAGATAAATTGCATTACAGAGAAAAGTCAAGGGCAGCCAGGTGGCACAATTGATAGAGCGCAGGGCCTGGAGTCAGGAAGACTCATCTTCCAGAGTTCAAATCTGTCCTCAGACATTCACCTGTGTGACCCTAGGCAAGTCACTTAACCCTGTTTGCCTCTGTTTCCTCATCTGTACAATGAGTTGGAGAAGGAAATGGCAAACCACTCTAGTATCTTTGCCAAGAAAACCCCAAATGGGGTGATGGAGAGTTGGACGTTATTGAAAAATGACTCGACAACAACAAAAAAAGAGAAAAAATCCCAACTTCTGTGAGTAGAGGTTTTTTTGTAAGGGCAATAAATTGACTTTGTAAGAAGTATGTAGGATATGTGTTACTTATTTAGCCCACAACCTTTTCCTTCTGAGTAGGCTGCTAACACAATTAATGTTTAGAGCCAAGTTAAATCATGACATTGCTAGCGAACTACTACTTCTAGGGTTAGGTGATATAATCATTTATAAACATTTATTAAATTATACTTGCACATGCCACTGTAGTAGATACTGTATGAAGAATGTAGCTCTCGTATCTCCCATGTGATTGCTTATCTAGGACATTTCATGCTGGCACAGATGTAGATGTATAGGACAGTTAGCTATATAAACATCTCACCAAGTCATGAATAGGAAGTAAATATATCAGATGCAGGAAAGGAAAATGCATTTCAGAGAGTGAGGGCAAAAATAATTTCATAAGGAGAGATTCTGGCCATGCAAGGTTGGATGGAGGGAAAAGGTCGGCTCTTCTTGGAGCAGCCTGAGAAGACTTTTGTCAGCCTCTTCCAGCACTTTGAGAAGCTGTTTTTTCCCATTGTGTCCAGCATATCAGCTCACTTGGAAAATTGTTCAGTTGCATTCCTGGATGTTGGGTGTGTTTCTTGGCTTTAGCCGTAGCTCAAGGGCATTTCTTACACAGTTCCGTTTCAAATGCCACAATGCATCTTCTTAAATGTTGGGTGAAGGAGGTTTGGCTGACCTCCACTCACACCTACTCGATTGGGAACGAACTCTGTAGTCATTAACAGTTTATCACTGATAAAAGGTTTAACACAAATTAGATCTGCAATTACTATGCTGTCTGTAGAGGAAAGTGAAAGCACAAAGTGCCATTTTTATCTGTTTATGTGTTACTATAGCACCCATCACCATAATAGGCTCAAAGTTGTCAGGTACAAGCAAAGAGGTCAGGCTAGAATATAGATGAGGGAGAGAAGGGCCTTCTCTTACTACGAGGGTAAAATGATTAGACATCTCAGATTAGACAGGACAATCTTAGATTTCAATTTTCTGTCCATTATTATAGTGTCCCAGAAAATGTCCTGCATTATGGCCCCCCAGTCTGGGATGGCTAATCATTTTCACTCACATGTGTTAATGTAAAGAAAAATTACAACCTTGTGGATTGGAGGATTAAGTCTGCGTTATTGGCTCTTTTTCTGGGAAATTTTACCCCTGGTTGGAGACATTCATGCTGTTATGACAATAATTGCTGTAAAGATGTTTCACAAATACTGTAAAATATCACTTATTATCTCTAAATAGCAAAGGTATTCTATCCTTATTTTTTGAGGTAGATAGGGGTGGAAATTATTTTTGTACCAATGAATCCACAAAGCTGTTATATTGCTAGTCACACAAGTTGTTGGTGGAATTAAGGAAACTTAATTCAGTATAGTTTCATTCAGAGCAGAAGTGAAGCTCTTTGGGCCTGCTATAGTGGGAAGAACATTGAATACAGGAGTCAAAACATCTGGGTTCAAAACCAGTTTTGTTTTGTTTTTTTGCCACTTTACTAGCTGTATGATCTTGGGCAATTCACTTAACATCTCTGAGCTTCAGTTTTGTTTCCTCATCTGTAAAATGAAGATAATGACATTTATATCACTTATCTCACAAGGTTGTTTTGAGGAACAAGGAAGATTATAAATAGGAGTTTATAACCATAAAAGGCTATTAACTGCAAGTGTTGATGATGAATTTTTTTTTTCGGTATCATACTACCCTGGAGCTGTGTCCATGGTCCAGTGACAGTAAGGGCCTCAGCACAGAGTTTCTTCTTCCCAAATTTCTTTCTTTCTTTTTTTTTTGAGGGGGAAGGCAGGAAAATTGGGGTTAAGTGACTTGCCCAGGGTCACATAGCTAGTAAGTGTCAAGTGTCTGAGGCCGCATTTGAACTCAGGTCCTCCTGACTCAAGGCCCAGTGCTCTACTCACTGCACCACCTAGCTGCCCCCCCCCCCCATATTTCTTCACTTCATTTTAGAGACAACTTTTGCTTTCCCCTACATGTCAGGGAAAGTTGGAAGAGGAGATCAAAATGACGAAAGAGATGGTAGTTTGGGCATTTCTTCTGTTGGGAACAGTTACAAAAAAGTTACTGGCATCTTCTCAGAGTTCTCAGAAGCAATAATTGACTTAACACTATCATCTGGCTATGTAGACAAAAGCCCATAATGTTAAATGAGTCTGGAAAATGCTTTGAAATCTTAGGAGAAAGGCAGTATATTCCTTGTACATTTAGGGAATGGAGGATGGAAAAGTTTCATCAGTGTAAAGAAATCCTGGTGTCTAATTGCCTCCACCAATGTTATTTATAATCTTAGAGATTTTCCTGGGATATTTCATTGGCTTGCCCATGGTCTTAAAGGTATTATATGTCAGAAGCAGGATGTGAACCCAGGTCTCCATGGCTGGCCCTCCTTTTTAACTGCTACGCTACCTGCTTTATACATAGTTGGTCTTTAATAAGTATTTGTCAAATTGCATTGAATTATATGATGTATATGCTAGGTCTGATAATGATAATAGTGATGGGATCATCTTAGCATTGTTTCAGGTGAATAAAACAGTCTCTAAGTTGTATCCCTTCATTCTGAGCAGAACTTCTAGAGGGAACTTAAAAAGTATTGCCAATGATTATGAAGTCTTAGGTGATCAGTTGAAGATTACAGGGTCAGAGGTTGTGTTTTCCTCACTTGACCATTGAAAGGAAGAGATATAAAAGAGGAAATTAATTTGGGAAGTGAAGAGCTCGAAAAAGGTTTGCTGAGGATTTCATTTGGATAGTGGCTTACAATATAAGGTCAACAGACTTCTGATCAGAGTTGGAGTACACCTAACAAAATTTGGTTCAAATGTGTTTTCTAGGTGTCTTGGAAATCTAATCAAAAGGGCTTTAAACTAAAAAAGATGGGGAAGACTGCCAGTGAATATTCCTCAAGTTATGGGCTATAGTAGTATATAGTATATAGTAGCCAGAAAGAATAAAGAAGAGGAATAGCAACTGAGGTGCCCAGAAATTAATAGGAAATAAAAGCCTAGAAAGGAGACCGTGGTAAAATCCGTGGCCTCAAATGCCTATGTACAGATGTGTGCCCGTAGTTTAAGTAACAGCTAATAAGAACAAGAGGTCCTAACTTAATGAGGCAAATGGACCCCTTAGGTGTCGCTTAGACTTGGTGAGATGAATAGTCCATGATTGGACTATTGCTCTGGATAGCTGTATTTTATTCAGAAGAAACAGTATAAGTAAAAGGCAGGTGAGGTGGCATTGTGTATTAAGATGGTATATTCATGTGAAGAACCAGAATGAGGAATATGTTGGAGAATATTTAGGTAAAGATCAAAAAAAGGAAGAAACAGAAGTGGTTTGGAGTAAACTATAGGCCACTTGGACAGAAGGAGGTAATTAATGAGCTTGAGAAGCAGATCGTAGTGTGGCACAGAGACATGATGTAGTAGGGGTGTGTATGAGGTGGGGGTTTCAGTTATCCACACAACTGCTAGAGCTGTCTCTCTTTTTCTGCAAAAAGTGGAATATTTAGTAATGCCTCAACTTATTTAGTGATAATATCATTCTATCATTCTTTAAAAGGTAGAGGAACCAACAGGGGGAAATTTTGTTCTGCATCTGATTATCACTAATAAACTAGGGCTGGTTATAAGTGCGGAAATGATGAGAGCCTTGGGGAAAGTGACTCCTTCTTCTTAGAATCTGTGATAGAGAAAGGAGATCTGGGCACAATCTGACATAACATAGGTTTTGGCAAAGAAGATTTCAAAGAGTTTGTAGAAAAGATAAGTAAGCTCACATGGAGTAAAATGCTTCAGGAGAGTCATGGAGTCAGCCCAGGAGAGATGGGAGATACTCAAGAATGAAATTATGACTACATAAAGGGAAATAATCCCAATGAGGAATAAAGATGGAATTTATCTGAAGAGACTGGTATGCATTCACAGGGAATTCACTAACCATTTTGGATTAAGAAAAAGAAATGTGTAGAAGATGAAGGCAAGACCAAGTGAAAAAAGATGAATAGAAAAGTATGGCATGGTCCTGTAGAAATGGTTTTTCAAGAAGCATTTACTAAGTGACAGGGACTGTGCTAAGCTCTAGGCAAAAACAGTCCCTACTTTTGGGTAACTCACATTTGAATAGGTGAAACAACTTGCAAACAGCCGTGTACATGCGAGATATATAAAGGAAGGAAGGCACTAGTATTGAGAGGGTCTGGGAAAGGCATCTTCTGAAGTTAGAATTTGAACTGAAGCTTGAAGGAAGCCAGATGTGGACATGAGGAAAGAGAAGCATCCCAGGCATGGGGGAAAACAGTGAAAAGGCACAGAGGAGAAAAGTAGAGGATCAAGGAACAGCCAGGACGCCATTGTCATTGGATCATGTGGAGAGGGGTAACCTGTAGGAAGACTGGGAAGGCATGAAGGGACCAGGTTATGAATCAGGGCTTCAAAAACCGAACTGAGGATTTTATATTTGCTCTTAGAGGCAATAAGGGGCTGCTGTAGTTTGTTGAATAGGGGAATGACATGGTTAGACTTGCATTTTAAAAGATCACTTTGATGGCTGAGTGTAGGGTGAAGAGAATTGAGAAAGGGAGACTGTACCAGGAGGCCGTTGCAGTGTCCTTGCATGAAGTGATGAGGGCCTGTGATGGGGTGACAGCTATGTTGGAGGAGAGAAAGGGGATGCACATGAGAGACAAAGCAAAGGTAGAAATGATAGGACTTGACAACAGATGAGCTATGTGGAGTCCCTGAGAATGAGGAATCAAGGCTGACACCTAAGTTGTGAGCCTGGGTGATTAGGAGGATGCTGGTACCCTCTACATTAACTGGGAGGGCTTGAAGGGAAAGGTAATGAGTTCAGGAATGCTAAATAAAGCTCTGAATGAGCTGTTATCTGGCTAGAGAAACTAAAGACAACAAAAAGGGTTAGACTTTTTGTTTGTTTTTGTTTTATTTTGTTTTTAGCTATATTGGGAGAAAGAAGGAGAATCAAATAAGAGATAAGACTTTTGAATGGATTAATTAAGATGATGATAACTGATGAAGAAAGAGCTTCTCAATTCTTACTTTATTTGTGTTTTCTTTGCAAAGAAATGATAAAACAAGAATAACAAATAGAGTTGACACCCAAGATTAAGTAGAGAGTTACAGGGTAACTAAGTGCCCTTGCTTGATGAGTGCAAGTTACCTGGCCCAGGTGAACTACATCCTTGAGTCCTGAAAGAACTGGCAGATGTGATGGCTGAGCCGCTGTCAGTGATAGGCAGAAGATCATGGAAGACAAGAGGAGTATTACTATACTGGAGATGGGCAGATTTTATCCTAGTTTTCCAAAAAGGAAAGAAAACACTCTGCAAACTAAAGGTCAGTAAGCTTGACTTTGTTTCCTGGGAAAATTCTCGAGTGGATCATTAAAGAGATGGTTGGCAGACAGCTAGAAAAGGAAGCAGTGATCACAAGGAGCCAGTATGGCTTCATCCGAACAGGCCTTGCCATTCTACCCAAATTTCCTTTTTCGACAGGATCACCAAACTAGTAAATTAGAAGAATGTTATGGATATAAGGTACTTAGATTTTTAGCAAAACTTTCAATAAAACATCTCATAGTATTCTTATGAAGAAGCAGAAGAAGGAAGGGAAGGAGGAAGAGGAGGAGGGAGTAGGAAGAGGAGAAGGAGAGAAATTATAGCTGACATTTATATAGTGCCTATTATCTTGTTTGATCCTCACAACCCTGGGAGGCAGGTGCTGTTATTATCCCCATTTTACAGATGAGGAAACTGAAGCAAACAGAGGTTAAGAGACAGTGGAGAGATGTGGATTAGATGAGGTGGAAGGCTGACATTTGATGATTGGTTGAAGAAAGTAGGAATGTTTAACCTGGGGTAGAGAAGATTTAGGGAGGACATGATAGTTGTCCTTAAGGGCTGCCTCGAGCCCTTCTTTGAAGGTCTATCAAGGGGAGGGGTGATTAGATTTGTTCTCTTTGATCCCAGAGAGCAAGAACCAGGAGTAGTGGATAGAAGGTGCTGAGATGCACATTTAGTTAAGCTTGATGGCGGGAAACTCCCTAGCAATTAGAGCTTCCCCAGAGTGGAATGGCCTTCTGCAAGAGGCGCCATCTTCCCTCTCCTTAGAGGCCTTCAAGCAAAGGTTGGATGACGTCTTGTTGGGTGTGTTGGGTGAGGATTCCCTTCATCTGTGGGTTGGATGAGATGGCCACTGAGCACCCTTTCAGCTCTCAGATTCTGTTCTTCTAAAGTGCTCAATGGAAAGATGTTACTTTCTCTCTGCTTATATTTGACTACAACTCCTTTACAGCAAGATTACAAGGTAAATAAATTAGTGCTTCATGGAAAATATTGCTGAAGCTAATTTCTTTTTCCTTTTTTTTCATTTCTACTAAATTGTGAAGAAGGTATTTTAAAGTGATACTTCCTAACTTCCCAGGAAATTTTGGAGTCTAGTGTTTTCAGTTTAATCTGGGATAAAATTTACATTATGAGTTAATGTATATAGAGTATACTGTAAGCCAGAGTATTGAATGTCAGCTCTTTATAGTGAAAGATATATACAGTATGAAGAGCGTGAACAGGTACCAGTATTTTTAAGAATATCTTCCTACTATTTGTGGAAACAGAGCTGTTAGCTAGCATGGGTGTTTTCAGAATTGCCTCAAATCTTTGGAATAAATTGTATGTGTATAATTAGTGGGTCAATGAGTGAATGAATGAAAAGCATTTAAGTACTTACTGTAGTCAAAGTGCTGTGCTAAGTACTGGGGTAGAAATAAAAAAGCAGATAAAATCTCTGCTCTTAGGTGGCTCTTGTTCTTATAGGTCAGACATTCTACACACACACAGAGATATACATATATACATACACGTATATGTACAACATATGTAACACAAATAATTTTGTGTATGTTTGTAATATACATAGGATAGATAGGTAGGTAGGTGGGTAGATATAGGTATGTATATAGTTTTAGCTGCAAGTCAGATGGAAACATCCAGTGGTCTTTAGGTTGCAATGGCGAGAAAGCAGATGACAGAGCACCTTCTTTAAAGTCCTTTCCACTGACAAAAAACGTCTTTGTTTCTGATTTTGACCCATTCGACAGTATCCTGTATCTTCGGCATTTGTAGTTGTTAGGGATGGGATGGACTTGGGAGGGGAGATTAGCTGTTGCAGAAGCAGTTTTTAGGTCTCATTTTCTTAGGGGTTGCTTAATAGGATGATGACTTCAGGGGCTGGTCCTGAAACAGGGATAGTGGTCTGGGAGGCATTGCTTTTCCCAGGGCTTTTGGGTTCAGGGTCCTGGGTTGCCTCTGTCAGTTTGAGGGGAGGTGGTGGTCAAAATGGTTTGACTTTCCTGGCACATGCCACCTTCTGGCTCTATCTCAGGGTGCTTTGTTGTTTCAAGTATAGGAGAAAAGTAGAAAATCCAAATAACAAGGTGCTGATAAGCAAAAGAAGAAAATTCAGTGAAAAAGGTACTATTGTACAATAGTAAACTATTCGTTTACTTTGCATACTAATAGTTAAACATAAAAATAGCAAATTATACTACTTCTAGTTTTGCATTCAAAGAATTATATTTGAATTATTGTAAATTACAAATTAAAATCTAAATGAATAGTTTTATTGTATAAAAAATTCAGTTTATTTGCTTTTTATTTCTTAGTCACAGTTATGATCAAATAGCTTAAAAGTTGGATTTTTCGTGGCTCTCATCACTTAATTGATATTATATTTTATATTAATATTCATTAACATTTGTGAGTTTTCTAATATTTTCTTCCCATTTCCCTTAGTAACATCCACAAAGTTAAGCCAGTCTATATTGTTCAGAGTCTGTAATTATATTTGATTAACACTCATTGTAATTTCTTAGACTAGTCCTATCGAGGAGATCTTGTAGTCACTTTTTCTAAAATGGGTTTTCATGAGCTCTCTTTAAATTGACTGTTCAGGAAGCATTATCTGTTCTTTCCAAGGCATTTGGCTCTCTCTAACTTCAGTATGTGGTTACCCACCCTGCCTTTATCTGTCAGTGCAGCTTCCACACCTCATTTAGTCTGCATCATTTGGGGAACTCCCTGACCTCAGATATTTGGTCTACAATTTTCAGATGCCAGGCAGGTGAAAAGAAAATGTTAGCAAATGGTTGATGACCTACAACATTCAGCGACTTTACAATGTCAGACTGATCATTGTATTGTTGCAAAACAGATTAGAAAGCAAAGCCCACATAAATCTGGGCTGTAATATTTCAAATCATCTGGAGTAACTGAAAAATAGGGACTTGATGTTATTTTTAAAGGACAGCTGGCACTTTCCTCATTAACTACATGGTATTAGAACAGTTATACATTTGTATTTCATCTTCCAGTATAGTTTCTCCTCGTATAGCTGAACAGCAGCTCACTTTGGCTTCTGCCTGAAAGAAGTTATTGTAGCTTGTATAAACTATAGTGTCTCTTGATGATGATACACATTGCGTTTCCTCATTTCATCCTTACAGCTATCTTGTGAAGTAGGTTGTGCAAATATGATTAGTCATTTTATAGATAAGAAAGCTCAGGTTCAGAGAGGGTAAATGACTTAGGTCAGTTCATACTGTTACTCATTTACTTACCAGGGCTCTAGACTTGAACTCAGGTGCTCTCTGCTACACCAAGCTGCCTGTCACAGACACGTGGCCAGGGCATCTTGAGGGACCATTTGCACTCCTGTCCCAGCTCATATTGGGCATGATTTGTTCCTTCGATGCAGTGGATTCCTTACAGCAGTCTGTAAAGAATGATATTCTGCACACTCTGTTGGTGACTTAATTCCCTTTCCTGGAAATTCTGGTGCCTAGGTTTTTAGTAGATTTTTGTATAAGCAGGAAAAGATCATTGTTATTTCCTAGGGTCTAACTTTGATGCTCCCTGTTGCAATCTGACTACTCGTTGTGTTTTCTTTTTAAATACTTTTCCTTCTAACCGTTTGAAAAGTAACCTTGATTGGCTTGAAACTTGCACATGTAAGCTTAAAATGAGCACTAAGAAAGCTTTATTTGTATCCTCTTAGAAAAGGATGAGGAAGAAAGGGTTAAGGGGGGTAGTAAGAAAGAGATGGTGGAGAGAGAATAAAAAGATGTGGCCACAGAACAGCCAGAACATCCCCTTCAGATGTCATGGTTGTTGATACCAGTACCAGTGGTATTCTGATCTGTGGCATGGCACCTAATCACAGTGTGCATACGTTTCTTTGCTTGTTAAATTCCGCAGCGATTCTAGTCATTCATTATCAGTGGACATTGACTGAAGAAGACCTCTTGGAATTTGACATCTTGTTTTTGTGTTTATCTATATAAACTGATGTGTGTTTATAAGGAGGAGAGAGCTCTTGAATTGTCCCAGTTCATGCCCGGCAAGCAACTGGAAAATTGAATTTAAAGAACTGTTATTAAAATTGTACTTTACTCCCAGAAAGTACATATCAACAACAAGATAAGCATCAGGGAATATTATAGTACCTTACAACAGGGCTGTCCAAAATGCGGCCCACAGTGTGATTTATGTGCCTGCCTACAAGCATAGCAATTTACATAAATTCTTTAGTAAACGAAGCCGAGCTACTGCAGAGCTCTCACTAAAATGGCAAATCAAAATATATTGTCTGCTGTTTCAATAAAAACCTAAGGTTGGACAGCCCTGCCTTAGAAAGTTCAGTGTCACAGAAATTATTTTATCTTTTTTTAAGTTATGTTGTACTCTGAACAGAGTAATATGAAAAAATCCTACAAAAATGACTTTTTTTCTTTCCTCTCCTTTTGTACTTTTCAATAGCTCCTCACAAATATTACATTGGATTTCGGTATGTCCATCCTTTAACAGAAGAAGCAATTGAAGAGATGGAGGAAGATGGACTTGAAAGGGCTATTGCTTTCACACAGTATCCACAATACAGCTGTTCTACCACAGGTAAGGGCATCTCTTTTAAAACAGGAAACTAAATATTTCCGAGCCAAAATAATATGATGTACCTGTGAGCCAGAACACTAAAGGCAAGGGTAAATCGCTTAAGATTTGAATGGCAAATCCAGCCTGGCTCCTTTAAACCCAAGAGTTCAGGTCAGTCTGTTTGAAATCTCGTGGTTCATCTCTCACTTGAGTTGTTGCTTGGACCGCTGAGAGTTACAAATGGTGAATAGAAGGTAGTCACTGAGCGTATTCCGGTGCAGCTTTATAATAGTGATGAACCTTAAGCTGCTTCCTATAGTTGTGTATTGTTTGCTTTTATCATTTTCTTACATTTTCAACTTAGCAGGGTAGCCAAGAGACATAGTTATTTCTATTTTCAAGGAAAAGATGCCCACATTTGTCATTGTTCTTGATTGTGGAAAGTAGTGCAGTTTCATGTTTCCCAAGCTTGTGACTGTGATGACAGAGACTGATTCATATTTGGGAGTCTCCAACTCATTAATTGTGGGTGAGTTTTGTCTCTTACATAGCCATCACCCACATAGACAGTGAAAGCTTGCATCTTGCTTAATTGTCTTAAGGTCTTCTGGTTGGTTTTTTTGCTCTTAAACTGCTGCTGGACTTAAAAACTGTAAGTTTACACTCTGCCTTTAATAGACTCTAGCCATGGCTGCATTCTGACTGTCTGCAGTGCTTCTTAAACTGTGGGTCTTGACCACATGGGGTCCTGAGTAATTTTGCAACAGTAAAAGTTTTCTGAATGTGCAGTGACCAAAAATTAATTAAAAATCAAAAGCGTAATGAATCTGAGGTGTTTCTGGCAGCCCTTGCCCATGTTACATCACGCAGCTTCACTGTAGCCTTGGTTCTGAACACAAAGCATACATACTTTGTACTGCACATGCCTCCAGGATACCCAACAGATGAATGCTGCCAGAAATTCAAAAAGGGGTCTCTGGTGGAAAAAGTTTAAGAAGCCCTGGACTCTAAAGCACTAGTCATTCGTTTAAAAATACCTGGGTCCTCAGAAATAAATGTTAGATGAGCAAATGGGTTGAATTTTAGTTTCTTTGGAAAATTTCCAACTACATTTTCTGAATGTTTGATGGAATATCATTGGTGAATAGGTCAAATTTCATAGGGGAGTAATCTATACTACATTCATTCACTCAATAAACTAAAGACATGCATTTCTCTAAGAAAACTCAGTATATAAAAATCCAAATTTGTAAAACAGGTAAATTTAGGTGCTGGTTATTTAAATAACAAAAGGGTTCTTTTACAGATTTCCTTTAAATAACTAGGTCTTTTAGTGAATGAACAGAAATGTAATTTATACTCAGTATTTTTATAACATATTTATCACAGGAAGCATGCCCGTGCTTCTAAGGTATGAGGCACTCAGAAGGTGCATTAATTCTCTTAGGCCACTTGGGTGTTGTTCATCCACAGTATCTTTTAAACGTTCACTGTTGTGGCAGGACCATAATGTCTTAATTCCTAATGTATTGATCACAAGCAGGCCTTTCAGTTATGTTTTCCCCTTCTCACATAGTTATATCTAGTCCCCTAAATGGTGCTGATCCAAAAGAGCCAATGTATCTATTCCCTCGTGCTCAGACTAACACACACCTGTACATTTTGTTTGAAATGTACTTGTGGTGATAACTGCCAGATAATATTTCAGGAGATAGTGCTCCTGCCACTGGGTCTGTTAGTTTAAATTAGGTAATTCTATTCAATTGTACCCTGCTTTTATGCGTTAAGCTCACTTTTTGTAGGTTGCTTTTCTGGCCTGAGTAAAATTTAATTAATATATTACACTGTCATGTCTAGCATTTTAAATTGGATGCCTTCCGTTTCTTGTAGTTCTTTCATTTAGAATAATCAATAGATTATCTTAAGGTCACAACACAAGTATCACGTCAGGGTTGGGGGTGAGATTCTGAAGTCCTTCAGTCTTCTGTGTTTAACTCTTGGCCCCCATTGCCTGTTCACTTAGGCTAAGGAAGATTCATTTTAAGGTAGGGCCTTATACTTTGAGGGTCAGGGGAGGAGTTTCATGTTTTCCAACACAGACGTATGGTACCAACACAGAACAGACGTATGGTACCAACACAGAAAATATATGAACTTCTTCTTAGGGTACCCATACACAAATATGGACTATTTTGACTTTTTCCAGGGTTTTATGTTTCTTTTTTTTCTGCCTTTTCTATTAGTAAATTGACTATTCACAAATGCCATTGTGCTTTCTCATTAAATGCTCTCTATTTTAGGAAAATAACTAAGCCTTGACAATGGTATTTTTCACTGGGAGAGGCTACAAATTTGAAAGTCTACTGGAAATGATGAAAGTCTATTGTAATTGAGCATTTTTATTAATCTTCATTTCCATGAAGTTTAATTTACATGCATTTTAAAGTTTTTAAATGATAATTATACTAATTTGGTATAGAGCTTATAATTACTGATCCTATAAGCCTATTCTTTTTTCATATTATGAAAAATTTACTAATTGCCTGCCTATATGTTTTAGGCAGTAGCTTAAATGCTATTTATCGATACTATAATAAGGTCGGGAAGAAACCAAAGATGAAGTGGAGTACTATTGACAGATGGCCTACCCATCCTCTTTTCATTCAGGTAAAATGGAAGATTGATAACATTGTTTGTAGCTTTAGTTGCTGGTGTTAATAAAGTTTTTATCTCTACTTGCTTTGTATAAGCTTTTTTTTGAGTTTTAATTCCATCAGTTGTTATGTTGTATACTTTTTGCCCATTAGTTTTTTGTTTTATTATGTTTTTAATTATTATTAAATTATGTATTATAATAATAAATTATTATAAAATTTTATACTTTTTATAATGAATATAATTTTATAGTTTTTATAATAATTATAAAAATTTATAACATACCATGAAATTATTATGAAATTTATAAAATATAACATAATACAATTATTAATTATGTATTATGTTTTATTATGTTTAGAAATTTGTTTAGAATTAATTAGAAAAAATTATAATAGAAAATGTTTAGAAATAATGAAGTATTTACACTTTTATCTTAAAAAAGTTGTCACAAATAAATTCATTTATTTACTAGATTGTGAGCTCTAGAGCAGGGACTCTGTTTTGCCTTTTTTTGTTGCTTAGCACAATACTGGGTACATAGTAGGTGCTTAATAAATTTTCATTAACTGACTAATTTGTTCAGTGATGTACCTCTATTTTTATTGGTGTGGATCTTCAACATCTTTGAGTACCATGGCCAAAAAAATATATATATAAAATCATTGGGCCCTTCTACAGAACATTGAGAATATTATATTATAATGATTTTGCTTTAAAGGACATACCATGATAAAGCATATATGTGTTGTTGATTCAGTAATAGAGAATTATGTAATAGTTTCCATTCTATGTTACAGATTATGTGCCTGACAGTAGTGAGACTTATTTAAAGCCAGGGTCTTAGAATCCTTTGTCTTAGCATAGTTTGCTCAACTTTATTTGCATATGTTGCTATTGATGATTATTACCAGACACGATACAAATGTGTTCTACTTTGTTCTGTAAATGGAATCTATTGCCTGTTGGAAAGTTCACAAGATTTTGGAAGAAGGTCCATTTAACATAAGTATTTTTAAGACTTCCTATTTAAAATCCATAACCACTAGATGGTGCTCAGCATCATCGTGAATTTGGGTGAGGATCCTCCGAGAGTCTATAATATCCCTTTAGGTCATGTTGTAGGTGATGTAATAGGTTAATATAATAACACTTCATATCTAGAAACTAGGGCTTGATGACCATTTTAAGAAGTGAAGCGAAAGGAAGGAGACTGATTTTAGCCACAAGGACTGTTTTAGATATCTGATTTCCTTGTGTTTAGCTTGAACATGCACCCAAACCATGACTGTCTCTTCTGCCTTTGCTCTGGAGAGGCTTGTGATTTTGCAAGTAGGGGTGTTTCAGGTCAAGACTGACATGTGGTAGCGGAGCTGAAAAGAGAGATCTGCACAGCATCTGCCTGCCCACACTCATGTAGTGAGTAATTAGATTTGCATTAAAATTCAGCTCTTTCAAAAGGGGGGAAGTAGAAAGATGGAAAGGTCTCTTGACTGAGGAAGTCTCTGTTCATAAAATGAAAGGGAGTTTCAGAGGCATTTAGCTGCTCTACTCCACAATGTGATTGAAGACTAAGGGTGGCGTTTCTCTTTCTTTGTGCAATTGGATTGCATATAGAAAATGCTGCGAATGGAATTTTTTAGGTGATTGGAGTAGCACTTGTATTTGTCTGTTGCTCTTTAATATTGAGCGTGGCATAGTCAATCTTAAACCATGATAAAGTTGTATTTGTCACTTGCTATTCCGTAAATGGTATGAAGGAGATGATTTTGAAATTCCAGTTTTTAATAGATTTCATTCTTTCACTTTCATTCAGCAGAAAAAAAAAACCACAAAACAAAACCCAGCAAACTGAATGAAACAAAAGACTTCATGATAGCATAAGCCAGAAAAAAATCAAAACCCATTTTCTTGTTTTGCGTGTACTTAATTGGTTTTTACTCAGAAATAAAATAACAATTTTACATATGTATGTATAATGTATATATAAATATATGTGTATGTATGTGTACATGTGTGTATGTGTATGTATATATGTGTATATATATACATATATGAAATGTATATTTACATGTATATACTGGCTTAATCCGTTGGAGCCAGTAGTATCGATGCCATATCTAGACTCCCAAATAGAATTTGCCAGGATTTTCTCCTTAGCCCTCTGGCCACAGACATGGTTTACCTGGGCTCCCTGAACTCTAAATACTAAAGGGGCTTTCTGTTTTACTGACTGTGGCAGGTCCTGCCTTGTGATAAAAGTTTTTTAAGGAGGTAATTAATGAGCATTGAAAAGGGAGCATTAACTCTTCCAGCCTTTTGGGACACTGTTTTTCACATTGAAGCTATAATTTACCTAATGGTGCTCAGAGGTTCTGGAAAGGGGGCTACATATTTCAGTGTGTATTTAGGAGTTTGACTCATGGAGCATTAAACCATGAGCAGGTATATAGATTACAAAAATACACACTGTTTTGGTAAATTGGCCTTCCAACTTAAAAGACAGGACAAATAAATGATAAAAGTGAAGAAGAAAGTTGTACTTTCTTATTGAAAATTGGAATGATGAACACAACTTTGGACTTGAAGTCAGGAGGCTGATATTCTGGTCTTGATACTGATTAATGACCTTGTATAAGTTGGCAGATTTCTATGCATTGTTTTCCTCTGATGTTTGTGATGGGATGACACTGACTTCTTATTAGGAGAATGACTTTGGTCTTGAAAGATGTCATAAAAATAGAACAGCATTTTCTTACTTTTTCCTACTCTTATTTCCATCTAATGTATTTTAGTTTAATGTGATGTTCCTGAAAGCCAAACAAAGGAAGTTTTAGAATGACCTGGTAAGCTGTTTTCCTGCTAACTGAGCAAATGAGAGATCTTAAAACAACTTCTCTTCCCCATATGTGTTTCCTCTCCATCTGGAAGTGTGCCCTGTGCCTCCCGAGGGGAAGCAGACACAGAACGTACATTTTCAGTGAGCCATTAGCGAGCTTTAGAAGTTTCCCATCAAATTCCCCAGGCCCCTGAAACTGTTGTTAGCCGTTTTGATGATGAACTAAAGGAGGAAAGATGGTACCTTTGACTGTCAAAAAATAACTTTTTTTGTTTTAATGTTACCCTGAGAACATTTTGGTATAACTTATTTATTTCCAAAGTTTGTTTCCTTCACTTCTACTGGCTTTCTTATGCCTTTCTTTTTTTTCTTTGTATTTATACAGTGCTTTGTAGACCACATACAAAAAGAACTGGACCTATTTCCACCAGAGAAGAGAGGAGAGGTGGTCATTCTTTTCTCCGCTCACTCACTGCCAATGTCCGTAAGTCATAAAAAAATATGCGCAATCAAGGAGAAGTTTATATATAATATTGTCTCCTTTTTGTGGTCAGTGATTATTACCTCCATTTTATAAACTGTAAGATCAACTTACTCTTAATAGCTCCTATGTTTATGGGCAAAGGATGATATCCAAAACGGTCTCATCTGTTGGAGCTAAATTAAATTCTTTTTCAATGTTAGTAACTAGATTGGTCAACGCACATCATCCATGATTAGGGGTATTTTTAATGTATTCATATATAATAAAAGTACCATCCTTTGAAAATCAGAAGCATAGATCAAGGAGACTGGAAAAAAAGGAAGAATTTCCATTGCCTTTGACTCTTTGTTGAGAAGCAGTCGAGCTTCTGGTTAGAATGCTGAGACTGTCAGCAGCTGGATTTTGTCAGAGCGGAATGGGGGGGGGGGTTGGGGGGAGGACCTAAAACTGAGCCATTGGGTTACTCTTCTTTCACTCTCAGAAGATTTTTTTAAGAAGGGGCTATTTGTTATTCACAGAATCATTAGTATCCTTTTCACAGAATCATTAGCATCCTTTTCCTTTTAAAGTGTCCTCTTTCTTACAATTTTCACCACACATGTTACCTAGTTGATTCTTTGCTTATCAGAACATCTTTTCTGCTTAAAAAGCAGAAATTCCTGATTCCAGAAATTCCAATATTCATGTAGTCTAGGTTGGACTTTGGACTCTTTGTCAAATGGAATAATTAAGATAGTTGGACAATGTCAAATGTCTATGACAAGCAAATTTCATGCTGTTAAAGCTACATTTTTGGAAAGAAGACCTGACACAGAGATTAGCTAACACTAATTCCATTATCTCGCATGTGTGGCTGGTGATGAAATATAAACAGCTTGCTTTGTGCTCTTCTGTACTTTGCTCCTGTACTTCTTACCTGGTAATGTCCCACCACATCTACCAGTTTCTCTTCAAGAGGAGGAAAAAAAAAACCCAAACTTTTGAAGCATATGCATTAACATGATCTCTGACCTTAATGATGTTAGGCTAAGTTTTAAAAAATGATAGTAACAAAGAGGCAGGAGGCTAGGTATGCAAGAGCTTTTAATAAGAATTAATTATCAGAGGGTAACTGTGGGTTTAGAGCTAGAAGGTACCTCAGAGGCCATCTCGCCCAATCTCCTCCTCATTTTACAGATGAGAAAACAGAGGTCAACAGAAGTCAGGGGACTCTTGCCCTGGGTCACACAGGTAGTAGATGGTAGAGTCAGGATTAGAATCTAGGTTTTCTGACTCCAAATCCAGTAGTCCCCTGCTCCTCTTTGTTGCCTCAGCTCATTGTATGTAAAGGTAGAGTTCTGATCCTCAGTGTCATGTCCTTTTTCTTGAAGCAGCAGCTGATGGACGCATAGTAGAAAAAAACATTAAACTGGGAATTGGAAGCCCTGTGTTCTCTGCCATTAACTAAATGTATGACGTTGGACAAGTCACTTCGTTTTTCTAGGACTCAGTTTCCTCTTTTGTAGAATGAGGGGGTTGGATTAGATGCTCTCTTAAGTCACTTCCATATCTGCTTCTAGTTCTGGAAAGAATCATTGCCTTCATTTTGGTAAGAGGAAATGGCTGGAATTTGTTTTTATGGGCTCACAAGAATTTTATTGGGATGATGGATTTTTAAAAATCTGTTGATATGCACTAAAGGTCTTTTTTCAGTGCCTGTTTTACTTCTTTGCAAATTTTTATGTTTGATTTTTTTTCTTTTTATACTTAATAGTATTTTATTTTTTTCCAGTTACATGTAAAGATAGTTTTCAACATTCATTTCATTTTCAACATTCATGTATTCATTTTGAGTTCCAAATTTTTCTTCCTTCCTCCCTCCCTTCTCTCCTTCCTTCCCAAGACAGCAAGCAATCTGATATTGGTTATACATGTACAATCATGTTAAACATATTTCCATATTAGCCATATTGTGAAAGAAGAATCAGAACAAAAAAGAAAAACCATGGGAAAGAAAAAAAGTGAAAATAGTATGCTTTGATCTGCATTCAGACTCCATGGTTCTTTCTCTGGATGTGGATAGCATTTTCCATCTTTCGGAATTGTCTTAGATTATTGCATTGTTGAGAAGAGCTAAGTCTGTCAAAGTTAGTCATCGCACAGCATTGCTGTTACTATGTACAAAGTTCTCCTGGTTCTGCTCAGTTCTTTATGTTTGATTCTTAAAGGAAAAATTGCCTGCCTTTCATTTTTTAAATGGTCTTAGATGAACAGTCCTGTGCAGTAGGCACCGGGAGAGGAGGCCTTTTATACTTGGCTTCTTGACCTGTTCGTAGCATGGTTCATATGGCATTACAGCAAATATAATATAATGGATTAAAAAAGAATAAAACTATTTAATGGTAAAGGAGAAGACTACGGGTAGAATCTGTTGCAGTCCATTTCACCAGCTCAGAATCGAGCATTCTGTCCTAAAAGCTTGGCCTAAAGATGGCAGTTTTCCCTTTCAAAAGTATAATAAGCCCCTCCACCCTGTGCTTGTTTTTTTGTTGTTTAAGTTGCTAGATTTGATATGGGGGCGGAGGACAGGGGGCCTGGGCACCGGGAGGCTGGGGTGACTTTTTATGGGTCTTTACTGCCACCTGCTGGTCATCAGCGAGGAACCCTGTGCTGCTTCTTTGCTCTGACAGTCAGGGAGGGCAAATGGGACCATGGAGAGAAGCTCCTCATAGCGAAGTCTCTTTACTCGATAATGACCAACAGTGTTAGGAGCTCATTCAGATTCTTTGTAGGTGGAGGAGCGAGGATGGTGCACAAGAGCCTCAAACTTAAAGTTCTGCCATAGGGCCACAGGTTCTCAGACCTCTTTTTTCCCATCTATATGCTAGATCTTCAATTTGTAATTAAAAAAAACCCACTGAATAATGTTAGATTTTCCCTGTTCTTAGCCTCATACTTCATTTCCTTCTGTTTCCCTAAGGGGTTGAGCATGTTGGGGGCAGGGAGGATTGCTGGCTGGGGAAAGCAAGTTAATGGAAGTGAGACCTGAAAACCTGGTGAAGTAATAGAGAAAGGACAGTGGAGTCACTGGATACGACAACCCTAAGCAGAGGAAGAGACAGTGAGCAGGGAGGCTGTCGGTCTAGTGATCTCTTATTTACCTGTTCACATGCTTTCTGTGGCTTTCTGGATAGCTGTGATGTTTCTGAGTTCTACAAAATGGTTTGTTGGTATGAAACCATCACTGAAGCAGTTAAAAAGAAACCCGAAATGAACATTTTCAAAGATATTTAACCAACTTTGTCAGCCAGCAATATTTCTTACACCTGCTGTGTAAAGGTTTAAAGTGTAATTACAAGGTAGTCCTTGTTCTTAAGTTCATAATCTAGTCCTTTTTCTATTGCATCATCTTTTATTCACCTTGTTCTTATCACCTCTAAGCCTTTTTCTGTACCACCATAAGTTAATTTAGTACCTTAGTTCTCATGTAATAATATATCTCTCTTCCTTCAAGTCCTCTCTTGCATCACATGATTCCAAAAGATATTTGATGGACATTCACACACTTCTATACCAAATTGATCCTTTCCATCTTTTCTATGCTGCACTTTTTTTGCATGTATAATAAATGTGTTTGGTAATAATTCTGATAATAGTAGAATCTTGATTATACTAAGACCTTTATGTAGTTTTAGAGGAAAGAGACTAAATGCAGTTTTTCCTTAATTGTACTTTGGAGGTCACCCATGAGCATCTTGCTTGACTGTTCTTCATATGATTGGTGCCTGAGAACATGATATTTTTTGACCACAGGTAGTTAATCGAGGTGATCCTTATCCTCAAGAGGTAGGAGCTACAGTTCAAAGAGTAATGGAGAAGCTGGGGTACTCCAACCCTTATAGACTTGTCTGGCAGTCTAAGGTATGTGTCAGAATCCAGTAACTTATGAGTATAATCTTCTATAGTTTTTTCACATTTTTAGTTCATCAACCTTTAGAGAAAGTCAATTTTCTAATTAAGCGCTAAAAATATTGATTATGACACACATATCAGCATGTACATAGGCTTGATCATTTTGAAATCCAGATGCTCACCATGGAAACACAAATAACTGCGGAGGCGAGTAAGAGGGAGAAGAAAAGAAAGTGACCTAAAAATAACATGGTTTGTTGATTTAAAGGGATTTATTATTGTAACAAAAATTTGATTCAACAAACATTTACTAAATACTTATTATAGGAAAGGTAGTGTGCAAGGATTCTTAGAAAAAAAATTGTCTCTGCCCTCAGGGAACTTATATTTTATTGGCAGAATAGGTTGTATGCAGGAAGTAAATATAATTTGAGGAAAAGTGAATGAATTTGTTAAGTACTTGCTATGTCCCCAACAGTGATCTCAGTGCTGCAGATGCAATAGAAAGAGAGACAGTGGCTGCTCTTGAGAAGCTCCTGTTCTGGCTGGGAAGAGATGACACATATAGGAAAGAGTGTGAAGAAATGGTGAGAGCATAGGATCCTAGACTTAGAGCTGAGAGGGACCCCAGAGGCCATCTAGTCTAATCTTATTGATAGAAAACTGAGGCAGCTGGTGGGACCACAGTACACTAGAGCTCTGGGCTTAGAGGCAGGAAGACCAGAATTCAAATGTAGCCTCAGACACTTTCTGGAGGTGTGACCTTGGGTGAGTCACGTACCCTTTCTCTACCTCTATAAAATGGGGGTAATAAAAGCATCTCCTTTGCAGAGCTGTTGTGAGGAAAGCCCTTATTAGCACAGTGCCTGGTACACAGTAAGCACTTAATAAATGCTTCTTGCCATCCTCTTATCGCTTTATACTAGTAGGAAGCATCAGATGTGGAATTTGAACTCAAGTCCTCTGATTCCCAGTGTTTCCAGGAAGGAGGTTGTCCTTGGGCTGCATCTTGAAGGAACATAAGGAGTTTGTTGGTTTTGGGTTTTTTTTTGTTTTTTTTTGCGGGGAGGGGGGAAGAAAGGAAGGCAGTTGGGGTTAAGTGACTTGCCCAAGGTCACACATCTAGTAAGTGTATCAAGTGTCTGAGGCCGGATTTGAACTCAGGTCATCCTGACTCCAGGGCTGGTGCTCCACTCACTGCACAGAACATAAGGATTTTGAGAGGCAGAGATGAGATGGGAGAGCATTCAGTAATGCGGGGGGGCGGGGCGGGAAGCAGGGAGGCTCAGGGATGGCTTTTTCCAGTGTGTGGAGGTGAAAGGAGGCATATTAAATTCAGGCAACTGCTTGTAGTTCAGTTTGGTTTGGTAATGTACCTAATTACAGGTTCTATTACCATTTTGTTTTTATCTTTGTATTCCTAACATTTAACATAGTGCCTTGAATGTTGTGAGGGCTAATTAATAAGACTTAATAAAGGCTTGTTGAATTAAATTTTCATATAAAAACAAAACAAAATAAATCTTTAAATTAACTGAAAGCCTACCATTTTTAGTTCATCATGTCCTTGTTTTCACCTCCTTCCTCCTTGCTTTCAGTGCTTCCATCTGTGCCCCCATGGTTAAGTATTCAGATTTCAAGGCGAACAGTTCCATGTAAGTCACATGAGAGTGTATTTGTGTTGTCACTAATGTTTCATTTTCATAGGTTGGTCCAATGCCCTGGTTGGGTCCACAGACAGATGAAACTATCAAAGGACTTTGTGAAAGGGGCAGAAAGAATATCCTTTTAGTTCCAATAGCATTTACCAGTGATCATATTGAAACCTTGTATGAACTAGATATCGAGTACGCTCAAAAATTAGCGAATGAGGTGAGTTTCCTTTTAACTTTCGTCACTAAAGAGCATTGCTGTGTCTATCTGTATTTCTGACTTTTTAAGTGTGAGTACGTATTTGTTAATATAAAAAAAGATCAGTATCTTCAGAGGCTTGAATGATTTTTGTGTAGAAGATAGAGTGAACTTATTTTTCTTGATTCCTAGAAGGTAGGACTAGAATCTACTGGGAGGAAAAAAGAACGTCATAGTAACTAGAGGTGTTAAACAGTGAAATGGGCCGTCTTACTAGATGGGGAGTTCCCTTTTATTGAAGGTATTCAGGCAGAAGTACTGTGACCTCTTGTCGGTGACCTTTTAGAGGGAATTCCTGATTTAGTTTGTTGTTGTTCAGTTGTTTTCAGTTGTGTCTGTGTCTTTGTGGCCCCATTTGGGGTTTTCTTGGCAGAGATATTGGAGTGGGTTTGCCATTTTCTTCTCCAGTGCATTTTAGAAATGAAGAACCTGCAGCAAACAGGGTTAAATGACTTGCCCAGGATCATAGAGTTCGTAAGTGTCTGAGGCCAGACTTGAACTCTGGAAGATGAGTCTATCCACTGTATTACCTAGCTGCCCCAATACTAGCCCACAGAAACTACCCATGATTCAGTTAGGGATTGTCAAAATGGGTAAGCGCTAGTAATCTCTGGAGACTGCTTCCACGTCTAAGATCCTGTGATTCTATGGCTCTGTCTGAATCCTGCCACTTCAGAGTTTGTAGTGATTTTAGCTGGGATTGAGTTGATATCTACCCCCATTCTTCATGAAGCCCTTTCTTCATATAGTAATTTCATAGTGTAAAAAATATTGAAGGGAGAAATGCTTTAAAATCATCAATAATACTTTAAAATACAATTTGGAATCATTTTAGCAAATGAAAAACATTCTTACTCATTAAAGCAGGTGGCCTAGTAATCTATATACTATATGAAAACTCCACTGTTTTTAAAAAGTCAGTACTTCAGACTTTTCATTAATCCTGTCAGGCATCTTTCCATTAATTTGAGTTAGTCAGGTTTTATTGTGCTATAATTCCTTTTCTTCCTTGATGCTGTCATCTAATTTGGGACTTTCATAAAAATTTATTTTTCTATTATGTGTTACAAGGCATATGGATTTTAAAATTCTATATGGTTTTTATAAATATGGGATTAAACACAGAATCATATCCCTAGTAATTTTCTTAACTTCTTTTATATCCTGACTTAATTAGCTATTTGCCACTGTGTTGTGATCAATCTGATTATTGAAATTACAAATACCATCATTAGCATCTTGTAATGTAAGATGGATGTGAATTGTCATTCACTGTGGAGAAAAACTATAGTTCAGCTATGTTATGGGTTAAATAAGCTTTTGTGGGCTAGTTGGGGAAACCTAACCACCATTGATAACATTTAGCCTATGGGAAAATGCATTCTGCATTTATGGAGTGGGCAATATATAGTAATGAGAACACATGGCCCTCCTACCACTGTGGCTGCTAAGCCATTCCTTGCACAGTGAGAAGAGAACACAGTGGTTCAGATAATACTTCTTACTCTCAAAGACTTCCACATGGGAAGCCAGCTCCTGGTATGGTGCTATGGGACAGTGACTAGTGTGTACAGAATATTCATATACTGAAGAGTACTAGGACTATTTGTCACTAGCTCTGTTAGGAGGCTCCCTGTCCCACTGTTACTAGGGCAGTTTATACCAAGAATTTTGTTAGGGAAGTTTTTTTTCCCATATTGAGTGATATTCCACATCCATCTTACATTGGTATTTATTATTTCAATAATCATATTGATCACATCAGTAGCAAATGGCTAATTAAGTCAGTACATAAAAGGGAACAAAGAAACCATTTCACCACCATTTATAATATTGTTTACATGGTGATATGTGTTCTCAGTTTCAAGCAACTAAAAAATGAACTTTTAAGAACATAATCTCTCTCTAAATTGAGTACTATCTGTAGCATTGACTGATGTGAGTTTTAGCAATTCTCCATCCCCCCTCCCCCAACATAGCCTACTGATGCTAGAGCTAATTAATGGTGATAGAAAGAAAGGCAGCCAAAGGGAGAAAGAGATTCAAGTGACCTAGATCTTTTACGAATTGGATAATTCACTTCCAAATAAACAAGTCACTGTACTATTGTTTTGAGGGTAGATCGACCAAATTTATCAAATCTTATTTAAGTACCTTAATTACACAAGAATATGTACACAGAAAAACTCAACTCTGAATTATATTGGGTTTAGGTCTAGCAAAATGCTCACTATCTAGTAAATTTGCTTTTTCATTCTGATATTTTAGAGGAAAAAATACTTGAGTCTAAATTGATGATATTCAATTTTATGATAATACCTATAATTACTTTTGGCCAAAAGAGCATTGTGTTTCTGTTTGTTATTATTGTGATGCAGAAATGGGCAATCTGGAATTAAGATGAAACAGGTTAATATGAAAGAGACATATCTTGGGAACCAAAGTCTATCATCACTGAAAATTAGACTTTATATTGGCTGGGAGAAGTCACTCTCCAGGGTGCTGTTGCATATTACAGTATGATGCAGCATTTTCTGGAAAAGGGAAGCAGACTAGTTGACATTGGAAGCCAAAATGGAAACTGCAATGAGTTCTTCTTTTTCCTGACTTGTGAATATTTTCAGAATTCTTTCTCTTCTGTTAGTAGTTTTTCTTCTTTTCCAAATGTAGTGTATTTTCTTGTACCTATCCTAGGGGGAAAATGATTGGCTTAAAGGCAAGTTACAGGACTTAAAATAGGTGGTGAGGTATAGAGGCTAGACAAGCAAACTCAAAACCTGGAAGGCTTGAGTTCAAGTCTTATTTTGATACATACTAACTCTGGGCAAGTCACTAAACTCTCAATGCTTTATTCAACTCTCCAAGATTTTAAGTTTCAGAAAAGGCATTAGCCTGTATATTCTTCATATGGAATTTCCTATGCCACTAAAATTTCAAGTCCTTTCCCTATCCCTCATTGCTCATGATAAAATTTTCATGTGCTTGATTATTTCATCTCTTGTTTGGGGAAAAAAAACCCTAAATATATGGAATTTAAACTCACCTACAAGTTGGGGAAGAGGCTACAGTAGTTATTTTTATAAACACTTAGAACTGAAATAGGCCCCCAAACCTTATCATTGTTACAGATAAATTCTTTGTTAAATATCATCGTTAAAGAGAATAACAAGACCTGTGATAATTGAATGTGTTTTTCATATAAGAGGTGATGATAGACAGAAAGAATGGCATGCTACTGGCAAGATGCTGTTGGAATTGTGTGTTAGAAATCTGTGTCTGGTTTGTCATTTTTTTCTGGAGGGAAAAGAATGAAGCACAGATTTAAATGAAGAAACAGTTATATTCTGAGGATAACAAAATGGATTAGAAACAATGCTTGGGAGGGATAAGAATAGCATGTAGAAATTGAAGAGGCATCTATAATAACAGGAATGAACATTAACGTATAGCTCAGGTCCAATATTTTCAATTAACAGCTGCCTGTAGACATTTTTGAGCCAGTACTGTGGGTTGTGGTTTTGTTTGTTTGCTTGTTTTTGGTTGTAGCAGATTAAAAAAAAAGCTATAAGAAATAAAAATGTGTGTGCTTTTTTTCCCTTCTCATTTGATTCAGTGTGGAGTTGAAAACATCAGAAGAGCGGAATCTCTTAATGGAAATCCATTGTTCTCTAAGGTATCCACAGTGTTGCTGCTGTCTTAGTAGAACATCGAGTAGAGCAATCCTCTGAGAAACTCGAACAGAATATTGGTTTTCTCACATATTAAAACATTTTGAGTTCCAATTAATTACAAAAAATAAAAATCGAATTTCTTGTACTTAATTTTTTTTCCCTTTTATCCCCAATTTTTCTATTTGTGCCTCTGTGCACTTAAGGTTAATTTAAAATCTGCTTTCCAAAAAACCAATTATTTTAGGGTATTGGTGAGAGTATTTAATTTCCAAAAACCCTTGTCTTAACCTTCTTTGAGCTGTGGTTTCCCAGAAAAGGAAAACTTTGTAGTCTTTAGTTGATAGGATTTATAAATGAACTTTAAAAGAAAACCCCATACCAAAAACACTCTGGTGATGATGGGGGCAAACACAAAAGGAAAAATAAACTGAATATACTTTTTTAGTTCTAGCTAATCTTTGTTTCTTATCATCTGTTTTTCAGGCACTGGCTGATTTGGTTCATTCACATATCAAATCAAATGAAATGTGCTCCAAGCAGTTAACTCTAAGCTGTCCGCTCTGTGTAAATCCTGTCTGCAGGGAGACAAAATCCTTCTTCACTAATCAACAGCTGTGACACATGGTCTGTGAAGCCAGTTGGATTAGTCAGGAGAAGAACTTCCTGGGGTGACCCCACAGACACCCCGAAGACATCTCATCTGCGGGAAAAATGTTAGGAAAAGTAAAGGAACGAAATTACATTACTATGTGGACAAATCCTCTGGTACACTTTGCTTGATATTATGTAGACAGTGATTTTGAAGATCCCTCTAGAAGAAATTCTATTTTTATGTACTTAATATACTGTGAACATTTGCATTTTATTCTTTTAAGTATAGTGACATTCTTCAAGTATTGCTAGCATAATGGCCAGTTGGCTGTTTCATTTAAACAATAAACAGGTGGATTTTAAAGACTTCTTGGATTCTAGAGGCACATTTTAAAATACAGATTTTACAACAGTACAGATGCAGCTATCCCATATGGACTGTGGGGATGATTGAGACTTGTTTCATCTGTTTTTCTCTTTGTTTCATCAAAACCGTGTCTGACTATGAAAAACCTAACTTGAAAAGAAGGCTACTCGGTGTTCTTTTTTGTGGCCTTGCAGTAGCACCGTGTCGTCAGGAGTGAGCTCTTATGCCTGTGTCGACCAAGGATTTGCCAGAAGTTTGCTGGTGAAACTGGTCTTCTTTGCACATGGCTTTTTGCAGTGATAATAGTCGTGCCTCGATTTCTAAATCTTCTGAGATTCTGATATCTCCTTGAGTAAAGACTCAGAGTTGCTAGCAACATAAAAATATATTGTCTACCATGCATAACTTTATGGAAATTTATGGTGGCGCAAGGAGTGCTCATACTGGCCTCTGGAGGTTTATGTTCTTGAGGAATGATGTTGCTGAGAAATTTTGATAGTACCTTGATTTTTAATTTTTCTCCCAGAATCCCAGTGAGGTTTTCTATGCAGATTCTCTTCTGAGATGAGTTTCTCCATTCTGCATAGGTTTGTTTTGAAAATTATTTTTTGAATGGCAAATACATTTTGTCATCATGAGCTCGTAGGTAAAAAGTTACCGCCAAATGCAGCAATGATGTCAGATAATCAGATCTCATATGTTCTGATTTAAATGGATTAAAATTCACTGTCAGCCACATATAGAATAGAATTTGTAATGATAACTATTTTCCTTCATTCTTCCGAAGTCTAACACTTCATGTTCTTCAAAAGAGATTTTCTCTGCTTTAAAAAAAAAGTTTAGACAGTAGGAATATTCTTCAGAGGATTTATAGATCTTCTGTATTCAGGGTTTGCTGTGTTAATAAGTATTATGACATCAGTGAGGTTTCTTTGGAGGTACATAGATGATATTGAACCAGTTTAATTCATGTTGTCTAAAATCAGAATGATGAAGCGGAAGGAAATTACCTCAAAGCACATGAGAAAAATGCCTCCCACTTTTGTTGCCCTAGTAACAGTCCTCTCCATAACTTAGAATCCATTAGATGAAGAAAGAAGGAAAAAAAGAAAAGGAGCATCTGAATTTCAATAATTTGGTAAAAAAAGAAGAGAAATTGGCTTTTCTACTAGGCGACTGTTTTTGTAGTTTCACTTGATTTGGAATAGAAGCACTTGATTAGGCTCTAGTTGCAGGATGTCATTGCAGAATTGTTTATCGATGGCTTAGAACTTCTTTTTGAGCTTTGATTTGGAGTCTGGTGCTATGCAGAATTTCACATCATAAAGAATGAGTAGTATCCCACTCATTTTACCCCAAGAAACTATGGTACAACTCTTTTAGTCTATGAATGTGGCCCAGCCCTTGGGTATTCTTGGATAGAGAATTTAAAGAATGATGAGATAGTCCAGGTTGGTGGCCCTTTAGACCCTCAGGAGGATGCAGCACCACAATCTTAGAATCCCTGCAGACAAGACCTTTACATGCTCTTCAACCCTCCCCCTTTTACCTTGATCCCCAGTTTATCCCTGTAACCTAGCCAGCTGATCAAGGAACGGCAGACATTCTGGTCTAGACTTCTGGTGCCGATTTGGAACTAGGCCAGCTTCCAGTATTAAGGCATTGAGGTGACATTTATTTGGATCTTTGCCCGTGATATTGGGTACTTTTACGTGTTAACCTTGATTGCTATTTAATTACTGCTTGATAAATCTAGTGTTTGGTAGGACCAAATTATTGATAGGTCATTTTTGGACTATCAGGTAGGCTTTGAGAAGAGTGTTTGCTTAGTTGTCAACTTCAGGATTACAAATGTCTGCTCTGGGTAATTAGCACTAAAACACTGCCAGCTCTCCTCAAACTGAGCTACTGTGTAGTACTGACTTTAAATTGATGAAGCAACTTCTTATAAGGTTTGAAAGAGCTGTGATTATTAGGTAATTTGGCTTGCCAAAATTAGTGTAAGGTACAGAACCTCCTTAAATACAGTCCCTTATTTAAAGATGATATAGTTTCACTGTCACCATCTACCTGTTTATTATTTCTTGTACTGAAAGTAAACTTACTTTATAATATTTGAGAGAAACTCAGCTCTGAAAGCCTTTTATGCTTTTCACCTTGCCAAAGTGTTTGCTAAATACAGCTGCCCTTTACCATACTGTTGGGGTTTATTAAAAAGTTAATTAATAACATAAATTTCTTTGATAATGTCCATGTAGTAAACTTTTTCCTCAACCTGTTATTAGTATACAGCACTAAAACAAGTTAGAAACTGTAGTAATTCTCAGAATTATGTTGCCCTCTGTCGCTTTTCCACATGTCTTCCATACAGTGATTTTTAAATGTATGATTGTGATGGTGAAGGTACAAGGAAAGAATAGAATGTTTGGCACCATGTTGCTAAAGCTTTGGCTCAGAGCTGAAACTATGTGCATAAAACACTTCAGGAGTCATATTCTCCTCTTTATAGACATAAGTCATTGATATATAATGAAAAGGAGGGGATAGTAGTTCATGAAGTTTTCAGTTGACTTCCCAAGTACAGATTTTCCTTCTCTACTTTTTCTGAACAAATTTGCTGATTTTCTATCAGACAGGCCATATAGAACAAAGCCACCATTTTTGGGGCGGGGGGGGAGTCAAGAGCTAGACCAGTGGTTCTCAAAGTATGGGCTAGGAACCTAAGGTCAGAACTATTTTCATGATAGTTCTAAATTTTAATTTTCAGTATGGCAAATATCAAGAGATATAGCCCACCTAAGCAAAAGCTCTTTAGTGGTGAGGGTGCTCAATAATTTTTAAGACTGTAAAGTGGTCTTGAGACCAAAAAGTTTGAGAACCACTAGTGTAGACAAAATGAGGGTCACTCATATATATGCATATATATATATTATATATATATATATATATATCTTATATACGTGTGTGTGTGTATAGTTTTACAGATTGATGTGTATCATTCAAGAAACCATAATTGAATACGTAAGTTAGATGGTTTATGCAACTCGCTACAGATATATTCAGACCAGATATTTAGGACCTTACACATTTGGAATATGTGAAGAATTATTCAACCAAGAGGGTAGTGAGAGCAGAATGAATACCAGTAAGTAAGGGCAGAGTGAGACCTTCACCCACCCCAGAGTTCAAAACAACCACATGGCCCCTCGTAGGCAAGGGAAGCTCCTCTCTGTTCTGCTCCTCCCAAGGGCAGTTGCTTTTTGGCAGAAAGCCAGATTACTAGGGATAAGCTGCAGCTGGGGACAGGGAAAAATTAGGAGCTGTACCTTAAAATTGAGGACATCTGGTAGCCTTAACAATCAAAATATCTGTTTGTGTGCACATGCATGTTCATGCCAGGAGAATCCTCCAAGAGTCTTCATCCTCATCCCTTAGTACATTGTTGGAGGCATTCAAAGCCAGGATCAGTTTGGCATCATTGTTTCTCTGGTTCTTGTATTCAACTAATTTTCCTTTAAAAGTGCTTCCTGAAAAGCTCTGACCCTGAAGATGCATGATGGTGGTTGGGGAAAATAATTCAGCTGATTGTAAGAAAACGATTTAAGTTTAGTGCTGGATTCAGAACCCTCGATGGAAATTAATTTTTCAGTTTTCGTCAGAAAGACATGGACTCATGAGAACATCTTGAGCTATTAAACTATAGTTTATTTTCTGTTGTTTATTCACACAGCATCTGCAAATTTAAAAGATAATTTTAAACACACTGTCTGCCCTAGGACTGCTTTGAGAACACGACTCTAGAACTTTTCTGTAGTGGCCTTGTAGTGAGAAAACTTTAGAGATCATCAGCACTTGACTTTAAATATTTAAACTAAGGCCCATAGAAATTAAGTGACTTGCCAAGATCATATAAATAGTGGCAGAACCAGAATTGGACCCTAGTCCATCTTTCTTCTACTCTAGTCACTTCCCACTATTCCAAAATCCCAGTCTGGGAAATCCTCTTCCAGTGAGGTTCTGTGTACCTGTTTCAATTTTATTTCATAAAATAAGTTTAAATGAACAGATTTTGCAATAAACCAGATTTCTGCATTAGCCAACGACACGAATCTTATTTAACAATAAATAAGATCTAAAACCTAATTATTATTGTATTGTTAATGTTGAACTTTAGTGTTCTTTCTTATTGAGCATTGCTAGTTAAATAAAACAATTGTACCTTTCGTGTTTGTTAGGTTTCTCTTTCTGGCATATGCGTATGTGAGAGCATATGTACCATAACAATTTTTTCCCTATTTGATTGCTTTAAATGTTGCTTTTCTTAAGATGTCTTTGAAAATATTATTATGGTTTTATCTAGAATCACTGATTTCCATTTCTATGTAGTGTTGTTGTCTATATGAATTGTATCAGTTGCCATTGAGACGGATGTTGGAATTAAAAACATTTTTTGGGAAAAACAAACAAACTCGTGTCTGGTCTGAGACATTTATTTAAAAAGAAAAATCACTTGGTGATAGTTGCTATTAGAAATTTTCCTTTCCAAATACACAGAAGCTGACCCAGAGTACCAGTCCTCCCTATCCCAGACATTGAAATGAAGTATGGAGAAACAAGCTCTACTTCCATGATATTAAAAACTCGAATGATTTAGACATGCAACTTCATGAAATATTCCAAAGCTTTGTCTCTCCCTTCCTCGGGTTCCATCAATCAAATATTTTAAGAAATCCTGTAGTACTGATGATCAGTGTGTGTTTACACGTCTACCTCTTGATTATATACTGTCTTGTTTTCTTTAGTTTTCATAAGGATGTATATTTCTAAAGTACTACCCTGGTGACCCATTGCAATGGTCATTCTGGGTTCTTGAAGACTGTGCCAGTGAATAGCAAGCTCTAGCAGGTCCTGCCACATGGGGAAAACTTAGTGCAGATCTAATGGTGGGCTGTATGTATGGGCTGAAACTGAGTCCAGTCAAGTTTGGAGAGGCTCATCATCTAAGGGCTGGCCACCAGATAGTGACTGGAATTGGGGTAGGGGTGAGGAGGAGAGAGATAGCAACTCACAAAACCATATACTGTGATATGGAGGGATTGTGGCCTATGTTGGTAGAGGGAGCACCCACATCGATTATAGATCAATATAGATCTTTGAAGAGTAAGACATCTAGAGTAAGTCTAGATGTTTCATTGTCCCAGTTAGTATGTAAGCTGGAAGACAGGCACCATATCTTCATTTGTTTCCCCTCTCCCCCAAAAGCATTTAACAATACATAAATAAGTCTTAATTTTAGCACCACTTAGATCTGTTAGGAAGCCCTGAAGAGAAAATCTCACTAGTACCTCCCACCACATTCTGTTTGCAGTCAGGCCTGGAAAATAGGAGTCCACTCCACTTCACTCTCTCACTCATGGGAGGATATCACAGTGTGGGCCCCTTTGGAGTTGGCCTTTTTTTTTCCAAGCCCCAAATACACCACCTTCAATATTTACTTCATTGGTGCCACTTCCACAGAGACAACTTTGGCAAAGGCAAATCTTGTAATTTACATGATTGCAAGAGGAAATGAGGCCCAGAACTGTCCAGGGCTACAGAACTTCAGCTCATTCCTGAATATAGCCCATTGTCCTATCGTCACAACCCCCTTCTCATCAGAATGGTGTCATCGTACCCTGTTGCCTCCCATTTCATGGTTTCCATTTTTCCTGAAACAAAGCAACTTTTTTTTCTCAAGGACGTTGTCCATAGAGACAAACAATCTCTTTTGTTAGTGCCTCTTTCATGTCAATTGCGTGAAGGAAAGAGATGTTCTTGCCTAAAATAGTTTTAGCTATATTTCCAGCACATACCAAGACTCATTCTCCATGTTGTATATTCATCAAAATACTGAAACACACTTTTGCAACCACTTCAAACTTCTTGTAGATCCCAAGACCCTTTCTGTTTCCCATGTTGTTCCTCTATTCAGTACCATGTTTCTATAGCTTTTTCCTTTGTTCCCAAGTCACAGTATTATCCTTTGATGCAATCCCTTGATCCTTAGGAGCTACGAATATCTTTAGGGCTTTAAGCATGATCCTTTCTATATCCCCTAAAGGGCAAGTACCAAGTTGAACCGTGGTGGTATCCAATAAAAGGGACTAGCTAGACCTACGTTACATTCTTTAGAGCTAGCTGTCTCTTTGGGAGCATCAAAGACATCTTGTTGCACCTGTGTAGCATACTCTGCAGCATCTCAAAGCTATATGAAAGCTTGGTTACTGCCACATTGTTTAAAAAAAATGGATGGCCTACTCTAAGGATATGCTCATTTGAAGGCTTCTAACTGTTATTTCTGTCTGCATTAGCACCATCTGGACCAAATTATTCCCAGATCAGGTTTCACTGACAGCTGACTGGTTTGCCATCAAATGCAGTAAGAAGCAAGAGATTAGGCTGAAGGAGATAACAACAATCCTGTGGAGGAGGCCTCATGACTGGTGTGGCAAAGAGACTCCTAGATAGAGGTTCACATTAGTGAATTATCCTCTAGGAGAAGAAATTGTTACAGGCTGTCTAATGGACACCAGCACCTGAGGGGATTAAAACACCTGAGTTACTGGATTTACCAAAATAAAAAGTTTTGGGGTTCAGGTGGCTGAAATGTATGATCCCCATGCTTTTAAAAAATATTTGTAGCCACTGAATTTTTGTTACTTTAAAGCAAAAGAATTCAGGATAACTTTGGTCTTTTCAGAACACAGAGAAAGAAGAATTGAGTTTAAATGGTAATAATGTGTGTTGGGAACAATTTGACCTTTTTCTTAGTCTTGACTTAATCTTCCATCTTAATGATACTATAAGGACCCATAAAAACTGGATCAAGTTTCTGTGGAATGTGATGGAATTTTAGTTTTCTGTAGATTATTTAAAAAAAACATAGAAACCAGGATTGATAACCCATCTTAAATTGTGTAGGTGTCATTATTCCTGAGACAGAGTATTGGACAGATTGACCTTAAGGGGTCTTATTTAAGACTACAATTCTCCCTCTTACAGTATGATGAGAGTTCACTTCCCTTCCTATTCTGGAAAGTGTATTATGCAAGGGAGAAAAAGCTAAAAAAGAAATGAGGCAAATTATTCCTCAGACTTAGACAATAGAGTGATTAGTTGCAGCTACATCTCTTCAGCCATGGAGATAAAGGTCTTGAGATGTTGCATGGCAGTCAGTCCACCTGAGAAACATGTGTTCTGCCTGCCTGTGGGTTTATAGGGAAGCTTCTGGTTCCTCAACAAGTGAGTTTCAGAATGCAGCTTATTTGGCCCCAACTGGCCTTATCTTTATGCAAGAAGTAAGGTGACCCCAGCTGTTACAGAGAGAGTGCCATTGGGAGGCTCTGATCACCAGGGTATTATTCAGGACAATAAGACATGTAGATGATGACCATATATGTGCAGTCACCTATAGTAATATAACTTGCGGGGGCAGCAGGGATAAGTAGAATCTATTGATCATCCCTAAACCCACTTAAATCTATAGTCTCAATCTCTTCTCTGATACGATATCAACCTCTTACCAGACTTGCTTCTTACTTTTATTTCAAGAGAGGTAGATGGTAGGCAGTGTCCTTGGCATAAAGGGATGGTGGCATAAAGGACAGACTGTTATACTTGGAGTCAGAATGATCTAAATTCAACTCTTGCCTCAGACACTAGCTGTGTGACCCAGAGTAAGTCACTTAACTCTCTCTGTGCCTGTTTCTTCACCTGTAAATAACGAGGTTAGGCTTGATGATTTCTAAGGGCCTTTCCAACTATAAATCTATGATCCTATGGTATTCCTTCCCCCTGCCCCTCACTTCCAGGAGTCTCTAATCCAATGCTTAAGAACTTTCTTTTTCGTCTTTCTGAGGCAGTCAGGGTTAAGCCCAGGGTCACACAGCTAGTAAGTGTCAAGCTGGATTTGAGCTCAGGTCCCCCTGATTCCAGGACTGTTGCTCTATCCACTGTACCACCTAGCTTCCCCAAGAACCTTCTGCATATATATATATATGTATATATATACATATGTATGTATGTATGTATGTAGATATACACACATATATGTGTGTATATATATATATATATATGTATGTATATACACATATACATAATATGAGACTCTGAACATCTTCAGAAAGCATATCCAACACAAAGCCCAGAACACAGGAGCTTCCCTCTCACACTCACTCATACTTTTTCTTCTCCACATTTAAATAAAACAAGCCAATCAAGACTTGGAAAGTCTTTCTGGTGTTTTTCCAGGAACATCTAAAGACATTATGGCCTTAGAGGCACCAGCCCTATTCCTTTCTGTACCGGTGACCTACAGCTGGAATATTATGGTCCTGAAGCCTTGATATGGTTTAGCTTTCTACGTGGAGAAATTCAGCAGAGTGAGAGGAGGTGGGGCATGTCCATACTCTATGATCCACTGATACTGGGGTCCTTACTGTTCCATACATACAACATTCCATCTGTCACTTCCGAGTATTTTCACTGTCTCTCCCAGTCTCATCTCCATTTCCTGGCTTCAAGTCTCAGTTCAAACCCCACCCTCTGCAAGAAGTCTTTCATAATTATGCTTATTGCTAGAGACTTCCCCCTGAGGTCATCTCCAATTTATCCTGTATCTGGGTTTTTTTTTTTTTTTTGCATGTTGTCTCTCCCTCTAGACAGTGAGTTCCTTGAGGGATTGTTTTTGCTTTTCTTCTTTGTATCGCCAGTTTTATCCCCATAGTGCTACACATAGTTGGTGTTGCATAAAGGCTTGTTGAGGACTTTATGTCCTCTACAAAAGGAATTAATTATTGTTAGTTTAGAAGTAACTAAAGGCCTCTCTTGTATAGACCTCACTTGTGGTCTTCTAGGACATTGTGATAAGAAGCCCTCAACATGCTCTTTGCTTTAGTAGTCAGGTTCTGAGAACCATGAAAGGAAGCAACTATCCCATCTTAGGGTTGTAAGAGGTAAGTATGGGAGGGCTGTGTGTAGTCAAATGAGCACCTTAGATTTGTCTTTTCTAGCTAGGCATGGTAGCACACACCTATAATTCCAGCTGTTTGGGAGGCACCTGAGATTGGCTGATCTTTCAAGCTTGGGAATTTTGAGCTGTGGTGGACTGTGCCCATTGGGTGTCTACACTAAGTATGTCAGCAATATGGTGGACCCCTGGGAACAGAAGGCCACTGGATTGTCTAGAGAGGGACAAGCCTGTCCAGCTTGGAAACAGAGCAAAGCCCAAGAGCAGCCCCCTGAACTTCTAGCCTAGGCAAAATGGGGAGATCTAATATAGGAAAAAAAAAGATTTATCTTCTCTCTCTCTCTCTCTCTCTCTCTCTCTCTTCCTTTATAACACCATTTGCCAGCCACAGTTATGAGGATAAAATGAAATTATGTATGTGAAAATTCCCTGAAAAGAAAAACAAGTTATTTTTTTAAATGCCAAGTATTTATTAATGCTTAAAAATTTCAGTTTCAGGATTTTCAGTGGTATCCTGGCAGACCAAGATGTAAGCAAGTGTTCCTTGGAAGGATTGACTATATCCTAGGGAGTTCTTATTATATACTGGGAGAAATTGGTTAAATATTGGAGGCAATCTATCGACAAGCTTTATTCAGCTCCTACTATGTGCCAGGCAAGTGATTGCTGCTGGGAGTTGAAATACAAAAGTGAGGTAGCTGCTGCCCTCAGGGAGTTTACACAGATTATTGAATGAATCTGAAGGTTCAGAGAAGGCTCTTAAAGAACACTCTTTATACCAAATTAGGTTTCTAGGAAATTAATGATCAGAGTTTTGTGGTTTGCGGTCTGGTGATTGAGTTTGTGATTCATCCAGGCCTTTTACTTTCCCTTCCCTTCCTCTTTACTGTCTCTTTTAATTCAACAAACATTTATTAAGGACCTATGATGTAGAAGGCTAATTACTACCTTGACAGAGGGTGAACAGGTAAAGAGTGAGGAAACAGGCTCAGATAAATTATCCTCTACTTCCACAAGGAAGTTTGGTAAGAGGTTGAGATTGTATCAGGGAAGAGGTTGAGACTATAAATTTAAGTGGGTTTGGGGATGATCTGTGGATTTTACTTATTCCTGCTGCCCCTGCAGGTTATGTTACTGTAGGTGATCTGAGACTTGATGTACATATATGGTCATCATCTATATGCCTTACTGTCCTGAATAAATACCCTGATGGTCGGTCACTCCCAATGGCACAGAAGTCTCTCTATAAAAGCTAGGGGTAGCCCCCAGCTTAAGTACCTGCTGTAGCTGTATACAATTGTTCCTTTAAGGAGGGGTCAGCAGGGGATGAGTTCCTTTCTGTTTCTCTTGCTCATGTCCACTCTAACCCATTGAGAGCTTGGTCCAAGGCCAAGTTGCCTATCAATATTTTAAAGTAGCTATGGTATAAAATTTATGGACGATGAACAAAGGACAATTCCCTGAAGCGATCATCCTGCTGAGAAGTGATATTGGCTGAAAGGAGATTTCCCACTTTGAGACAGTGTGAAATCAAGTGCCCACCTGAAGAAGCCCTTTATACTCTCCAGGCTCTGAGCTCAGTGGAGAGAGAAATTTGACCTGGTTTCAAATCCCACCTACAACTGTTAATTTATTTGGTTATCTATTAACAGTCTCCTGGCAGCTTACTTTTATGTTTAAAATTAAGTGCATGATTGATTAGTTTTGAGAACAGTGATGGGATGTTGTTCTATACTTGAGCCAATCCATTAGTGGGCTCTCTCATTACTGATCTGTTTTTTCTACTTTTCTTGGTGCATTGTTCTGTGTGTGTGTGTGTGTGTGTGTGTGTACTTACAGGAGTGCATGGGCACATGTGCTTGTACTCAAAGGGGTTGGACGACACAGGAAAATAAGTTTCTCCATGAAAAAAGAGTCATGACAGAATTCTGTTGTTCCCTGAACCCTATAATAAGAAATCCAACCATAAGTATTTAAAAAAAATTTTAAATAGTTTTTGTTAAGTATTTTTATTCTGAACTTAAACACCAAATAAACAAATAAATAAATGAAGCCAGAGAACATTTCCATATGTACAGAACACAAAAGAAGACTTTATGAAACCATGAATCTCTATTTCAAACTGCTTCCTTTTAAAGAAATTATACACTCTGCATGTTATTTTCTTTTTAATCTTCTTTAAAATTTTCTTTTCAAATGAAGATCTCCCTTATCTCCTTTCCATCCCTCCCCCCCCAATTGAAGAAGCAAGAAAAGAAAACCACTATTAAAATATGTATAGTCAAGACAAACACTCACATTTTTCTTGTCATATGTGTGTGTATTTCAACTATGTATGTTTAGTGTTACACATGTTTCCATTTGTTCTCTGAATATGTTACTTCTATCAGGAAGTGAATAGCATGTTCCATCATAAGTTCTCTGGAATCCTGGTCATTGTATCGATCAGAGTTCCAAAGTCTTTCAAAATTGTTTGTCTTTACAACAGTGTCATTATTGAATGAATTGTTCTGTTTTTTTTCTCACTTCCACCTGCATCAGTTCATACAAGTCTTCCTGGGCTTTTCTCATGTTCATACATCATAACTTGTTTAGCCATTCTCTAAATTATAGGTACTCCCTCAGTTTCTAGTTCTTCGCTATCAGAAAAAGAGCTTTGAGGGGCAGTTAGGTGGCTCAGTGAGTAAAGCACTGGCCTGGACTCAGGAGGACCTGAGTTCAAATGTGACCTCAGATACTTGACACACTTACTACCTGTGTGACCTTGGGCAAGTCACTTAACCCCAATTGCCCTGCCTTTCCCCCTAAAAAGAAAGAAAAAGAGCTGCCGTAAATATTTTAGTACATATGGGTCTTTTTCTTCTTTCTGTGATCTCTTTAAGGTATAGACTTCATAATGATATTCCTGGGGCAAAGGACTTAATTTTAAACCAATTTAATTGTTTTGGGGTCATAATTCCGATAAAAGTAGCGTAGGTGACACAATGGTTAGAGTGCAGAGCCTGGAGTCAGGAAGACCTGAGTTCAAATTCGGCCTCCAGACACTTAGAAGCTATATAGAAACTTAGAAGCTGGGCAAGTCACTTAACCCCTTTGCCTCAGTTTCCTCATCTGTAAAATGAGCTGGAGAAGGAAATTGCAAATTGCTTCACTATCTTTGCCAAAAGAACCCCAATAGGTTCACAAAGAGTCAGACACTCCTGAAACGAATGCACAACTACAACAGTATTGACTTTAACACTCGCTCCGTGACTTTGGGAAAACCATTTAAACTCTATGCTTGGGCTTCCTCATTTGTGAAATGGATATAATGTTTGTTTTTCTTTTTTTCCGGTTTGTTTTTTTTTGTTGATTGAAATGGATATAATGTTACTGAATTACCTGCTTCACAGGGAGGAAAGCGCTTTGTAAACCTAAATGTGTTTGATAAATACAAGTTATTATTAATATTAATTATTATCAGCAGCAGCAGCACCCACACTACCTCACCTCAGTAATCACAAGTCTTACCTTGTTTCACTTTGTACCTGTTTGAGATCTATCTCAGAGGAGCTGAGGTTATAAAGACAAAGCAGAAAGGCATTGTGGATTCTGGCTAGAGGAGGGTGAGCGTCCTTCAGCTGTAGCCTTTTCAACTGGTCAAATATTCAGAAAGGATCTGCCAAATCTTGCCATTTCTACCTCCACATCTCTTACAACTGATCCCTTCTCTCCTCTCACACGATTACTACTTAGTTCAGTCCCTCAACACTCACATCCTAAGCGTTTTCGATGGCCGACTATTTGCTCTCCCTGCCTTCAATCTCTCTCTACTTTAATTTAACCTCTACACTTTGGCTGCAGTGATTTTCTTCAAGTGCTCATTAGACAGTGTTGCTCCTCTCCTCTATGAACTCCAGTGGCTCCCAATTGTTTCTAGGATAAAAAATTAATTCTTCTCTTTGGATTTTAAGTCAAATACATTCTTCCCCTTTCTGAACTCCATGGCTCAGCCAGATTGGCCTTCTACATATTCCTCCCATATCCCTTTGTATCTTGCCTATTTCGTCTATTTTCCTTTACATGAGCTGTCCCTTGTTCTTGGAATCTGCTTCCTTTAAGATGCTGCTCAAGCACCATCTTTCACATAAAACCTTTCCTTATATCCCGCTCCCCCGATTGTTAGTGCAGGATCCACATACAAGCAAATATTTCCCAGCATCAGCATATAAGTAGAGATGGGCACATTCACCTTAAAAAAAAGGGAGAAAAACAAAAACAAAAAAAACAAAACCAAGAAGTTTCAGGAATCATGAGTATTCTTGTCAATTAAGAAATTAGTCTGACCTTTGCCCTGGATATATCATGTATTCCAGGTAATGGTGTCTTTTGAGGAACAATCTTCATAATATTAGAAGAGACATATATACAGAAGGAAATTTCATTTTATTTTTTGGTGGAACCCAGATACTGAATGGCATCCTAAGTCTTTATTTTGTTTCCCGCCTACATGTGCAATCAAAATCTCCCCTCCCCCTCTCCCTGACCTCCCCAGCCCTCCAACATACACACACACACACACACACACACACACACACACACACACACACGTCTGAGAGTCAGCTCAGACAATCAGAAGCATCTTCTCTGCTTATAGAGAAGATATTCCTGCCCAAGCAGAGTGGCGTTTGGTGGATGAAGGGCACTTGCCCATCATGGACTTGGTGATCGTTCAACCTTTGGAAATTGATGGCATAGCTTTAAGAGCAATTCAACTCGATAAACATTTGCTAATGTGTAAGTACTTAATAAATATTTGTTGAATTGAACAGAGGGGAGGTGACCAATTTATAAATCATGGCTCACAAGTCTTTCCATTCTCCCCAGGTTCTACCCTCTCTCCCTTGTTGCATCAGGAGGTTTCATTTAGCCACTGGGATAGGAGGGGGAAGAGTTCTCACTTCTTTCCCCTCTCTTTGGATTTAGCAAGGAACCCTATGAAAATGGCAGGTGATTTGCATGTTTGCTTGATTGACTGACATTCATTCTATGAACATCTTGAGATGGATTGTCTCTCTGGGCCTCATACCCTTTTGTCCTCCAGAGTTCAGAGGTTACATCAAAAACCTCCCTGCCTGCTGCCTGATGTGACATTTGAACTCCAGGGCCAGGGGATCAGCAGGCCATAAAATAAGACGAAAACACTAAAGGTGTCACTCTTATTATTCTCAGAGGACGGGAGTTTAAGGCTCGATCACATGATTCATCAAAGAGGTAATACTAGAAGTGGAAAAGAGAAGGATCAGGAGGGTGGTATGTCTAAATTTCCACTTGGAAAATTTGAATAGTGTGTGCAATAACTTCTGGGTATTAGCAGCATGCAAATCACTAAAAATGATAGCTTTGTTTTTCTGTAGCAGTCATAGGCGTGACTCCCATCCTCCCCCTCAATATTCTCCCAAGCAGAGTTCACTTGCCTCACTTGCCTGAATGACAGCAAAGGGTGATTTGGTACAACCTTTCACACTGGTATTAGAAGGCAGGACCCTCTTCCTACAGGTTCAAGGTTCAGAAGAGGAGGAAGTGTCCCAAGGAAGAGAGACACTGCTCAGAGCAGCCATCTCTAGCAAAGGACAACGAAAGGAAACGTTGAAGTCAGAGAGACACTGTGGAGCTCCTAGCTTCGGGGGAAAAGTATTCTATTAGTTGTTGGGGTTTTTTTTAAGTGGAAGAAGTTCTGGCACACATTCAAACCTCCAAATAGTATGTCATTAGGAAGAGGAAAAATCTATTTGGAATAATGACAAAGGTCTCCTTGAGGCTGGCTAGTATTACAGGGCTGGGCAAAATAAACCTGAAAGGTAAAAAAGGGTGTGTTGGGGGTGGGGGGAGCTCAGAGGCAGGCAGGTAGGCTCTTCTAAGGACAGCCCTTGAAAAGGGGAGACTCTGGCCCTGAATCTTGACACAAAATAAATTATCCAGAATATTCTAAAACGATAAATGAACTTCTCCTGATTTATGTAAAACTCTGCAAGGTCTTTCAAAAATGCATGGGAGGAGGCATTTACACTCCCTAGTGGTATGGAAAATGTTCCAGGGCCACAGAAAAGGGAAATAGAAATAGAGTAGGGCTGAGAGCAAACAGCCACAAATAAACGTTGCCTCTGAAAAGAGCCCCATAAATAGAATCATAGGAATCCAGAGCTCAAACAGACCTTAAGGGTCATCTAGTCTTACCCTTTCATTTTAGAGATGGAGGCAACTGAGGCTCAGAGAAGGGAGGTGATTTGGACACATCTGTCCCCAAATTGTATTCTCAGATGAGTATTCTAAAGGCACTTGGAGGGATAAACTGGAGGGGAATATTTGCTCCACCAACTGGACTCAAACTTCGGAGTCAAACTCTATTTTTGAAGGATAAATGGAACTGTGGTAATCTGAGCCCTTGCCTAAGGGCAAGGAAAGGACAGTGAACTGAACTGGAAATTGAAGAGGGGCTTGTGGGTTTGAAGGCATTGGAAAGTGAGGGCAGATACTTGAGAGAAACAGACTGCATCCTGGGAAGCAAGCAGACTGCATCTTAGATGGACTGGGGGAAGGATGAAGGCTGGACCTCGGAGTGAATGTAACCTGGAGACGGTTCAGGGAAGGTGTTGCTTTCTCAAATGTGGAACAGAAAGAGGATTTGCCAAGTACAGAACCAGAAATTGAGAGTCATTTTCTTTTCTTTCTTTCTTTCTTTTTTTTTTTTTTCCGAGAGAAGCTGCAGCTTTTAGAACTGCTTCAGCTCTTGGCTTCTCGGGGATTAGGCACTGAGGAGATCTGAGCAGCTGCAGGGAAGCTTTTGTCTGTTTTCAAGTTCTCCAAGTGCTACTTTGATGGTGGAGACCCCGGAACAGTTAAAAGTCGAGGGTTTTAATGTGAATTAAACTGCTACAGGATGATTTCTTGGACCAGTTTTGACCCTTTTAATGTGAGCCTTTGGAAAGGGAGAATCTGCCCTGGGGTGAGAGCTCCTCCTGCTCCTCTAATCACCCTCCTTTTCTCCCTGGCGGCCTCCCTGTCACTTCTGTCCAGTGGGGGTCAGAGGGCTCCACCTGAGTCCTTAAGCTGCCTTTGAATTGTAATTTAAGCCTCAGAATTTCTCTGGCTCAGCTCTCTCTGACTCCCCCAACCCCCCTCATCTTCCCCCTCCCTTCCCCACAAGGATCGAAGCCACCCTGGCTCTAGGGGTATGGCAGAGACCTGAGGCTGTAGTAAGAGTAATGAGAAGACAATTTAGTACAGCATGCGAGGGCTGCCACTTGGAGGTCGGGAGAGAGGGAGGGCGGGGGTCACGCAGAGCAGAGAATGAGTTCGGGGAAGAGGATGGTTCCTCACTGTGCTGCGTGTGCAGGCCACACAGTTCTCCTATTCCCCCAACAGGGCTTGCTCATTCTGGAATCTCACTTTGCTCTTGGTATTCTGCCTGGAATGTCTTTGGGATCACATATCTGGGGCAGCACAGTATCTTAGAGGCTAGCCAGTCCAACCTTCACATTTTGCAGATTAGTTCCTGTCCAGGATCACCATTTCTTGGGGAGCCTCAGCTATACTGCTCCTTTTACTTCTAGCCTCCCTCATTCTCCTTCCCTTACCCTTTGCCAGCATTTTTTTTCTTTTAGTTTTGTCTTTCCCTATTACAATGTAATATTCCCTTGAGAGTAGGGACCATCTTGTTTTTTGTATTCTTATCCCTAATACTTAGCACCATGCCCAGCTCACAGCAAACACTTAATAAATATTCTATTATCTATCTATGATCTATCTATCCATCCATCTATCTATCTATCTATCTATCTATCTATCTATCTATCTAGGTAAATAAAAGGTTAGTGAATTTTCTAGTACCTGTGGCTGACAGTAAGTCAATGAGCTTTTAAGTGCCAGGCATTGTGTTAAGTGCTGGGGATACAAAGAAAGGCAAAAACCAGTCCCTACCCCTGAGGAGCTCACAGTCTAACGGGGGAGACAACAAGCACACAAAGATGTACAAACAAACTATATATAGAATAAATAGGAAATATGACAAATAGCATTTTTTGAGAGAGAAAAAAGTCAGTACTACTGATCACGACATTAAAAATATCTGAAAATGTGGACCTCCTACCTCCACAAAGGGGAAGGTTGGGGGTACCTTCTCATATCTCTTCATTTGAGTCCTGTTGATCTTTATAATTTTGTTAGGTTTACTTTGCTTTTTTGGTGTGTCATTGTTCTTCCCATTTACACTGTAGTTTCTGTGTATGCTGTTTTCTTGGCTCTGTTTATTATAAGCTATATCAGTTGATACAGATTTTTCCATGCTTCTCTGTATTCATCATGCATATAATTTCTTATAGCTCAGTAACATTCCATTACAATAATATATCACAGTGTGTTTAGCCATTCCTCAATTCATAGACATCTACTTTGTTTCCAATTCTTAGCTATGACAGGAAAGTGCTGCTGTAAATAGTTTGGAGTATATGGGGACTTTTTTTCTTATTAATCGTGTCTTTGGGGTATAATCTTATTATGAATGAAATCTCTGGTTCAAAGGATATGGACATTTTAATCACTTTATTTGCATAATTCTAAATTGCTTTCCCAAACAGTTGTACTATTTTACAGCTCCACCAATAATGTATTAGCCTGCTTATCTTTCTGCAGCTACTCCAACATTGCTGGTTTTTGCTCATCTTTGCCAATTCACAGAGAGTGAGGTAAAAACTAAGAGTTGTTTTGATTTGCATTTCTCTTATTATTAGTGATTTGGAGCATTTTTTCATGTGATTGTAAATAATTTGCAGTTCTGAAGACTATTTGTTTATGTTCTTTGACCATTTCTCTCTTGGGAAATGGATATTAATCTTGTATATTTATTAATTGTTTATATATCTTGGATACCAAACCCTTAACTGTCCTGTAAAATCCTAATGTACTCAGGCTGATGTTGAGATAGAGGTAGATATCATTTGTCTCATCAAGAAGTGAAGGTAGGGAGAATGTTCAGACAGATGAGTGGACCTCCTACCAGGGATAGAGGGAAGCATGGTTGTGTGTTGTATAGGATTGTACCAGAGACAAATATTTTCCTCCTTTACAATCTGCCAAGAGCTGACCAAGCACTACAGAGGAGATTTTAGAACCTTGTAGAAATTTCAGTGGTTTGGACTAGAAAGCAAAGGAATCCAGAAACAAAGTAAGCTCGCTTATTGCTTGACTTAGTCTGAAGGAGGCCCTCTTGAGACACTGCTGGGGCCTCTGGGATATAAATAAGCCTCTAATTCAGGCTCAGTCCGCCCCAGCCATCCAGCCCCATGTGACGAACGCCCGATTGTCTTCTTGTACATTCCCTCATCTAGTATAAGGTGGACACCTTGCAATTACAGTGGAATAATAGAAAGGACATGTCAGGTGACTCCCTGAAAAATAGATCACCAGATAAAAGATCTGGGTCCCTGAAGAGAATGCACAAACACAATCTTCCCGCTGCTGAGGTTGGGAGCCTCTCCCTCATGGGGTTTGTAAAAAGAATAGATGGTCTGGCATGTGTCTCTGTGTCACTGTGTCAATCTGGATTCCCTCACCCACTCCCAGCTTCCTTCCCAGCAGATAGATGCTTGTCTGGAGAAGAGCAATCCCTCCACACTGGTAACCAGGGGAAACTGACAAACTTGGCTCAAGTTCATTAAAACCTGCCAATGAATTGTGGGAAAAAGAGGGAAACGTTGACTTGGGGCACAGTTAATGATACTCCGATCTCCAGTGATGGATGGATGGATTTAAGTGAACATTAATCTACTCTCACAAGCACTAAGGATGCCATTTTTAACCGATTGTGTGTATCACCCATCCCCAGAAGCTGACCAGGTGACAGCCTGGTGCTGCTGGAGAGAATGGCTAACTAGATTTCAAAACCCTGAAAGATCAGTATTGTGAAGGATTCATTTAAATGCTTGGTTCAGTTCCTGAATTAAGTACAAGACGGGGGTAAAATTTTAATCAATCCAGTTCAGCCACTGTGTTCAGCCATGACCCAAGCAAAAATAAAGGTCACCAGAGAAGGCCAGTCAAGAAAATTTGACAGTCTATGGAGATGAACAGGGTTATGTCAACTGGCCTGAGACATGAAAAAAAGACCAGGCACTTAGTTCATTTTGAAATGGGGTTGGCAGCCTTTCAGTGGTGGATGCCAAACTGCTGACCCCTATATTTTGGTGTGTGTGTGTGTGTGTGTGTGTGTCTGTGTGTGTGCTGGGGGTGGGGAGAGGAAGGGAGAGGAGTGGAAAAATTGCCAAGGGAAACAGGAAGGGACCCTATTCAAGAAAATTCCCCACACACATGCCTCTAGTTAGAGATGCATTTGAGTGAGTCAATCCCTCTTTTAAAATGCAACCACCCCCTAGGATGGGCAAGACTATTATTCATACCTCAGTGTGAATCACTTGAAAACTGGGCTTGGCCTCAGGAAACCAGATTCAAAGCTCAACTCTACCAGTTAGTAGCTATATGACCTTGAAGCCAGTTGCTTTCCCTGTCTGAGCCTGTGTTCATATATGTATATTTCTTTTTTTTTTAATTTTTTTATTTAATATATTTAGTTTTCAGCATTGATTTTCACAAGAGTTTGAATTACAAATTTTATCCCCATTTCTACCCTCCCCTCCACTCCAAGATGGAGTATATTCTGGTTGCCCTGTTCCCCAGTCAGCCCTCCCTTCTGTCACCCCACTCCCCTCCCATCCCCTTTTCCCTTCCTTTCTTGTAGGGCAAGATAAATTTCTATGCCCCATTGCCTGTGTATCTTATTTTCTAGTTGCATGCAAAAACTTTTTTGCTTTTGTTTTTGAACATCTATTTTTAAAACTTTGACTTTCAAATTCTCTCCCCTCTTCCCTTCCCACCCACCCTCCCTAAGAAGTCAAGCAATTCAACCTAGGCCACATGCGTATCATGATGTATAACCCTTACACAATACTCATGTTGTGAAAGACTAACTATATTTTGCTTCTTCCTAACCTATCCCCCTTTATTGAATTTTCTCCCTTGACCCTCTCCCTTTTCTAAAGTGCTTGTTTTTGATTACCTCCACCCCCATCTGTCCTCCCTTCTATCATCCCCCCTTTTTAAAAATCTTCTTCCTCCTTTCCTGTGGGGTAAGATACCCAATTGAGTGTGTATGGTATTCCCTCTTCAGGTCAAATCCGATGAGAGCAAGATTCACTCATTCCCCTTCACCTGCTTTCTCTTTTCTTCCTACAGAACTGCTTTTTCTTGCCACTTTTATGCGAGATAATTTACCCCATTCTATCTCTCCCTATCTCCCTCTCTCAATATATTCCTCTCTCATCCCTTAATTTTATTTTATTTCTTTTAGATATCTTCCCTTCATCTTCAGCTCACTCTGTGCCCACTCTCTCTCTCTCTCTCTCTCTCTCTCTCTCTCTATATATATATATACACACACACACACACATATTTACATACATACACACTCACATATACATATATATACATAAACATGTATATGTACATATGTGTATATGTATATATGTGTGTGTGTGTGTATATATATATATATGTATATGTATATGTATATGTATATTCACATGCATATTCCGTTCAGCTACCCTAATACTGAGGTCTCATGAATCATACACATCATCTTTCCATGTAGCAATGTAAACAAAACAGTTCAACTTTAGTAAGTCCCTTGCAATTTCTTTTTCTTGTTATTTTTCTTGATTACCTTTTCATGCTTCTCTGGATTTCTTGTGTTTGGAAGTCAAATTTTCTATTCAGCTCTGGTCTTTTCACTGAGAAAGCTTGAAAGTCCTCTATTTTATTGAAAATTCATATTTTGCCTTGGAGCATGATACTCAGTTTTGCTGGGTAGGTGATTCTTGGTTTTAATCCTAGCTCCATTGACCTCTGGAATATCGTATTCCAAGCCCTTCGATCTCTTAATGTAGAAGCTGCTAGATTTTGTATTATCCTGATTGTGTTTCCACAATACTCAAATTGTTTCTTTCTGGCTGCTTGCAGTATTTGCTCCTTGACCTGGGAGCTCTGGAATTTGGCAACAATATTCCTAGGAGATTTCTTTTTGGGATCTATTTGAGGAGGCAATCAGTGTATTCTTTCAATTTCTATTTTACCCTCTGGCTCTAGAATATCAGGGCAGTTCTCCTTGATAATTTCTTGAAAGATGATATCTAGGCTCTTTTTTTGATCATGGCTTTCAGGCAGTCCAATAATTTTTAAATTATCTCTCCTGGATCTATTTTCCAGGTCAGTGGTTTTTCCAATGAGATATTTCACATTGTCTTCCATTTTTTCATTCCTTTGGTTCTGTTTTATAACATCTTGATTTCTCATCAAGTCACTAGCTTCCACTTGCTCCAATTTAATTTTTAAGGTAGTATTTTCTTCACTGGTCTTTTGGACCTCCTTTTCCATTTGGCTAATTCTGCCTTTCAAGGCATTCTTCTCCTCATTGGCTTTTTGGAGCTCTTTTGCCATTTGAGTTAGTCTATTTTTTAAGGTGTTGTTTTCTTCAGTATATTTTTCAGTATTTTTTGGGGTCTCCTTTAGCAAGTCATTGACTTGTTTTTCATGGTTTTCTTGCATCCTTCTCATTTCTCTTCCCAATTTTTCCTCTACTTCTCTAACTTGCTTTTCCAAATGCTTTTTGAGCTCTTCCATGGCCTGAGACCAGTTCATGTTTTTCTTGGAGGCTTTTGTTGTAGGCTCTTTGACTTTGTTGACTTCTTCTGGCTGTATGTTTTGGTCTTCTGTGTCACCAAAGAAAGATTCCAAAGTCTGAGACTGAATCTGGGAGCATTTTCGCTGCCTTGCCATATTCCCAGCCAACTTACTTGACCCTTGAGTTTTTCAGCGAGGTATGACTGCTTGTAGAGTAAAGAGTTCTATGTTCCAAGCTTGGGGGGATGCACCAGCTCAGCCACACCAGCACTCCTTCTTCCCCAAGGACCACCAACCCGGACTGGACTTAGATCTTCAGCAGGCTTTTCACTCCTGCTCTGATCAGCCACTTAATACCTCCCACCAGGTGGGCCTGGGGCCAGAAGCAACTGAACCTGTAGTTCTGTAGCTGTCCCACCTCTGCTGCCCCTGGGGTGGTGGCTGAACTGCAAACTCTATCCCCCTGTCCCCAGCAGCTTTTCCCACTAACCTCCTCTGTTGTCTTTGATGTTTGTGGGTTGAGAAGTCTGGTAACTGCTGCACAGCACTGATTCAGGGCGCTAGGGCACGGTCCGCCCGGCTCCTGGTCTGACTCGCTGGGCTTTGCTCTGTTCGGCTCTGCTCTGCTCCCAGCTCCCTGTGTGAAAGACCTCACCCAGAGACCATCCAGGCTGTCCTGGGCTGGAGCCCTGGTTCCCTCTGCTATTTTGTGGGTTCTGCAGTTCTAGAATTGGTTCAGAGCCATTTTTTATAGGTTTTTGGAGGGACTTGGTGGGGAGTTCATGCTAGTTCCTGCTTTCCAGCCACCATCTTGGCTCCGCCCCCCAGGACATTTCTTACATCCAGTGTTGGAGGTTTCTTTGGCAAAGTGCTTACTGAAATACACTAAGATGCTTTATAAGAGGTATGACAAGCTGAAGTTTGATTACAGCTATGTCTGCAAATATTAGGAAAGAACATTGAGTATGCTATTAGTAGAGAAACTGCTTCAGAATATTTATGCAAATTTGTCCAATTGAGTTGGTTTTCTTCATAGTCCTGTCCACACGTCCAAGGTGACCAGGCCCCCTTGCCCTGTCACCCCGACAGGGGTTCCAGGTGGGCTCTTCAGCCTAACCCCTCCCCATCTAACAACTCCCGTGTTCATATACGTATAAAGGGAATTATAGCATTTGAATTCCTGACTCTAAGACCAGTCCTCTAGGCCAGCCACTCAGCCTCCCAGGGTCCCAGAAAATTCTCCAAGGTTCTAAATTACAGAGAAGTGGCAAAGTTGCTTGGTAAAATGAGTTTACACACAGAATTTCCAGCTACAGGCCTGTAGATTTATAGCCAGACAGACCTTAGAGATGATCTAGTCGAATTCCCTCATTTTACAGATGAGGAAGCTGAGGCCCAAGGAGCATAAGTAACTCACCTAACATCACACATGTAGTCAGTCAGTGAAATCATACATTTCCAGAGGTTCCCAAAGTGAGTGATACCTTTCCCTGGGGGATGCTGGAATGATCCAGGAGGGTAGTAGTACCTTGGGTGCAATTGGGGGGCATTGAATAAAAATAAGGGGGCAATAGAAGCATAAGGAAAGAAGAGAAGATAAGAAAAATATGAAAAACCATTCATATGTTTCACTTGTTGTGTAATAAAGTCATAGTGATTACATCATTTTCCAAATAAACACACAAAATGCAACTTATGACTGTTCAGCGGTAAAGTCCACCAACAGGTTTTAACAAGCTAGTGTTGGCAGGTGAGAGTGTTGTATGTTGTCAGGAAGTCCAACATGCATTGGCAGGAATATGTGCGTGTAATGACTTGTTTACAATATGATACTATATGGTTATATGATGCAATATTGCATCATAAAAATTCAATGCAGAAAAATCCCACAAATTCACAATAAATTATTAAATTTAATATGTGTCATTTAAAAATATATTTTTAAATATATTTTAAATATATTTTTAAATGACACAAATCTCAAAGAAATTGTTAAAGGGTTAAAGATTTCGTAGGAGGGGAGGGCATTGAGTAATTTCTTTTTGAAAAGGGAGCAGTAGGCCAAATAAGTTTGGGAACCTCTGGTTTAGACCAATAAGTATATAAATAAATAATATGTGCATTACCTACATCACAGGGTTGTTGTGAAGAAAGCTTATTGTGGAGCCTTAAAGTACTTTATAAGTGGTGATCATATATAAGACTTCTAGATTATCTGGAGGAGTAGCGGGAGATTGAGGTTTGTAGATCTCTTGAGCTTGGGAGTGCTGAGTTACAGTCGGGCTAAAACAGATTAGGTATCTTCATTAAGTCCAGCACCAATATGGTAAGGGCCACCAGGCTGTCTAAGGAGGGATGAACTAGCCCAGGTTGGAAACAGAGCAGATCAAAGCTTTCATTAAGATCACAGTGGGACCAGACCCAGGCGTGACTACTGCACTTCGAGCCTGGCTGAGATAGGGAATCCCAGTGTCAAATACACACAGGCATGCATACACTGTAACAACAATACTTGCAGCAGCTGTGGGGGTGTAAGACCAATAACACCAGCACACAGGAGGGCTGCGGGCACAGGTTCTTTGATCTGCTTTTCTAAAGGAAAGCAACTTTAAAAGGGTCAACAATCTCACTTTAATCACACACAGATACAAACATACACACACCCACACCCACACACACATACATATCATTTAGTTCAGGGTAAAAGTTAGCACTCTGAACTTCAGAGAAAATACAAACAGAAATTACAAGCAGACAGTATACAAACAGAGCAAATACAAACAGCAAAGACCAACAGACAGGGCTTCTAACTGTCTGACCAAAAGCAATACATACATAGTTACCAGAGAGAGAAGCACCAACATCTGGGTTTTTCAGAGCCTGGGGGCTTCTTAGAGGCTACCCAGAGTCTCATCTGGTGACATCACAGGAACACTCTTCCCATGAGTGAGCCCCAAAGCAAAATGCTAACCTCACAGTATATATACCCTTCTTCAGGGCCAGAGGGCATCACAAACCTTGTGATCCAGGTTCACGTGGCTCAGGCTTCCAAGTGACTCAGGTCATATGGGCCTATTAAGGGGCGGGGCAAGTCTTCAAATTATATTAACCTTATGCATGTGCTCACACACACACACATGCACACACACGTGTACAAACATGTATATGGATGAATACATAATATGTTATAGTATATGTGTAGTAATAATATAGTATATTATCTATACTATATATTGGTCTTAGAATAAGGAGTTCAAAGCATAAGAATATAATATAGAGCATAGTATGTGTTGTATATATGTAGAATATGTATTTCTAATATGTGCTATAGCATATATTCAATTTATTATGTATGTGTATATATGTGTGTATACACACATAAACACACACATATACACACATATAATATATATTGAATATATATCACAGCAATATTCTAAATATATATTTATGTGTGTATACACACATAAATACACACATATACACACGTATAATATATATTGAATATACATCACAGCAATATTCTAAATATATATTTATGTGTGTGTATACACACATAAACACACACATATACACACATATAATATATACTGAATATACTTTACAGCAATATTCTAAATATATATTTATGTGTGCATACACACATAAATACACACATATACACACATAATATATATTGAATATACATCACAGCAATATTCTAAATATATATTTGTGTGTGTATACACACATAAACACACACATATACACACATATAATATATATTGAATATACATTACAGCAATATTCTAAATATATATTTATGTGTGTATACACACATAAACACACATATATACATACAAATGTATATATGGGGATGAATATGTGACATATAGTATATGTTTGTATAGTGTATATATGGAATACATATGTAATGTGTACCATAGTATATATATCCAATGTATGTATTTGTATGTGTGTGCATATATATATGTATGCATGTGTGTATTTTCTTGGATAACCATTTACTGTTGTGTATTCTTCAGGCTCTTTGTTTTTCCTTTCCTTTTTGTTTATTTCCTGCCTTATTAACAGTAGAGGAAGAGAAAGGTGAAGCACAACATTGGGCAATTTGTTCTTAGCTCTTATAGAGATTAGATAGTAGAACAGGTGGAAATTATCTGCTAAAATGAGGTGTGGGAATTCCTGGTGGATTTCAATTACTCAAGTTGTTATCTGTGGTCTCCCATTTCCACAGAGAGCAGAGAGGTCCTTGTATTCAATTCATAGAGCTGGAAGGGAGCTTAGAGGCATTTTAGTTCAGCTCTCTCATTTTATACGTGAGGAAACTGAAACAGGATGAAATAACTTGACTAAGGTCACATAGCTAATAAATGGCAGACCTGAAACCAGAACCATGTGACCACCAGAACCATCAGACCACATTGTGTTAGGTGACAACAATAAAAAAGAGAAGATGCATTAAACTTTGACTCAGACATTTATCTACAGAACAATTAGGAAACAATCGAGGTCATAAATAATTAAGTACTGAAATGTGCAAATTAGTTTTTTGTTCAGTCATTTCAGTCATGTTCGACTCATCTTCACCCCATTTGGGATTGTCTTGGCAAAGATACTGCAGCAGTTTGCCATTTCTCTTTACAATTCATTTTACAGATGAGGAAACTGAGGCAAGCAGGGTTAAGTGATTTGCCCAGAGTCACATAGCTAGTCAGTGTCTGAGGCTGGATTTGAACTCAGGTCTTTCTGATTCTATTCCCAGTGCTCTATCCACTGTGCCACCTAGCTGTGCTAAATTGGTTTTATTGCCCAAAAAAGGAGAAAATAAATCCATAAAGATACGCTGCCTTTGTACCCTAGTCTGAAAAGAGAAACAGAATCACAGGATTTTGAGGATGGAGGGGACCTCAGTAGCTATCTAGTCTAACTCATATCCACACCATAATCTCCTCTATAACATACTGGACAGTTGGTTATCCAGCCTTTGCTTAAAGATCTCCAACAAGGGGAAGCCCACTACTTCTTAACTTTTCTGAGACTGGTCATTCAATCAGGTCAAATTCATTTAATTGTACTATCTTGTAGCTGAGTAGTCTCCAAAATGAGGACCATAGCTTGACTTTAAGGGGTAGGCGATCAACCAATTAAAGGTTAGGGAAGATGGATTGCAGCCTATCTTCCTTGCAATAGCCAATCATGGTCTTGTCTCCCCTACAACTATATCAGCTCCTTTATCCATCGTATATTTCAATACTCATTCCACTGCTTCCATGGCTGGCTGGACATTACCCCTTGAAGATGGTAATAACCTAATCAAAAACTAGGCATCTGAAGCAACTAAACAGGCAAAATTCCACCCCACCCCAAGCCTTCTCATACCTTCCCCGCAGAATACCCTGTGGCTACTTCAAGGGCTCCTCAAAGGGCAGGTGCTACACTCTAGGCTGGTAAGACCAGTCCACACAGGAGAGCAGGATAGGTTGTAATCTTCATCTCAGAGGTCATGACATTATCTATCCTTCCCAGGCCACCCCTCTTCTGAGCATTCCCATTATTGTTGAGGGCACCATTATCCTTCTAGTCACCAAGATTCCAACCTCAATACCAACTTCAACTCCATATTCTCCCTCACTCCACGCATCTATCATTTCTCCCTTTACAATGTTTCGTGTGTGTGCGCGCGTGTGCACGTGCGTCCTTTTCTTCTCTCACACATCTACATCCTAGTTCAGGCTCTCAAAAGACAAAAAAGAAAAAGAAGAGAAAAAAAATTAGCACAACTGATCAATATACTGAAAAAGTCTGAAGCTATATGCCTTGATCAATATTTCTGGAACTTCCACCTGCGCAAAAAGAGTGGGGCAGTTGTGTCTTCTTTCATTTCTTCCTTCAAAGCATGATTGTTCTTGCTGCTTGTAATATTTTCTCTTTGACCTGGAAACTCTGGAATTTGGCTACAATATTCCTAGGAGTTGTCTTTTTGGGATCTTTTTAAAGAGGTGATCAGTGAATTCTTTCAATTTCTATTTTACCCTCTGGTTCTAGGATATCAGGGCAGTTTTCCTCGATAATTTCTTGAAAGATGATGTCTAGGCTCTTTTTTTGATCATGGCTGTCAGGTAGTCCAATAATTTTAAAATGATCTTTCCCAGATCTATTCTCCATTTCAGTGTTTTTTTCCAATGAGATATTTCAATTGCTTCCATTTTTTTCATTCTTTTGGTTCTGTTTTGTAATTTCTTGGTTTCTCATAAAGTCACTAGCTTCTACTTGCTCCATTCTAATTTTTAAGGCAGTATTTTCTTCGGTGGTCTTTCGGACCTCTTTTTCCACTTGGCTAATTCTGCCTTTCAAGGCATTCTTCTCCTCATTGGCTTTTTGGAGCTCTTTTGCCATTTGGGTTAGTCTATTTTTTAAGGTGTTATTTTCTTCAGTATTTTTTGGGGGATCTCCTTTAAGTTGTTGACTTGTTTTTCATGATTTTCTTGCATCACTCTCATTTCTGCTCCCAATTTTTCCTGTACTTCTCTTACTTGATATTCCAGATCCTTTTTGAGCTCTTCCATGGCCTGAGACCAACTTGTATTTTTCTTGGAGGCTTTTGATGTAGGCTCTTTGACTTTGTTGACTTCTTCTGACTGTATGTTTTGATCTTGTTTGTCACCAAAGAAAGATTTTGTAGACTGAGTCCTTTAACACTGTCTGCTCATTTTCCCAGCCAATTACTTGACTTTTGAGCTCTTTGTCAGAGTATGACTGCTTCCAGAGTGGAGAGTGCTCTGTCTCAAGCTTCAGGGGTTTTGTGCTGCTGTTTTCAGAGCTACTTCTATTCTGAAGTGGTATGATACTCCTCTCCTGGCCTGTGCTCTGGTATGTGAGTGCAAGCACTCCTTTCTGCCATGTAACTACCTGGAGGGCTCCCTCTCCACAGCCACCACAAGCTCTGCCACACCAACACTCCTCCTCCCCCAAGGACTGCCAACCAGGGCTGTGACCCAGATGCAAGCAGGGCAAAGCAAGAGAACCCTGCCTCAGGGCCAGCAAAGAGATCCCTGCACTCCCTCTCTGATCAGCTGCTTGATTCCCCCCACTGTCCATGGATCTGGAGCTCCAGAAGCAGCCACTGCTGCTGCAGCCACCTCCACTGCTCCAGGGTTGGGGCCAGATTGCGCACTTCTCTCACCTAGGTCCAACAGTTTTCCCACTGACCTGCTAAGTTGTCTTTGGTGTTTGTGGGTTGAGAAGTCTGGAAACTGCCACAGCTGCCAGTGATTCAGGGCCCTGAGGCCTGCTCTGCCTGGCCTACTCCAGCTTGGTCTCTTCCAGCGCCCACACTGGGCTGCACTCTGCTTCCAGCATGGTGCGATAGACTCTTCCTAGTGACCATCCACACTGTCTTGGGCTGGAGACTTGTTTCACTCTGTCATTTTGTGGGTTCTATAGCTCTAGAATTTGTTTAGAGTAATTTTTTACAGGTGTTTGGAGGGATTTGGGGGAGAGATCAAGTGAATCTCTGTTTTCATGCCACTATCTTGGCCCTGCCCCACTGTGATTGTTCTTTATAATTTCAAAACATTGACTTGATTTTTATCCCCATTGTTATTCTTTCAATTTAGATTGTTATTGCCATTGGGTATATTGTTTCTTGGCTTTTTTTTATTTCACCCTGTATTAAATCATGTAGATTTTTTCATAAGTCTTTGTATACATCACATTTGACATTTCTTACATCACAGTAATATTCCATTATATTCATGTACCTCAATTTGATTAGCCATTTCCCAGTCAATAGGTATTTGCTTTGTTTCCAATTCTTTGCTATCAGAAAAAGTACCTCTATAAATATTCTGGCATCTATGTGGACCAATGGCTTCCTTGGTGTATGTCTAGTAAGGGAGTCTCTAGGTCAAAGGATATGGACATTTTCGTCCTTTTATTTGCCTTATTCTGAATTGCTTTTCAAAATAGTTAAACTGATTCATAGTTCCACCAACAAGGAATTTCTCTTAACTCCCACAACCCCTCCAACATGAACTGTTTCTATCTTTTGTCATCTTTGCCAAATTTCAGGATGTGATCTTAAACCTTGGGGTTGTTTTGATTTGAGTTTCTCTTAATATTAGTAATTTGGAACATTCTTTCATATTGTTTTTAAGAGTTTGCAATTTTTCTTTTGAGAGCTGTTCGTTCATAACATTTGGATAATTATTTCCTGGGGAATGGCTTTTGGTTTTATATATCTATATCACATATATGTGTGTGTGTATAAACACACATATGCATATACATATGCATATATATATATATGCATGTAGTTATGTGTGTATGTGTATTGTTAGCTAGGTGTTACAGTGGATAGAATGCTGGGCCTGGAGTCATGGAGATCTGAGTTCAAATCCAACCTCAGACAGCTACTAGCTATGTGATCCTGGGCAAATCACTTAATCCTGTTTGCTTCAATTTCCTTACCTGTAGAATGAGCTAGAGAAGGAAATGGCAAACCACTCCAATATCTTTGCCAAGAAAACCCCAAATGGGGTCACAAAGAGCTGGACATGAGTGAAAAAATGACTGAACAATACACACACACATATACGCACATACGTACATATAGATATGTAGGTATATGGATATATCTACGTCTATTTCCTATCTATCTATCTATCCATCCATCCATCCATCCAACCATCTATATATGGTAATCCAGCTATTTCTTCATTTCTCATGAGGCTCCAATGCAGACTCCTCCATTATGACTCTGGAGATATATGTTCCTCTCTACTCTTCCCTTTATATTTTTTTTAATGTGTCATCCTCCTCTTTTAGAACTTAAGCTCATTGAGGGTAGGAACTGTTTTTCTTTTTGCTTATATTTATATTTTCAGTGCTTAGTTCAGTGACTGGGACATAGGAAGTGCTTAAAAAATGCATGTTGACTGAATAGATACTTTGAAAAACTCAATAAAATAATAAAATTCATTTGGAAAAATATATATAGAATAATAGGGGAAATAATGAAAACAGGTTGGAACAAGGCAGATAATAGCACTTCTAGATGTCAAATTAAATTAAAAAGCAGCAGTCATAAAGACCATCTGATATTGGTAAAAAAAATAGAGATATAGGTCAATGAAATAAGGGAGAGTCAAATAATGGAACTCAATAACCCATTATTCAACAAACCAGAAATCACAAATTACTCAGGATAAAGCTCCTTGTTTGATAAAAACTACTGGGAAAACTGGAAAGCAGTCTGACGGAAATGAGGCTCAGACTAATACCCTGCACCCTATTCTATGGCAGATTTGAAATATATACAAGACCTTAATATTAAGATTGTACTATGAAAAAAAATTGAAGTAAATCATATATATATAGAGCTTTGTTATATATATATATGTGTGTGTATATATATATATAGTGTGTGTGTGTGTATATATATATATATATATATATATATATATATATATATATATATATATATATATATATATATATATATGACAAAGCTATGGTTAGGTGATCTATCTTTAATCAAATAAAGGTTAGAGGCAACTTAGGGGCAGTACAGTAGTACAGTGGGTAGAGTGCCAGGCCTGAAGTCAGGAAGACATCTTCATGAATGCAAATCTGGCCTCAGACACTTACTAGCTGTGTGACCCTGTTTGCCTCATTTTCCTCATCTATAAAATGAATGGCAAAGCAATCCGGTACCTTTGTTAAGAAAACCCCAAATGGGGTCACAAAGAGTCAGACACAACTCAAAAATGACTGAACACAACACATAGAAGCCAAAATAGATAACTTTGATTATAAGAAATTGAAAAGCTCCAGTAAATCAAAATTAATGCATCTAAGATAAGAAAGAAAGCCATCAAATGGGGAAAAACATCTTTGTATCAAATTTTTCTCATTTGGGTTTGGTATCCAAAATATGTATGTGTATATGTGTGTATAAATATTACAATCTATGAATATATTAATATATATTTATTATTATATACACATAAATATGTTAATGTATGTATATATTACACAATACAAATAATTAAATGTGTGTATATAAAGACAAGCATATTTATTATAGACATATGTATATTTTCGTTATATATGTGCACACATAAGCATTTTATGCATTTTATCATGATTTGGAATGGGGTTTCCCTTTCTACTATGTCCTCTTGGAATTTATCTTATAGAAATGCCGTTGATATTTGAGGATTTATTGTATAGCCTACAACTTTACTAAAATATTAACAATCTCGTTAATATTTTTGCTGATTTCTGAGAGTTTCTAGTTAAACTATATGCCATCAACAAATACGGATAGTTTTATCTCCTCTTTATCTTTATTCCTTTAATTTCTTTCTCTTGTCTTGTTGCTATTGCTAGAGTTTCTAAAACTTTATCAAATAACAGCGGGGAAAATGGACATACTTGCTTTACTTTGCTCCTATATTTATAATGGTTATGTTTGGTTTTAGATAAATATATCTTATGATATTAAGAAAGTCCTTCTGTGCCTATGCTTTGTAGGGTTTTTAATATAAGGAAGTGTTAGATTTTGTCAAAGGCTTTTTTGGGTATCTATTAAGATAACCAAATGATTTTTGGATTTAAGGTGATTAATTTTGTTGATCATTTTTCTAACGTTGTACCATTCCTTGTTATAAATTCAACTTGTTCATGAGAAATTATTTCTTAGATGAATCACTGTTGACAAGATTTTATTTAAAACTTTAGAATTGATATTCATTAATGATGTTCATCTATAACTTTTCTTCTGCGCTTTATAATTCCCTGGTTTAAGTATTGGGGCTATATTTATCTGAGATTTCTGTTCTCAATTTTGTTAGCATACAACTGTTCATAGAAGGTTGTGATAATTCTTTTTATTTCTTCTGGTTTTATTGTGATTTCACCTTGTTTGTTTGCTATGTCATTGATTTGATTTTCTGCCCTCTTTTTAATCAGATTAGGCAAAAACATCCTATGAATTTCATTGGTTTTTTCAAAGAATCAGCTTTTAGTTTGATCATTTCTATAGTTTTTTCCATTTCCAATTGATCTATTTCTCCTCTAATTTTTAATCTCTTCTTTTTTGCTTTTTTAAAAGTTTTATTTGTTGCCTTCCTAATTTTTAAATGAATATTTAATCTATCAAGACAAATCTAGGTGAACAGCTTAGCAGAGCATACCTTGAATCCATCAATTTATTGTTCTTGTTGAGTTGTTTCAGTTGTGTCTGACTTTTTGTGACCCTTTGGGATTTTCTGGGCAAAGATACTGGAGGGCTTTGCCATTTCCTTCTCCAGCTCATTTTATAGATGAGGAAACTGAAGCAAAAAGGGTTAAATGACTTGCTTAGGGTCACTGTAGCTGGTAAGTGCCTGAGGCCATATTTGAACTCAAATCTCTGATTCTAGGCTCAGTGTTCTATCCACTGTACCACCTAGCTGCCCATTAGTTTAGTAAGCTTGTGCAAAAAGGCAAATCATATTAGTCTGCTAGGATCCCTCTTTGATGAAATCATGCTAGCTCTTTGTGACATGCATTTCCTCCCACAATCTTTCTAAAACTCTGCCAGGAACTTAATCAAGTTCATTGGTTTCAAGGTTGTAGGCTCTATTCTTTTCCCTATTTTGAAAATCAGGACACTATTTGCCCTTCTCCGACCTTGTGGTACCTCTCCTATTCTCCTATATCTCCAAATATCACTGGCATTGGCTCAGCAATAACATCTGGCAGGGTTTTTTCCTTTTTTTTTTTTTTTTCCTTTTCTAGTATCTGAGTATGTGGTTCATCTGGGTCAGGCCAGCTGAATTCCTCAAGTCCATTAAGGCTCTCTCTTATTATTTCTGTATTTATACCGTATATCAAACTTTTGTTCCATCCAAAGCTTATTCTCCTTGAGAGAAAACAAAAGCAAAGTAACAATTAAGCAGTTCTGCCATTTCTTTGTTGTAAGTCATTGTCCCAGGCACTTTGAGCCTTAGTCCTATCTCCTCTTTGAGAAATTCTTACAAGATTGTGCCAGACTTTTGTATTCATCCTGTTAGCTACTCTTGCTACCATCTTCTGTAAATTTTATAAAAAATCTAAGGTGGCTGGTGAATTCTTTGTGTTTCAGTATCAACCTTTTCAGAAAAAAAATCTAATTTTTCCTTTTCATCAGAATTATTTCTGTTTGTGTCTTTAGAATTTCATTCTCTGGAGCTTTTCATCCTTCCCTCTCTTGAGAGTTTCTAATTCTCATCCTTCCCCATCAAATTTTAGTTTACAGGACCTTTCTATGCTTCCTCTCACCCCTTTGAAATCTGCTGTACTGAAATTGAGGGTTTCAGCCAGTCTATGCCCAGCTTTTCTCTCTTCCTTCACAAACTCTAGGCAATAATCCCTTGTTCACAAGATCCGCTTCATTTCTACTGCAACTGCCAGATTCTTCTTGTTTGTAGGGATCAGACCCACTATAGAATTTCCTTTTGTTGGTTCCTCTGTTTTTTGAAGGATAAAATTAAGCACATCAAGAATTTATTAGTTATTCTTCTTTTGGAAAGGGGTACACCAGTAGTTGTCTGAATATCAAAATTCTTGATCACTACTGTCTGATGCTTGTGTAATGAGCTTGTGATCTGTTTTCTGAATAGCTCAGAGTTTTATTCTTTCTGTTGAGGTAGTTGGTAGTATATTCTGATGAAAAAATTGCCTATATTTTCTTCCATTTGTGTGGGGTGAGACCACCCCCCAGCAATTAATTGAAAAAAATCAGGGGGCTCTCAAATTCAGGAACAGAAAAACTTCTTTATTATGATCCTGTGGGGAAAGGGCAGTCTCTGAACTGATAGATGATTGGTAGGGAGAGGTGGGGCTCAAAGGGCAAAACCCAGCCTTATATGCTAACCTAAACAAGTTCCTGTCCCACCACCACTGGTGGAGTCCAGGCTCACAATTTCGCAGAAATCTACTACCCCAGGTACAATTTTAGCCAATGCCAAACTCTTAAAGACACTTTTCCCTTTATTTGGTGAGAATACAGTTCAAGGGATTTCTTAGTAACTCGAGACTTAGGCCTAGCTGTCAATTAGAAGCCCTGAGTCCCCACCTCCATTTATCCCACTCAATTCACAGAAAGGCTGAGATCCAGATTCCATGACAGGGCTTCACCATCCCACTCACACTGATCTTTATCCATATACTCTTCACCATATATCCCACCTGTGATTCCTGTATTTCCTTACACAAATTTACCTTCTTGAGGTGCATCGCTATTTGCTCTTACCCTTTTCCTTTGCCTGTTGTTTTTTTTGAACACAGTGTACCCATCCAGAACCTTGTTCCAGTCATGGGTCTCATCCCATCAGTCTTAGTAATAAATGCCTTCTATGTACTATGCTAGAAATTGTCCCTGTTCTCAATAAGTTTACATTTAATTGGGGGAGACAACATGAACAACATGCACACATAGAAGTGATGAGGCCACAGTCTCTGAGAACCCCCTTGAATCTGGAATACAGTCTCTGGGAGCCTCCTTGAGCTGTCCTTGAATCTTCCAACTAGATCTGGCCTTCCCCTAAGGCCATAAGCCTTACATTATCATTAGGTCCAAATCTCTACCTAGCCTTGCCCTTTATTGTCCAGCTACTTCCCACCCTTGATACTATCAATATCCATGCCTTCAGCTACTTCCCACCCTTAATTCCGTTCTCTTGGTTGCTGGACTCTGACCTCATCTCTCCTTAGACTCCTCCTCTGGACCCTCCCTAAAGCCCTCCTCCAGTCACCCCAGACCACCCCTCAATCCCTCCTACAATCTTTGTGTATATAATCTCCATCTTGCCTCCATGAAGGGGCTCAGATTCAATCTAGCTCAGCTTAGATTGAGTCAGGCCCACTTGTGAAAACAGGTATCACAAAGAGTGGGATTTCTTAAGACAACCCATTATAGTGAATCTCTAATAATAAACTTTGTCTTTTCCCTTGGCTGAGAAGGCTTGAGTCGAATTCTTTCGGCAGGACCCGGCTTGTCGGTATTTTAGGGTCATGAGCACCCCTAGAAACGTATGGTTCCCCTACCATCATCATTTTGATTTTAACCTCTTCAGAAGTATATATAATAATAAATACAAAGACATTTATGGGTCAGATTTGACCTATGAGATCAGATTTTCTTCCTGGAATTAGGAGGTTTAGTCCATCTCATTTGTAGACCAAACTTTATACATATATATATATATACACATATATACATATATATACACATATATATATATACATATATATGTGTGTGTGTGTGTGTGTATACATACACACACACATATATATATATACGTATATATATATATGTGTGTGTGTGTGTGTGTGTGTATGATTTAAGTAATGGGTTTGATTTTTCACTTGCACTGTTCCTAGATTTTATTTCCCTTGAATTTCTAGTCATCTCAATTGTTCTCCTTCCTATGTAGTAGGTACACTCTCACAGTCTAGCTTGATGTTGAGAATACTTTCACTTGAAAGTCTTTTTTATTTTATTTGCAAGATAAGAGCCTCTGTTAGCTGATCCCTGCTCAGGAACCTGTCATTCATTCCTAAATTTTAAGATGTGGTCTGGAAATCCAAATGCCATTCTCTCTTTTTCCAAACAAAGGGAGGAATACAATAAAATCCCATGCTCTGGGATTATTAAGCAGACATCTTTTCCCTCCTCTTTCCCTCCTTGCTTGCCACCCCTGCACCTCCCACCTGAGGACAAGGCAAAAGATCCCCTGCACAGCCCTGGCTAATTTTTCCCCCTGTCATCTTTAAGGATGATCCACAATGTGTGAACATCACCCACAATTGAGGGCTAATTATGATTCTCCAGTGAGCACGCTGCATTTCAGAGGAAGTATTAAACTAGCACTTAAGCGGTAATGCTCCTGAGCATACCACTGCGGATTTTAAGGAGAGCTTTGTATCCTGCAGGCTGGGCTCAGCTAGGACCTGGCTACTCCCTCAAGTACTTTTATCACCAAATTATTAGGCCATTATGGTCTACGATTGTCTTTTATCGCCTTTGATTTTTTTTTCTGTTGTCAGACACTAGGAAAATGATATGTAATCTGATCCAAAATGCTCTTGTTTATTTTAATTTACTGTTTTAATATATTATGACTTCCTGACATCATGCTTCTCTCAGTTGGGCTCTAGAGTCTTTGGAGAAAGCTGCAACAGTGGAATGGCCAGGGCACTTTGGGCCTTTGGTTATAAGGGTGGGCATTGTCCATCTCCTCTTCCAGGGGATTTGGTGCTGGGACAAAATAGGACTGTGGCTGCTAAGAATGTTGTCACATGCCCCTCCTCGTTAAAACAAATGTTAGGCCCAGAGTGAGGAATCTCTTTCCATGTTCGGTGATGAAAGAGGGCAAAATATCCAGGATGGTTTAATGGTAGCCTGCCCAGAGACTGGGGACTGGACTAAGTGACTAATCAGGTCTCTGGTAGCATTATAATTCCTAGCTGGTGCCTGCTACTTCTGCACCAGGCCACAAATGCCCTTGGGCTGTTTTGGCAGTAGCTTACAGTTGCTTTTGTTTGTTTGGTCTCCCTAAAGCACTACTTAAAAGTGCTGAGGAACAACACTCCCCCAACTCTCCAGAAGCTACCTCTCCCTCTACTTGATCACCTGTCAATCAAACAGAGCCCTCAAGGGCAGGCACATCAGAAGAGACTGAGAAAGAAGAATAGTCCAGAATGGTATAAGGAAAAGAGAACTGTCCAGGAACCAACAGAACTGAGCTCTTAGGTATGCCTTTTCTCCTCTCTGAACCTCAGTTTCCTCATTGGTAAAATGAATGGTTGAACTAGATTAAGTTCTTAATGCGCGTGCGCTTGACCTCTTTGGCAGTCTGGTGAGGCCTAAAAAAAGAACAATGCTTTTTAAATGCTTAAAATAAACAGGCTTACCAAGGAAACCAATTATATTGAAAGGAAGTTATCAAACCAAATTTGTTTTTTAAAGTACATAGGACTCCAGATTAAGAACTCCTGGCCTCCACAATCTCTAAGTCTTGTAGCTCTGTCACTCTCCTTTGCTCCTGACCTGTTCCAGGTCCTTTCTTTTCATCCTCTTACGGGCCTCTCCAGACCTCCTACCTATGACTGACCATTATCAACTGCAGCTCCACTGGAAGAAAATCCTGAAGCCACTCAAGAAGATGTAATGTTAATGGGATACGAAGATCTTCCTCATCCGTTAGTAGGTCCATGTGACCTCCTTTGAGCTCTGGCCCAGCTCACAGCTGTGATACATCCTGAGTCACAGGGCCCATTGGGGGAGGAGCTTGCTTAGGGAAGGCTTACCTGGAGGAAGGCAAGTTTTGGTAGTAAGCTAATTAGGCACTGAGTCACAAGGGTTGTCTCTGAGCCTATTAGCCAAAAGTGTAATATATATTCTGAGGTGAGGTTTTGCTTTGGGGGTTCACTTACGAGAAGGATCTTTTGATTCCCGGGTCGAGACTCTGATTGGCTGAATTTTCAGAGCTCCCTGACTGCTCAGATTTAATGGCTCTTTGGATCCAGTGGTGTATTTAAGTGTATAGCAACATTGCTTTGATTCAGGCAGTTAAGAGTCCAGTTTGTTGGTCTTTATGCTAATTTCTCTGCTTGTATTTTCTCTGATGGTCAAGGAGTGAATGTAATTAAGGAAGATTGTTGACCCCTTAAAAGGCTGTCTTTCCTAGTAAAGCAGATCTAAGAGTCTGTGCCAGCAGCCGCCCTGTGTGTGCCAGTGTGGTTGCCTTTACAGAAGACTAGCCACTGGTGCATAAAACAGGAGGTTACACCAGATTTGGATGACTTCCTTGTCCTCCTAGGAGTTTGCCGTAGCCTGCTAGCTCACTGATGCAAAGCTAAATATAAACGTTTACTAATATATAGGATTTTACCTGTGTTATCTCGTCTGATCCTCATAACAGCCTTATAAGTTAAGTGCTATTATTATCCTCATTTTTTAGAGTAGAAAACTGAAACAGAGTGGCTGTTGTTTATCCTTCATCAGAAGATGAAGACTGACATCATGGGGTGATGTCTTGATTTATTTGTGTGTGAATTGGGTTTCAGTGAGGCAGAATTGCACAAAGTCCTCAGCCTCACCTTCTCTTCCTGAGTCATTGAAGTCCAGTGGCAAGACAAAAGTCAAGAGGACTGGCTTCAGCCTGGGATGCAGTGGATGACCTTGGTGTCTTTGATGTCTGACCAAGCTCTAAGTGCTCCACAGTGCCTGCTTCAGCCTCCTTCATGGCCTGTTGGGAAAAAAAAATTGTTCTCATCTGCCCATTCTGCCCAAGGAAGTCTTTATATATTTGGGTTAGACATCTCTCTAACTCACCGACAGATTTGAGCCCTGTCAGTTACCTTCAACTTGGTCTGACTCTAGTCCATCGGCCAAGACAATTTTACCTGGGAGTGGCCACTACCCATGCCTCAACTTCTTGGAGCCGCAGGTGAGAGTAGGGCAACAGGGGGACACCAAAGATGGATGAGCAGCTCTGAAAAGAGCTCAGCAGCCCTCAGCCCAGAGGTGCTTATCCCCCCAGAGGTGGGGGTGGTGGTGGAGGAGAAATAATAGCACCTGCCTCCCAGGGTTGTTTTGAGGATCAAAGGAGATATTTGTAAAACACTCAGTACAGTGCCTGGTACACAGTAAACACTTAATAAATGCCTCTCCCTTCTTGTTCTTTTGAATATGACTTGCCTTACTAGGAGAGGCAGCATGATGGAATAGAAAGATAACCTGCCTGGGAGATCTGGGTTGAGTCCTGACTCTAAAACAATACTGGCTCTTTGACACTGGGGGAGTCACTTAAACTCTCAATGCCCCCAACAATTCTCTAAGACTTTATGTTGTAGAGCCAATCTGTCAGCTAGCTTTAATTAAGCACCTATTTGTGCCCAGCACTGTGCTAAATACTGAGGATACAAAGAAAGGCTCGAAATCTAATGGGGGTGACCATATACAAACAAGATGTGCACAGATTACACCTGTGGGAAGTCTCAGGGGGAAGGTGCTAAGATTAAGGAAGACTGGGAAAGCTCCTTGAAGAAGGTGGGTCTTTAGTTGAGCCTTGAAGGAAATGAGAGAAACTAGGAGAAGGTGAGGATGAGAAGAAAGAATGTTCCAGGTATGTCTAGCAGCCAGTGAATATGCCTGGAGTCAGGAGACAGATTGTGATGTTCGAAGAATAGCAAGGAGGCCAAAGTCACTGTATCACATTATGTGGAAGGGAGAAAGGCGTAGGAAGATTCAAAAAGTAGTAAGGGACCAAGTTATGAAAGGCTTTACAATCCAAGAAGATTTTATTTTTCATCCCAGCAGAAATAGGAAGCCTCTTTGTTTATACTTCATGTCCCAATTATATTAGATAATTTTCTCTACCTTTACTTTCTCACCCCCCTAATATATTCCTGTTCCTCTCCCTTTCTATTCTTCTTTTAAGATATTCAAGATAGGCCTTCAGTCTAATTAGACTCCCTCCATTACCTCTAATGATAAAAGGCTTCAAAGAAAATATATGTATCTTCTCCTCATATTAGAATTAAATTTTATCATTTATAGTCACTTATACTTCTTCATTGATGCTAACCTTTTTATGTTTCTCTTTTCTCCCATATTTGTACTTAATGGTTTCTAGGTAGCACTGGTCATTTCATCAGGAATGGTTGGAAGTCTTCTATTTTATTAAAAGTCCATTTCCCCTCTTGTGATTATGCTTAGTTTTGCTGTGTAAGTTATTCTTGGTTTTAAGCCAATATCCTTTACCTTCTGGAACATTGTATTTCAAACTCACTGCTTTAGAGTGGTGACAGCTAAATTGTATGTTTTCCTGATTATGGCTCCATGGCACTTGAATTCTTTCTTTCTGGCTACTTTGCAGTACTTTTTCCCTAACCTGAAAGCTCAGCATTTTGACTATCACATTCTTAGGAATTTTCCTTTAGGGGTTTCTTTCAGGAAATGACTCATAGATTTTCCATTTTTATTTTGACATCTGTTCATAAAAGATTTGGGTAGATTTCTTTTATGATTTCTTGAAATATGGCATATAGATTTTTTTTTTGGTAATGACTTTCAGGTTGTCAAATGATTCTTAAGTTCTCTCTATATCTGTTTTCAAGGTTAGTTGTTTTTTCTCTATGAATGTATCTTAAATTTTCTTCTCTTTTGAGTCCTTTTACTTTGTTTTAATATTTCCTATTGTATCACAGAATCATTAGCTTCTATTCTTGTCCGTTCTAATTTTTTGGGAGTTTGTTGCTGGGGCAAGGTTCTGTACCTTTTGTACCAGGCTATTCCTTCCATTACTAATTCTTTCTTTCATAACTCTCGTTTCTTTTCCAGTATTTCCTCTAGTGCTCTCATTTCATTTATTAAAAACTCTTTAAAATTCAATAATAATAATGATGATGATAGTAGTTAACATTTAGTTAAAGGGTGCTTATTATATGTCAGGCACTGTGCTAAGTGCTTTACAACTATAATCTCATTCAGTCCTCACAACCACGGGAGATAGGTGCTATTATAATCCCCATTTTACAGATGACAAAATGGAGGCTAACATAGATTAAGTGCCTTGCCCCAGGTCTGATACTTAGTGTCTGAGGCCAGACTTGAACTCAGGTGGTCCTGTGGTCTTCATTGTATCACCTAGCTACTCCTAAAACAAAACAAAAGAAAACAAAAAACCCAACTATTTTTCCATCTCTTCCAAGAATTCTAGTTGAACTTGTGCCCAAGCTTTGTTTTTCTTTTTAGGTTTGCTTAGAGATGTTTTGGAGTCATTCTCTTTCTCTAGGTTTGGGTCTCGAGCATCCCTGTCATCATAGTAGTTTTTTTTCTCCCTTATTTATTCTACCAACATACTTTCTGACTTAGAACTTATGTTAGGGATGGACTCTTTGAGCCTCTGGAGGGAATGTCTGGGCTGGTTCTCCTGCTGTTTACTTAGGGTATTGAGCACTGCATTATTATGATATCTCAGGGATAGGTTGGGCTATGGACCTATCAGCTTTCAATACTTCCAAAATGGTTTAATCCAGGGCAAATTCTGATCATTGCTGTGAAGTCTACAAGTTCCTGATCTGGGTTTGGGTCTGAGCAACATGCCTGTGGACTTGACCCATTTGGAGTTCCAGTAGACTGCTGTTGGATTCATCCACTATCAGCCAAATGGAAAGCTTTGCAGGTTCAATATAACAGAACTGTAGGTTTTCTCTCCATGTGGGATTCTTGCCCTGGCTGTTTAGTTATAGAGTTCAGACTAAGCTAGAACATAAAACTGAGATCCCATTCCACTCCTGTGGTCTGAGACACCACAGTTGCTGCTTGTTTCTGAACTTGTTCCTTGCTTGGCACATAGCCCCAGTCCTAAGAATGCTCCTTAATGTGGAATGTCACCCCTTGGTGAAGATCTTCTTTTCTGTGACCCAGAGCTGGATAGAGAATGACAGAGATGCCACTTCACATCTGTTCTTTCAACCTACAAAGTTTAGGCCCCTCTCTGCTGTATTTGAGATCTCTGCTTACCCAGGTACACAGCCTGTCTCTGTGTTGAAATGTTCTCTGTGTCATCCCTTAAGAGCCTCCTCAGGTGTCCAGAAATTTTTCTATCTATCTCCATATGCATACCTTAGCTGGGAAGGCAAATCCATGTAATTTAAAAAAAAAAAATCCTGATCAGTCCCAATCATTCCTAGTCAAAAATTCCCAATTCCTAATCATCCTAAAATTCAGTTTAAAAAACATGAAAAAGAACAAATTAAAAATCCCCAATTAAGTACCAAATTGAAAATGCAAAAAATTAAAGGTGAGATGATTATATTAAATTTAAAAGGTTTTGTACAAATAAAACCAATGCAGTCAAGATTAGAAGGAAAGCAGAAAATTAGGGGAAAAATTATAGACAGTTTTTCAGACAAAGGCATCATATCTCAAATATATAGAGAATTTTGTCAAATTTGTAAAGATATGAGTCATTCCCCAACTGATAAATGGTCAAAGATTATGAACAAGCAGATTTTGGAGGAAGAAATTAAGGCTATTTTTAGTCATTTCCAAAAAAAAAGGACTAAGTCATTATTGATCACAAAAATGCAAATTAAAACAACTTTGGGATACCATTTCACACCTATCAGATTGGCTAAAATGATAAAGAGAGAAAGTGACAAATGTTGGAGGGGATGTGCAGAAAATTGGGACACTAATACACTGTTTATCTAAACATTTTGGTGAAAGATCTGGAATTATTCTCAAAGTTATAAAAACAATGTATGCTCTTTGATCCAAAAATAGCACTATTATTTCTGTTTCCCAAGGTGATCAGGAAAAAAGGAAAATAACCTGTCTGTTCTATTATGTTTATAGCAGCCCTCTTTGTGGTGGCAAAGAACTGGAAACTGAGGATATGCCCATCATTTGGGGAATGACTGGATAAGTTGTAGTATATGATTGTGATAGAATACTACCGTGCTATAAGAAATAATGAGCAGGTTGATATTAGGAAAGCCTGGAAAAGCTTGCATGAAATAATGAAGAGTGAAATGAGTAGAATCAAAAGAACATTTTATATAGAAAGAACCATATTGTTAGAAGAGGAACTGATTAAGCTATTTTGAGTTATATGAATATTCAAATCAACTACAAAGGACCTATGAACAAAGACAGAGAAAGAGAAAGAACTGATGGACGGAACTATGTATTGTATAGTTTGACATTTATATCTATGTGAAATGTTTGCCTTCTCTAGTGTGGGTTTGGGAGGAAGGAAACAGCTTGGAATTCATTGTAACAAAAAAATTAAAATAAATATTAAAAAGTCAATAGAATATTGATACCTCAGAAAAATACATTATAATACAAAATCCAAGTGGTACAATAGAAAGGAAAATCTAATTCCAAATAACTACAAAATGCAAAAAAAAATCAGATACCCAAAGTACACAAAATACTTATAAATTAGATTACTAAGTGCTCCTTAAATAAATAAGGAATACTGTAAATATCTTGACAAATATTTAGAGCTCATGGCTGGGTTGTGCCAATATAATAAAAACACCAGTACTACCAAAGTTAATTTACAGTTTTACTGCCATATTCATTAAATTAGACAAGGCATACTTTACAGAATTTGATAGAAGATAAAATTCATTTGGAGAAAAAAAAGATATAGATTATCAAGGGAAATTTAAAAAAAAAGGTAGAGATGAAGGGGGAAATAGTCTTCCATACCTCAAACTATGTTATAAAGTAGCAGTCTTCAAAAACATTTGGGATTGGTTAAAAACAGAAAAGTAGTAGTAGAATGGGGTCAGGTTGTATAAAGCTTTGAATGCTAGGTATTTGCTATATATTTTATAGGCAATCTTGATTAGTCTGCTACTGGATGACAAAGGCAGGTAGAATAATAGTATTATGAATTCATTTAACACATATTTATTGCATATCTATATATCTAATGCAATAGATATTGAAATATTAGTTGAATGTATGACTTCATGCTGTTGACACTCCTCACTATATTTATGTTACCCTTCTCCTTGGGATTTTTACATTAACAGAACCATTTCTAGTCTCTCACTTAAGTTCTGGTTAATCAATCAAATCAATCACTAAACATTTATTAAGCAGCTGTTATGTTTAAGGCACTAAGTTATGCCCAGGGAAAGCAAAGACAAAAAATGAAACAGTCCGAGAGGAGCTGGGGAAGGGGGGTGTGGTGCCAAGATGGTGGCTGGAAAGCAGGGACTTGCCTAAAGCTCTCCACCAGGTCCCTCCAAACACCTATAAAAAATGGCTCTGAACAAATTCTAGAACTGCAGAACCCATGAAATAGCAGAAGGAAGCAGGGCTCTAGCCCAGGACAGCCTGGATGGTCGCTGGGTAAGGTCTATCACATGGAGCTGGGAGCGGAGAGGAGCAGAGCCCAGCGTGGGCAGTGGCTGGACCAACCAGACTAAGAGCTGGGCGTAACAGGCTGTGGTGCCCTGAATCAGTGAGCTGTGGCAGTTAGCAGACATCTCAACCCACAAGCACCAAAGACAACAGAAAAGGTTAGTAGGAAAAGCTGCTGGGACAGAGTGAAAAGAGTTCCTGGTTGGTCACCACCCCAGGAGTGGCAGAGGTGGTGCAGCTGTGAGGCTGCTTCCAGAGGTACAGCTGAAGTAGCTTCCAGCCCCAGGCCCATCTGGTGGGAGGAATTAAGCAGCGGATCAGAGTGGGAGTGCAGAGCCTGCTTGGATCTGAGTCATGGTCTGGTTTGGCAGTTCTTGGGGAAGGAGGAGTGTGGGTGTGGCAGAGCTTGCTGTGTAGAAATAGCTCTGAAAACAGCAGTGCAGCCACTCAAGCTTGGGACAAAATACTCTCTACTCTACAACCAGTCATACCCCCACGAAAAACTCAAGGGTCAAGTAGTTGGCTGGGAACATGAACAAGCAGTGAAAATGGACTCAGATTCAGATTCAGACTTTGGAATCTTTCTCTGGTGACAAAGAAGACCAAAACACTCAGCCAGAAGAAGTCAACAAAGTCAAAGAGCCCACATCAAAAACCTCCAAGAAAAATATGAACTGGTCTCAGGCCATGGAAGAGCTCAAAAAGGATCTGGAATATCAAGTAAGAGAAGTAGAGGAAAAATTGGGACCAGTAATGAGAGTGATGTGAGAAAACCATGAAAAAAAAGTCAATGACTTGCTAAAGGAGACCCAAAAAAAATACTGAAGAAAATAGCGCCTTAAAAAAATAGACTAACTCAAATGGCAAAAGAGTTCCAAAAAGCCAATGAGGAGAAGAATGCCTTGAAAGGCAGAATTAGTCAAATGGAAAAGGAGGTCCAAAAGACCACTGAGGAAAATACTACCTTAAAAATTAGATTGGAGCAAGTGGAAGCTAGTGACTTTATGGGAAATCAAGATCTTATAAAACAGAACCAAAGGAATGAAAAAATGGAAGACAATATGAAATATCTCATTGGAAAAACCACTGACCTGGAAAATAGATCCAGGAGAGATAATTTTAAAATTATCGGACCACCTGAAAGCCATGATCAAAAAAAGATCCTAGATATCATCTTTCAAGAAATTATCATGGAGAACTGCCCTGATATTCTAGAGCCAGAGGGTAAAATAGAAATTGAAAGAATCCACTGGTTGCCTCCTGAAAAAGATCCCAAAAAGAAATCTCCTAGGAATATTGTTGCCAAATTCCAGAGCTCCCTGATCAAGGAGAAAATACTGCAAGCAGCCAGAAAGAAACAATTTGAGTATTGTGGAAACACAATCAGGGTAACACAAGATCTAGCAGCTTCTACATTAAGGGATTGAAGGGCTTGGAATATGATATTCCGGAGGTCAATGGAGCTAGGATTAAAACCAAGAATCACCTACTCAGCAAAACTGAGTATCATATTCCAAGGCAAAATATGGATTTTCAATAAAATAGAGGACTTTCCAGCTTTCTCAGTGAAACAACCGGAGCTGAATAGAAAATTTGACTTTCAAACACAAGAATCAAGAGAAGCATGAAAAGGTAAATAAGAAAGAGAAATCATAAGGGATTTACTAAAGTTGAACTGTTTTGTTTACATTCCTACATAGAAAGATGATATGTATGATTCATGAAACCTCAGTATTAGGGTAGCTGAAGGGAATATATATATATATATATATATGTATATATATATATACATATATATATATGTATATAGACAGAGGGCACAGGGTGAGTTGAATATGAAGGGATGATATCTAATAAAATCAAATTAAGGGATGAGAAAGGAATATATTGAGAGAGGAAGAAAGGGAGAGATAGAATGAGGTAATTTATCTCACATGAAAGTGGCAAGAAAAAGCAGTTCATTGGAAGGGAAGAAGGGGCAGGTGAGGGGGAATGAGTGAATCTTGCTCTTGTCAGATTTGACTCGAGGAGGGAATAACATATGCACTGAAATGGGTATCTTACCCACAGGAAAGAGGGAGAAAGGAGATAAAAAAGGGGGGATTGATAGAAGGGAGGGCAGATGGGGGGGAAGGTAATCAAAAGCAAATACTTTTGAAAAGGGACAGGGTCAAGGGAGAAAAGTGAATAAAGGGGGACAGGATAGGATGGAGCAAAATATAGTTAGTCTTTCACAACATGAGTATTGTGGAAGGGTTTTGCATAATGATACATGTGTGGCCTGTGTTGAATTGCTTGCCTTCTTAGGGAAGGTGGGTGGGGAGGGAAGAGGGGAGAGAATTTGGAACTCAAAATTTTAAAAGAAGATGTTCAAAAAAAAAGTTGTTTTTGCATGCAAGTGGGAAATAAGATATACAGGCCATGGGGCATAGAAATCCATCTTGCCCTGCAAGAAAGTAAGGGAAAATGGGATGGGGGGGGGGAGTGGGGTGACAGAAGGGAGGGCTGACTGGGGAATGGGGCAATCAGAATATATGCCGTCTTGGAGTGGAGGGGAGGGTAGAAATGGGGAGAAAATTTGTATTTCAAAATCTTGTAGAAATCAACGCTGAAAACTAAAAATATTAAATAAAAAAAGAAAAAAATGAAACAGCCCTTGTCCCCAGGGAATCTATATTCTATGGAGGAAACAACATGTACACATATAGATATATACAAAATTTACTCAATATTCAAATGTATTTATGATCTCATTGATTTGGGAACATTGTTGTGGATCACACACACTACCACCACTCTGGTACCCGCCCTCATCACTTCATGCCTTGATTACTTCAGTAGCCTGCTGGTGGGTCTGCCTGCCTCAAGTCTCTCCCAACTTCAGCCCATCCTCCATTCAGTCACTAAAGTGATTTTTCTCAAAGTTAGGTGCAATCATATTACTTTTCTACTCAAGAAACTCCAGTGGCTTCCTATTATCTCCAGAATCAAATACAAAATGATCTGTTTAGCATTCAAAGCCCTCCATACATAACCTGTCCCCCTACCACCTTTACAATCTTCTTATACCTTATTTCCTGAAATTTACTTTTTGATCCAGTAACACCAGCCTCTTGGCTGTTACATGAACTAGATAGTCCATCTTTCAGATCTGGGTTTTCTCTCTGGCTGTCCCCCATGCGGGCTCCCTCCTCCACTCTGACTGCTGAACTCCCTAGGTTTCTTAAAATGGAGTCAGGAGGACCTGAGTTCAAATCCGGCCTCAGACACTTGACACATGTACTAGCTGTGTGACCTTGGGCAAGTCACTTAACCCCAACTGCCCTGCCAAAAAGCAAAAAAAAAAAAATATCAACTAAAATCTTGCCTTCTACAGGAAGCCTTCTTAATTCCGTACTTTCCCTCCCTTAATTATCTCCTATTTATCCGACATATAACTTGCTTTCTATATATTTGTTTGTGTGTTGTCTCCCCTATTAGACTGTAAGCTCCTTGAGGGCAGGGACTGTCTTTTCCCTCTTTTTGTATTATCAGTGCTTAGCACAGTGCCTGGCACTCAGTAGGCACTTAATAAATGTTTACTTAATAAATGTTTTCTGATTGAATAATCATTTCCATGGCTACCAGTCCTATGCAACTCTTGGCCACATCTTCCCATAAGTATGTCCCATGCAGATGGGCTAGAGGCCTTCCTTACTTTCTCCTGACCTTGTAAGGGTGCCAGTCATAGCTAGTTCTTGCCATGTGACTTACCATTCTCTTTCTATCATACAGTTCCTCGATGATGTTGTCTTTTTTAGAGGCCCTCAGCACTTATTTGTTGCAGCTCTCCCTTGCCCTCTGATACTTGTTTTTAAGTTCTTCTGAGAGAGTTGTATTTCATGTCTTGCTACTATATAGTAATGCTACTAATATTAGAAAGAAGGGCCTTTGCTTTCCTGGGAAATTTGGTCAGTCAAAAAGTCTTGCAATTTCTTAAAGGTAATCTACCTCGCTTTCCTCCTTTTGTTTGGCTTGGGGCTCAATTCATTGGCCCTCCGTGTAGTTTGCACTAGATAGACATACTGATGGACAAGTTCTACAGAATGTTCATCCAGATGCAAGTTGAGGTCTGGGCAACAGGCAATTTTTAATTTATTTGTTCTTTCCCATGTAGGTGGTCAGCCCAAACTCCTTTGAGTGACTACAGATCTCTTTCAGAAGGTTTTACAGTGTTCTGGGGCGTGTTGTCATCAGCACAATTTCACCTGCAAACGAGTATATGGAGGACCTCACCATCCACATGGAATCCTTCCTTGACCTGGATTCTGCACCGGATTTCCTCTGTCATGGTCATAAATCCTGTTGGTGAGCATATATTTTTCCCTATTTCATTCTTCATCTGACATTTGTTATCAAGGGATTGTACACAGTAAATGCTCAATAATATTTATTGACTATTTTTATACATGCATATATACATATGCATATATGTATGTATGTTAGGTAGCTAGGTGGTACAGTGGATAGAATGCTGGGCCTGGAGTCAGGAAGACCTGAGTTCAAATACAGCTTTAGACACTTTTTTTCTGTGTGACCCTGGGCAAGTCAATCAACCTTTGCTTGCTTCAGTTTCCTCATCTGTTAGATGGGGATGATAATAGCACCTACCTCCCAGGGTTATTGTTTTAAGTGAGATAATATTGTGAAGTGCTTAGCACGGTGCCTGGTACATAGTAAGCACTATATAAATGTCAGCTTGTTATTATTTATTGTTATCATACATATATATGTATACACACCCACACCCACAAAGTAAATACAAGGTATTTGTGGGGAGACAGACACTAGCAATGGAAAGTCCTCATGTAGGAAGTGGCCATTACATGAGCTTTTAAGGAAACTAGTTATTCTAAAGATAGAGGTAAGGAGGAAGTGCATTTCAGGTATAGGGGACAACTAATCCAAAGGCATGGACACAAGACATTTAATGCGCTATACGACAAATTGTAAGAACGCCGTTTTGGCCAGACTATAGAGTTGTTGTTAGGGCAGCTGGGTGTGCATGCACCATGGGGTGCATGAAGGCAAATAATGGGTATGAGCCTGGAAAGGCAGGTTGGAGACAGGTGGTAAAGGGCTTTGCCAAACAGGATTTCTTATTTGATTCTAGAGTATGGCGGGAGCCACTGGAGCTTCTGGCATGCTGGAGAGACACAGACAGACCTATGCTTTAGAAAAATCACTTTGGCATCTATGTGGAGCATGAGTGAGATAAAGTATGGGAGAACCTAGAATAAGGGTGACCAATCCGGAAGTTATTATAAAAGACCGTGAGAAGTGAGAAGTATATGCACTAGAGTAGTGGTTGTTTGAGTAGAGAAAAAGGGATGGGTGGAAGACATGTTGTGGATACTGTCACTGTTGGAAAATGTCCATAAATAATTTTTTTTTTACACAGGAGTGAGCGAAGGAAAGATTTGATTCGATTCTTGAGAAGTGGGCCTCCCAGGCTGGAATGCACAGAAACTAACTCAATACAGAAACAAAGCAAGCTTATATATATAAAGTTAATCATTCCTGGTCCATCCCTTCAGAGCTGGGATTGGTCCCAGCTCTTCTGGGTTACAATCTCCTGTATATTGCCATTACGTATTGCTCCTTGACGTGATCTCCCTCCCAGTCCTGTGATGCATGTACAGATAATGAGGCTCTAATTTTATGTGGGGTGTGTCCATGAAGCTATCAAGCATGCATGCTACGGGTCTATCTTACCCTTTGCCCTACTTTTAATTACAGACCCAGTTGAAACTGGTTTTTCCCTTTTCTGAGAATTGTTTCTTCTTTTCTCAGCACTCCCTTCTAATCACGTGACTCCCAGATGTTTCTTTCTGTGGAGGCCAAACTTTGTCCCTTTCTAACATCACTAACGTAAAACATAAGGTGTCTTTACTTGGACTTTTTGTGTGCATTGTAAGCCCAATGTGTCCCAAACTGAACTTACCATCTTAACCCCAAACCAGTCTTCTCTCTTACCTCAAATTCTGGAATTCTGTAGACGGCACCCCCATTCTTCCAAAAATTCCAGTTTGCAACTTCGGAGTGATCTCTGACTCTTCTGTTTCTCTTACTGTCTACCTGCAGTGATGAATTTTCTGTAATTTTTCATCATCCTCTAATTGATCCAGTCCTGGCCCTTGCCGCCTGCCCCTTAGGCTGCTGCAGCAACCTAATTCTCAGCTGTGCTCTACGTGCTTCTAGTCTCTGTCAAATTCACTCTGTCCAGTGCAACCAATAACCTTACTTCTCTGTTCAAAAACCTCCAAATATCAATTATCTGCTAAGTATCAGGTATTGAACTAATTGTGATCAGGAGATACAGTTAAGCCTCCATTAGTGAGAATAACAAATCCCATGAAGCAGTCCCATGTATTCACATTTACACTATTCGAAGTTATGATCATGTAAATAAAATGTGGTAATTGGTTCCAGTCCGATGAAAATTTTCTGTGTGAATTCAAATAATGTGGCCTATTCATGGCGTTCATTATTCATACCAATCAGGAACTAATTGTGTGTAACTTGATCTGTAAAGATTATAATGCAGTGGTCGGTATTGAGAGTATCTGGCATGTATATAATAGTAATAATACTTATAATAACTATCATCAAGATGGGGCAGCCAGGTGGGTAGAGTACTGGGTTTGGAATGAGGAGCTCATCTTCCTGAGTTCAGATTTGGCCTCAGACACGTTCTAGCTATATGACCCTGGGCGAGTCACTTAACCCTGCTTACCCATTTGTAAAAAAGGCTGGAGAAAGAAATGACAAACTGCTCCAGTCCCCTTTGCCAGGAAAGGGGGTCACGAAGAGTCAGACATGACTGAAACAACTCATCAAACATCATCGAAACAGCGCTTTATGATTTTCAAAGCATTTTAGATACATTATCTCAGTGGGTCCTCATGATGACTTATCAACATTTTATAGACGATGAAACTTAAGCTGAGTGAGTTTAAATGATTTGCTAAGGATCAAGTCAGGATTTGAGCTCAGGTTTTCCAGGCTCCTTTTATAGTGCTCAATCTATTATGATGACTAGGTGTTTTCTAATTTTCAAAACACTTGTAATATATATTATCCCATTCACCTCTCCAAGAACCTTATGAGGTTCCCATTTACATTTTTTATTATTATTTTTGTCTTCAAATTGTTTTCTTTAATTCGTTAAATTACAACTTTTCTTTTTATCAAATCTTATTAACTCCATCCTATGTTATTCCCATTTTAAGCAAGGAAGTTAAGACATATGAGAGTTGTGACTCACGTAGGTTCACAGAGCTCATTAGTGATAAAGTTGGCGTTAGAATCCAGGTCTTTATTCCTAATCTCAACTCATTTTACTATAAGAGGAGAAAAAGAGAAGTGACAAAAATATAGATTCTTCTTCCACAAGTGGTCTTTTTTTTTTAAATCTGTGGAGAAGAACAAGATTGGTAGTACCTTTACATATTTAATATAAGTGCTCTACCTTAAAAAAATCAACTGGCAAATTCCTAACTTTGGGTTTATTCGCATTTCCATTTGAAAGATTCCTTATGTGACTGAGTGCTTAGATCACAAGTTCCCTTCCCAAGAAAGTATTGAAGAAAAAATGCAAAAATATATTCATTAACTCATGCTCACTGACCAATTTAAAGGAGCAGAATATCTCCCTTAAAACAAATGAATAATAGACCTTGACAATAGATGTGTAAAGAGGACCCTAATGAATAAATTGTTCTTCTCTGCTGGAAACATTAGCTAGCTTTGGTCTTTAGTCAGTGATGTATCTATTTGTCCTTGGGGGAGGGGGAGTGTTCTCTACTTTAAGGTTGAGTTTGTGTTCTTTACTTTGAGACACTTCATCACTCTAAATCAACATGTGCACTTAGGGTACTATTTAAGCCTTAATAAATATTGTATTACTATGGGGCGGGGGAGGGATATTGTGGAGAGAGAGATGGGAGCTCAAACATAAGCAGAGATTGGAATTTTTCTTGTCTCAGCTGCTGTGTATTTATTTGTCAAAGAGATGGATACAAGAGAGGGAGCAAATTTGTGCTTGAGGCTTTTGAAGACTTGATCAAAAAGCTTACAGCCTTCTACACCATTACTTTGGAGTGGGAGCAAGGTCAAGTGGTTACCTGAGCTAGTCACTGTACAAGTGCTTCTGATCTCCCTTCAGTCTGACCTGATGGCATTCAGTCCCTGAATCTCATCCACAGTGTCATTGCCAATGCCATCTTGCTACAGGGTAAATTTAGTTTTGGTCCTTTATATGCAAGGGTATGTTGGAGCCAGGTCATACTGGCTCTCAACTATTAATTTTTCAGTGTGAGCATTTACACTTCAGGAGTCAGCAAACTACAAATCCTGGCTTGATTGATTATTTTGTTGATTGTTTAGACTTAAGAAAGTAATGGAGAGAATGCTAATAATGAGGATTAAATTTAAAAGTCTGTTGTGCATACATTTCTTCCCCAGAGAGCCCATTGTTAAACATTTAACCGCATAACACATCTAAATCGAGTTCTCTTAGTCATGCCCTTGTCAGTATCAGGGTTCACCTGCAATAATGGTTCTCTAGGTCTATAACCAGCTGTAATTATTTTCAAGCATATGCTTGTGAGCTCAAGGCCACCCCATACCCCAGTGGGATAGAATGAAAAAAGAATACAGACTGAGAGTCTGGCTTTATTTTACACAATCATGAAGTCCCATCCCCTTTGACCTAAGTTTATTTCTGGAAAGAAAATATTTCCCCAAACTCACAGCACCTAGGTGTTATCCATTTCCTCTATACCATCAGTCAATAAGCATTTGTTAAGCACTTACTATGTGTCAAGTACTGTGCTAAGTGATAGAGATACAAAGGGAAAAAATAGTCCCTGCCTTAATGGAGCTTACATTCTAATAAAAGAGATAACTTTTAAATATCTAGATGCACTCAAGATACTGTGGGACAAAGAAGGGCTACATAAGAAAAATCAGACTTTTGGTCTACAATAGTTGGTATCATGCAAAGCATCATAGTCTGGAGCAAGTTAGGACTTCTTATTGGACTTCTGCTTTCCATTGAGAAGGATAGGTATGTTGCTTTGGGTCATGGTGATGTCACACAGTTTTTTGGATTGTTTGTGTTTGTCCTTCATTCTCAAAGAGGACCATGACATCAGGGAAATGATGACAAGACTTGCAGTTGACTTTGATTTGAGTGGGGGAGAGCTGTGCAAGGTCACCAGATTCACTTTCTCCTCCAGAGCCATCTGGGTCCAGTGGCTTGATATTCACCAGGTTGACTGGAGGTGGCCCAGGATGCAATGGGAGACCCTGGCCCTTTTAAGCTAAGGTCTTTTCAGGTTCTCACTTTGAGTGAGGTAATGCCCATTCAGTGAACAGGCTTCTTTAAGAAGTTAATCAAGGGATGGCCCCTTTAATCAAAACTCAAAAAAAAAAAATCAAACTGGGAGGGGAAGACCCTCAGGGTTCTTGGCCAAAAGAGAAACAGTCACTATTTAGTATTATATCTACACTGAATACCAGGGTGGTGGTGCCTTCAGTTTTCTTGCTGACCGAGTGCTCAAGGGAAAACTCAATGGTGACTTGATAACTTGCTCCTCCTGGGACCTCTTTCCTAAGGTTCCTTGGATTACTGTTAACACCAAGCTGTCTTGACTCTCTGGAAGGTGGAAGATCACTATGTTTTCTTCTTTTTTCATCTGTAGGCATCCTGAACACTGCCTTCTTGGGCTTCAGGATTTTAAACATAGCTTTTGTCTTGGGGGGAGAACAACATTCCAAATTCACTTTCAGTGTCATATTCTTAAACCCTGAAAACTGTTTGTGATCCGACCACTATTCAAACTTGTGGCTTGAAGTTAATCAATAACATCCTAATTAATAAATCCAATAGTTCTATCTCAGACATTCTCTTTCTTAACCTTTCTGTAGCATTTGATACTGCTGACTCTCGTTCCTCCCAATGTCTTCTCCCTTGGTTTCTGTGATACACCCTTCTTTCCTTTGCACCTGAATATTCCTTATTGATTGTCTTTGGTGAATGTTGTCCTCCTTCTGCCCCCTAAGACTCTGTCCTAGACTTTCTGTCCTCCAAACACTATTCATTTGATGAATACTTCTACTCACATGGGTTCAATGAACACTTCTGTGCAGATGACTCTCGAATCTTGATATCCAGACCACATCTCTACCTGCTAGACATTTCCACTGGTGTACTGCATCAGCAACTCAATCTTTTAAAAAATTTTGACCAGACAAGGAATCTCATCTAGATGCAGAACTCCTTCTACAAAGGCAGCAAGGTAATACAGTGGATAGAGACCTAGGCCTGGAGTCAGGAGGACTTGAATTCAAATCCAGATTCAGACACTTACTAGCTATATGACCCTGGGCAAGTTACTTAACCTCTATCAGCCTCAACTTCCTCATTTGTAAAATAGGGATAATAACACCTATTTGGGTTGTTATGATGACAAAATAAGACATCTGAAAAGTGCTTTGCAAACTATATATATGCTAGCTATTATTATTTACCAATGTAAAGCAGCACCTGTCATTTATAGTGTTAGACAGCTGCCTGGGGTCACTGAAGGCTTTTTTTCCCCTGAAGGTACAAAGACCAGTACCCAGTTTTTTAATTTGTACACCAGTAAGATCCTGCACATGCTGTGTTCCACCATTCATGCAACACTCTATTTTTCCATATGACTTGCAGGCCAATAAGTCCCAGCATACACTATTGCTAGCGATGGCAGGAATAGCTTGAACACTAATTTTTATTTCTTAACTTGAGCTTCTTAACTCAGGTCAATATATTGATAAAGGAAAGAGGACAAAAGTTGAGCTCAGCTTCACTTAATGTCCTTGTCCTCTTCAGTCATAACTGACATGTTGGTGACCAGGCCAATACCAATGATTCTTCCACCATCCCTCCGGGTAAAATGCTGACCTTTCTTTAGGATCATTGATTCTCTTAAGTTTAGGTTCCCAACAAGCCATGTTGTGTATGAGAGAGAAGATGACAGGCATGAAATGAGTCTATAGTGGCTTGCCCAGGGTCTAATATGTGTAAGAGACAGGAGTCAAACCCAGGTTTTCCCTAGCTTCAAGGTCAGTTTGAGGTCAGTTAGTATGCCCCAAATTAACTCATTACTTCTTCTCTTAAATGTACTTGCTTTCTCAATTTCCATTGGCAGTACTACTATGTCTCAGTCATCTAGGCTCCAAATCTGAGTTGTCTTTTACTCTTTCCTCACTCTTTGTATCCAATCAGATACCAAGGAAGGCCTATGGATTCTGTACCACATCACCAGCATCTGTCTCCCGTCTAATCATATTGACATTGCTCTAGCTTAGGCCTTTATCACTTCTTCTCTGGGCCTTTGTAATATAGCTCCTACCTACTCTCCTTGCCTCGGTGTCCAATTTCTTCTCTCTCCAATATATTTCCCATACAATTGTCAAGGTAATCTTCCTAGGGCACGGATTTCATCACATCATTTTCCAGATCAAAAAAACTGGCATTATACTGTCTACAGGATAAAGTACAAATCTAAGACTGGCATACAAGATCCTTCTACATATGATTCAAACTTTACTACACATCATTTATTCAAAAGAAAACTGACCTGCTACCTGTCCCCTGATGTTGGCTTGCTTTCTCTTGATTTCACACTTTTATATAGGCCCTCTGCTAGTTCTAGAAAGTGTTCTCCTTTCTTCTCTGTTAAAATCTTACTTTTTCTTCAAGGTGCTACTTAAGAGACATCTCTGGAGGGCTCTCGTTGTGCCAGCTCCTCTCTTAGAAAATCTTTTTTCTCTCCTCCAAGCTGGTGATTCCCAACACTTTGTTCCAATTGTTGTTCAGTTGTTTCTGTCATGTCTACCTCTTTGTGGCCCCATTTAGAGTTTTCTTGGCAAAGATACTAGAGTGTTTTGCCATTTCCTTTTCCTTTTCATTTTAGAAATGCAGAAACTGAGACAAACAGGTTTAAGTGACTTGCCCAAAGTCACACAGCTAGTAAGTGTCTGAGGGTAGATTTGAACTCAGGTCTTCTGACTCCAGTCCTGGTGCTTTATCCACTGTGCCACCTAGATGCCCTACTTATCCTCCTTAGTAAATTGAACACTATTTTTTCTTGTTATTTATTTATTTAATATTTTTAGTTTTCAGCATTAATTTTCACAAGAGTTGGGATTACAAATTTTCTCCCCAGTTCTACCCTGCCCCCACTCCAAAAAGGCATATATTCTGATTGCCCCCTTCCCCAGTCAGCCCTCCCTTCTGTCACCCCACTCCCCCCATCCCCTTTTCCCTTACTTTCCTATAGGGCAAGATAGATTTTTATGCCCCATTGCCTGTATATCTTACTTCCTAGTTGCATGCAAAAACTTTTTTTTTGAACATCTTCTTTTAAAATTTTGAGTTCCAAATTCTCTCCCCTCTTCCCTCCCCACCGACCCTCCCTAAGAAGGCAAGCAATTCAACATAGGCCACATGTGTATCATTATGCAAAACCCTTCCACAATACTCATGTTGTGAAAGACTAACTTATATTTTGCTCCTTCCTATCCTATCCCCCTTTATCCAATTTTCTCACTTTATCCTGTCCCTTTTCAAAAGTGTTTGCTTTTGATTACCTCCTGCCCCTATCTGCCCTCCCTTCTATTGTCCCCCCCCCCTTTTTATCCCCTTCCTCCTTCTTTCCTGCGGGGTAAGATAGCCAATTGAGTGTGTATGTTATTCCTTCCTCAGGTCAAATCTGATGAGAGCAAGATTCACTCATTCCCCCTCACCTGCCCCCACTTCCCTCCCAACAGAACTGCTTTTTCTTGCCACTTTTATGCGAGATAATTTACCCCATTCTGTCTCTTCCTTTCTCCCTCTCTCAATATATTCCTCTCTCATCTCTTAATTTGATTTTTTTTCGATATCATCCCTTTATATTCAACTCACCCTGTGCCCTCTGTCTATATCTATATATCTATCTATATCTATATCTATCTATCTATCTATCTATCTATCTATCTATCTATCTATATTCCCTTCAGCTACCCTAATACTGAGAAAGGTCTCATGAATTACAAACATCATCTTTCCATTTAGAAATGTAAACAAAACAGTTCAACTTTAGTAAGTCCCTTATGATTTCTCTTTCTTGTTTACTTTTTCATGCTTCTCTTGATTCTTGTGTTTGAAAGTCAAATTTTCTATTCACCTTTAGTCTTCTCACTGAGAAAGCTTGAAAGTCCTCTATTTTGTTGAAAATTCATATTTTGCCTTGGAGCATAATACTCAGTTTTGCTGGGTAGGTGACTCTTGGTTTTAATCCTAGCTTCATTGACTTCCGGAATATCATATTCTAAGCCCTTCAATCCCTTAATGTAGAAGCTGCTAGATTTTGTGTTATCCTGATTGTGTTTCCACAATACTCAAATTGTTTCTTTCTGGCTGCTTGCAGTATTTCCTCCTTGATCTGGGAGCTCTGGAATTTGGTGATAATATTCCTGGGAGTTTTCTTTTTGGGATCTTTTTTTAGGAGGTGATTTGTGGATTCTTTCAATTTCTATTTTACCCTCTGGTTCTAGAATATCAGGGCAGTTCTCCCTGATAATTTCTTGAAAGATGATATCTAGGCTCTTTTTTCAATCATGACTTTCAGGTAGTCCAATAATTTTAAAATTATCTCTCCTGGATCTATTTTCCAGGACAGTGGTTTTTCCAATCAGATATTTCACATTGTCTTCCACTTTTTCATTCCTTTGGTTCTGTTTTATAATATCTTGATTTCTCATCAAGTCACTGGCTTCCACTTGCTCCAGTCTAATTTTCAAGGTAGTATTTTCTTCAGTGGTCTTTTGGACCTCCTTTTCCATTTGGCTAATTCTGCCTTTCAAGGCATTCTTCTCCTCATTAGCTTTTTGGAGCTCTTTTGCCATTTGAGTTAGTCTATTTTTTAAGGTATTATTTTCTTCAGTATTTTTTGGGGTCTCCTTTAGCAAGTCATTGACTTGTTTTTCATGGTTTTCTCGCATCCTTCTCATTTCTCTTCCCAATTTTTCCTCTAGTTCTCTAACTTGCTTTTCCAAATCCTTTTTGAACTCTTCCATGGCCTGAGACCAGGTCATATTTTTCTTGGAGGCTTTTGACGTAGGCTCTTTGACTTTGTTGACTTCTTCTGGCTGTGTGTTTTGGTTTTCTTTGTCACCAAAGAAAGATTCCAAAGTCTGAGACTGCATCTGAGTTTGTTTTTGCTGCCTGTTCATGTTCCCAGCCAACTACTTGACCCTTGAGTTTTTCATGGGGGTATGACTGCTTGTAGAGTAGAGAGTACTTTGTCCCAAGCTTGAGGGGTTGAGCTGTTGTTTTCAGAGCTATTTCTACATGGCAAGCTCTGCTGCACCAGCGCTTCTCCTCCCCCAAGAGCCGCCAACCTGGACCGGACTCAGATCTTAAGCAGGCTCTGCACTCCTGCTCTGATCTGCTGCTTAATTTCTCCCACCAGGTGGGCCTGGGACCTGAAGCAACTGCAGTTGTAGTTTTGTGCTCAGAGCTGCACCACTTTCAGTGTCCCTGGGGCAGTGGCCGAACTGGGAAGTCCTTTCACTCCCTGCAGATTTTCCCACTAAACTGCTCTTTTGTCTTTGGTGTTTGTGGGTTGAGAAGTCTGCTAACTGCCACAGCTCACTGATTCAGGTTGCTAGGGCTTGCTCTGCCTGGCTCCCAGTCTGCTTTGTCTGGGCACAGCCCACACTGGGCTCTGCTCCCCTCCGCTCCCAGCTCCATGGGCAATAGATCTCATCCAGTGACCATCCAGGCTGTCCTGGGCTGGAGTCCTGCTTCCCTCTGCTATTCCATGGGTTCTGCAGCTCTAGAATATGTTCAGGAGCCATTTTTATAGGTTTTTGGAGGGATGTGGGGCCGAGCTCATGCAAGTCCCTGCTTTCCAGCTGCCATCTTGGCTCTGCCCCTCAGTTGAACATTCTTTAAATGCCAGGACTGTGATCTTCATCTGTGAAACCTGGGCACCTAGCAGAGTGTCTAAGTCCCAGGAGTTTATTTTCACCTTTGAAGTCTCCGCACCTAACAGAGTCTTGAACATAGCAGGTCTGGCTTAATGAATGTTTGGTGAATTGAATTGATTCAGGAAGATCAAAAGGCTTTTGAGATCCAAAGGAATAAATATCTAATGAGGAAATCAAAGGCTGGGGGAGGGAACCTCCCCCTCAGTCTTACCTTGTAAAGTAGCACTGACTACCCTAAGTTTTCCTTGCTGTTTGGTATCTCCTCTCTGCTTTCAATAGATTAACATTAAGGTGCTAGAGGATTCATGTGCTCCCCGGTCGGGTTAAAAAAATTTGTTTTGAAAAGGACTTCTGAGGATATAACTTAAGTGGCAGAAAGAGATGTGCATTTCTGAATATGGCCATTCTCAGTCAGTCAAAGCATTTATTGAGCACCTACTATGTTCCAGACACTGTGCTAAGTGCTAAGGATACAAATACATAAAAAGAAAGACATTCTCTACCCTTAAAGATCTAATGGGAGAAGATGACACACAAAAGGAAGCTGGAAAGGGGGGAAGGGGGGGGGGAGGAATGTACCATACGTGGGGACGTGGAGGAAACATCAGAAACATCCCAAAGCGGTACAGCCAAGTGGGAAAGGAGATGCTCTGAGCCCAGCTGGGTGCTTTCCTTCTCCTTGACTAGGCTGATTTGTTACAAGGGATTGGGGTTGAGGTGCGGGACTTCTCTTGATCCTTATTTGGGAATATGGGAAGTTTAGCAATACTGATATCAAAATAAAGGGCTGTCGAAATGTTTTAATAAAAAAATCACAGAAAGGAAAGAAGGAAGTTTATTAGAAAGCACAGACAAGGAGGATAATTTTGAAAACAACATGGAATTTATTATAAACTTTTTGAAGGCAAATAGTATTAAATGAAGATTCTCAGTTTCACATACCCTCTTTCTGTATTTTGCTGTGTATGTGGAAATTTTCCCTCAGTATTTTTAAGTTTAGGATTAAAAAGAAGTTAAAATAAAAAAAAAACACCCAATTTCCAAGTTATCGCTCCAGTGAGTCTGAGCAGATAGACATTTGCAGCTAATGTCAAAATTTTGGAAATGGTCCATCATCAGCATCACTCATCATTGCCAACACCAGAAGCATCATCATCATCATCATCATTGTGATTCTCCATTAACCTCAACAGGACCCTAAGCAAAGCTGAGTCCAGGGTGGAGGTCAAAACAATAGACCTCCAGAGAAGAGGCCAGGGAAGGAGGAGTTAGAAAACACAAGAACTTTTCTTCTCTTTATCTGTCTTTTCCTGCAACTCCTGAAGCTTTCTCTTTTCTACCTTTCTGTTCTCACCCTGTAGAAAATGATAGTTTTGATCTGAGGGAAAAACATTGATTCAGCCTCTAGGTTTATTCCACTTAGCTAAGCGATCCAGAGGCAACTCCTGATTTGCATTTCTGTGCAGGCCTTACTAAGCCTGGTGACTTTAACCACTGCTTCCCAATTGCCCCATTATTTTTCAAAACTACCTATATTGCTTCTTACATATTCTAATTAAACTAAACTAAATAAATTTTTAAAAGCAGCTCCATCTTTTATCCAGGACTTCTGAGGCCTTCAGCTTTCTACCGGTGGGAAGTTTGGGGGAAAGGTTTGTTTTTCCCTCTAGGCTTATTCTGCTTAGCTAAGGCCAACCAAGGCAGCCTGACTTTTGCATTTTTATCAGGCCTCTTTTGGAACCTTTGGTACTCTGGATGAATTTCAATGATTGTATTTAATGATTTGTAGGGGAGAGCTTCAATGCCCACTCCCAGAGCTTTAATGTTGGGTGAGTGCCAGAGAACACAGCTTCTGCTGCAAATTTATTTGCAGTCTGTGTGCATTTTTCAACATTCATTCAACAAGTCTTACTGAACACTTTTTATGTGCCTAGTCTTGTGTTAGGCACTGCAGACGATACAGAAGATATGTGGCATGACCCCTGTTCTCTAGGAGTTTATGGTCTAGTTGGAAGACAGTGCTTACATACAGGAAACAGATAAGCAATTTCTATTCAATTCAATAACCATTGATTAAGGTACCCACAATTTGCCCAGGAAAAGGGTTAGGACACAAATTCTGCTCTGAAGGAACTTATCTAATGGGAGGGAAATGACATGTATATGACGATCTATGACATGGAAGGGGGGAAAGAAAGGGGGGATGAGGAGAGGGAGACACAGAGAGAGGCAGAGAGAGAGAGAGAGAGAGAGAGAGAGAGAGAGAGAGAGAGAAATCTTTCATTCATCCATTCATCTGGAGGATTCTGGGTGACTTTCTGGAAGAGATGGCACATGAGGGACTTCAACAGACAGAGCTTGGGGTGGGGAATCCACTCAGGATGGTACGGGGCATGAGCAAAGTGGTGGAGATGCATGAGGATATAGCAAGAATGGGGGCCATAAGAGCCTAGTCCAATTTGGTTAAAATGTAGATGACATAAGAGGAATGAAAAGGGAAGGGAATGAAGGGAAATTGTATGAAAAGAGCCAAGTCCATAAGCATTTATTAAGCACCAACTATGCATCAGGGATAGAGATATAAAGAAAGGCAAAAAAGAGTCTGGAAAAGCAAGTTAGAGTTTGGGAGGATCAGGAGGAACAAGACAATAAATATTTTTTAAAGAATACCAGAACTTCTGTTTCTTCCTTCACAGTATGACTAATGTGGAAATATGTTTTACATGATTGCACATCGATAACCTATATCAAACTGCTTAGGAAGGGGGGAGTGGAGAGAAGGAAGGAGAAAATCTAGAACTCAAAATTTTATAAAAAATGAATGTTAAAAATTTTCTTTACATGTAATTGGAAAAAATACTATTTAAAAGAAAAAAATGAAAAATCTCAGAACTTACAAATAAGAAAAAAAAAAATTAGAATTTATACAAGACTTCTTTAAGGTTTCCAAAATGCTTTATATATGTAAAGTCTTAGTGCAGTTTTAAACTACTAAAGCTTAAAATTTATGACTTCACTAAGACCTTTGGGAAACCTTGAGTGATCTCATATGTTCCTCACAAGAAATCTATGAGGGAGGTACTATCATTACCCCCATTTTATAGATGAGGAAACTGAGGCTGAAAGAGGTTGTAATTTGCCCAAGATCTCACAGATAGTGAGTGTTTGAGGAAGGATTTGAATTCAGGCTTCTTCCTTCAATTTTGCTTGCAAATGTTGTCATATCAATGATGTCACTTCAGGAGCACCTAAATTTCTTCTGAGGAGGCTGCCTTCTGCTCAGAACCAGTCTGAAGGCTTTCTTTTACAATTCTCTTCTGAGCCAGGTCATGATTTCTCTGTGGTATTTGATCACTGCCTCCTTCTTGATACCTTCCCCTCTCTTGGCCTCCATGACACCATGATATCATGATACTCTTAGATCTCTCCCTTTATTCTCGCATCTTGCTCTTTCTCTGGCCTGTGCCGGGAGTGCTCATTGTGGTTCCTGTCATCTTAAATGAGAGTAGTCTCCTGGGTTTTGTTAAAAAGCTCCATTCTCTGCTCACTCAACCCAAGCTTTTCCATTCCTTTAGTTTTTACTCACCTCTATGCAGATAATTTTCTTCAATTTTGTTTCTGTTGTTCCATCATTTCAGTTGTGTTTGACTTTTTGTGACCCCATTTTGGGGGTTTTCTTGGCAAAGGTACTGGAGTGGTACCATTTCTTTCTCCAGCTCATTTTACAGATGAGGAAACTGAGGCAAACAGGGTAAAGTGTGAATTGCCCAGGGTCACACAGCTAGTATGTGTCTGAGGCCAGATTTGAATTCAGAGAGATGAGTCTTCCTGACTCCAGGCCTGGAGCTCTATCCGCTTTGCCACCTAGCTGCCCTCTATGTTACCTCCTCCTATAGAATGTAAACTCCTTTAGATCAAGGACTACTTATTTGTTTGTTTATTGTCTTTGTATTCCCAGCACCTAGCATGGTGTTTGGTAAGCATTTAATAAATTCATATTGATTGGTTGGTTGAGTGACTGATGATTTTAAAGCTTTAATCTCTCTCTTTAGTTCTATTCCCAAAGCCCCAACTGCCTATTGGTCACGACCCTGTGGTGTGGTAGAAAGCGCACTGGGTTTGGAGCCAGAGGATTAGGGTTCAAATTTGACTGCTCCTTACAAAGCTGTGTAACTTTCAGCAAATGACTTAACCCCTCTGGCCCTTGCTTTCCTCATCTGCAAATGAGGGATAGGATTAGATAGATTCACCTCCAAATCCTGGGAACCTATGATCGCTTTAAACACATGTCTAAAACTGAGCTCATAATCTTTCCCCCAGCCTGCCTTGCCCCCTAACTTCTATATCCTTGAAATGGCACCAGAATCTTTTGAATCACCTCAGTGTCTTCTAACACTGTTATGGTTCACTCTCCTGATCTTCCTCACCCCACGTTAGTTGCCAAATCCCATGCATTTTACCTCTATGATACTTTTTGCATCTACCCTCTCTTCTCCATTACAACTCCAACCACCCTAGTTCAGGCCCTCATCTGGTCTCACCTGATTCTTATACTAGCTTCCTAACTGGTTTTCCCACCTACAATCTAACCTCTCTCCAATCCACCCTCCACAATGCTGAAGTAATCTTCCTAATGGTCTCTAGGATTGGGTCATTTCTCTATTCAAAAAAGCTGTCTGCAAAAAAACTCCCCAAACCCAGTATAAGCTTTTGTCATTTAAGACTCTCCTGAGTCTAGATCAGGCAAATTAGACTCCTTCCTAGACTTCATTCTCATCACTCTATCTTCTATCGCAGTGCTTCTGCTCATGCCATCCATCCACTGTGTTTGGGATAGACTCTGTTGATAATAGACTCTGGGGCAGTTAGGTTAGAAAGTACATAGAGCTATGGGCTGGGAGTAAGGAATACCTGAGTTCAAATCCTGTCTCGGACATTTACTAGCTGTGTGACCCTGGGCAAGTCACTTCACCCTACTTGCCTCAGTTTCCTCATCTGTAAAATGAGCAGGAGAAGGAAATGGCAAACTTCTCTAGTATCTCTGCCAAGAAACCCCCCAAAATGGGCTCATGAAGAGCAGGACATGACTGAAATGACTGAATAGCAACAAATTGTTGATAAAGTAATGGGATTTGTGATGTACTCAATGTTTATTACATATCTCCCGCTGCTGGTTGGTTTGTAACATTTAAATCTCCAATTTGGCCAATGGAAGAATCCCACCTAGGCATCTATGTACCCCTCCCTTCTTCCCTTCCCCAACACAGATTGATTGTTTGGATCTTTATCCTAGAAAATTTGCTCAGCTGAGTGGCTGACATTTGTCTTACTTGCCATGAACTATGTTAATACATAGGTAGAATACAAGTGCAAAGGGCAGATTGAGTGGTACCATGAAACTTAGCTTCATTCCAGCTCAGCGAAACTTTGCAGTATGAGGTCATTGGCTTGTGTGACACCTTGTCTCTTACTATGCCTTTAGAGAGGAATCCTGGCCAGCTGGTCAGGAATCCCCTCTGAAGACCATCTGAAGGATCACTAGTTCCCACCTCACTGCACATCATGAGATCATATTGCCATATGATCTCTTCAAAACAGTGGGGAAAGTATTTGGTTTTTTGATGACTCTTCGATGATGTACTGTAACCCCTCCTTCTTGTATGGATAATTTTCCGGTGATACTTAACTTGCATCCCACCACTGCCAAAACCTGAGATTTTTCTGGGGTGTTTACAGAGGACTAGTGTCTCTGGTGTGAGGGCTTGCTGAACCCTTCTCAGGGCTGCTCATCCATCTTTGGTGTCCACCTTGATCCAACTCTTACTTGTGGGTCCAAGAAACTGTAGCACGTGCTGCAGCCACCCCTGACAAAACTGTCTAGGCAGATAGGCCAAACCAGACTGAGGGTACCTGACAAGCCTTGAACCCATTGGTGAGGTAGGGGGGTGTCTTCTCCAACCATGTGAAGACTTCTACTGGTAGAATGAGTGGATGAGACCAATCTGTTCCAATGGCCACGATGGTGGCTGAAGCAGGCACTAGGGAGTGCTTAGAGCTTGGTTAGACACTTGTAATCTTGACTTTTGTCCTGCCAAAGACCCTGGAAGAGAGAGTGAAGCTGACAACTTTGTGCAACTCTGCCTCACTTAAATCCAATTCGCGCACAAGTCGAGATGATGCCAATGATGCCATTGGTCCTTTTTGAAAATGAAGGACAAGCAACAACAACAATTTACATATTACATATGTATCTCCACTTTCCATCAGACGCAACAGCCATAGTTATTCATGTAAGCAGGGCAAGAGTAGAATTAAGAATAAGTTGCATAAAAATTAAAGAAGACAAAGGGCCAACTATGAAACAGAGAACTGAAAGCAAGTCAGAGCCTATTGCTAGAAAAGAAATTATATATAAATATATTACATATTATTATATTATTATTTTAGGGGTATTAAAATATATTTTAGATAATTTATATGACATTTTGAAAAACAATGCCTTCACTCCAAATAAATCTGGATAAAAATGAATAATATATACTTATACTATATATACATGTGTATATTCTCAATGAATATGAGTATCAGAGAAAAAATGTTAATACTGTGCTCTGAATTTTAGGCATGTCTGCCAGAAATAATTCTTATTAATTTAATATTGTTCTAAATCCAAATATTTCTACCTTAGAAAGAAAAATGTTCAAAATGGCATAGTTCCATCAACCCCTCCCCCATCCCATGTTCTCGGACATCAATACCCCAAGACAATTTGAGGTCAACATTTATAGGCATCTTGAAGAATGAAAAGGTCAAAATACAGTTTTGGTTTAACATTCCAGAACAACAGTCACTTAATCTTCAACTAGAACTACTAAATTCATTCCTTGACCACTCTCCTTAAGGACAGAAAAGGCTTCCTCTCTGTGATCAATATCTTAATTCTTGAGTGGAAAAAAATACAGATGTGTTGGTAATACAAAAAAGAGAGTACATAGGACACACTTTAATCTGCATTATTAACATTTTCTCTATCACTTTCTTTGGTCTCAGGCATGGGGAACTTGCAGCCTCAAGGCCATATGTGGCCTTCTAGGTCCTTGGGTGCAGCCTTTTGACTAAGTCCAAGTTTTACAGAACAAAACCTTTTATTAAGGGGATTTGTTCTGTGAAGACTCTAGACCATCAAGAAAACAGTGAATCAAACCTCAATACGTAGCACTTGCATTTCCAAGGTGTAAATGCTCACCTTGAAATTTTAAGATTTGGCTTTTGGGAGCTGGTTTGAATTGGCTCCAGCATAACACACCCCTAGGAAGGAAGACATTGCCCTTAAATGGGTCATGGCACCAATCACTTCAGGGGATGGGGAAGGCAATGATCTTACCTAGAAAAGAGGTGTTTGACCTGCATTTCCATTTCTACTCATAATCCAGTTTCATTAGGAAGGCCTTTTGTTCTTTCCCAGTTATTTATGTTACTAATAGGACAAGTCTGGAAAGCATGGTAGACTAGAGAAAATACAATCTTTTAATATTTTCATCTGAACTAAAAATGAAATTTTTAGTATGAGTCCACACCAATTATGTGTGTGGAAAAACATACTCACATAAATTTTCCCCAGTATGCCAGTTATATTGCAATACACACACACACACACACACACACACATCATGCTCATCAGATGGGCACTTTCTGAATAGCTCATTCTAGTAGACCAAATCTCTTGTTTCCTCAATCATGCGTTGCCTTGACCACCAATTTCTGGGGGCCATGTAGGTTATCATCTTCTATTTCGAAGTAGGATGCTAGAATGTCAAGTCTCTAAACTCTTGAACTAAGGATTACACATAACTCCCAAATCAGGTGCTGCCCAAGAAATCTCCTTTCTCTGTCTAGGACATTAGTATCCAGAATCACACTGTCTAGGAAATTTGGAATTCTCATTCCACTACAGAGGACATCATAAGCATTATCTGCAAATTCTATTCTCTGATCAAATAGGCAAGTAAGTGTGTCAAGTGTCTGAGGCCAGATTTGAACTTGGGTCCTCCTGAGTCCAGGGCTGGTGCTCTACTCACTGTGCCACATTTTCAGTTTCATTTAATCAAAATTACATATTTTATTTTTTATAATTGCTACTATGCCCAGTTTAGTTAAGAATACATCACTTACCTATAGCTGTGAAAGGTACATGATCTGCTTTTCTTCTATTTTTTGTGGTGTGATCTTGAATATTAATGTCATATGTCTATTTCGAATTTATTGTGGAATATAGTATAACATGTTGTCATAAGTCTAATTTTTTCTAGACTATTTTACCAGAAATTTTTGTTGAATAGAGAGTTCTTTCCTAAGTAATATATGTATTCTGGTTTATTAAACATGGACTGGGTTATTGAATTCCTTTGATTCTCCCTTGTCCAGTCTATTTCATTGATTTGCCTCTTTTTGACCAATATCAAATAGTTTTGAGGACAGCTAAGTGATAAAGTGGATAGAGGATGGGGCCTGGAGTCAAGAAGACCCAAGTTCAAATCTTGCCTCAGACACTTTCTAGCTGTGTGATCCTGAGCAAGTCACTTAACCCTGTTTGCTTCAGTTTCCTCATCTGTAAAATGAGCTGGAGAAGGAAATGGCAAACCACTCTAGTATCTTTGCTAAGAAAGCTTCAAGGGGTCACAAAGAGCCAGACATGACTGAAACAACTGAACAAAAATAGTTTTGATGACTGCTGCTTTATAATACAGTTTGAAGTCGAGAAGTGCTGGTCCTTTATTTCTGCCCTTTTAAAAATTATTCCCCTTTATGTTCTACATCTTTTGTTTCTCCAAATAAAATTTATTATTATTCTATCAATTTGTATAAAGTATCAGTTTGGTAGTTTGATTGGTATAACATTAAAGTTGCAAATTAACTTTGGTAGTATTATAATTTTATTACGCTGTCATGATCTAGTCATGATAGTCCTATAAATATTTACATTGTTCTTTATTTTCTTAAGGAGCCTTTTGTAAGTGAATCTATGTAAGCATTTTTTTTTTGTGCTTTGGTAGATTGATCCCCAAGTATTTTATGCATTCTGGAGTAATTTGGAATGGGATTTCATTTTCTATTGTGTCTTGAATTTTGTTATAATCACATAGAAATGCAACAGAAAAATTACTGATTTTTCTGGGTTTATTTTATAACCTGCAACATCACTAAAGCAATTAATTATCTCAGTGAGTACCATTGATCATTTCTTAGAATTTTCTAAGTAAACCAGTATGTCATAAGCAAATAAGGATAATTTTATCCCTACCTATCTTTATGTCTTTAATTTCTTTTTCCTGTCTTGTTAGCATTTCTAGAGCTCTATAAAATAATAGCATGGATGGTGGGCATCATTGCTTTACTTCAGTATTTATTGGGAAAGCTTCTAGTATATCCTTATTGTATGTGATACTGGCCTTTGGTTTTAGGTAGATAGATACTTTTAATGATGTTAATAAAAAAGGTCCCTCTGTGTCTATATTTTGTAAGGTTTTTTAAAACATAAATGAGCATTGAACTTTGTCAAAGACTTTTTTGTTATCTATTGAGAAAATCATGTGGTTTGTATGTTTTTGTTTTTAATATGACTAAGTATGTTGATTGCTTTTCTCATGTTGAACCATTTCTGAACCCTCACACAAATCCAACTTGGTCATATGGAATTATTTCTGGAATATACTGTTGCAGTCTGCCAGTATTTTGTTTAAAATTTTTTTAATCAATATTCATTATGATATTGGTCTAGAGTTCTCCTATGCTTTGTCCTTCTCTAGTATAGGCATTAAAACAATACTTATTTCTTAAAAGGAATTGTAGGCTTCTTTCTCAATTTTTGAAAATTATTTTTATGATATTAGTATTAATTTTTCTTTTTCATTAGGACCAGGAGTCCCACCCCCCACCCCCTCTTGCTTTAGTAATTCCTTTATATCTAGTTCTGTTTCTTTCTCTACATTTTGATTATTCCAGATTTCTACTTCATCTTTTGTTAGTTTAGGTATTTTGAAAGTATCCATCTATTACTTTTGTGTTCTCAGTTTTGTTAGCATATATCTGTGCATTGTAGTTTCTATTAATGCTTGTTTTTTTCTCTGATTTTGCTGTGATTTTTCCCTGTTCACTTGCTATCTTGTTTATTTCATTTTATGCCCTCTTTTTTGTTAAATTGACTGCAGATTTACCAAATTTTATTAGCCTTTTCAAAGACAATTTTTCAGTTTTATTTATCATTTAAACTATCTTTTTTGGTTTTTAGTTTATCTATTTCTTCTTTCATTTTCAACATCTCTCAGTTATTTTAGATTTATTTGTTGGCTTTAAAATTTTTAAGCACAAATTTAGTTAATAAAGCCTCTGATCTTCAATTTTCTAAACATATGCTTTTGGGGATATAGTTTTCCCTTGAGGATTGCTTTAGCTGCATCCCAGAAATTTTGGTATGTTGTTCATCATTATAATTTTAAAATTTCCTTTCACATAATTATTATTTCTGTTATTTGTTCTTTGACCCACTCATTTAGGAATTACTTGTTAAATCTCCATTTGAGTCTTTCTTTTTTTTTGTGCTCCCTGAACTGATTACTGTTTTGTATGTGTGTGTGTGTGTGTGTGTGTGTGTGTGTGTGTGTGTTGTCTAAAGGTTTTCTTTACCATTTCCACTTTTTTATATTTATTTGTAGTATCTCTGTATTCTGATACAAAAGCGTCAAACACCCTACCTGTTAGCTACAACATGAGTGCTATGAACCAGATTAAAATGTGATAGGGAAATATTTAAGAAAATAAATAGCATGGATAGTGGGCATACCTAACATATGGTTTCCTTAGTCAATTTGTAGTTCAGGGATGCCCTTAGGCATTCTCAAGTTTATCTGAAACCATCCTACTCATCATTTCTTATAGCACAATAATATTCCATCGTAATCATGTACCACAATGTGTTCAGCCAATCCTCAATTGATACGTATCATCTCAATTTCCTCTTCTTTGCCCTCACAAAAGAGCTGCTATAAATATTTTTGTACAAATGGGTCCTTTCCTCTTTTCTTTGATCTCTTTGGGATTCAGAAATAGTAGTGGTATTGCTAGGTCAAAGGGTAGGTAGAGTTTTATAACCCTTTGGGCATAGTTCCAAACTGTTCTTGATTGGACAGTTTCACAACTTCACCAATAGTGCATTCGTGTCCAAATTTTTCCACACCCCCTCCACCATTTGTCATTTTATTTTTCAAAATTTGTGAACTTTAGTGGGGAAGAGGGCACAGGGCTCAGTGAAGGCCTGGAACACGTAGAGCTGCCAAGGGTAAGCTTAGGACAGGTGAACGTTCAACTATACTTGGTAGGTGGCAGATAGTGGGGAGGAGAGGAGAAGGGAAGGGAAGGGAAGGAAGAGGAACGAGAGTTTAATAAGTGTCTACTATGTGTGAAGCACTGTTCTAAGCATTTTACAGATATTATTTTTTTAAGGTTAGATGTTATTTTTATTATTTGTGCAGAGAGTCCTAGATTCATCATCTATATTTAAGCAAAATCAATGGGGGAAAAATTGCCACTATCAAACCATCCTTTAAAATGAGCACAACTTTTTTATTTTTTTTTCCCATTTCCTGCATATTTTATTTCCCAGTTGCATGCAAAAACAACTTTTTTTTTGAGCATCTACTTTTAGAACTTTGAGTTCCAAATTCTCTCCCCTCTTCCCTCTGTATTGGCAACCAAAAATGGGCTCCTTAGCACTTAGTCAACAAGTGCCCTTGAATAGTTTGGCTTTTTTCCCTGAACTGAATGCTGTTTGTATGTTGGACTGGAGTAAGCTTGTTGGCCCCTTCACCTTGTTTCCCTTGCTTAAGCTGATGGAAAGAACCTGTGCTTTCCCGGTCAACCCCTTCACCTTGCTTAAGCAGATTGAAAGAACCTGTGCTTTCCCCGGCGTACCTTACACCCCCGCAGAAGCTGGATGGTTAAAAGCAGCTCCCGTTGGAGCCAGAGGCTGCTACAGCTACAGCCACAGCCGCAGCCACAGCCACAGCTGAAGCAGGAGCTGCCAGTAGCAGAGCTGACCTACGGGAGGAAGCTGAACAAAGACTTCAGGCCAGTGGGTAATCTTTTTACCATAGAGGGGGAAGCATGATTTTGCTTTACGCAATCATGCTTCTCTGTAGCCTCCTGGTTACTCTTTCAAGGCGTACTTATTGGGCCTGGAAGCTTTTGATCAATATATCAAAATGGGGTTGCTGGTTCATGGGTTGGTTACTGTGGAGCCTAAATATATGTTTTGATTCTTCTGCCTTCTACTTTGAGAGTTTCTTATATCCGGCGGTTCCGAACCTTTCAGACATGTTTATGATCCTCTTTGAGATTATAAACTCTGCCCTCCTAATACACCCTCCCCACCCACACTCCCTAAGAAGGCAAGCAATTCAACACAGGCCACACATGTCTCATTATGCAAAACACTTCTACAATAATCATGTTGTGAAAGACTAACTATATTTCCCTCCATCCTATCCTGCCCCGTTTACTCAATTTTCTCCCTTGACCCTGTCCCTTTTCAAAAGTGTTTGCTTTTGATTACTTCGTCCCACAATCTGCCCTCCCTTCTATCATTCCCCCTTTCTTGTCCCCTTCCCCCTACTTTCCTGTGGGGTAAGATACCCAATTGAGTGTATATGTTATTCCCTCCTCAAGTCAAATCCGATGAGAGCACGATTCACTCATTCCCACTCACCTGCCCCCTCTTCCCTTCCATTATAACTGCTTTTTCTTGCCACTTTTATGTGAGATAATTTACCCCGTTCTATCTCTCCCTTTCTCCCTCTCTCAATATATTTCTATCTCATCCCTCAATTTGATTTTATTTTTTTAGATATCATCCCTTCATATTCAACTCACCCTGTGCCCTCTGTCTATATATATATATGTATATTCCCTTCAACTACCCTAAAACTGAGAAAGGTCTCATGAATTATAAACATCATCTTTCCATGTAGGAATGTAAACAAAACAGTTCACCTTTAGTAACTCCCTTATGATTTATCTTTCTTGTTTACCTTTTCATGCTTCTCTTGATTATTGTGTTTGAAAGTCAAATGTTCTATTCAGCTCTAGCCTTCTCACTGAGAAAGCTTGAAAGTCCTCTATTTTATTGAAAATCCATATTTTGCCTTGGAGCATGAAACTCAGTTTTGCTGGGTAGGTGATTCTTGGTTTTAATCCTAACTCCTCTGACCTCTGGAATATCATATTCCAAGCCCTTCAATCCCTTAATGTAGAAGCTGCTAGATCTTGTGTTACCCTGATTGTGTTTCCACAACACTGAAATTGTTTCTTTCTGGCTGTTTGCAGTATTTTCTCCTTGATCAGGGAGCTCTGGAATTTGGCAACAATATTCCTAGGAGTTTTCTTTTTGGGATCTTTTTCAAGAGGCTATCAGTGGATTCTTTCAATTTCTATTTTACCCTCTGGCTCTAGAATATCAGGGTAGTTTTCCTTGATGATTTCTTGAAAGATGATATCTAGGCTCTTTTTTTGATCATGGCTTTCAGGCAGTCCAATAATTTTTAAATTACATCTCCTGGATCTATATTCTAGGTCAGTGATTTTTCCAACAAGATATTTCACATTGTCTTTTGTTTTTTCATTTCTTGGGTTCTGTTTTATAATTTCTTGATTTCTCATAAAGTCACTAGCTTCCACTTGCTCCAATTTAATTTTTAAGATGGAATTTTCTTCAGTGGTCTTTTGGACCTCCTTTTCCATTTGGGTGATTCTGCCTTTCAAGGCATTCTTCTCCTCGTTGGCTTTTTGGAGCTCTTTTGCCATTTGAGTTTATTTTTTAAGGTGTTGTTTTCTTCAGTATTTTTTTCAGCATTTTTTGGGTGTCCTTTAGCAAGTCATTGACTTGTTTTTCATGGTTTTCTCACATCCTTCTCATTTCTCTTCCCAATTTTTCCTCTACTTCTGTAACTTGCTTTTCCAAATCCTTTTTGAGCTCTTTCATGGCCTGAGACCAGTTCATGTTTTTTTTGGAGGCTTTTGATGTAGGCTCTTTGACTTTGTTGACGTCTTCTGGCTGTATGTTTTGATCTTCTTTGTCACCAAAAAAAAAATTCTATAGTATGAGTCTGAGTCTGAGTCCTTTTTTGCTGCCTGGTCATGTTCCCAGCCAACTCCTTGCTCTTTGAGCTTTTTGTCAGGGTATGACTGCTTGTAGAGTAGAGAGTACTTTGTCCCAAGCTTCAGGGGTTTTGTGCTGCTGTTTTCAGAGCTACTTCTACATAGGTCTGCCACACCTGCACTCTTCCTCCCACAAGAACCACCAACCAGAACCGTGACCCAGATCCAAGCAGGGAAAAGCAAGATAATCTTGCCTCTGTGCCAGCAAAGTGCTCCCTGCACTCCCGCTCTGACTGGTCAATTCCTCCCACTGTGCGGGCCAGGGACTCTGGAAGCAGCTGACACTGGAACTCTAGAAGCAGCCACAGGAATTTCCTGCTGCCACCATGCCACTTCTGTTGCCCCCTGGGGCTGGGTCCAGACTGCTCACCTGTGTATCTCTTTCACCCCTATCCAGCAGTTTTCCCACTAACCTGCTCAGTTGTCTTTGGTGTCTGTGGGTTGAGTCTGGCAACTGCCACAGCTCAGTGATTCATGGCCCTATGGCCTGCTCTGCCCGACTCCCAGTCTGGTTGGTCCTGGCATGGCCCATGCTGGGCTGCACTCTGCTTCCAGCATGGTGTGATAGACCCTTCCGAGTGACCATTCAGGCTGTCCTGGGCTGGAGACCTGCTTCTCTTTGCTATTTCGTGGGTTCTGCCACTCTAGAATTTGTTCCGAGCCATTTTTACATGTGTTTGGAGGGACCTGGGGGAGAGCTTAAGTGAGGTTTAAGTGAGTCCCTGCTTTCCAGCTGCCATCTTGGCTCCACCCCATCCCAGCACTATATATTATTTCAATTGATCCTTGCAATGCTTTGAGGTAGATGCTATTAAACTCCTCATCTTACAGTTGAAGAAACTGGGGGAGACAGAGATTAAGTGAACTACTTAGGGTCACACAGCTATTGAGTATCTGAGACCAGATTTGAATTCAGATCTTCCTGACTCCAGGCCCAGTACTCTATCCTATTAATCACCTAGCACAACCAACCCAGAGGAGTTAGAAAAAAAACCCACAACACAATACATTATCTAAATGAATTGTTTATATACTAAAGTCACTTTTATCCTTACCTGCCTATGTTAACAATTGGTCCAGCGTCTTCCCTGTCCCTTTCTTCTGCCACTCCAAAGTAATATTAGTCAGGAGTGTAATCTGCTTATAATGAAATCACTGTTTCCAGGGTGGTCACTTAAAATTCCCCAGCTAAACATCTTTCCCAGCTGTTTAGGGCCATCTATCTAATACTCAGCACTTATCATCATATTTACTGAGCTAGTAGGTAAGATTGAACTATTAAAGGTGGCCAACTTTGGTATAATTTTATTGAATCTTCTTTAAAACTTGTTTTTATACGTCTTTGGTAATACATCTTTGATGAACTTTAGTTATTGGTGATTATGACATTTCATTGATCATGATTTCCTGTGGGTAGCTGAATGACTTAAAATCCCAGAGTAATGTCACAACTCCCACTTAGGAAGGGTGAAATTCCTGTGTGTTTATGTTGCTTGGCATCATTACTCTTAACTATGCTAGAGGTGATTAGTGGGAGTTTGGGACAAGCCTCAAGGTGAAATTAGATGCCACATTTCTCTGGTTAAAAAAATGCTTAATGAGAGACTAAACTGCTTGCTAGATTGTATTAGAGCAATTCAGGTGTGTATGATATGAGGCTGTTCCCAGTTAAAAACATGAAGTAGGGGAAGTTCATTCTTGCCGCCCTTCTACCTAAAGAGATATAGTGTGGCACAGTGGAAAGAATATTGGCTCTATAGTCAAAGGAGTTGGGTTCAAATCCTCACTCTGATACTTGATATCTCTGTGACCTTGGACAAATTACTTGTTTCTTTTCCTCCTCTGTGTCTCAGATTTCTCATCTGTACAATGACAGGGTTGGTCGAGATGATGTCAGAAGTCCCTTCTAGGGTCTGGTCTATTTCTCTCTCTCTCTTTTTTTTCATCCCTGGTCCTGGGGACTGAGGGTTTATATATTTCTCAGGGTCATAGAGAAATTCATAGAGAAACTAGTCTATCAAAATAATTCTAAGGTAGTTAGTATAGATTAGTATTGAGCCCAATTTATAGATAAGAAAACTCAGGCTTTGAGAAGTTAGTCTGTCCTAGATCTTTTTGCTGTTATTTTTGTTGTTGAGTTGTTTTTCAGTCGTGTCTGACTCTTTGTGACCCCATTTAGGCTTTTCTTGGCAAAGATACTGGAGTGGTTTGCTATTTCCTTTTCCAGCTCATTTTACAGATGAGGAAACTGAAGCAAAAAGAATTAAGAGACTTGCCCAGGGTCACACAGCTAGGAAGTGTCTGAGTCAAGATTTGAACTCAGGTCTTCTTGACTCTAAGCCTAGCACTCTATCCACTGTGCCACCTAGATGCTCATACTAGGTATTATAGCTCCCAGCTATGCGACATTTTACAATGAATAAAATGCTTTCCTCACAACAACCTTATGAATTAGGTGGTGTATGTAATAAAACATGGCTATTTTCAAACTAAGTCTATATATAGCTTGCAGGGATCCTTATGTATAGATTAGTGGTTCTTGTTTCTATTTGAGTTTAGCATCATTGATATTGTAGCAAGAGAGGTGGCCTAGAAGTCAGGAACATTTAGCTGGGTTTGAATCCTGCCTCTGATATACACTACCAGTGTAACTCTGGGCAAGTCACTTAACCTTTAAGTGTCCTCAGACAACTGATTCTTTAAGACTATAAGTTAGAGAAGAGTTGCTTATTTGCAGACTACACACACATACACACACATGCACATACAGATATACAATAAAGAAGCTCAGAAAAGTTAAATGAAAAGGTGATATCAATAGCAAAAGGCACATCAGAAATCCAGACCCAGAATCTCTTAACTTCCAGATCTTCTGAGTCGAAGTCCCGTTTATAAGTCTCTACATCATAAGCTAGGAAGAGCAGAGACAGACCGTAATACTCAGATCTGCTGACTACATTCATTGTTCTTTCCACTGTACCATATTAGTGTGTATTACCCTTTCTTGGGGTTGTGTGGTAATTTCAGGCGGTAACTTGTATTTAATAAGGAAATGGCAGGAGAAAGCAATGTTTAACCCAAAGGAAGGAATTATTGATTGTTGAACTCCAGGTATTCATGACAGGGCAGTGTGTTGAATATTTTAGGGGTTATCCAGTTCTCCAGAGTCTCCCATACCCCAACAAGTAGGTAATTTATTTTATTTCCTTTGGAGTAGTAGACTTCACCAAAAGAATTTTTGTTTTAATTCACATATATGATGGTGGTATATGAAGGAAAAGAAGGATACATATTTGAGAGATGTGGCAAAGAAACAAGATTTGGCAGCTGTTTGAATATGTGAGATTCAAGGATGACATTAAGGTTGCACATGTGACTGACCGCTGGACTGAGGGTATATTCTGCAGCAATAAGGAAGTTTGGGGGAGAGGAAGGCATGGGGGGGAGATAATGAATTCTGTTTTGGACATGTTGAGTTTGAGATGGTTAAGGCAATCCACTTCAAAATGCCTAACAGGTGTGACGTTAGCTCAGGAGAACATTTAGAGCTAGATATGCAGGAATCTAGGATTGATGTAAATAGTTCTCGTGAAAAGCTAGAGAGTAGAGGGTAGCTAGGAAGATCGGGTGGCCAAAGTATCAAATGATTCAGAGGGAACAAGCAGAATAAGGCTTGAGAAAAGGCCATCATACCTGGAAATTAAGAGTTTAATGGTGACTTTGGAGAGAACAGTTTCAGTTGAATAATGAGGTTGGAAGCCAGATTTCAGAGGGTTTCAAAGAGAGTGAGAGAAGAGGAATTGGGAGGACCAAATATAGATTCTTGTAGCTAACTACATTTAATTATCATTTATACAGAGTCTGCTCTTCAAGAAAACTCCCAAAGGCTCTCAAGATCTCCCACTTTCTCATTTCCAAAACACTTTTTCTCCCTTTGCAAAGACATTGGAATAAAACTTAGTCCAAAGGAAATGATAATTTTCCTTATCGTTAGCTAGCTACTTTCCTACTTTTTTTGTGCATACATGGCCAGCAAAACCTTCCCAGTTAACCTACTTTTACCCTTGTATCAAAGAGAAATAGTTAAGCAAAACCAACTGGTAGGGTGGCCACACCTCACAGTGTGCAAAGATCTCCATCCAAGCCTATTTTTAGAGAGGGATAGGGAAAAGAGTACTGAATTTGGTTCTAGGTTCAAAATCTCAGTCTGGGACTTGCTACCTGTGTGATCTTGAGTGCATCATATAACCCCTCTGGGACTCAGCTAACTCATCTGTAAAATAAGGGAGTTGGCTTCCTTGGTCTCCTATGTTCCTTTTGGCTCTAAATCTATGGTCCTATGTATTAAGACAAAGGAATAACTCTCTAATGGTAAGATTTGGGGAGAGATGATGAGAGAGAAGGCATTTTTGGGAAAAAGGGGTAAATCATGCTCCTTCTGTGGTTATATGTTCGTCTACCTAAGGCTAGCCTTGCCTGTTCTCCATGCCATCCGTGGGGCTCTATTTTGGCAAGAACACAAAGTTGCTCAGGCCTTTCTTCAGATCTTCTCAGCCTGATGAACTGGTATAAAATGCTTCCTCCAGATGAGATCACTGTTAAGTGCCTGGAAGCCACTGTACCAGGGGAGGTGACTCAGTTTGCTGAATGGGGATGACCCAACAGAGGTTATATTATTCTCCATGACATTTTTTTCTCTCTTCCTTTTGTTATTGCTTCCAGTGTTCTTCCTCTCACTTCCATTCTCTTCCCCCGCAATCCTTTCTCATCCCCATCCTTCCACACACCTGCAGACAGATGTACTTTCTTTTTGTCACCCTGGACTCTCTAAACTTTGCCAATGGTTTTTCCTGGTCTTTTTCAGGAAGCCCAGCCACTATAGCCCTGGTAGATAAGAAGGACTCTTCACCTTACCACTCACTTTCCAGGCATCCAAGGCTATTATTTCGATCCCTTTAAGGTCAGATATGCATAGACAAAAACTAAAAAGGAATAGAGAACTGGAGGTAACAATGTTCTTATCCACAGGGGAATAGTCATGTATATATTATAAATTAAAGAGGCAGAAAACCAAACCAAACCAAACCAAAACCCAAACCCTCTCCTATGACCAAGGATGTTTCCTTCACTGGCTGACCATGATGCCTGAAAGTCCCACCAACTACTCATTAGGTAAAGTACAACTGTCATAACATTACATGTTAGCTGTAAGGTGCCCCACTGTCAGTCATCAACATCTTAGAGATCAGGTAGTCTGGGCAAGGCATAACAGATGGATACCCTCAGCTACACTGATGTCTTTAAAATAGCAAAAGACCACAGGAAGGCCTCCGTCACATTGGAAACATTCTCTGTGTATTATTTACTGGAAGACTGGGACAAGAATTGCATGTGATAGAAGGCATGGATGGCTTGCAATCTATACCAGTGGAAGGAGTACACATATGATCTCATGTATACACTGAAGTCTTGGAGTATAACATCTTAGTTGAAATTAGCATCTCATATCCAATTAAAGGCCAGTTCTATACAGACCAAAAATAAAGGAGAGAATCTGTAAATATCTAGGCATTTTTGACTGCATTGACAGTTAGTACCAGGTTATTTGGATTCCAGAGTTTACCATAGCTGATCTATTCCTCAGGAAAGTTCCCAATGCTTCGCACTGAATGTCATACACTTTTTTCAAGGTGATTTTTAAGGACCACGATAATAGGCTTATGTCCATAGCTCACCCTGTTTGATGACTACCAGGGGGCCTGAAACAGGCCACCGAGACTCACTTTGGGGTCCTTCTCTGCATGGCTGCCCTGGAACCTGACTAAATAGTCCTCTGCTGAGGTCAGAGATTCCATGGTCTACAGGCTGTTGACCATCCACTTGACCATCCTTGACTCACCAATTGGCCAAATGTTTTTTAGACTGTAGATCTTCATGTACCCTGCCCCCACCCCCGAAAAGGCAATAAAAGAGAGTCTGACCTTGTAGCAATAAGTAGCAATCAGTTCTTGATGCATGTCCCTGTGCTTTTGTGGCAGTAGGAATGCTCAGAATAAGTTCCCTTTGTACAATATTATGGCTTGCAAAAAGCCTTTTATCCATTATCTCAGTGGATCTTCACAATAACCCTGCTATGCAGGTGGTATAAATACTACATATTTTGCAGATGAGAAAACTGAAGCTCAGGCTAGTAAAAATACCTGTCCAGATCTTCTGGTTCCCAAATTCACTGCCCTTCAAACTGAATCATAATTCAGTTTTTAGAGTATACTATGTTGGAGGACAGAGTTTTCGGTCTACTTTCTGTGGCACAACATTTAACATAGCTCTATGCATGTATGCATGGTCACTTAACAAAGACTGATGAAGGTGGTGATGGTGGCGATGTGAATGATGAGGTGCCATTTCATGCTTAAATAGGGTGAACCAACCTTGTGCAATGTGGGATATTTGTGGTTATTTAGAGAATTTGTGCAAATGTCATATACTTTTGCTATGTTTTCAACTAACATTCTTTACAAATTAATATTCTTTGGCACTTTTAGGACAAGCTGAATAATAAAGTCCAACCTGAATTCTTACGTCCTTTGATGGGAAATTTTAAACATTAGTACATCAGTTTCTGTGTCATGTATTGGTCCTAGTGATATATCACAGAGGAATGAAACTATACTTCCTCCTCCCCCAATCCCAGTTCTAACCTGCATCACCTCTCATTTAGACCTTCTAAATGGTCTGATTGTCTCTTTTTATTTTGATACGTATGAATCATTCCCAAGATCTAGAGCTGGAAAAACCTCAGAGGTCATCTTGTTCAATTCTCTCATTTTACAGATGAGGCAACTGAGGCCCATGAAAATTAAGTGACTTGTCCAAAGTCACACAGGTAGTATCAAAGGTAAGAACCCGGGTTCTCTGACCTCAAAGTCAATGCTTTTTCCACTGTACCGTGTTGCCTCCCTCTTTCTCTGCTTAAAACCTCTAATGGCTTCCTAGTCTGCTTGCTAAAGGCTAGCCCAGATTCTCTTGATTAGGACATTCAAGGTTCCTTTTAATATGGCCCCAATCTACCTTTCCAGCCTTCTCTCTCACTGATTCCCTTTAAGAACCTAAATTGGACTATTTGCTGATTGCTGAGCTTGCTAGTCCTCGTGCTTTTCCACCAGGATTTATGTTGTTTTCTCTCTGAAATGCCCTTTCCTTCATCTGCATCTGTCAAAATCCTATTAAGTTTTTGAGGCACAGCTCAAATGTCACTTCCATGAAGACTTCTCTAATCTGCACCCCTCCCCCCACTAAGCAGGATGAAATTTCTTTCCACTCTGAACCCTTATTGCACTTTGTGATTTTCTCATAGCATTTACCATTGTTTCATTAAAATATATGTATCTTTTTTCCCAGTTAGACTAATCTCAAGGGCAAGAACCATGTCTTACACCTCTTTTGTATTCCTTTCACTTACTCTCGAAGCTACATTTTACTTTACTTCTACAGAATGATACAGGCCAATTTGGATAACATCAGCAGTTTGCTAGAGCAAGAGCCTGGGGTCAATTCCCACCTTTACCAGGTACCACTTCCCAAAGAAGTCTCTGCACTCTTACCTGCCTAAGAAGTCCTGGAGTCTGATGTCTCTCCCCTTATTCAGCTGCTATTTCCTTTCCTTTCCTTTCCTTTCCTTTCCTTTCCTTTCCTTTCCTTTCCTTTCCTTTCCTTCCTTTCCTTTCCTTTCCTTCCTTTCCCTTCCTTTCCCTTCCTTTCCCTTCCTTTCCCTTCCTTTCCCTTCCTTTCCCTTCCTTTCCCTTCCTTTCCCTTCCTTTCCCTTCCTTTCCCTTCCTTTCCCTTCCTTTCCCTTCCTTTCCCTTCCTTTCCCCTTGTTTGCTTTAGGAAGGAAAAGGAAAAAGGAATTTAAAAATGGAAATGAGAGAAGAAACCAAGTCATTTGGCTGAATTTCATCCTTAACAGAAGGAGCTTTCATTTTGTCCTGTGCCCTCCACATAGAAGTTTCTTGTGCAAAAAATGCTAAGTGTGAGTTGGAGCTGTCCACAGCTGAAGCTTGTCCAGAATAAATGGGGAAAGGTTGGCCCTTTCTTTAAGGCTTTGCTAACACTGTTTCAAAGCTCAGCTTAGGTGGCACCTTGTTCAAGAAGCCTTCCCTGATCCTCTCTCATCCTTCCTTCCACTTCAAATGTTTCCTTTCTTCTCTAGTTTTCTTAGAGCAATTTGGTTTTCTCTTTTGCCCCCATCACTTTCCACTTTCTACTATACTTTCATCCGTGTACATAGTTATCCCTGTTAGGATACTGCAAGCTCCTTAAAGGCAGAGATTGTATGATTGGTCACCTTTGAATCATCAATGCCCAGAAAAAATACCTTAAACAAAGCAGGTGCTTAATGTTTGTTGGAATGACTTAACCCCACACTGAGTGAATGAAAATGGAAGTTATATGATCTCAAAGCTCCCTGGATCCCTGATATCTTAAAACTTATCTGACCTTTGATCTTGTGTTTGTTTTATACCTGAAATCCTCATGCCATCACAATACTGATCTGTACTTATGAATCTTAGGAGCTTCTCATCCTCCTGGTCCTTTATTGCTGGTGACCTTTTTCATTCTGCTCTAAAAATAGATTTTGTTGTTCTCAAATGACCTTGTCTTCTGTCTGGTCTCTTGCTAACTTTAGGTTACTGTTGCAAATTGACCCTTCCAGATCACCATTACAGTCTATAGTGTGGGGTGCTCTGGGCCCTTAGGCAGGACTAAATAGAAGAGCAAAATCTTGATTTTGTTCCATGCTGACTCCACTTCCCCCAGTATCAGGGACCTAACAGCTGTTCTAGGTTCTCTCCAGCAGTAGTTGTCTCATCTGTGCTAGTTAGTAACTAAGAATGTGACCCTCTGGGATGGGGTTTCCACCTTGTGAGAGAAAAATTCCTGGCTGTGAGCCCAGCTGGAAGCCCCTGTGGAATCAGCTAGTGCTGACTGATCAATTTGTTGAAGGACTATTGGATCTGGAGAAAGATGAATTGGTGCAATTGGAATTGATGGATAAACTGCTGGAGCTCATTAAACTGTGTGCCTGGATTGAGATTTGCTTCACTCCTCAGCCAGATTGATTACAGCCTCACTAGCGTCCATATCCAGCCCACACCCAGTTCATTAACCCCCACCTTCTGGACTGAGAAGAGCTCTTATAGTTCAGGGTTGAATGGTCCTAGCTGATGCTGGCTGAATGAATTGGAAACCTTGCTGGGGGGACAAGTTTGTAATGTAGGTTCCTGGAGCACTGATGGGTAACTACTTAATAACAGAACCTAGAGTTAGGAAGGTAGAGTAAATGTCGTAGGTAAATATAAAGGGAGATTCTATCAAAACAAAATCCTTCCCTATTCCCCTCCCACCAATCCAGACCTTACCTGTTTCACCCTTTCCTAGAATTTTGAGGTCATTTGGGTTGAGACTGGCCCTGGTGGAAACAAGAGCCATTGCAATATTTATGAACTTGTACCTTCCTAGTAGGAGCAGGTACTTCCTCAATATGCTATGAGGTTGTGGAGATTATTGAGGAATGATCCCTTAGATCGGGACCAGTAGATTATGTAATCAAATTATTGTGGATTGGGTCAGGGGAGCATGCTTTGAACATTTGGAATGTAACTCGATGATACTTCACTTTTGGTCACCATGGCTTATCCATCAAAACTCAGGCATTGCTTAATGCTCAAGAGTGGTCATGTTGAGCTCTGCTTATTGTTGCCAGAATCACAAAGAAGGGATATTCAGGGCCACCAGAATATCATTTCACCAGAGTAGCAAATAACCCTTACAAATAAGTATGGGAAGTTTGAGGATGTGTTTAACAATAGAGTCAAAGGTCTTGCTGCTCTTATAGCTCATGGAGCAATGCAATTTGCTTAATACTCAAGGCCCTCATCCCTTCATACTGCTTTGAATCTTCAAACGAGGAAGGTTGAAAGTAACAGATCATAACAGGAAGCCCATTGCACTAGGTATTAGAATATATAGGTTCTCTCCCCACTTATTCATTGTATGATGTAGGGAAAAGCATTTTTCTTCTCTGATCCTTAGGTTCATCCTTTGTGAAATAAAGGAGTTACACTAAATGATTTCTAAGGTACCTTTCAAAACATATAATTCTATGATTCTGGTAAAAGTCCTTGGGATTGGGGTAAGGGGTGACTGATGTGAGACATTTATTGATTCACCACCAAGATGCCAGAGATATTACTAGTTCTTGCTGGCATGAGGAGATAAGTTGGAAGGGAGGAGCTGGCAGGTGGCACATCATCTTAGTTCCCTCAAGCTGTTAAATACATTCCTCCTCTCTGAATCTTAGAAGGCCTAGTGCTTCCTTTAAAGCTGAGCTCAAGCATCCCTTCCTTATTGCACCAGCACTAGGTTTACACCGTTATTTTCTTCTAGATAGCTTATCTGTGCAGTGATTCAGATTTTGAGCAATTTGAATTACTATAACATCCTTCTTTCCCTGTTAGTAACTAATAGGTGAGAAAAGACCAATCTTAGCTGATAGAATTCAAGCTGCTTGAGGTTAGGGACTATTTAAGTTTTTTTAAACTTCTATTTAAAACCTAGCACAGTGCTACAACCTAGCATAGTGCCTGGAACATAGTAGGTGCCTAATAAATGCTTGTTGATTGATTTCAACCAATTTTCTCTCTCCAGGTTCTGTGATTTGAAGTGACCCATGGAAAACATAGCTGTTTCACAAACAGGTAATGCTATCAGCTGGCAGCTAGATGGCATAATGGATAGAGTGCCAGGCCTGGAGTTAGGAAGACTTATCTTTCTGAGCTAAAATCTGGCCTCAGACACTAGCTTTGTGACTCTGGACAAGTCATTTAACCCTGTTTGTCTCAGTTTCCTTATCTGTAAAATGAACTGGAGAAGGAAACGTTAAAGTGTTCCAGTATCTTTGCCAAGAAAACCCCAAATGGAATCACAAAGAGTTGGAAAAGACTGAAAAGACTGCACAATGCTATCAGCACCTGGGAGCTGTCCACAAATAAAAGTCTTCAGAAAAACCGGGTGTGTGTGTGAGAGACAGGGTTAGCCCCAAATGCTAGGACTCCAAAGAACACTGGAAAATCATATTGACTGAGTCAAATTGAAAACCATCTATATAAGCTCAAGTCTATTTGGATTCCCAGTTTGTGGGGCTCCTTCTTTTTAAAATGTCTATAGATGCTTTATTTAATAAACTAAACATTTTATTTGATACAACCCCTCCTTAACTAAGATATTACTTGTCTGATCTTTCACATCAGGTTGGTCTATCCTTATCACAGCCCACACCACGGGCAGGGTGGGGAACAGTACTTACCAAAAGGTGACCTTAACAGAGGATCAGTTAGATTTCAAGTCAATGAGCTCTGAGTCAAAGAGAAAGTATTTTCTTAAATAATCCCATTCCCATCATTTAAAAATCCAAGCCCACAGAATTATTTTTCATCAAGCTAGGTACCAATGAGTTTTCTTCTTTGCTGAGAGATATAATCCCAATTTGAAATGATTATCTCTTGATGACCAATTGATTTTTTGGGTTAAATTTAGATGGACTAAAAAATTATAGATGTGAGAATTGGGAGGGACTCCTGATGTCTTCTAGTCCTAGATTTTGCCTTTATAATTAAGAAAAAAGATTTCTTCATTCACAGAAAATCATGCTTATAATATCAGACATATCTATTCTAATGAAGTACATACATAATTCTTCTTGGTCCAGGAAACTTCAAGTAAACAAAAATGCAGTTTTGGGGGAAAAGCTACCAGTACTTGGTGAAGGGTATTTGCAATGGATTCAGCTTTGCATTTTGACATAAGAAGTGGTATAGTAGATAGAGTGTCAGACCTGGAGTCAGAAAGATGTGGGCTCAAATCCCACTTCTGTGAGTTACTAGCTGTATAACCATTGGTAAGTCACTTAATTTCTTTGAGCTTCATTTTTCTCATCTATAAAATACGAATATTATAATATTTAAAGTACCTCTTTTGCAGAGTTGCTTTAAAGCTCAAGATAATGTAAGCAAAGTTCTCTGCAAGTTTTAACATGTTATGGAGATGATATTATTACTTTAAGAAATTCTACAGAAGATGGTGATGTTATGAATGATCGTATACAAGATCCCTAAGCACTGAGATTTGACTAGACGGTAATAGATACACTTCCGTATGCTCCGATCAACCATCTAGCAGGATGTATTTACTAAATTATAATAGGATTTCCATCTGCATTGGTGGAGGGAGTCCACTTAACAGGAATCCCTGGTATTGACAAAACAAAGATTCTTTGCATATTTACGTATTTTAAATTATGTCAAATTACTTTATCTCATGCATAACAGAGGGGAGAACATACTATATTCATAACACATGTGTTCTATAATAGAGGGGAGAAATGCTGTACAGAATGTCTGCTTTTCATAATACATGTTTTCCTGGAAAGTGGTACTTAAATTGAAACATCTTTAAATGAATTAAGGTACTAACTATTTTAAAGAAACTAAAGTTAGTTATTTGATGATGCACATGTTTTACCTTCTCCCCTAATTTACTGGTGCATAAATTATATGATATACATTTAGGTCAATTTGAAATTTTCAGCATAAAAATTCAGATTTTAACCTCTATTCCTTATATAGACAGTAACCATCATGAAATAGGAAGAGCACTGTGGAGTTTGAAGTCAGACACTCTTGACTCAAATTGAAGATCTGTTACTTATGCATGACTCTGGGAAAGTCAAGCTCTGAGTCTCAGTTCTCCTATCTGTAAAATGATACAATTTCTAAGTTCCTAAACCCAGGTCCTCCAATCCAATGATGGTGCTACTATTAGTATTTGTAGGTGACAAGCAGCAGCGTTTTCCCCAGACTGTTAATGGAAATCATGCCAGTATTAGTTCTTGCCTCCCCAGGGCTATTTACATTATTAGAACATGAACAGTGATATTCATGAAAGACTGGGTGAAGAAATGGTTATAGTTCCTGAGGACTATAGCAGAAAGACTCAGTTACTAACAAAGTTATCCATGTATGAGTCAATTCCAGTTTGGGTGATGTCTTTTTATTAATCATAAAATATGAAAGTATACAGAATTTCTTACTGATTCCTTGAGAAAGACAGGACCTTAGAGATCCTTTAGCTCAACTTTCTCATTTTGCTAATGAGGAAGTTGAAGCCCAGAGAAGAGAAATTGCTTCCTTAGGATCATAGAGATTGTTTGTGGCAGAGCCAACACTTGGACCTAGGTGTTGAGACACCTGGACTAGTATTTTCCATATAGTGGTTAGAATACTGGACTTCAAATTAGGAAGACCTGAAATCAAATCCTCTCTCAGACATTTATTAGCCATACCACCCTGAGTAAGTCTTTTGCCTTCTCAGCCTTGGTTTCTTACCTATAAAGCAGAGATAATAGCACCTACCTCACAGGGTTATTATGAGGATCAAATGATGTAATACAAGTAGAATCATTTGCAAACATCAAAGTGCCATAGAAAAGCTAGCTATTGTTATTGTTTATTCTTTATTATTATTTAAAATATGCTGCCTTGGTTTTATATGTTTGGATTATCTGTGTATTCTTAAAGTGGAAAAGATCTGTTTCATTCATTTGAGTTGATGTAGATATGGATTGTGAGGTGTGGAAAGGTGTGGAGCAATGGGCAACATGTTGATTGCTATCTTTAAATCAAAATATTTCAAATCGTGAATTCTGGAGAAGAAGCCTCTGCTAAAGATCTACACTAATGGATCTTTGTAGCACAGAGGCGGCTCAGGGTTATCAAAGGCTCTATACCTGCCAACCACAACTCTGGCAAGATCCTATTGAGTATAAAAGCTTTCATTAATGATCTATCAATGACCTGTGTGTGTCTGTCATCTGAGGATAATGCAGAGGGTCTTATAGATAGAGGGATGGCAACTAGGAAATGACATTTCTTTGACTTTGTTAAATCATATTTTATGGCATGGAAGGGCTGAAACCTTCATTAGTGGAGGAGTAGTCCATATGGAAGAAATCAGAGGTTTTTGAAATACAGAAGTAGGAATAAAGTAAACACTGACATGCTGTGTTGTTAATGTATTGTTAATGCAATGAGAAGATCATTCCCATCCATTAATAGACCCATGAGTCACATGAATCTGAGTCACATGAGTTTGAGCCACATGAAGCCTGTGCTGGGAGGAACTTGCTGAATGGGTGGAGCTTGGAGGGGTGGAGCAGAATGTTGGAGTGAGTTAGAGCTGGGAGAGAGATGGTGGGAGCTGGCAGCTTGGAGAGAGAAAGAGCAGGCAGCAGTGGCTAGCATGAGTGAGAAGGGAGTGATTTTTGCTTAAGAAAGTCTGCCTGCGGGAAGGCCTGATGGAGGGAAGGCTTGGGGATGGCAGTGCTCCCTGCATTGATAATGTGTACAGATTTCTTTCTTGCTATGTTAGAGTTAGCTTTCTGGTATTGGAATAAATGTTTTGGTTTTGTCTTCCATGAAGAGAGTCTGTTATATTTATTTTTTATTTTAATTAGATTTATTATTTTTAGTTTACAGCACTCAGTTCCACAAGTTTTTGAGTTCCAAATTTTCTTCCCCTCCTTCCCATCCTCCCTCCCCCCAAGATAGTATGGAATCCAATATATGTTCTACATATACCTTCGCATTAAACTTATTTACATAATAGTCAAGTTGCAAAGAAGAATTGTGACCAATGGAATGAATCATGAGAAAGAAGAAACAAAACCAAAAAAAAAGAGAAAAAAGAAAAAGAGAGAGAGAGAACAAACAGTTTGCCTCAATCTACATTCAGAGAGTCCGTTATATTTTACAATTCAGAACTATGTCAGCATATTCATAACAGCTGCTGCTGTGGGTATAGCACTGGTACCATACATGCTCACCAAATCTCTTCCCACTAGACCTAGAGTGGGGGGAGGAAGGATATATCACCCTTTAAAACTTAGGGAAAAAATATATATATACACATATGTGTGTGTGTGTGTGTGTATTCCAAATGCATACATATGCATGCAATAAGAGACTATTTGACCACTTATTGACTAGTTAAATTAATAATCTCAACAAGTAATGTAAACTAAAAACATAAATATCAATCATCAAGCACTTATCAAGCACCTACAATGTACCAGGCACTATACTAGGTCCCAGAGATGCAAAGACAAAACATAAAATAGCCCTGTTCCTCATGTGGCTTATGGTCTCCAAATATGATTTTTTAAGATTAATTTTTATGGATGTCTTTTTTTGTACAATACCATCCTTTTCCTTAGTATCACTTTTCCCCTCCCAGAAAGCCATCCCATGTGACAATTAATATTTTCAAAGACAATAAAAAGGAAAAATTGGCTTACCTAGTCAGTCCATCAAAGAAGTCTAATAATATGTGCAACGTCCCATACTTGTGGACCTCCTACTTCTACAAAGGGATGGGTGGTGATATCTTCTCATATCTCTTCCTTCAGGGCATGATCTTTATAATTCTGAAACATTGACTTTTGATCGTTTTCAAAGTTGTTCTATTTAGATTGTTGTAGTCATACATATATTGTTTTCTTAGCTCTGCTTGCCTCATGTAGATCTTTCCATGTTACTCCATTTTCATCATGTTCATCTTTTCTTAAAGCACAGTAATATTCCAAAATATTCATATGCTACAATTTATTTAACTATTCCCCAATCATTGGGCACCTACTTTGTTTCTAATTCTTTGCTATCACAAAAATTGCTGCTATAGGTATTTTAGTGTAAATGGGGCCTTCATATCAATAGACTTCTTGGGGTAAAATCCTGGTAAGGGAATCACTGGAATGAATGGTATGGGAATTTTAGTCTCTTTATTCACATAATTCAAATTGCTTTCCAAAGTGGTTGTACTGATCCACAGTTCCAACAACAATGTAGGAGCCACAACCCCTCTGAAATCAGCTAGTCCCATCTTTTGTCATTTTTGCCAATTTTCAAGATGTGAGATGAAACCTCAGAATTGGATTGATGTTCATTTATCTTATTATCAGTGATTTGTAGCATGCTTTCATATGATTGCCAATACTTTGCAGTTTTCCTTTGAAGAACTGTTTGTTCATATCATCTGATCATTTATTTATGGGGGAATAGACTTTTGGCCACAACACATACAAACACACAATATAGATATAAAAATATATACTCGTATCTACTTACGCAGATAAACATGTAGATATGTTTTTATGTTTTTTTTCTCTGTATATGTACATGTTTGTGTGTGTGACCAAAAGTCATCCCCCAATAGATAAGTGACCAAATGATTTGAATAACAGTTCTCAAGGGAAGAATTCTAAACTATTAACCATATAAAAGAATGCTTCAATTTGTTAATAATAAAAGAAATACAAGAGGTTGCTCTATCTGTTGATTTTTTATGTATCCTGGGTATCAAACCCTTAATAGAGAAATTTTATACAAATTAAAAAAATTTTTTTACTGCTCAACCACTTCCTTTGTTGTACTAGGTACATTAATTTTGTTTGTGCAGCTTTTCCACTTCACATAATCAAAGTTATCTATTTTATCTTCTGTAATTGCCTCTATTCCTTCTTTGATTAATAGTTTTCTTTTTTTCTAATTTTTTATAGAATGATCTTTAATATTAAAGTTGTGTATCCCTTTGAAATTTATTGTGAAATATAATTTAAAGTGTTGGCATAAGTGTAATTTCTGGAAGACTTCTTTTCAGTTTTCCCAGTAGTTTTTATCAAATAGAGAGTTTTTCCTAAGTAGCTTGTTTTATTGTTTATCAAACACTGGATTATTGAGGTCCATTATTTCTGATTCTCTCTTTTTTAGCCTGTTCCACTAATCTCTGTCTCTATTTTTAAACCAATATCATAGTTTTTAAAAAATAATTTACTATTTATTGTTAGCATATTTTTTCTTTTTAAATTTTGACTTCCAAGTTCTTTCCCTTTCTCCCACACCCACTGAGAAGGCAAGCTATATTATATCAATTATACATGTGAAATCATGCAAAACATTCCGCATTAGCCATATTAAGAAAACTCCAAAAATAAAGTGAGAAAATTATACTTCAATTTTCACTCAGAATTCATCATTTCTCTTTCTGGAGGTGAATGGCATTTTTCATCGAGTCCTTTGGAATTGTCTTGGATCCTTGTATTGAGCAGAGTAGCAAGTCTTTCACAGTTGTTCATCATTACAGCATTGCTATTATTGTGTGTGCAATCATCTCCTAGTTCTTATCACTTCATTTTGCAACAGTTCATATAGGTCTTGTCATGTTTTTCTGAAACCACCAGCCTTGTTATTTCTTACAGCACAATAGTATTCCATTACAGTCATATGCCACAACTTGTTTAGTTATTTCCCAATTTCCAATTCTTTGCCACCACTAAAAGAGCTGCTATAAATATTTTTCTACATATGGGTCATTTTCCTTTTCCTTTGATCTCTTTGGGATATAGACCTAGTAGAGGTATTACTGGGTCAAAGATTATGCACAGTTTTATAGATCTTTGGGCATAGTTCCAAATTGTTCTCCAGAATGGTTGGACCAGTTCAGTCATTACTCCACCAGCAGTTACCCTCATCTCCTCCAGCATTTTTCATTTCTGATAGGTGTGAAGTGCTACCTCAGAGTTGTTTTAATTTGCCTTTCTCTAATAATAGTGATTTAGAGCATTTCTTCTTATGACTATAGATAGCTTTGATTTCTTCTGAAATCTAACTACTTATTTCCTTTGATCATATATCAATTGGCAAATGGTTCTTATTTTTACAAATTTGACTCAGTTCTATATTCAGTATGTATTTGAGAAATGAGAACTTTATGAGAAAAACTTGCTGTAAAATTTTTGATATTATTTCATTGCCTATGTTATCTTTTAGCATAATGCAGTTTCCTGGATTATCTTTTAATTAGGTCTATTTTTGCTTCTGCTTTGTCTGAGACGATGATTGTTACTCCTGTCTTTTTTGCTTCAGCTGAAGAATCTTAGATTCTGCTCCAGCCTTTTATTTTAACTCTGTGTGTCTTTCTGTTTCAAGTATGTCTCTTGTAAACAAAATGTTGGATTCTGGGTTCTAATATATTCTGCTGCCTGCTTCCATTTTATGGGTGAGTTCATCCCATTCACATTCACAGTAATGATTACTAACTATATTTCTTCCTATCCCATTTTCTTCTTCTTCTTCTTCTTCTTCTTCTTCTTCTTCTTCTTCTTCTTCTTCTTCTTCTTCTTCTCCTCCTCCTCCTCCTCCTCCTGCTCCTCCTCCTCCTCCTCCTGCTCCTCCTCCTCCTCCTCCTCTCTTCCTTTCCCTCTCTCCCTCCCTCGCTCCTTCCCCCCTCTCATTACCCTGTTTCTCCTCAAAAGTCTATTTTGCTTCTAACTACTGATTCCCTTGACCTGACCTCCTTTATCAGCCCCTCCCCCTTTTCTGTTATTCCCTTCCCTTCCTGTTTCCCTATTGGGTAAGTCACATTTCTATACACAACTGAATGTGTTCATATATTTTCTTTTTTGAACTAACTACAGTGAGAGTGAGGTTCCATATTGCCCACCAACCATATTCCCATATTCCTGGGAAGAGGATCTCTTTAAGGAGGCAATCAGTGGATTCTTTCAATTTCTATTTTACCCTCTGGATCTAAGATATCAAGGCAATTTTCCCTGATCATTTCTTAAAATATTATGTCTCAGCTCTTTTTTGATCATGGCTCTCAGACAGTTCAAAAATTTCTAAATTATCTCTCCTCAATTTATTTTCTAGGTCAGTTGTTTTTCCAATGAGATATTTCACATTTTCTTCTATTTTTCATTTTTTGACTTGTTTTATTTTTTCCTGATGCCTCATGGAGGCATTAGATTTTGCTTGCCCAATTCTAATTTTTAAGGAATTCTTTTCTTCAGTGAATTTTTGTGCCTCTTTTACTATTAGTCCAATATTGTTTTTTAAGGTGTTATTTTCTTTAATATTTTTATGCCAATTTTACTAAGCTATTAATTCTTTTTAAAAATAATTTTCTTGCATCACTTTCATTAATTTTCTCAATTTTCCCTCTGCCATTCATCTCTTTCTTTAACTGTTCCAGGAATTCTTGTTGGGTTTGGGTCCAAGTAGCATTTTTCTTTGAGGCTTTTTTTGGGCAGGGTGGGGGTGGGGCGGTGGGAATTAGCTGTTTTCATGTAGTTGTTTTCTTCTGAATTTGTATCTTGGTCTTCCTTGCCACTGTAGTAGCTTTTCATGGTCAAGTTCTTTTTGTTCTTGTTGTTTGCTCATTTTCCATCATTTATCTTGACTTTGAACTTTATGTTAAAGTTGGGCTATGCTCACCTGGGGGTGAGGATACACTGTCCCAAATTTCTGACTTTTTTTGGTGCTGCTGTTTAGAGCTAGTTCTGGGGGTTTGCAAGTTTTTAGTACTTCCAAGGTAGTGTGATCTTGGAAGAGGTATAGTCATTACTCTCCTGGTCTATGCCCTGGTCTTTACTCAGGAAAAGCCCCTGGTCTCCTGCAGCTGCAAGTGCTAGTGATAGTGCTCTCTTTGCCTTGGAGCTGTGACTAGGGCCCTTGCTCCCTTATGACCAACTATCAGCTCTCCTCTTTACCCTGTAACTGAAACCCAGAACTGCATATGGGCAATAGAGTGGCTGTCAGCACCAGCCAGCAAAAGATTCTTTATAATCTTTTTCTGACCAGTTTCTGACCCCATATGTTATGGTAATTAGGGTGGGATTTTTTTTTTTTTTTTTTTGCTGTTTTCTCTTTTGGAATGCTGAGGTAATCAAGTACCTTTGATGAGTTTTGCCTTTCAAATGTAATGGCAAGCCAAGTGGACTTTTTGTTGTCTCTGTTTTGGAGTGCTTCTCAGCACTGAGGAATCTTTGATTGAATCAGGAGTCTTCGATGACCTGCTTACATCAAGGGAAGACCTAGTTCACGTGGGTTTGAGTCGCATGGTTGTGATGCCCTTTGACTCTGTAGAATTATATATAAACTCAGAGGTTGGTGTTTTGCCTTTAGGGGCACACTCATTGGAAGAGTGTTGGTGATGAGACTCTGAGTAGCCATTAAGGAGCCCCTCTGGCTTTGAAAACCCACATGTTGGACAGACAGCTAGAAGCTTGTCTACTGGTTTGTGTTATTTCCTCTGTTTATATTTTCTGTTTGTATTTGCTCTGAAGTTCAGGGTGCTTTTCCCCCTGAATTAAGAGAATGATATATGTATGTTTAATTAAAGTGAGATTGTTAACCCCTTAAAGTTGCTTTCCTTAGAAAAGCAGATCAAAGAACCTGTGCTAGCAGTCCTCCTGTGTGCTGGTGTTATTGGCCTTGCACAACCACAGTAGCTGAAAGTAGAATCATTATTATATCTTATCATCTCTGGCCTGAGAGCTCCTGAGGCTGCTGTTGCAGCTGCTGTGGGTGTTGAATGTATGGGCTGCAGACATAGACTCCAGACATAGAAGTCATAGACTTCTCCGACTGACCTCTTAAGTTTCCTTAGACCAGAAAATATTTCACACTGACCTTTTATTGACTCTGCCCCTCCAAAATTTGATTTGATTCCCCTCCAAAAAGTGGTGTTTGGAAGGAAATGTTAGGAGAGTTCCACTGTCTGGCTGCCCTTAGTCTGCCATCTTAGCTCCCAATGTCATAGTGTTTTAGTAATTTTTGCTTTATAATGTAATTTGAGAAGTGCTATTCCTCCCTCATTCTTATCTTTTCATTATTTCCTTTGATAATCTATATGATTGTATCAATTTTTGTAAAAATATCTCTTTGAGAATTAGATTGGTATAGCATTAAAACTATAGATTAACTTTGGTTTATCATAACTTTCATTATATTGTTATAGCCCAGTCATGAGTATCAGATATTTCTCTATTTAAATTTTTCTTTAATTCCTTAAGGAGCACATTGTAATTGTAGCTTTACAAGTATTTTTTGTTCTTTGATAGATTAATTCTCACATATCCTATGCATTTTTTTTGTTTATTCAAAATGGTATTTCCCTTTCTATTGTTGTCTCTTGGATTTTATTATTATTATTATTATTATATAGGAAAACTATTGACTTTTGAGGGTTTATTTTATAGCCTGAAATCTTGCTAAAATCTCATTTAATATCTTCACTGATTCCATAGAATTTTCTCAGCAAATATATCTTTATGTTTGTAACATCTTTTGTTTTCTAGAACTCTATCAAATAATAGGGAGAAGGGATATTTTTGGTTTACTCCTATACTTATGGGGAAAGTTGCATATGATGCTTGCTTTTGATTTAGATAGATAATTTTTTATGATATTAAAAAAGGTCAGTCTCTGCCTGTACTTTGTAAGGGTTCTCTCCTTCCACCCCCGCAATAAATGAGTGTTGTACTCATCAAAGGCTTTTCTGTGTCTATTGAGGTAATCATGTGATTTTGGTTTTCAATATGATCAATTATGTTTGTTGTTTACCTAATGTTGAACCACCCTTTCATCCCTGGTATAACTTAAGTCTAACTCAATCATGATGAATGATTTCTTGGATGAATTACCGTAATTTGACAGGATTTAAAATTTTTTTGAATTATTTAAATTTTTGAATCAATTTTCATTAATTATATTTGTCTAGAGTTGTCCTGTGTTTTACTTTCCTCTGGCTTATATAACAGGACTATGTTTGTCTCATAAAAAAAATTTAACAAGTTTCTCAATTTTTGAGAACAATTAGTATAGTATTGATTATAATTGTTCTTTAAAAATTTGGTAGAATTCTCCTGTTAATCTAAAAGGACAAGATTTTTTCTTTGTAGTTCCTTTATAACTACTTCTATTTCTTTTCCTGAAACTGAATTATTTGAGATTTACATTTGGTTGTCTGTCATTTCATGTATTTTAAACTTTTATGGGTATTCCTCAATTTCTTTTATGTTATTGGTTTTGTTAGCATACAGCTATGTATAACAGTGTCTAATAAGTTTTTAGGTTTCTTCTGGTTTTGTTATGATTTCACCTTATTCATTTTTAATTTTGTTGATTTGATTTTTTGGCCTTCATTTTAATCAGATTGTCTGAAGGATGATCAATTTCATTAGTCTTTTCAAGGGGCTAGCTTTGAGTTTTACTTGCCATTTCTGTACTTTTTTGGGTTTCCAATTTATTTTTCCAACTTTCAGAATCTCTTCTTTTGTTCTTATTTTAGGTTTGTGTGTTGGCCTTCAAAGTTTTAAAATGCATATTCAGTTCATTAATATTCTCTTTTTTGTTTTCCTAATATGTGATTTTAGATATATGATTTTCCCCCTAAAGATTATTTCAGCTACATAACAGAAATTTTGGCATGTTGTTTCAGCATGATTTTTTTTTCATATAATTTATTTTATTGTTTTTACGATTTGTTCTTTGACCTACTCATTGCTTAAGTTTTCATTTATACATCTCCATTTGTGTTAATGTCTTTTGTTTATGCTCTCTGAACTGATGACTGTTTTTACTGTGTTATAGATTATAAAGAATGTGTTCACGTCTTCTGACTTTTTACATTTCTTTGTAATAGCTCTTTGTCATAACACATGGTCAATTTTTGTAAAAGTTTCATGTGGAATAATAAAAAAAAGTTCCATGTAGGGCTGAGAAATAAATGTATTCTTTAAAGGTGCCATTTAGAAAATGCCATAAGTCTTTTAGCTCTAGTTTGTCCAGTAATTTGTTCAATTCCATGTTTTCAATTTTTATAAAATCTTTTTAATTGTTCAAATATAAGAGAGGTATGTTCAAATATGATTTTAATAAATTAATTATGTAATGTGAAAATCAGAGGGGAACCTTAGAGATGATCTAATTCACTTATAAATAAGCAAACTGAAACTTGCAGAAGGCAAGGGATCACCCAAGGTCTTTCAGCTATTTAAAAGTAGAACCAGGACTAGAATCCAGGTTTCTGAATTCCCAGGGAAATGCCTTTTTCTCCCTGGTACCATAAGCTAAATAGTGGAAACAGCATGACACAGTGGAATGATTGCTGTATTTGGAGCCGGGATGACCTGGATTCCTATCACACCTCTGAGAGCTATCACCTGTGTGAATATGGGTATATTTTTTCACTTCTGAGTCCCAGTTCCCTCATTTATAAAATGGAGATAATGATGCTTAGAATGCCAACCTCAGAGGGTTGTTGTGAAACTTAAATGAGGTAATGGGTGTAAAATGCTTTGCCAGTTTTAAAGAGCTGTATAAATTTAAATGATGTCATCTTGTAGTACCAAGTTTGAGCTTCTGTATACATACATCCATGTATCTATCTGCCAATATGCCATGTTGCCATAGTTAGAGCTTGAAAAGACCTCTGAGGTCTTTTTTATTGCTGCAAAACTTAGGCCCAGAGAGTTAAGTGACTTGAGCAAGGTCACATAGGTAGTAAGTGTTCAAGGCAAGATTTGAATCTAGGTCCTCCAACTTCAGTGCCTGTGCTCTTTGCACTGTATCATGATGAAATATATTTTTCTATAGATACATATAAACATATTTGTGTATAGTTCTGGATCCATGGTTTCATTGTAGGGAACTCTCAGTATGTAAACTCTTTCCACTGATGCATATCAGTGACTGTTTGTAACCTATAGTCTTATAGAGTTGCCTGGGCCACTGAGAGATGAAGGGATTGCTCATGGTTACATGACTAGAATGAGACAGAGGCCCAAAGGGCAGCCAGGTCTTTGTGATTGTGAACCAAGCACCATCTCTGGTACGCCAGGCTGCTCCCTCATTTGTAACAGAGTCATGAAGTTATTGAAGGAAATCAGTATGTTTGGGGCACTTCTGTACCTTTAGAAATTGACGTCATGAAGGGTATATATATATATATATATATATATATATATATATATATATATATATATATTGAAAGATTCTCTCTCTCCATCCATCTATCCACTCATCTATCTATCTATCTATCATCTATCTACTTATCTATCTTCAGAATCTTCCTAAGACAATTCAAATGGAAACAATGCATTTTCCTGGCAAGATAAGGTGCTGGAGAAAAGACTTCAATGAACTGATGCTGAGTAAAGTGAGAAGAACCAGCAGAACATTGTACATAGTAACAGCCACATTGAGCTATGACTAGCTTTCAAAGATTTGGCTCTTCTCAGCAATGCAAGGATCTAAGACAATTCCAAAAGACTCATGATAAAAATGCTGTCCACATCCAGAGAAAGTACTGTGGAGTCTGAATGTAGATCAAAGCATACTATTTGACCTCCTTCTTTCTTTTGTTGTTTTGTTTTATTTCTTCTTTCTTGTGGTTCCTCCCATTGGTTCTAATTCTTCCTTACATCATGACTAATGCAAAAATAGGTTTAATATGATTGTATATGTAGAGCCTATATCAGATTGCATGTTGTCTTGGGGAGGGGAGAGGGGAAGGAGGGCAAGAGAATTTCAAATGCAAAAGCCTATGGAAGTGAATGTTGAAAACCAAAAAAAAAGAATTAATAAAAAAAGAAAAAAAAGATAAGGTGCTGGACAGAGGTCCTTTCTTGAGCTGAGCTGCCAAGCCTTCAAACTCAACTGCAGAGAGTACAACTCTGATGGCCGGCCATGTTGTTCAAATGCCAAAAGTACATTGGCCTAAAAGACTATTTTACGGAGAACTCACATAAGACAAATACTCACATAGAGATCAGAAGAAGTGATACAAGGACATTCTCAAGGTCTCTCTGAAGAATTTGGAAGCATTTATGAGATATAGGAGACAGTGGCACAGGATCATCCAGCATGGCATTTCTGCATCGAAGAAGGCACTGTACTCTATGAGCAAAGCAGAACTGTGGTAGTTCAAAAGAAACAGGAGATGTACACATTTAGAGACATCCCCACTCTAAATGTTTACATGGACCTGTAGGAGAGGTCCAAGCTTGTAATTGTCTGATCAGCCACATTTGGACACTCTGTAACTTGATCCCAACATAGTGATGTCATTTTGGTCCTCTTCAAAAATGAAGGACAACGGGGGCGGAGCCAAGATGGCGGCTGGTAAGCACGGACTAGAGTGAGCTCCATACCCGAGTCCCTCCAAAAACCTATAAAAATGGCTCTGAACCAATTCTAGAACGGCAGAACCCACAGAACAGCAGAGGGAAGCAGGGCTCCAGCCCAGGATAGCCCGGATGGTCTCTGGGTGAGGTCTATTCCACACGGAGCTGGGAGCTGGGAACGGAGTGGAGCAGAGCCCAGCCTGAGCGGCGTGGACGATCCAGACCGGAAGCCGGGCGGAGGGGGCCCTAGCGCTCTGAATATGTGAGCTGCGGCAGTTGCCAGACCCCTCGACCCACAAACACCAAAGACTGCGGAGAAGGTTAGTGGGAAAAGCTGCGGGAGTGGAAGGAGTTCGCGGTTCGGCCTCCAGCCCCGGGGGCAGCGGCAGCGGAGGTGGGGCAGCTACAGCTGTTGTTACTTCTGGCTCCAGGCCCACCTGGTGGGAGGAATTAAGTGGTGGATCAGAGCAGGAGTGCAACAGCCTGCTGAAGATCTAAGCCCAGCCTGGACTGGGGGTCCTTGGGGAAGGAGGAGTGCGGCTCTGACAGAGCTGGCACCTCCCCCCCAAACGTAGAACATAGAACTCGTTAGTCTACAAGCAGTCATACCCCACTGAAAAACTCAAGGGTCAAGTCAGTTGGTTGGGAATATGGCCAGGCAGCGAAAACGCGCCCAGATTCAGTCTCAGACTTTGGATTCTTTCTTTGGTGACAAAGAAGACCAAAACATACAGCCTAAAGAAGACAACAAAGTCATAGAGCCTACAACAAAAGCCTCCAAGAAAAACAGGAACTGGCCCCAGGCCATAGAAGAACTCAAAAAGGATTTGGAAAAGCAAGTTAGAGAAGTAGAGGAAAAATTGGGAAGAGAAATAAGAAGGATGCGAGAAAACCATGAAAAACAAGTCAATGACTTGCTAAAGGAGACCCAAAAAAATACTGAAAAATACACTGAAGAAAACAACACCTTAAAAAATAGACTAACTCAAATGACAAAAGAGCTCCAAAAAGCCAATGAGGAGAAGAATGCCTTGAAAGGCAGAATTAGCCAAATGGAAAAGGAGGTCCAAAAGACCACTGAAGAAAATACTACTTTAAAAATTAGATTGGAGCAAGTGGAAGCTAGTGACTTTATGAGAAATCAGGATATTATAAAACAAAACCAGAGGAATGAAAAAATGGAAGACAATGTGAAATATCTCCTTGGAAAAACCACTGACCTGGAAAATAGATCCAGGAGAGATAATTTAAAAATTATTGGACTACCTGAAAGCCATGATCAAAAAAAGAGCCTAGATACCATCTTTCAGGACATTATCAAGGAGAACTGCCCTAATATTCTAGAGTCACAGGGCAAAATAGAAATTGAAAGAATCCATCGATCGCCTCCTCAAATAGATCCCAAAAAGAAATCTCCTAGGAATATTGTTGCCAAATTCCAGAGCTCCCAGATCAAGGAGAAAATACTGCAAGCAGCCAGAAAGAAACAATTTGAGTATTGTGGAAACCCAATCAGAATAACCCAAGACCTGGCAGCTTCTACATTAAGAGATCGAAGGGCTTGGAATGCGATATTCCGGAGGTCAATGGAGCTAGGATTAAAACCTAGAATCACCTACCCAGCAAAACTGAGTATCATGTTCCAAGGCAAAATATGGAGTTTCAATAAAATAGAGGACTTTCAAGCTTTCTCAGTGAAAAGACCAGAACTGAATAGAAAATTTGACTTTCAAACACAAGAATCAAGAGAAGCATGAAAAGGTAATCAAGAAACGGAAATTGCAAGGGACTTACTAAAGTTGAACTGTTTTGTTTACATTCCTACATGGAAAGATGATGAGTATGATTCATGAGACCTCAGTATTAGGGTAGTTGAAGGGAATATGAATATATATATATATGTATATATATATATATGTTTATGTATATATATAAGTGAATTTGTATGTATGTATGTATCTATGTGTATATGTATGTGTATGTATGTGTATATATATATGTGTTTATGTATATATATATATGTAAAAGAGAGAGAGCAGACACAGGGTGAGTTGAGGATGAAGGGAAGATAGCTAAAAGAAATAAAATGAAATTAAGGGATGAGAGAGTAACATACTGAGAGAGGGAGATAGGGAGAGATAGAATGGGGTGGATTATCTCACATAAAGGTGGCAAGAGGAAGCAGTTCTATAGGAGGAGGGGAGAGGGCAGGTGAGGGGGGAATGAGTGAACCTTGCTCTCATCAGATTTGGCCTGAGGGGGAATACCATACATACTCAGTTGGGTATCTTACCCCACAGGAAAGAAGAGGGAGGGAGATAAAAAAAATAAAATAAAAGGCGGGGGGGGGGGGATGATGGAGTGGAGGGCAGATGGGGGTGGAGGTAATCAAAACAAACACTTTGGAAAGGGGACAGGGTCAAGGGAGAAAATTCAATAAAGCGGGATGGGTTGGGAAGGAGCAAAATGTAGTTAGCCTTTCACAACATGAGTATTGTGGAAGGGTTATACATAATAATACATGTGTGGCCTAGGTTGAATTGCTCAACTTCTTAGGGAGGGTGGGTGGGAAGGGAAGAGGGAAGGGAATTTGGAACTCAAAGTTTTAAAATCAGATGTTCAAAAACAAAAAAAGTTTTTGTATGCAACTAAAAAATAAGATACACAGGCAATGGGGCGTAGAAATTTATCTTGCCCTACAAGAAAGGAAGGGAAAAGGGGATGAGAGGGGAGGGCGGTGATAGAGGGGAGGGCTGACTGGGGAACAGGGCAACCAGAATATAAGCCATCTTGGAGTGGGGGGGAGGGTAGAAATGGGGAGAAAATTTGTAATTCAAACTGTTGTGAAAATCAATGCTGAAAACCAAATATGTTAAATAAATAAATTGCATTTAAAAAAAAAATGAAGGACAACAACCAGATTGGATAAAGGACCATCAGTTTTACTAGTCTTTTCAAAGAACCCAATTCTAGTTTTACCTACCATTTCTAGAGGTTTTTTTTGGAGGGGAGTGTAATTTCCTGTCATATCCTTTGATGTCATTTTCAGAATAAACCAAGATAGTAGTCTGGAAAGACCATGGATTTAACCTGATATAGTAACTTATTTTTTATTGTTCCTTCTGTGTCTACTTTGAGAAAAATGAGGTGGAGGGCAGTTTACCCTTCTTTCATGAATGGGCAAGAAGGCAACTGAGTCATGGTCCATGGATTAAAACCATTTATTTAACACTAATTGCAGAATTTACAGCATTCCCATTCAAAGGTAGGAATCGAAATGGAAGAATCCAGTGTAAGCAATGTTGCAGACAAAACGACAAGCAAGGTGACAGGAACTTGGGAAATCTGTAAGTATTTTAAAGGTTTCAACCCTCAGATTCTCCCAAAAGATCTAGAACTAGGCAAAGGTATTAAAGCGCCCCCAACATCTCTCTCCTCGTGATAATGCGTGTGTCATTGCCACTCTGACATTAGGGCAACTGCTGAGTGGGGATCTTTTTTGCCTACTCTATATAATACCTTTTAGCATGTTAGAAAGACATGAGATTTTTAATTGTGATGAGCTTTGGAACCATGGTACTGAGTGACCTGGAATCAAGGGTATAGGTAGAAATTTTAGTTTATTGCATTTTGTTTATCATTCTTTTTTTTTTTTTTAAAAGAGAAAATAGCAAACTTGCTAGAAAAAGTTTCAGCAAATGGGAAAGGGAAGCCATTTTGACGTTGGACATGAATGTTAAGTAATTTTTTCAGTCATCCTCTATTTGGGATTTTCTTGGAGGAGATAGTGGAGTGGTTTGCTATTTCCTTCCCCAGTCATTTTACAGATAAGGAACTGAGGCAAACAAGGGTTAAGTGACTTGCCCCAGAGTCACACAGGTAGTAGATGTCTGAGGCCAGATTGCGACTCAGGAAAATGAGTGTTCCTGACTCCAGGCCCAGCACTCTATCCACTGTACCACATAGCTGCCTCTATTGGACATAAAAGGATATGGCAAAAGCTTTCAGAAAAATAGCTTCTTTCCCATGAGCCCTTTGGTGATAAAAAATGTTATGATGGTATGGGATTTTGATGGAGAGTCAGTGTGGATAGGGGTCTGGTTCTATATAACTCTGTATATTTTGGGGACCAAAATGAGAACATGACTGGTAGGTGGGGTTTATGTTTCTGTGGGTTTCTACTCAAAGGAAGGGTGGTTTTCTGAAAAAGAGTGGTAGGAGTTACATCTCTGGAGACACTCAACCCTAAACTTGATAAAGGTTCTTAAGACATGTGGTAGAGGATGATTGCAAACAATCTTCCATTTACCTGTGGCTTTGTTGTTTTCTTTGCTATTGGGAAGAAAAACAAAATGCAATAAACCAAAATATGTGTTGTATGTGTATATATATATATATATATATATATATATATATATATATACATACACATACATATATTTGTATGTGTGTGTGTGTGTATATATATATATGTATATCTTAAAGCAGAATTGTGGAAAACTCTTTCCTCTCCCTTTCTTTGCCTCTGCTCCTTTCTACATTCTAATTACCACCAAGCAGCCAATAGACTGAAAGACATAAGGAAGTTATGTAGATCTTCCCAAAGAGTTCATGAATTTAAAAATGTTTTGCCTGGCCAAAAAAAGAGCATCTAAGAATATAACCTACAGGGAAGAAGCCTCAGATGATATAGTTTCTTGTATTCCTCTCCTACCCAGAAATGTTTCTGAGTCTGAGAATAGAGTTAGTTGAAGGTAGGGACCCTGAAGATTTATTTAAAACTTTACTGGTTGGATAATTTTTCTGTAACAGCCCATCAACCCATGAAAGAATCACCAGTACTATATCGATAAATCCTTATTTATCAGGAGAAAAAGTTGGGACAGGATTTTAGGGATGGCCTGTGATTTTTTTTTTTGTCAAACAAAATAGTTGGATATTGTCAGTATCTAAATACCTGGGCTTACTAAGGTACCACGTAACCTGATATTTGTGGAAGAAAAACTGAATGGTTCTTAACTGTGGTCAGAAATAAGATTCAGTAATTAGACACTTAATTTCAAAAGGAAAAAACTAACAAACACCAAGACATAAACAATACTGAGTTGTTTGTTATCCTTTCACTATGAACCTTGTTTCAGGAGTTTCAATTGTGAAGTTACCTTCTAATTTCTCTTGTGACCATTATTGCCATCTCAGTATCAATGACATTCCCCAAACTTTGCTAGCCTGGGATGGGTCAGTGGAATTTACTGTGACATTTTAGGAAAGCTGAAATTCTACTAAAGTCTTGCCTTAAGGAATGGGTCAGCTGGTGGTATGATCACCAAAGCAATGACAAGGCTTTTCAAATTCATCTTTTCACCCAGGGTAGGTGAAAAACAAAAATAACAGTACTTAAACTTCAGAAATAAGCAAAGAGTAAGTTTTCAATGGTTTGGACACATTCCAGAAGAGATTTTAAAAAAATAATGAAAATAAATGGATTAGACATGCCAGTGGCCAAAAATTCCTTCTCAAAGACCAATCAGTCTAAATTTCTATCTGAAGAATCCCACGAACTGATAGAAAACCCAGACTCTAGAACCCAAAGGAATACCTATTTTGCCTCTTCTTGTGTTTTGCATGGGAAAAAAGCACTTTTGAGCCCAGGAAAATTAAATGTTGAGGCTATATGTGCTTTGTTACTTTGATGAGTACATCCCAGGTCTTTATACCTAGGGTAGCACCAAAAGAAAGGTCAGCAGTGTAGGCATGTGATTCTCCCATCAAGGGAAAAACCACAAGATATAGAAGGCCAGTGTGTTTCCCCATTCCCCTCTTGTCTCCTTCAGTCCAGAAAGATGGGGTTGTCTAAATCCCCCTTCCTCCATGTCCCCCCACTCCTGCAGCATATCAAGAAATCCCAAACCAATCCTTTCTGTTCTCCAAATAGTATTTTGCTTTTTTTCCCCTTAAGTTATAATAAGATTACATGGAGGAAACTACCAGGATGCTTGAGAGTTGGGAGGAGATTGTGGCTTTGTCTGTACTCTAGCTTGTTGATGGTAGGAATACTACTCTTCCCCTAAAGGAACCTGGACCTTCTGAAGCATATAATCATATTAGAGGTGAGGAGAAAAGATACTCAGTCTTTTAGAAAAAAAGTTTCCAGTAAAGACAACTTTCATATACCACTTTTTCCTCCCAGAATTATTTGATGAACTTGGTTGGTAGTATAACCCAAATAGGAGAATAGTGGAAACTGCAGTGGAACCCCTTAAGTGCTAGTGTCTTCCTTCTATTGATTACATTTATTATATATCTATATCATGATTATATATAAACAAGATGTATAAATACATATATATGTATATATTTGTGTATATATACATATGCACATATATATGTATATTTATGTGTATATGTATGTGTGTGTGTGTATATATATATATGTATATATGTATATATATATATGTTTGCATATAGCTGTTTGCATGTAGTTTCCCTCCATTGAAAATAATGTCCTTGAGATTAGGTACTGAATTTTGCCTTTCATTGTATCCCTAGTACTTAGCATAGTGCCAGGCATATTGTAGGTGCTTAATAAATGTTTGTTGACAGTTGTCTACCTGACTCAGATTGTGGTATGCCTGGAATTTCTTTTTCCTCCTTTGTGTTTCACTTTTCTTTGTTTCACTGTTTCACTTTTAGTTTAAATTCGTGGAGTTTTTTGGGTATTGTAAGCCAAATGGCTTCAGAGGATGTATTTAGTTAAGAGTACCCACCCAGTGAAGAGGCTATAAAAGAATGTTCCAGATCTCCTTTCAAGATTACTCCACATGGAGGTTCCATTCCTTGGGCTGGAGCTATGAAAGCTTCTTCCAGCCTAAGGCCTTTTGTTTCCCCAGCAAAAGTCAAGTTTTCCCCATCGTCTTCTTGACATGGCCCAGCCAATAGTGGGGGCAGAGGCTCTGAACAAATCCAAACCAACCTGGGGGTCTTGTGTCTTCAAGGAAAAGGACTTCTACTGGCACAATGTGTTGAGTAAAAACCCTTTAATAATAAAATAACATTCATGATGTAGCTACTTTAATTGTCTGGAAAACTTAGCTTACACTCGATTCAACATATCACTTTCCACAAAGTTTAAAAAAAAGGACATAAAATGGCATAACAAAATAAACCTCAAATTTCATAAGACAATTCTTCTTGGCAAAGCTTGGCTAGCGGGCTCTTGTGTGGCCTGTGCTAAACAGGGCCAGGTACGCTCATTGTCTCATATACCCTTTGGTTTTCTTTGGATTGAAAATGCTTTTGAACTCTGTAGATACTACATCTGTTTCAGTTGGAACAGTTTGTGGATCTGTGAGCGTGAGGAAAACTTTGCTGAAACAAATATTGATTTGGCTTATTGCGGAAGAACATATAAAGCTTTCTGGAAGATTAACACTATTACAATCATTAACTGTCTTACAAAAACCTATTTAGAATTTTTGTATCCATTACCATCTTTGGCAGATAAATAAGGGAAAAAATAAACAGACTATATTACAAAGCTTTCATTATCACAATCTACTTTATAAGGCCAAATAAAAATATGTGTCTTTGCACTAACGAAAACACATTTCCAATATATTCTCAATTGCTAGACAATATAGACACTCTACTGGGGGGTGACCTTGAATGTCTTGCATAGCAGACTGCCCCTTGACACCACTGGATTGGAAGCTGTACTCTCCTATGCACCAGGAAGTATGTTGAATTGTTGACTAACCTTCAGATTGAGCATGGTTGGTTCTGGAAGTTGATGTGAAACTTGCACATGGGTCTTGAAGCCCAGATATTAAAAAAGGAAGAAATCTGCCAATTCTGATGCAGCAACATCAACAACACCAAAAGGAATTTTTAAGATTTGGATGCCTCAGAGAATCAGGGAGTGTGGGTCATGATAGTTGTCTTGAACTTGGTTCAATGCAGACCTAATGCAGACCTCCTTTGAAATAGGATGGCAAAGGAATGGGAAAAGGAAGCTAGAGTCTACACTACCTCAATTAAGAGGTAGGTCAACCCAGGTGAGGCATGTCAGAATCTAGGGAGAACTGAAATTCAGTTGCATAGGAAGGCTTATAGGAGTGTGGTATAGCCATATTCTTTGGACTTTATCACTAGGATTGTGTGCAGGGCTGTCAGGCATGATAGGCAGCAAAGTTAATCCTGGATCCATGTGTACTCATGCTGAAAGCTGACCTGATCAGAAAAGACAAGAAGAAACCAAGCACATATATGTCAACTTGGTCATTCTCAGCAAAAATGACAGAAAGAATTGTAATTGGGGCAAACATTTGGATAAATTGAAATCTCCTTATTCAAGGAATGGTAGGTTTAGGGGTGCTGCCATGAAGCCAGAGCAACTCCTTTTAGTGTGGGGAACCTTGCCTGGTTTGCTCATTTTTTGATGCATGTTTTCAAACCACTCCCTGAATCAGCTGGTGCACATGGGTGACAAGGAGCACTATTTGGGTGATGCAAGTTGATTGACTCCAACTTTGAACAATGTTTTCCATTGTAAATTTTGGAGCCTGTTCAGTTGGTCTCCTTTTGAAATCCAAGCCTATAATAAAGGTATTTTAGAAGTGAGACATCTCCCAGCATAAACCAATATTACCACTGTCTGAGGCTGAACTGTGCACATTTTCACAGTTTAATGTATACACAACTGTTCCACAATTGCTAACAAATGACAGGCTCCCATGCATAAATAAAGTCCATTAAAACCAAAGGGAAAGGTCTAGTTGCAAATGAAGAATCCTGCTATTAAGAACCACAATGCATCACACTGCTAAATTTTTAGCCTCATGCATAAAATTATAGCACTGATTGGCAGTTGCTAATTTTAATACTACACTGTTAACACAGGACAACTAATTGTTCAGACCAAGTAGCACAAATGTAGAAAATAATTTGTTTTCAAGACAGCAAATGAACACAGATTGTTTCTTCAGCAAAATATGAAACTGTAAACTTTGGGCTCATTCTGCAACTTTCCCCAATCCAGAATAAATAAAATCCAAAGGGGGGGAGAAAGGATGTACATTTTTTAAGCGCACCTTTTTTGTCTATTACAAAAGCACAACCTAAAACATATAAAGCATTTTTCTTTTTTAAATCACAGTTACCAAAAGAAACAGTGAATAATTTATTACATATGCTATATAACATTACTCTAAACACTATTATCTATGAGGTATATCTGAGAAAATTCGGTAAGGAATTGTGCGGTCTGCATTGCCAACATGCCCAGGTTTATATTAAAGCTTTGGAACCATGAAGAACTAGAAAAGGGCAGAAGAACAAGGGGAGACAGGGGGAAGAAAGATAGATAAAGAACCTTTGGTATTATTACAAATCTTGTTCTTTGCAGGGTTGCAATACAAAGCACCACAGTACAATAAGTCCACCAGGTACAGTATGGAGGCCCAGTTGAAGCTGAGGTATTCACAGGAAGGATTAAAAAAAGCACAGAGAGGTCCAGACTGGCTAAATCGTTGCTTTGGTTCAAGCAAGGCACTCGTCCCGTGGTTATGTCACACTTTGCAAGTGAAGCATGAGACTGACAAGGAATTGCTGTGGAGGATTCTGACGATCAAGGATGTTTTCTGTGTTCAGGCTACCACCATTCTGAATGGATTCTCCCAGGTGACTGGTTGGGAGGAGGTTTGGGTGGGGGAAGGGGACCCACCTAATTCAGTAAATTAGGTCATTTCCATGCCTGGCTAGCCTCCTGTGGATTTTAGCTCCATGAGGAAAGGGGAAGAGAATCAAAGAATCTTTGCCATGTTCAAAAGGCCTTGCTGTCTGGTTCAGGATTGCCTAATTTAGGATAAGAGAGGTCCATCGTAGATGAAGAAGGGGAGGAAAATAAGTTGCAAGATTATCAGGACAGTGTCTAGGAGCAAAACAAAAGTGGATACATTGGACAAAATGGTGGCTTCTGCATAATATTGTGTTATTTGCTCTAATGACCTCTGCCAAATCTACTTCATGCCTGGGGCTGGGCGGTGGGGAGAGGTGGTGGTGAGATTGGTGAGCCATTGGGTCTTTCCTACCTTCTCTGACTAAATGTCCCATCTAAGAGCTCAAAGACTCCATATTATGTGAAAGTGCATCACACTATCACTCAGTATGTAGCCTTATAGACTACAACCATCTCTGAATGTGTCTAAAACCTATTTGGTTGAAAGCAATGAATGACTTCACTGGCTTACGCACAAGTCCACTTTGACGAATGGAGCTTAATAGCAATTTAATCATTTAATGGAGATGAAAAGAAACCAAAAAGAAGGCTAATTAATTTAACAAGTAAGAGAGAGGCAACAGTTAAGTAATCATTTCTTAAGTTGGCATACATACTATTCTGAAATTTTAACTCTTTATATACCTAGATCTTCTCTTAGCATATCCATGGATGTAAATCTATCTAACACCTGTGTGAGAAATATTAGATTAGGCCTAGTAATGAAATGCACTTAAAAATGTGTAAGAATGGAATTAATTTTTGTATAGAATCAATCAAGTTTATTTTATCTTGACTATCTGACAACAGTAAAAACTCATTAATGTGAAAAGGCCAAATATTACTCCTTGCCCTGCCCTTTTCCCTGTGGGGCTACAGATCATACTTAGGCAATACAAGGTGAAATGGAGATGTAGCAATTATCCAAGTAGTTTGACCAATGCAGGTAGCTTAATTAAGACCAAAGCCTGACTTTGTAGAAGTAGGAACATTATTGTCATGAAAAATCTTTTCTGGAGCATCTAATTATGCTTGTCAAACAGTATGGTGACTACCAGAATATGCTGACAATTCTTTTTTGCAGGGTGAACATGTTAAATAGGCAATACTAACCTATTCTCAGTGGTGAATGATTTTGGTAGCTATTGAGTCATCTTACTGTTGACTTATTCAGAAACTAGGGGTGAATATGAGAAGGGACTGGAGGAATGCAAAAGAATATGCTAAATCCTGCCATTAAACCATTTGTGACGCCATCACTTATCTCCTCTGGGCCTCATCAGAGGACACTACCTTTTCCCATTAAAATTGTGTGAAGTGAGTGGCCTAGATGTTCTCTCCCTTCCAGCTCTAACATTTTATGTTTTGATTTTCTGAGGGAATATATCTGTACCCATAAAATTATGAGGCAGCGATAGGGATGATGGAAGTGGAACTGATGTCCATTCCCAACCAGTCATCTCCTACCCCACCCCATTAATTTGGTTCCAAATTTATTCCAGAAACTCATTGGAATCCAATTGCAGTATCACTTGAAGTTATGCCTTGAACACTTGGACCACATTTCTTGATGGACAGCAAACAAATGAAAGAAACACAGAAAACATTCCTTCTTGAGTCAGCAGCCACCATTGCCTATGTATTTATTTCTTTGGGGTATCTGAGCTGTGGCTGTACACACCATATGTCAGAGAGAAGAGTTCAAACTATAAAAGAGCACAAGCAAAATGCAGACCGCACAGAGAAAGAAATCTTTGGTATCTTTGGTATCATCAACACGATTAAAATTACAAATGGAAAAAGTCAGTGAGGTAGCCTTCTTTGGTTCTCACTAGAAATAGAAAGTTTTTTCTCTTGTTTTCTCTTTTTTCCTCTTTTTTTGTTGTTTTTTTTTTTGTTTTGTTTTTTGGTTGTTGGTTTTACACACACACAGAGTTCATTCTTGGAAGCAGCTAGTGGAAGGGTTTCTCTCTTTTTGCTTGTCATGATTTTTTGGTTTGGATTCCCTCCCTCCCTCCCCCACCCCCATCCCTAGTTTATGTTGTAGAAGCCCCAAAGTCCAGGCCAGTGAAGTCAGGCCCTGGCTTTTGTTTCTGAATGCATGGGTTCAGGTTGAAGAGTCATTGCTTGTCCATGAAATTCACTCTGTTGTTCTGACAGCAAAGAAAATGTAGTGCTTTCTGTTGTCTTAAATAAAAAATATAAACTATACAAGTGCGCCTGCAGCAGGCGTGGAATAAGTTAAATAAATAAGTTACATTATGAAGGCTTCATGGGCCACAATAATTAAATGGTGAAGCTCACCAATGGACCAGGTGGGGTTGTGAGTCATGTTAAATAATTTAATAGTCAGTATTTAAACAATTGATAGAAAATTAATAAAAGGAAAAAACCCCTCAAATGTTTAAAATAAAAAAAGTGTAACCGGTATTTCTTTCCTGTCTGTAACAGAATTTGGCTGCTTTATAAAGCAAACTAACCTTCAGTGTTCTCATTTAAAATTCTGCATCTCTGATGCATTCGCTACCCTTCTAGATTTTGATAAATAAGTACAACATATAAAATCAAAGCTAATTAAGGATGAATTAAATAATTAAGAAAAAAGTTCTATACATTTTTTGGCCTAGAAACTAATTTAAATAAATTAATTACATTATTGGTAGTTAGCCTATGGGGTCATAGCCCAAGTATATCATGAAAATAAAAGAAAACTGAAGTTTTTTTTTCAGTTTCAATTTTTAAACAAAACTTTACAACACTTTCAGATCCCCTTAATTAATGTAAAGTCAGCAGTGTAACCTATAAATCTTTCTCACTTTCTTTAAAAATACTTAAGATATTGTGACAAGCAAGAAAAAAAAAATACCAGTTCCCTCCCTCCCTCCCTCTTCCCCATAGCTAGCACAACCTCCCCAGAGCTATGTCATTGCTGTCCTGACCCTCAGAAATGAGAGTCCTCTTTCTCTAGCTTGGTTTGAGCTTTGCTTTGCTGGTTTCATCCTTTCCTGGGTCTTTGGAATTAGCCTTAGTTAAGAAAGATCCAGAATAAAGCTATTCAACCGAAATAATCAAGCACATTCTTCATTCCTTCACAGATGATTAAACAATATTCAAGGTTTCTTGCAAGTTGAATTCATCTTAGATGTGCCCAAATGAAAGTATCTCCAAGGATACACACAAAAGATGCTGGGACTTAGTGTTTTGTTTTGTTTTGGTTTTTTTGCACTTTGGTTTTCAATGTTACAATAAAGAAATGAAACGATGCACATGGTAGATGTACCATAGATACATGAAATGCCATTTTGAGGGTCAACGTCACACAGTATATAGTGTGCATGTGAGTATACACCTAGACACATGCAGTGCTGATACTTTAATGTGACAATGTGTTGCTGCCATGAAGGTACATATTTGATAGACATATATGACAATATATTCCTACTATATGTTGTCTGTACACATTCAAGCATACATACTGTATATGTTTTAGAGAAGACTCATTTACCAAAATCAGTGCTGTGGAAAGAATCCTATTGTAAGAGATGATGGAACAGAAGATTTTTATGGAGTGAATGACCAAGGAAGCAAGAAGTCCAATCTTGCAGGGACATACAAGGATCATTTTTCCTTCACAGAAAGACACTAACTGGTTAGTTTCAATGGACTCAACTTGAAAAACTGGAAGGAAATCTTAGATTCTCGACTTAATCTGCTTCTGTTTGTCAAATATAGTAGTACTGGGGTTTGAGATGGGTGACTAGTTTCATGCCCCATGGAACTATGGCTCCCCTAAAGGATTCAGGTCATGTGAAGCAGCAACCTTTATGTAAGCCTTTTTTTTTTGTTCATGAACATGAGACTCAGCATGATTATACTGCTATTTCTGATTCAGCATAATTCTTTCCTAAGCATCCTGAATGAATGCCTGAGGGCTTCTTGGAAAAGAAAAAAAAGGTATTTTCCCTGGAGAGGAATAGAAATTGGTGGTGGCAATTCAGCATGATGAGAACATACATGCTTCTTCATCCAAGGTCCCAACTATACGGCATTTACTTGGCAATATGGGACAGTCCCTTCTTCATTTATTAAAGATTCCTGTGCCAGGGGAGAAAACTTCAAGCTTATGGTCAAAGCTGGACTTAGACTTCCTCCATGCTCTCATCCAACTCTGAGAAACAATTTCTTTAACTTAGGATTTTGTCTATATCCACAATTATCTGTTCTTATAGAGTATTCATCCTAGACTGAGAGCCTAGTGAAACACTTGTCTAGTTATCTATCATTGCAGATAAATGTCAAAATGCTATGGGCCTACCAGATTTCCCTCTTCTATCAAGGTGATGAAGCCTAGACCACACGGAATGTCAAAATAAATCTATTTTTTCCACTCCTAGCCTGCTTCAAACCTTGATGGTGATCTGCAAGGCTGTTGCATATATGGGCCACTTTTACTTTTCGAGGTGTCTTATTGCTCCTGGATATCATTAGGACTCATCTTTTTTATTTTTGTAATCTTTCTAGTGGCAGGTATATAAAAAACCTAAGGTTAGTACAATCTTCTGAAAATCAAAGCTGAATATAGGTATAAATTTTTATGCCTTTGGTGACATAAGTCAAATCAGGCCCCACTGTAATCCCACCAAAACTATCTGAAGTGGTGTATTGTTTCCAGGATTCTCATGATATTTTCAATATAGTCAATTTTCAGGTACCTGTACTGATTGGAGGGAGGGAAAATGGAGACTCTAAATGGTATTCAATTTGGCTCTGAAATCATTATTTGCTTTTAATGATAATAAAGAGACACACAGAAGATTTAGCTTCTTTCTTTTGTTTTCCTTTGTTTAAGTGGAAGATAGAGCGCATTTCCCCACCACATATTGGCAGCAAGATGAGGGGGTGGGAGTGGGGCAGAATGCCAAGAATGAACTAAATAATGAGGCACAGCCCCAAGAATCGTTAAATTAATAACACTTTGAGGAAAAAAGTCAAGGAAAACCCATGTAGACTAGGAGGAATTTTGAAAATATGAGCTCGAAGGATGCATTTCTAGGTTATAGATTCCATGCCACATCCAAGCCACTCAATTTCAAAGGCATATATAAAAAAATCAGAAGGACTACAGAATGGTTTCATCTGCATCCTTGCATTATGCTGCAATCAGCATATATTTAATGGTAACTACTGATACCTTCTATAATAGCAAAAACCAAATAACATCCCCCAAATTAGGGGAATATTTTCTTTGGGGTCATTTTTTATATTAGAGATATTTTTCATTGTTTATTGACTACTAAATTTCAAGATTTGTAGCTTCAGGGCATACTTATCCCTTCCACTTCACAGCTGATACACACTCCATGTAACAAATAGAGTATAAAATTTGCTGTAAAATCCCTACTTCATGCTATCCTTATGCTATTGTGTTGCATTGGTGATATTTCCATGATTAAATGGATGAGTATTAAACAGAAAAAAGTGCAATTAGGTTATTTTTTTCTTAGAAACCATCAGATCAGAAAATATAAGAAAATGAACTCAATTAGATCCCATCACCTTTCCAGATCATGAATGCTTGGTTTTTTTTTCAGGCTTTAAGACAATAGGCTATACTTTAGAGTTTAGCTGAGTGGTGGTCTGGTGTATGGAAAGAGAACTGTATTTGGAGGGGAATGTGCTGTGTGCCTATCCTGGATCTTTCATTTACTGCCTGTTTGACCATGGCCAAGTTAGTTAATCTGTCTGGGTTCTATGAAATGAAGGCATTGAACCAGATGACCTCTAAATCTAGAATCTTCTGATATAAAGAGGCTTGAAACTTTGAAAGTTATGTGTGTATGTTCTCTCTTAAGAGCAAAAATCTCAGATTGTGCAAGATTTTGTTAAAAAATTTGGAGGGACATTCTTGTCTTCTTTACAAAGTGCAACCTTCTCCCAAACACAAGAAAAATTGGAGGTACGTGTGACTGGTGCCCCAAAGTAAAGTTCTCTCTTTTGCTGACAAGTTTATCCAAAAAATAGTTTTCTTCAGGCTGGATGCCTTCTGAAGATAACAATCCCTCATGGAGTTCAGGTATCTGAACATTAAGACTTCTCAATTCCAAGAAGTGATGGTCCTTTAAATCACTCTCTGGGCAAAGGCTGACTACCTTGATTTGAGAAGGAATATGTCTAAGGGAGAATTTGCTTTTGTTATCCTACGTGTTGAATATTTTCTTGTCTGAAATACTTTCTTTTCTCAGTACCATGGAGGGTTGGGGAAGAAATGAAATGAGGTTAGCAAAATATCTTGCCCATAGCAGATATTTAATAAATGTTTGCTGACATTTTTAGACATGGCCAATATGGGATTTTTTTTGTTTGACTTTGCATATTTGTTATAAGGTTTTTGTTTTTCTTTTTCACTGAGGAGGGAAGATAAAGAATGTAGAGAAAACAAATGCTTGTTGATTGAAAGAATGAATTAAAATGTTTTTGAATAGGACAGAATTTTTTGGATTCAAGGGAAAAAAATAAAGGAATATCCACTTAGGCAATGAAGAATTTTGAAAGCTAGAAGACTGTCTTGCTAGGCCATGAATTCTACTCCACATATGAAGCCACTCAATTTGAAAGGAACCTCTATAGATGGAGAGTTGGGGGAGATACCTTGGGCAGACAGAACTCTCCAGGATATGGAAGTTCCAGACACACATGCCTCTTTAAACTTCAGTTTGTTTTTTCCTGTTGTGGAAAATATCATTTCCTTTTTCCTCATTCCTCCTAATTGACCATAGTTGTATCCAGGTTTTTGATATAGTTCTACAATCACCACCGAGGAACCTGATTTGCCTGTCAAAGCAAGGTTGGACCTTTCCCTACTAAAAGTCATTTCTGCATGTCTAAAAACTACGTATATTGGAGCAGGCTATAAGAACATGAGATTTCCTTGAGGAAAAACAATGATGGGGTATATTCTCATTTTGAGGGGACTCTCATCTTAGGTAACAGGATGGGGAAGCTATGTTGAATATTTTTTGGCATTACATAAGATGGGCTTTTTATTGTTGTTAGCTCAATCCTGAGCAGGACCTAGGATTTATAACAATAAGTGGGTTGGGGTGGAAGCTTAGAACATCTTATTCACTCCAACTGCAAATGGTGAGTTTGTTGCAGGATAAATTCTTATTTAGTGAATATAATTCCAGAATATGTGATCATAAGTTTAAATTTTGCCTGGACATTTCATCTCAGTCTAAATACCATACGTCTACAGTGGTTCTTTGCCTTTGGAATGGCATGGAAAATGACTACAATTCTGAAGTGTATACTTAACAAATCAAACATACAATAATAACAACATGTCACTTTTTGACAGCAATATTTTCTGGATCTCATGGATATCAAGTTAGTTTTGTATACATATATGTGTGTATGTATATATACAGGGTATCCCAAAAGTCTTCGTGCAGTATAAAGCTATTAAAGCTGAGAACTGTGCAAAGACTTTTGGGACATCCTGTATATATGTATATATGTGTTATGTAAATAACGCATATATAAAACATATATACTTTAATACATATATAGGAATATATATTTCCTCTTAGAAATGCAGCTTTATAGATGATTTTAAAAGCTAATAGAAAAGTAGAAATCACAATAATTTTTACATGTTTTCTGAAATGAGCCCTGTTCGGATGTAGCAACTACATGGAGACAAAGCTATCATGATGGCAAACTCTTTGGTATTGTGGAAGGGGAAAAGATTTGCCCAGCACAGTGTCCCCCTTCATTCCCCTGATGATAAGGCTCGGATACTAGGAACAAATTTTAGGTGGTCAGGCAAAGAACATTCAAGTGACAATCTCTTCTCCCACATTCCCTGGATGGAGAAGAGAGATTAGTTAAGTATCCCAACATCTTACACTTGGAGTCTGTGGTACCTTTGGAAAGATTCCATGCTGGGGTAGAGACTATAAAAGCAAAAAAAAAAAAAGAAATAAAATAAAATAAATGACCCTTTTCTTTTGTTGCTCAAAGAAACAGAATTGATTACCTTTACACAAATCAATGATGCTATTAGCATTTTAGCCGTGCAAGAAGAGATAATGAACTGAAACAAAAGGTGTGAGAAATCCTCATCTTTGGTATTGTAGCTGTTGAGGTTTCCGTTGCTCTGTTCCTTGTTCTTTTGAAAAACTGCATAGGCACAAATTAAAGACAATCTTCAACTTTAAGATTACCAAGTGAGTTGTCAAATGAAGCAGCAGCCAATGGAGGCTTTTCTTTGTTTCCATTCCTGTTTCAACCCTTTCTTTGAAATCTGCTTCCGAAAAATGTTCCAAGAGGTCTGTCCAGACACAATGTGTCACACAGCATTGTTTTCCCTTCTTCTTTGCTGTTTTTCATTTCTTATTCATTTTTACTTATTCATCTTTAATGGAACAGTTTTTGTTTGTTGCAGAAGTAGGTGCAGAAAAGTTTCTTTGGTTTCGATTAAGTAATACATAAAAAAGTCTCAAGTGTCTTTAAAGAATCATTGCAGTGTTTGGCTTGCTTTTGAACACTCCAATGGTGCTCTCCAGGGGCCATTCACTGGTAAATATGCACATTGTGACCATCACAATATCCAGGAGAAGGACTGTAGGCCTCATTTGGAAGCTGGTCACCACTAAGGACAGCCAGTGTGGTTAACCCTTCCCATGTGACTTGGCTAATGTTCTCAGCATTGCCATACTGCTCACCCAAAGGGCTAGCTAAATGCAACAGCTGAGTGCCATTTGGAGTTGCAGAGGCATTCTGATTTCTAAAAGTAATCACAGTATTTTTAGGCTAGAAAATGGCAAGTAAGAAATGTCTTTGGTTTGCAGGACTCTGCTTCTTTGGTGTGCTGTGTTTTCTCCAGATTTTATCAGTCGTTATACAGGGATGGCTTAACAATGAAAGAGGCTTGGGATTCAGATGAAAAGTTATGAACAATCATATTGAGATGACATGTTGGTTGGCTGTTGGAATCTCCCCCAAGGCCAGCAAACATTGAGGGACCCCACCAAAGGAACGTATGAAATAGCAACAAAATTTGAAATAGTAATAATGAGATGAATGTTGTGGTAACAATGCACAATAGGAGGGACTAGATGGCCAATAACCAAGGAGGATACACTAATGATCTAAAAAAATCTAGATCTTTTAATATGTTGCATTTGCTCCATGTACCATAGCAGTTAAATTGGCCTCCTGAGTGAGCGTCTGCATCATGTACAAACACAGAATTGGTGGCAAACTGCAAAATGTGCTTGAAGCCATCCTTGTTCCCTTGCTATCCGCTAATGACTTCAGAATCAATGTCTTGACAATACGGACGCAAAGAATCCAGAACCTTGCTTATTTCTATAGTTATCATCTTTGTGCTTGATACTTTGAGCTCAAGTGAATGGATTTTGTTTTAACCGATCCATAACCATATGAGACTTTCTGGAGGTAAGGGAAAGAAGACCATCAACTGGATCGACCTAAAAGCTCCTAAACCATTTGGTGAAAAGATGCCTGAGTTGGAAAAACAGGTTCTTGGATTTGATTTCCACATTTAAAGTTTGTGCTCAGTAATTATCATTTTTAGGTTTCACTAGTTATGGCTGTGAACTTTGGTATATTGTAGTGAGAGGCAGCTAAGCATTTGGAAAGCAAATGAGGTCATAAATATTCCTAGAATCTCCTCTTAACTGAAGCATCTGGGGATCCCAGACTTGGAATTCCTCACAGAGGCCAGATTCCCACTGCTATTCATGGGAACTCGGTCTGCAAGAGGCTAGTAAGACTGTGTTGGATTGTTTTCTTTTTAAGCAATCCTAAGTGTGGCTGAAACCACATTGGAATTGACTGGCTTTTAGGAGAGACCCATTTGGGTTTCTGGTATGCTTAGCATGCTTAGAGAATAGTATTTTTTTGTGGAAGAGACTAATTTTTAGCTTGCACTTAGACTCATAGCCATAAAAAAAGAACACATGTCCTATGATTACAGCTAGAATAGAAATTTCTTTTTTGAGAGAATTGTGCTTTCAAATCACCAGTGAAGGGCCCCAGCTAAGAATCCTGTGTATTTTTTCCTTTTTTGTTGTTGTTTTTTCCTTTTACAGTTGACTTGTGCCCAATTTAGATTCTTTCAGTCATGCTTTGGTACAAGTGCTGGAGGTTGATGAGGATCCTCCCGTACTTAAATCGTCCTGCCATTTCTCCAAGCTGCGACGTCGGGCATTCATGAAGAAGTTACTGACTGTGGTGAGTTCCAGCCCCAGCTGCTGAGAAATGGTGATCTGCATCTCTTTTGATGGGCGCTTGTTCTCCTTGAAGATGGCGAAGAGTGTTCGGCGTTGGAGGTCAGTGAAAACCAGGCGGGATTTCTTCTGGGAATTGTTCCTGTCTTTGTTTGGTTCTTGCTCTTTGCGTTTGCATGCTTGAAGGGAAAGAGAAGAAGAAGAATCAATGTATGCATAAGTACCCATAAACCAAGTAAGGGATCCATCGACAGCATCGATGAAGCCATACATAGGGATGTAAACTGTTAAACTTTATTGTGCAAACTGCCCACCTGTCAATAACTAGGCCTCCAACTTCATCACTTTGTGATGGAAGGTGCCTGCATGGTTGGGAGGAGGAAGGAGATGGAAAATTAGGGGAGATTAAAGAGTCTAAATTTGTGCAAATTATAACTCCCTCCCCCCAATCCACCATTTTTTTCCACTCTGGAAATAGGTGATAATGAAAGGAATAATTGTTGTTGTGTGGGTCCCTGCATCTCTCTGAGCCAGGGAAAGGATCACTGCTCAAAGTGACAACAACAGATATCTAAAGCCTTAATTTGTAAATTCATAATTGAATTATAACATTAAAGTGCAATGGGTTTTTTCATACTTTTCTAAGATCAACCCTTCAATGCCATTTGACTTTTTTTTTAAAGAAATGACATTAGAAATTAGTTCAAAAAGAGATGGCAGAAAGTTGCTATCCCAACCAAAATCCCCATCTTTTAAACTTAAAAAAATACCTAACAATAGCTGGATGTGAGTTTGAGGGAAAAAATCCTGAAAATGCAGTTCTGGTCAATTCTGTGGACAAATAGGGATTTGAACTGTTCATTATGGAGCAGGTGTGAATAGGAGTAGAAGTAAAAGGCATCATGAAATATCAACTAGAGTCTGAGATTTGGAGTCAGGAAAATCTATGCTCAGATCTCACCTTACACAGTGACTAGACATTTTATATCACCATGAACAAATCACTTAACCCTTCTTGGTCTCAGTTTCCACATCTGTAAAATATGCACCTATTTTGTAAGATTGTTGTGGGAGATAAGAAACACCTAAGAGATGCAGTGACTAGAGCACTGGGCCTTGAGTCAGGGAAACCTGAGTTTAAATCCAGTCTCAGATAGTTACTAGCTGTCTGATCCTGGGCAAGTCGCTTAACCTCTGTCTGCCTCAGTTTCCTGGGTTCAATGTTATCTTTCCTCACTTTGGACAGAAGATGAGGAGGACAATGGTAATTTAATATTCACTGATTGGTAACAATGTACTTTTATTGATCAGGGAAAATTGATGGCTTTCCCTTAGCCTATGACTACTCTGTTATCTGTAATACATTTTAGGAGGCATTTAGTAAGCTCCTACTATATACCAGACTTTGTGCTTGCTGCTGGAGATACAAAGACAACAATGAAACAATTCATGATCTCAAGAAGCTTTCATTCCAGTGAGGAGAAGCACCATGGGGCTGCCTTTCCACCCTCACACATCATTTGCTTGACCTCAGGCAAGTCACATAACCTTTGGGTCATCCCTAGAGGAACATAGGGTAGATGTGGAGAAAAAACAAGCATACTTTGAAAAGCTTAAAGTTCTCTATTAATGTGAGGTAGTATTTTGATGCTATTATTATATTTGGTTATCCTCAAATACTCCAGTTAGCCTATGGTTTTATCAGATTGGAAGTTCTCTCCAGCTATGTAGAATGCAGCCTATCCAGGCCTGCTCATCATTGACTCTTGTCTATATTCTCCTCAAAGCTCATTACGCGAAGTCCACCTCCTCCTAACCTGCCTTCCTTCATTTCTTCTGAGACTGAAAGGATACTTGGGCAACCTGTCTATTATATAGATTATTTATATATGTGTGTGTATGTCTAAGTGTGTATATGTCTATATATCTCTGTATATTTGTATACATCTATATGCACATATCATTATATAGATACACATATTTATGTCTATGGATGCATATATGTATATGTGTATACATACAAGTATACATGTATATACATACATACATGAATACACACACATACCTGGTGATGGGCTACATGCCAGATGCTGATTGCTTGAGCTGAGTTGAGAGAGTCTCATTATTAGGTTGGCCACAGGATAATAGGTTTTCAGTCATATCAACACATGAAAACCACATATTAAGTTACAGAAGGCTTACAATCTGCATTCATGGAGTGAGTACCTCCTGATGGAATTACAGATCCTTAAAGTATTAAAGTGCTATTATATTACCTTTCCCTTCCACCCTTAAAATACTCTTATCCTTGACCTTGAGTTGGTGTAAATAACTTATTAGATACACTTGGCTGTTTTTAATGTATTAATACTGTGGTTGATGTGCCTAGCACATTGAGTTATGAATGCTTCCCTCCCTAATTCTGTATGTTCCAAAAAGGCAGGGACAAGGTCTATGTAATTTTTTTTTTGGCCAAGCCTAGCACAGGGGCATTAGGCACTTAATAAATGCTTTTATTGATTCTGGCCCAGAAGTATTCATGATGATTTCTCAATGACCTCATACTCTAAGCCAGTAATACTCAGTCTATTAGCAAAGTAGTCTGGAAAAGTTAAAATACTCAGTACATGTGAAACATTAAGCAAAAAAACCCAAGAGACTGTGTTTGTTACAAGCACATGAAAAAAGCTCCAACTCAGTGGAGACATAGGTTCAAAACGAAGCTATTCCAAGATGATTAAAGGCCAAAAGGGAGTTATATTCAGAGAAACATTTATATGACTCATGGGCATGCATAGAGTATGGGTCAGGTATGCCCTGGTGTGACAGACAGTATGTCGAGGCCACATTCTATGCATGTCTATAGTTTATATCAGTAGGGGAAGCTATGAGGTATGGTTGTACGCTACCGTTTGGATCAAAAGCAGTGTTAAGAGCCAGAATTTTAGAATCTCTTCATATGAGGGCAACAGTTTCCCAAATAAATATTTTGGTTACTGCCATTAGGCTGGCATGACTTAATAGTGAAATCCAGAATAGTTGATGGATACTGTTCTACCCTTCCCAACATTCTGTTTCTCTTTCTTTACTCAGACTTTTTCTAGTGGCAACATTCTGTTTCCATTCACACATGGGACCTCAGAAACACTCTTCTTGATGTCAGAATAAAATGGAAACCATGGGTCAAAACATAAACACAGGGTCTGAAGATTACCCATATGTAGATCTGGCTTAGCTGCCATGTCTAAAAAAGGAGGCAGAAAGGACTTGGGGGCAAATACTCACTAACACCTTGTCTCTTCAGTTCACTCTCCCTCCCCAAACTTTTGGAAAATGGAGCTGTGTGTAGACAAAAAAAGCTGGAGATGTGAAAGCATCCAAGCAAGCAGGAAGGAATGGGTTCAAGGAGTAATCTACAGATAGTACAGCAGATGCCACCTTGGACTGGAAGAGTGATCAGGGCATATCACAATCAGAAACTATTTGTTGAAAATCATTATGTATTGCCAACCCAGAATGAGTAGGGAGAAAGATAGTGAATCCTATCCCATACTTTCTTTCCTCCAACCTCATCTTTCCTAGAGAAAAGTAGTCAATTCTTTCCCTTGTTACCTGTTTTCCTCTTAAATGTTGCTTTAGTTCTGAAGGATTTTTACTTTCAGTAAAAATCATCAACCAACACACCAGAATTACTGTTGTACTTTACTTAGTGCCAAAGAATCTATGTGAAAGGACTAGAGAGGGAGTGGATTCTTCTTCCAGAGATGAGAAGTTTTGTCTAAATCAGGGCTGTCCAACCTTAGGTTTTTATTGAAACAATAGACAATAGATTTTGATTTGCCATTTTAGTGAGAGCTCTGTGGTAGTTCGTCTTCATTTACTAAAGCATTTATGTAAATTTCTATGCTTGTAAGCTGACCACATTTTGGATAGCCCTGGCCTAAAAGAATTAGGCTGGGACTTGTAGCCTTTAGGGAAAAGGAGGAGGACCAGTAATGAAAAATACAAGCTTGGTGATGAATTCAGGATTCAGATACTCCTAGAAATAGAATTGTATTAAATTGTAAGCTCCTCCACTAGGTTGTAAGCTCTTTGACAGCAGGTTGTATCTTTTACCTTTCTTTGCATAAACTTAGGACTTGGCACTTAGGATAGTACCTGGCACACAGTAAATCCTCCAGTTGACTTAATTGTGAGCTGGTAAGAACAAAAGGAAGTGAAGGGTGAAGAGCAGGCATTTTTACTTTTCTGTTTGTGACTTTGGCCAGGCCACTTGTTACCCCAGGCTTTGAAAAGTAAGCCCCACTCTTGAAGGAGAAAGAGTTGCTTAAGAAGGGAAACCATACCCCGGGGAGGGGGGGAACCTCTAGGGAAACTCTGCCTACAAGAAGGGAAGAGGAGCATGTTGTATAAGCATGTTCAATAGGTCAGCTGGCTCAGTGGGATGACTGACAGCTCAGCCTTTCTTGTTCTGAAACCATTATGAGAAGCCATTATACGTAAAGAGTCACAGATAGACTCAGGAGGACTGAGGGTCGTTGGTTTTTTTTTTTTGCATTTTGTTGAGTATTTAAAAATAAAACTGACATTACTTGTAGAACACAGGTCATAACTTTCCCATCATCACATCATTATTGGCTGATGTTTAAAAGTATATAAAAGTATGTAGGCATGCACACATAAAAAAAAAACTACTGATAAAAGTTAGATTCTGGAAGCTAGGCCTCACCTTAACTCACTGGCCTGGTTTCCTCTATTCCTAATGTACAAGTCTCTGTGCTTGTATATTGAATAAAATCTAATCTTTCATTGTGTTCTGTATTGTCCAACTTTAACGGCAAGGGCTATTGCCTTCTATAGGTACTTAATGAATATCAGTCAAATTGAGTTGAATAGTAGTTATAGCTTTTCAAAATGCCTTTTGCCTCCTATGAACATAACCAGTAGAGATGAGTAGGATAGCCATTTTTAATCCCTGTTTTACAGATGAAGAAATTGAGGCCAAGACTGCTTAAGTTATTCACCTAGGATCATCACACAGAGCTAGTCAAAGTATCAAGAGGAGGGCCCATGTCTGTGGGAGCCCTTTGCTTTTTTTCCCCCTACTGGACTTCTTTGCTTCCCTTGCATGAGTCACAGGACCTCTCTTCATCCTCCTTTCCCGTTGTATAGTTCCAAGTCTGTGTCATTTATGCTGAGAATGCTGAATAAATATTGTTTGATGATAATCACCTTGTATCTAAAACTGGGCAAATATATCCTGGCAAACATTGCCTAAGGTTCTCTGTCAATTCATGTTCCATTGGATTAGCCATAGGCCCCTCAATTTTCATACTGATATTGATTATTCATCAGATAATGCTGTATTTGTGCTTTTAATAAGGTGTTTAGACAGTGTGGGTACAGGTAAATGTTGGTCCTGTCAGATCACATTTGGTGGTCAATACATATATTTCATTTAAGAGAAAAACGTTAAAGACTTAATGTTCAGCAAACTGCAGAGAAACAAGAACAAATCAATATGTTCTACACTTCCCTAATAGCCTTTTGAAGCCACCAGATACCTCACCAACAAAGGCAGCCCTGCAACCTTTCTAATTTCTCACAGGCTAGGAATACACTGGTAGTCCCTGACCCAAAGCAACTGGCCATCTGTACATCATTCATCTACATTGCCTAGTGCTCTCTGTCAGTAATTACTGCCCTGATGTATCTCCTCACAAATGTTATTATTAAAAAGTCAAAGGAAGACGGAAATAATGGGAAAACTCCTCCCCTGCTCCATACACAAACAATTGCAAGACTAAGAAAGAAAAAAAATCAGACTGGGGAGTACAGAGGGGCTCCTGGACTCTGGTTTAGCAAGTGTACCATTTTCCTTTTCAGGGTTTCTAGGACTGAAAACATGCCTCCACAAACTTTGACATGCTTAGATAGCAAGTTATTTGTATTAGCTGTATGTACATTGATGTAAGAGAACAGCTTGGTAGTGCAGTGAAGAGAGAGCCTGCCCTGTAGTCAGGAAGACCTGAGTTCAAATACAGCCTCAGATGCTTACTAGCTGTGTGACCCTGGGCAAGTCACTTAACCCTGTTTGCCTCAGTTTCCTCATCTGTAACATGAGCTGGAGGAGGAAATGGCAAACCAGTCTAGTATCTTTGCCAAGAAAACCCCAAATGGTGTCATGGAGAGTTTAACACCACCCCAACACAACAACAAACATTGATATAAGACACAGCATGATATAGTGGCTAGAGAGCTGACTTCCTATTTAGAAAGACCAAGGTTCAAGTCCTATCTCTTACACCTAAGGTTGCATAACCCTAGGTAAGTTTTTAAATCTCATACTGCCCTAGATGGTTTTCTAAGATGCCAAGGTACAGAACGGATTCTAATGTTCTTTAGGAGGGGGCAGTCTATCACCCTGAGCTCCCTACACTAATGAAATCACAGGCCCAGTCCAAAAATAAGCACATGCATATGTACTTTTACATACTTTTACATATCAGTCAACAACAATGTGATGGTGGGAGAGTTCTGACCTGTATTGTACAAGTAGTATGAATTCTATTTTGAAATATTCAGAAAAATGCGAGAAGAACACCCACAGCCCTCAGTCTTCCTGAGTCTATCTGGGACTGTTCATAATGGTTTTTCAAACTGGAAAAAGCTGGAAGATGCTGAGATTGCAAGATCCTGGGTCAGCACCCTCAGGAGCTACCCTCAGGCTTGTATCCAATTCCTTTCTTACCCTTCAAAGCAATGTACATCTGTATGATCTTCTTGAGGGGACAGGAGACAAAAAAAAAGAATTCTCTCATGAGTTGGTGGGTTTGTAATGTGTGCATATATACATGTGTGTGTCTCTGTGTGTGACAAATTTGTCTGTAGAGAGGCAAATGGACCCACCATGTTAAAGTAGGGTATAAGGCAGGGCTCTGCTAGAATCTTTCACTGGCCCTAACATACCAGACTAAGAGGACAAAGATGGCTCTTGCTGGAAACTTGAATTAACTGCTTAAAATCCAGATTAAAAATAGCAATACCAAACATTTGTAGATTGCATTTAAGAAGGATATTGCAAAATTGACCTTTATTAAGAGTGGGGCACTGTCTTCAGAGACAGAATAATTTATAAATCATTTCTGCCTAGTTTTGGTAACTTTCCCTCTTGGTGTGGTTTGTTCCCTGTGTGCCACAGGGTGAGGGCTATCGCCAGAGCCTGGACTAGCAGTTGGCAGCTCCTGAGGGCACAGCTAAAGAGACAGACTTTGAAAATATTGCTTTGTTTAAAAAAATGCAACTATTTTAGGGCTAGAAAAATTTATTTTCCAGTGTACACAGGCATGTCTTTTGTGACAGGTGAAGTTGTACGCGTTTAGAGTAAAAGCTCAAAGCTTGAAATTAGACAACACATGAAAAGCATAATTTTCAAACCTTGCCTTATTCTGGCTTTGCCAATCACAATTAGTCCAGCCTCTACTCAAATGTAAGGCAGAGGAAGTATCCCTTCCAATTTCTTTAAATAATCTGGGTTCATCTCCAGGTTAGTTTGTAGTGGGCTGAGATGACAATTGAATTCTGAAGTGACTTTGGCATATTGAGATGCCGAAGTTTTGACTTTCAAAATGCTATGTGGCCTTTCAATGCTTGGATGGTCTGCTTGAGGGTTTGGGATATTTGATTCAATTTAATTCAATTCAATACACATTAATTTAGTACCTGCTCCAATTAGGAAGAAGAACTGCCCAGAGTCTCTCTCATATTATTGATAATTTAAAATACATTTATTATTTCTAGGACATAATTTACAAACTGCTCCAACATAAAAAATGTTCATTGATGGACACCAATTTATCCAATAATAATAATTCTATATTTTTTATACTGTATACACTTTATTTTTTTTCAAAGTACTCCTACAATGTTCCTCTGAGGTAAGCAGGTCAGCTATTATTATTACATTTTCACACACAGAGAGATGGTGAGTACAGAGGTTGTGACTTTTGGGAAGTAATACAGTGAATGGGTCCATTAGAACCAAGGTCCCTGGACTCCCAAATCCAGCAAGCTTTCCAGCATTGCATTCTCTTTCCCCTCTCTCTTTCTTCCCTTTCTCTTCTTTCTCCTTCCCTTCTCCTTGCCCGCTTTGTTTCTATCTGTTTATTTCTCTCTCTGTCATCCAACACCGTCATCATTGTCACAACTCACAATTACATCATATTTTAAGGTTTATAGCATACCTTCCTAAAAAGAAAAATCCCATGAGGCTGGTAGTTCAAATATTATTATTAATTACCCCTACTGATAAGGAGACTGAAGCTCAGATATGTTATATTGCTTGAACACACTTCTGTTCCTGGCTCATAATGTTTCTCTCTACCCAACTACTTCCCTAAAATTAGTAGATTTCAACATGTATATTGATACCCTCTCAAATATCTTGATTTCCTAGGCCCTTGTTCAACTTAATTCCTTTGACCTATTCTTTCACATCACCTGAGCTACATGCAGATGATCCCACCCTTGGGCTTGCCCTCACTCACAACCTATCTCTGTATTCATGAACCCTGAAATGTCTTTATCTCATCATTGTTTCTTTCCCTATGACTTAGGACTTCTAACTCTGTTCTTTATACTCACTCTGACCTCCATTCTGCTGGGCCTCAATTCTTCCCCATGCCATCACACCTGTACTGGCCGCAATCTATTCCTTTCTTTATCTTGACCCTTTGGTGAACCAGTTCAGATTATGTTATTGTCTACTCTCAAATCCCTTGCCCCATTCTCCTATCACTGATAACATCTGATTATGCCTCACAAATCCTAAACCCTGGGTAACTCTCACCATTGGCCTCTACTCCTATTCACATACTTCTGAACAGAACTGGGGAAAGTCACGAAACCATGCTGATGGGGCCTGTTACAAAATTATGTTATGTATTCTTAACTGGATTCTCACTGTAGCAAGGCAATCCTTTTATATCTCACTAAATTATTCTGTACCCCACTCACCATAGCAGCTAATTTAACTTTCCTCAGCAGCCCCTCCCCAGCATTCTTATTACTTTGCCTCATACTGCACCCTCCCCCCCACCCACATACACATACATATGCAGGCACCTAATAAAGGCACTTAATGAGCACTTCTTATCTCACATTATTCTTTCCCCACAATCACCTGCATTTCTATGCTCACTTGAAGAGATGTCCCTTTTCCTGTGGAAACCAACCCCTCTCTACATGTACCCTCCCCGCCCCCCAATTTATTTATTTATTTATTTTTAGTTTTCAACATTCACTTCGATAAGATTTCGAGTTTTAAATTTTTCCTCCTCTTTTCCCTCACCCCTCCCCGAGGTGGCTTGCAATCTATATAGGCTATGCATGTACAATTATATTACCCACATTTTCACATTAGTCATGTTGTAAAAGAAGAATCAGAACAAAAGGGAAAAACCAAGAGAAAGAAAAAAAGAGAAAATTGTATGCTTCAATCTACATCCGGATGTGGATAGCATTTTCCATCATGAGTCTTTTGGAATTGTCTTAGATCATTGCAATGCTCAGAGGAGCAAAGTCTATCAAAGGTGGCCATTGCACAATGTTGCTGTCACTGTGTACAATGTTCTCCTACTTCTGCTCATTTGCTCAGCATCAGTTCATGTAAATCTTTCCAGGTTTTTCTAAAATCTACTTGCTCAGCATGTCTTATAGTACAATAGCATTCCATTACATTCATATACCACAAGTTGTTCAGCCTTTCCCAAATTGATGGGCATCCCCTCAATTTCCAAAACTTTGCTACCACAAAAAGAGCTGCTATAAATATTTTTGTACATGTGAATCCTTTTCTTTTTTATGGTCCTTTTGAGATACAGACCTGGATCAAAGGATATGCTCTCCAGAATGGTGGGATCATTTCACAACTCCACTATTAGTTTTGTAGAAATGTCTAATATGATTATACATGTATAGCCTATATCAGAATGCATGCCATCTGGGGGAGAGGAAGGAAGGAGGAAGAAAATTTGGCACTCAAAAATCTTATAAAAGTGAATGTTGAAAGCTAAAAATAAATAAATTAATTAATCTAAAAAAGAAAGAAAAAAGAAAAATGCATTAGTGTTTCAATTTTCCCCCATCTTCTCCAATGTGTATGATTTTCCTGTTTTGTCGTGTTTGCCAATCTGATAGGTGTGATGTGGTACCTCAGAGTTGTTTTAATTTGCATTTCTCTAATCAATAGTGATTTAGAGCATTTTTCATATGACTATAGATAGTTTTAATTTCATCATATGAAAACTGCCTGTTCATATGGGAAGCCCTCCACCACCACACGAACGCACTCGAGGCCTGGCAGAGGTACACCTTAGGCACGGGACCAGAGCATCCGAGAAAGAGGGACTGGGACTGGTACAGACCCCACCCACGCGGACACGGCAGGGGGACGACCTGGTGAGACCTCAGAAAAACAGCACCTGCGCACCCTCACCAAATGACCGCAGGCTTCCCTCTCGCTTCCCCGCATCCGTATCTCAGAGAGCAGAGCCTCTCATACCGAGGGGAGAGCGGGGTGCCTGTGAGATGACTACGCATCGACAACACACAAAGGCCTTAGCCCAAAATGGCCAGGGTCTCCCATTGCATCCTGGGCCATCTCCAGTCATCCTGGTGAATATCAGGCCACTGAACTCAGATGGCTCTGGAGGACAAAGTGAGGCTGGTGACCTTGCACAGCCCTCCCTCACTCAAAGTCAATTGCAAACCATGTCATCATTTCCCTGATGCCATGGTCCTCTTCCAAAAGGAAGGACAAACACAAGCCTGTTCATATCTTTTGACCAGTATTCCTATAAATTTGATTCAGTTCTCTATACATTTTAGAAATGTATATGTACTGGGTGTAAAAGTTGTTTCCCAGCTTTCTGCTTCCCTTCTGTCTTGGTTGCATTGGCTTTGTTTGTGCAAAACCTTTTTAATTTAATTCTACATGTACTCTTGATCCTATCCATTTTCTCCAGCAGATTGTCCTTCATTATCATCTCCACTCTCAAATCACTTCTTATGTACTTGGCTCTTTCCCTGTTGCCTACAAACACACTAATATCCCCTTCATGCTTTAAACATGTTGCTTGATCAGATCATCCCAGCTAGCTATCTTTTCTCCTCTTCTTGGCTAAATTCTTTGAGAAAGCTGTATATACTATGTGCCTCCACGTCCTCCCTCCTTGCTAGCTTCTAAACCCTCTGGCTTCTCACCTCATGATTCAATTGAAATTGCCCTTTCCAAAGTAATTAAGGATCTTGTAATGACAAATCTAATGGAATTCTTTCCAATCTTACCTTTTACCTCTTGGTAACTTTTGACACTGTTGACCACCATCTCCTGAATACCCTGTCTCTATGTTTTCATGCCATGGCTCTCTCTAGGTTCACCTTCTACATGACTCAGTCTCTCTTGCTTGATCTTTATCTGTGTTATACCCCCTAATTATGTGTGTCCCCCAAGGCTCTGTCCTTTCCTTTCCTTCTCCATCCATACTATTTTTGCTTGGTGATCTCTAAAGCACCCATAAGTTCAATTATTACATCTAGGCAGATGATTCCCAGATCTCTGTATCTAACTCTACTTTTTCCTCCTGAGCTACCATCAACAATTAATAATAGCTAAAGATGCACATCTCAGATGTGACACGTCCAAAACCTCGATCCTCTTCTAGCTTCCTTATTACTGTCAAGGTCCTATCATCCTCCTAGTCATCTGGGCTGAAAATGTTGAAGTCATTCTTGACCCTTAACTCAATCTCACACCACATGTCTAATCCACTGTAAAATTGCGCCATTTCTAAATTCGCAACATCTGTTATATATATTCACTTCTCTCCACTCATACAGCTACCATCCTGGTACCTTGACCTTTTTTACCTTTCACCTGGACTATTGTAACAACCCTCTGCTTGCTTTCCTAGCCACACATCTCTCCCTCACAGACATCATTTGGGGGAACAACTCTTGAGGAGAAGTCAGCCACCCTCCCAACTGGGCGACTAATTGAGATACCCAGGGTGGACAAGCCAACTTAGCTGAAATAGCGAGACAGGTGGCAGCATGTCCCATTCAAGTCAAACCAGCACCACCTTGATCACTGCCTTCCCTCTGACCCTGATGGGGAATGCCAAGGCCCCTGAACCTAAGAGCCTCTGGAAGTGCTCCTCAAACTACCAGACCTCTTCTAGTTCAGCCTCCAGCCATTATTGAGAAGAGAAGTCATTTTGGAGAAGGGGCCCACATTTCTCATTACCACTAGCAGCAACTGCTGACCAACTGCCCCTAAAGGGCAGAAAGGTACAAGAGCCTTGAGAATGGTAGCCTTCCTTCCCCTCTGCTCCCCAGGTCATCATGTCTGCTTCAAGCATCTCTCACTGTCATCATCCAGGAAAGCAACTCTTATGGATAAGGGGCCAATCATCCCTACCAAGCGCTAACCAACTGCCACACACAGGATAGACAGGTCAGCCTAGCTGAAGCAATAAGCCCCCCCCCCACCGGGAGAAACAGAAGGCAGTGTGTGCCAGGTGCTACTGCCACAGTTACTGAAGACCCAGGAAAGAAAGTTTCTTGCCACCAAAGTCCTTGACACTGTCAAGTGGTTCAACATCAGGAAAAGTTAAGATTTTATCAGTGGAAATGACAGTAAAGAAGAAGCTTTAACATCTGCTTTGCTAATGCACCCTGAGGAACATGGGACTTTCTCATCTGATTTGCAGGCGAGACCTTCCATGTGTGTGATCTCCCCATTGGAATGTAAGTCCCTGAGAGCAAGAACTATCTTATTTTTCTATTTATATTCATAGTGCTTGGTACAGTGCTTGCATATAATAAATGCTTAATAAGTGTTTTGTTAATGAACAGAGTTTGGATTCAAAACCAGGTTGTCCTGACTTCAAGTCTGGTTGGTTCCCCCGCCCCCCCCCCCCCCCCCCCCCCCCCCCCGGCCCACCACCTTGTTAGAGCCTCTGATATCCATTGTTGCATCCAGAGTGATGCCTCCAAGGGCTAGTGAGGTATGCAGGGCTGTTTGCCCTTACACTAAATAATCAATTATTCTAATTATTTCTGTTTTTTCTTCCTATTTCTATCTTCCTGGGTTTTTTCTGCTTATTTTATACTGTGACTCTAAGGCAATTGACCTAAGTGTGACTCCTTAACTGTGGTCTTTTCTATAAGGTAAAGTGCATGGCCTGTGCGACAGCTATTTTCCTTAAGGCTCAGATGTTTGGTTTTGTTTCTTGCTTATTTTGGTGTTTGTATCCTGCTACAGGAACATTACAAGAAAGGTTGTGGCCCTTCAGGGACCTTGTGACATCTCTGCCATTATGTTTAGGTATTGATTTGCAAGGGTCCTTCTTTCCTACTGGGTCCTATAGGACCTACAGCCATTCTTTTCCTGAATCTCAGTTTCCCTAGACAAGAACCTCATGTAAGAATGCTTCCTATTGGGGCAGCTAGATGGTGCAGTGGCTAGAGCACTGGCCTTAGAGTCAGGAGGACCTGAGTTCAAATCCAGCCTCAAACATTTGACACTTCCTAGCTGTGTGACCCTGGTCAAGTCACTTAACCTCAATTGCCCCACCAAACAAAAAATAAGAATGCTTACTGTTAATCCAAGAACACCCAGTAGTTCTTAATTAATCCCTTAAGTACTAAGTACCTTAAGTAGATCCTCAGGGTTATTGTATCTTTTCCTTTTTATTGTTATATATATAATGACTATGTGTTTCTAGGACTCTTCTGATCTCATTCTCCACGGATGCTAGTGTTTTTCTTCTGAAATTTTTTTTATTGAATTTATTTGGTATACATTTTATAAATATTGTTCAGTCATTTTTTTCAGTTGTGTCTGACTCTTTGGATCCCATTTGGGGTTTTCTTGGCCAGGATGCTGGAGTAGTTTGCCATTTCCTTCTCCATCTTATTTTACAGATAAGGAAACTGAGATAAACAGAGTTAGGGGACTTGCCTAGGGTCACACACTAGTAAGGGTCTGAGGCCAGATTTTCACTCCTAAAGAGGAGTCTTCCTGACTCCAGCCTTGATGCTCTACCCACGGCACCACTTAGCTGCTCAATATACACCACTGTATATTGAGTACTACGTTGTACACAGAAAGAACCGCAGTCATGAAACAGTTGAAACTAAGTGCTGTGAAATTATAAAGAATAAACTTGGCCCAAAAGAAGAGATATGAGAGCACACCTCTTCTAACTCCTGTGAAACATTGAGGTTTGCATGTCTGGAGTATTACATATAGATAATTTTCTTGACATGTTGATCAGTTTCAAGGCATGATTTTCTCTTCTTTTTCTAAAAAATCCGTCCTTGTTATAAGAGAAGGATAAGGGTGGGTAGAGGAGGGATATAGGGGGAAATGTAGGCAATGAAAACCCAAAAGGTAGCAATAAAAATCTATTTTTAAGACATCCCCCCCTTGAATGATTCTCTAAGTTGTCTGTTTAGTTGCTCATTTTCACAACCTTAGCTCTTTGTAAATGTTTTGTGTTAGAGAGACTGGCTCAGGGTTAGAAAAGCTCAGCTTCATTATTCTTAACTTCCGCAAACATACATAAATAGAGCAGACCAGGATTTGTAAAAAGTGAGATATTTTCACCTCAAAATGCTTTCCTGGAGCACCGACTTTAGAGGCAAAGATTTGAAAAGCAAATGATAATTCACTCCATGAGGAGATTAAAGGGGAGGAGAAGAATGGGGGGGAGGGGGACAGAAAGAGAAAAAAGGTTGAGTGACGACATGTATCATCCTGTGCTTTCATCTGCCTGTCAGAGTGGGAAGGGGCTGATAGGGGCTAACTAGGAAGATAATTAACCATGTGGTTCCCCCTACAGAAAAGCCAGGCACTCACCTGCCACTAATTTTCCTCCCGGTGACAAAGGTCATTTGAAATTTGAATGCTTGGAATAAAGGGATTATTGGAAGCTGAGCACTTGATGCAGATGGGCATATGGGGCTGTGCCCAAGAGGGCATCAGAGGCCTGTTTTTCAGGTGTCTATTCCTCCTAGGACTTGGCATAGATGGGGACAGTGGAGGCAGTCAGAGCCTTAGCTATATGCCTACAATGCATCAACTACAAAGGACTGAGACTAAATGTCCTGGCACACTTTTCCTGGTTCCTTCCTTCCTGAGATGGCTAATCTGATTCTGGGGTTGAGAGGGTGGCTTATAATTGCTTTGGGTTGGGCTTGATGCTTTGGAAAGGGGGGAATTGAATCATCTGGCTTGGTCTATTATTTGGAGGCCAGTCTTGGGTTAACCAACATTTTATATTACTTACATTTGACAGGCATGAACGTATAATCTCATTTGATTTTGTTTGTTATAGATTATGAGATTTTGAGCTAGAAGGGATGCTTAGAAATGGAACCTTTAATCCAGCCCAACCATCTACTGATTGAGCTCTAAAGGAGTTAAGCAATGTGGCTATTTGTTGGCGTCAAGGCTTAGACTAGAGCTCAGGTGTCCTGACTCTCAGTCTAGTGTACCCTCTGCCCCAAACATGTTCTCTTCTCATAACAACCTTGAGAGGTAGATAGGGCAAGCATTATTATCTCCATTAGATGAGGAAACTGAGGCATGGGCTGATGGAATAATTGGTTTTACAACACACAATTAATTGCTAGTAAATCTTATACTAGAACATCTCACCCTGGCCCCAAAGACTCCTAGGGGTTGGCATGACTAAGAATGAGCAGGATTCCCTAGGACCACTAGGGAACAGTTTGGAGCAGTCCTGGGAGTAGAGAGAGGGTTGCTGTTTTTTTTTTTACAAGGCATTACTTCATACCTTTAGTGTTGTACAAGATAGCTTTCCTTATATTTTACTGAAAATTTCAGATTCACACAAGGAAAATGCAATCAGGTGTTTTTCCCAAAGGAGAGTGGAGCTGACTTAAAGAGAGTAATAGATAATTACAATAGCATTTAAGAATTTTAGGGGCCTCCAAAAAAGGGGGAGGATATCTAGGTGGTGCAGTGGATAGAGCACTACCCTTGGAGTCAGGAGGACCTGAATTCAAATTTGACCTCAGACACTTACTAGCTGTGTGATCCTGGGCAAGTCACTTATCCCTGATTGTCTTAAAAGAAATCCAATTTTAAATCTCTTGGCTAAATATGAAGGACCAAGGGTGAGACAGCTTTGTGGTCTGTCTGACTGACTAATAATTATGCTAGATGTATATGATTTCTGAGTTGGGAGTGACCTCAGAAGTTATTCAGACCAATTGCTTAGGGGAAACCAAAAATAGTCCCTTTCAGGATCAATGATAAGTGGTTATACAATTTCTTTTGGTTTTTTATCTCATTTCTGAATGAAAACCTTCAATGATGGAGAATGCACAACCTCCAAAGGGAATTCCTTCTCCCAATTTTTGGATAGCTCTATGTATCTATCTGTCTATCTATCTATGTATCTATCTATGTATCTATCCATCTATGTATCTATCCATCTATGTATCTATCTATTGATGTCTGTTTTCTATTTATTCATCCACCCATCTGACTATCTATCTATCTATCTATCTATTGCTATCATCCAGAAGAAACAGTATTCGTTGTCTCCAATGTATATCACATTACCTCTCTTGTCTAGAGGGATATGAGAGACTTTGTGAAATGCATGGCTGAAATGTAGGTAGTATACTATAGGTATGATATGTTCCTGATCTGCTAGTCTAGCTATCTTATCAAAAAGAGAAATGAGGTTAGTGATTCATGACTTGTTCTCATAGTGATCATCACCTTCCTCTCCAAATATCCAAAACTTTCCTTTTAATAATCAGTTCTTGAAAATTTCTGAAACTCCACATCAAGCTCACCAGCCTAGAGTTTTTTGAACCCTTCCTTTTCCCATTGCCTTTTGAAAATTAGTAAAACGGTTTTTGATCTCCAATTGGTACCTCTCCCACTTTCCATGATTCAGTTGATGAAATAATTGTATCCCCATACTTTTTGATATTTTAGGATGTAATATGTCCATTCTCAAAGGCTTGAATGATAACTAGGAACTATTTTATCATTTTCTCACTTACCTTCAGTTCCAATTTCCTTTGAACTCATAGTGTTTCACCCTCTTTAGTCTAAAGGTCATTCTTTTCACAAAGAACACAGAAGCAAATGAGAAGGTAAATAACTTGCTCTCCTTGTCATCTCTATTAGAACACTTACCACAAGAAATGTCTATCCATTCTTTGACCTTTTCTTGTTATCAACATAGCTCTTTTCTAAGCTTAAAATTTTTGCAAACCTCTAACTAGTCATGCTGGCCTTTTGGCTTCTTTACACTTATTTTCCAAGTCCAAGATACTTTATTATATTTGTCCTCATTTCCATCTTCTGTACATGACCTTTTAAAATATGAGCCCATGGGAAAGCTTCCCCTAAAGCCACATCCACCATTTTAGAAACTTCTTCCTTTTTTTCCTCACCAGAATCATTTATGACTGCCTTGTTAGAATGATTTTCTCCAGAGTCCCCCATCTCTCTTGTGTTGACCTTCCTTTTAGCATCTCAGGCCACTGAGATCCCATCTAGCTTTTCTCTGAATTTTCTGAAATCCATTCTCCTAAGTTCCTTGTCAGACAACACTGTTCTCTTCCTTATCCATCCCCAACTCTAATGAGTGCACATCTACAAGGTTTCCACCACACTCATCAGTTTCTCCTCATTGGTTAGAGGAGGGAGCAGAACCAGTCTTTGCCCAAGCCAAAATGGCTGCTTTGATAAAAGCTATGATGGTGGGAGCAAGGGAGATCCTAGTCTAAAAGCCCCCCAAAATGCTCCTGGTGAGATGGGGTGAAAGGAATGTCCTATGAAAGCACTGAAGGAATAGACTAAAGATGAAGGGCTTTTTATATTGTGGTAATTGGGGTTACATATGAATTTTTAAATTAAAAGTAATAGGTCCTAGCTATTTTAGCTCCCCATTAATCATTGGTGTAATAAAGCCTCACTGCTACTCAAGTTAGAATACAAATGAGAAAAGGTTGGGAGTCACTCCACTGATAGTTTTTGGGGGGAGAAGATGAGAAAGTAGCTCAAGCACTAGGAAAATCACTCAAATGGAAGTTGTTTGTAAAAGAAGAAAGGGAGGTAGGAAGGGAAGGAGGGAAGGAAGATTCTTAGCACAAACAAGTAGATCTCCACATAGAGAGACATGTGAAGGATGTGCAGACTAGGACCAAACACTAGGCAAATGCATAAATAGGGATTATGTGCAAGCAAGTACTTGATTGAATTCAAGAAGTCTGGCTTTGACTACTTTCTGCATGCCTTTCCCCTCTTCAGTTTTCCCACTCTTCTCTTATCTTTTTTTTTAACCACCCTTCTCTCTCTTTTATTTTCTCTTCTATTTCCTCTTATCCTCCTGTCATTTCTATTTATTAGTCCTTGCACCCTTTTCCTCCCAGAATTCTTTCTTGACTCGTCTCAGCACTCCTCTCCTTCATCCCTTCCCTCCCCCTCTCAATATCAATTTCCTGCTGACTACTAGGCTAGCATATGGAAGCCTGCTGGGAATCATCTTTCCTTAGGACACTTTTCCCAGAATACCACGGGAACACTTGGCATTATGGCAGAAACACACACACACACACACACACACACACACACACACACACACCCCAAAACCCTTTTTCTCTAGTGCTATGCAGGAATGAGAAAGAGGCAAAAAGTATCTGGCGTATTGAATGAAATTTAATTCACAAGCAAAAGTGCCATAACAACAGAATAGTGCTAAACCAGTGGAAAAAGTCAGGGTGCAAGTAGATTTAAGTAGTCCATTCTGCAAGCATACTTTACTTAACATCCTTAATTGGCTTCCTAAAAACACAGTGTAAGGTGAAACAATATTACAGGGGGCAATTAGCTTCATACGTTCAATGTTATAAATGGAAGATCATTCACTATCAGTGAAATTTTACTTTATGGTGAGGTTTGATTATAACATATTAATGTCATCATGATCAGGGCCACCTTTATTTGGGGCACACCTGAACATGTAAGGAGTAGGGAATTGGCTAAATTTCATGATTTCAGCATATCAAGAAGGTGCTGAGGTTGTTCCACCCCTACAGGTGAACCTGCTCCTTCAACTCATCTTTGCTGATAACTATAATTCCATATAGATTTTCCTCCCTCTTTGACAGAAGACTTCGAATTGAAATACAAAGCCATTTGGAAGGTGTAACTTACAGCAGCTATCTGTTATTTACAACTCAGGCTAGTGAAAGATATGATTCCGATTTCAATGGATTAATGGGAAGCAATGTGGGGTGGTGGTGGTGAGGTGAGGCTGGTACTTCCAGATCTGGGATTTCATTGGTTTAAAGGAGTTCCTGGTGAGGACACTTCCTCCACTGATGCAAATTAGCAACTGCTTTGCAATTTATAGTCTTAGAGAATTGCCTGAAGGCACCATGGGTTAGATGATTTGCCCAGGGCCATTCAGCTAGTAAATTTCAGAGGTGAGAAGTAAGACTGGAACCCCGGACTTTCTGACTTTGAAGTTCTGCTCTTTATTCACTGTGTCATGCTGCTACTTATTAGGGTAAATAAACATAATGTTTCTATAATAATTTCCTTAAACAACCTTGTGAGAAAGGGAGTCATCTCCATTTGTAGATGAACAAATTCTGTTTTATAGATGAAGGAACTGTGACTCAGAGAAGTCCAGGGTTACATAGTCAGCGAGCAACAAAACTGGAACCCAAGCCTAAGGTGGCTTCTGATTTCAAGCCCAGTGCCATCGTTAGCTAAGCCCTGACTCTAGAGGCAGGAAGACATGGAGAAAGTAGGAGAAAGAAATGGCATCAAAAGGGGAAAGGGCACACAAGGAGGGGGACTGAGCCAGATCTGCTTGCCTTATTGCTAAGGACTGTCCCTGCATAAATAACAAGGTGAGGAAAGGCACTCATGACTTTAAACTGTCCAGCCTTACTTATAAACATCTATGAATGTCACTGAACAGCTAACGATAACAGTAGCTACCACTTATATGCCACTTTAAGTCTTCAAAGCACTTTACATATGTAATCTCGTTTGGTACGAAAACCCTTCCAAGTCAGAGCTATCATTATCCCCATTTTACAGGTGAGGAAATGGAGGTAAACAGAAGTTGAATGACTTGCCCAAGGGTTCACAACTAATAAGTACATAGGGCACTAATGGCAAGCACATACTTGGGTCTTTTGGGGTTCCTGTGAGAGACATGAATGATGCAATTGAAAGAGTACCAAATATGTGATCAGAATACCTGGGTTCAAGTCCTGGCTTCAGTACTAAACTCATCATATAACTATGATCAAGTCACTTTAAGACCTTTCTGAATGTCACTTTTCTTATCTGTAAGTTAAAGTTAATAATACTTACATTATCTACTTCATAGGGTTGTAAAGAAAGGGTGATATAAACTGTAAAGCTCCACAGCAAAATGAACCTTTATTAATATCATTTTATTTCATTTTTGGCTCCCATACAATTCCTGACATAGCAGTACAGGGCATGGAATGTTATAAATCTTTGCATCTGCACTATGGATACTAATAGGCTTTGGACCACCCGTGTTTCCTTACATCATTAATTTATATCCATAAACATTCTACACATGATAGGTATTGTTAGCCCGTAATAAATAATGCATGAAGTACTCTTGTTCCATGCAGTCAGTAAATACTTTCCTCAGATAGTTCAGCTTGTTCTTGACAGAGTGAGGCATGGGGGAGGGTTGGACAGTTTTTCCCGGATATGGGGTTATAAGAATGGGGAAAGAAGGGAGTCCTCAGAAAGGTCCTATAGATACATGAAAATAATTTATAGAACACTTTATATAAAGGCAAAGAAATCAAAGAAAATATATCCATCCATTGGGGAATATCTGAAAATTTATGGCATATGAATGTAGGGATAGTGATTTCATTGAGTTAGGAAGCTCCCCAAATCCCAGATATTTTCCTAGAACACTGAATTAAGTGACTTGCCCAGGGTATGTCAAAACTGGACCTTGAATCCCTATTTTCCTAACTGTGAGGATGTTAAATCCATGAGATTGTGAGTTCCACGAGGGCAGGGATTGTCTTTTCCTTCCTCCTTTATTCCCAGTGCTTAGCACAGTTCCTGGCAAATAGTAGGCACTTAATAAATGTTTATTGACCATTGACTGACTGGCCAGTTCCCTATTCATTACCCTACACTGTCTCTTTTAAGTTAATTTAATAGGACATCATTGTTCCATAAAAATTTCAGTTTGGAGAATTTAGAGAAACTTGCAAAGATTTGTATAAAGTCATCAAATCAACAAGCATTTATTAAGGCATTGGGTACCAGATGCTATGCTATGTGATGGAGCTACAAAGAAAGGCAAAAATAGTGCTTTTCTTCAAGGAGCTCAAACACATGAGCATGTGCATGCATATGGACATTCACACACACACACACACACACACCACCACCACCACCACCACCACACATGTAATATGGAAAGCTCTGAGATCAGGGAAAGACTTCTTGAAGAAGATGGGACTTTAGCTGAAACTTTAAGGAAGCCAGGAAAGGCAGGAGGTAGAGATGATCAGGGAGAACATTCCAGGCATGGAAGCCAGCCAATGAAAATGTTCAAGATAAGAAGATGGAGTATATTGTTTGAGGAACAGTAAGAAGGCTTATGTCACTAGGTCATAGAATATGTGGAGGGAAGTAAGGTGAAGAAGACTGGAAAGATTGGAAAAAGCTATCAGCATGAGCTGGTGCAGAGAAAAATTCAAGTAGAATCAGGAGAATGCCAAATAGCAATGACAACAACAAGCCAATGAAAAATGACATGGAAAGACTTGAGACCAGTCATAGCTTCAGAGGACTTGGTGCTGATGCTTGCCCCTTGCCCACGATTAGGCGACAACAGATAAGAAATGGAGTGTGCAGTTTTGGAGTAGTCAAGGGATTACTTTGTTTTGCTTGATTGTACTCATTATTATCATTTTTCCAAGGGAGGGTGTGGGGTGGGGGGAGGGGATGTTTGTTGGGAACTGACAGTGCTTTTTTTTTTTTTTAAAGAGCATCAACACTGTTTTTAAAAAAGAAGAGTGCTCCCCTGGTTCTCTAAGAGTATGAACTTGAGAAACATGCCTCCAGAATTATTTTCTTCCTGCAGTGGGGTGATATGAGGTGCCTTACTTGACAGACCTCAGGAACAGATTTGGAGAAATGTCAGTCAATTTCTGGAGAAAAACGGTAATGCTAAATGACTTTGACCTCAAGGGACAATGGCTGGAGGAGGTTAGGAGCAGGGTAATGGTAGGGAATTTTGCTGAGATGTGATAGAATTGTACTAATATGGCCAGCTTTGTTCACTAAAAAATCTTGGGAGTTTCTAAGACAAGGAAAAGGGAACATAGGATCAGAGATTTAGAGCTGAAAAGGACCTTAGAGTTCATTTCATCCAATTATTTAATTTATGGTTGAGGAAACTGAGGCCCAGAGAGCCAAAATGTGTCTTCTGGTGTTATGGAGAGTAAGTAGTAGATCCTGACTTTTGTTGTGATGATAAAAAGGAAATAACATAAGTAGAATGTTTTGTAAAATGTAAAGCACTCCGTCAACTGGGGGATGTCTGAATGAATTAAATTGAACAGTATCATTGGGCTGTCAGAAATTATAAATGTGGGGAATTCAGGGAAACAGAAAGTCTTGAATGAACTGATGCAGAGTGAAGAAAGCAGAACCACAAAATCATTGGCAGCCCAAGCATGGCATAAATAAAATCACTAAAAGATTTCAGAATTCTGCTTAACTCTGAGTTGGTGATACCAATGGTTCATTTGAATGTGAGGTGGAAGAGCTAAGGAGCACTCTAAGAAGAGAGAGAAAGGTATGGAAGAAATGAAAATGAGGTGTTATATCTATTGAAGTGCTTTAAGAAACATTGTGACTCCTTAAATTTAAACAAGCAAACAAAAGAATTCAAGTGATGACACAGCTTTATAGTAAATACTTTGCCTTCAGAAAACAATTCAGGGATGGCAAAAAAATTATATGTATATATATATATATGTATGTATATGTATATATGTATATATATATATATATATACATATATGACTTTTTAGACTGAAATGTTTTCAGTTTCTCCCCAATATTGCCTCACAATAGGTTTAACTCATTTTTCTTCAATTCTTGACCTTTTGTTAAGGGCCAGTCTTCCCTAGATTAGTGCCAGTATTTGTGATGTGCACAAAGTCCATGGGGATCCCAACTGGTACATCACTCTCATTTCTCCAAATTGCTCAGGCTATAATGACCACTGGTCAAAGCCTGATTACCACAGGCTCCAGTCAAATAAGAGACTTAATGGATTGGCCTTAAGGTCCAGCTCTGGCTTTCCTTGGAATGGCTATCTTTCTGGGTCAGATAGGAACTTCCTCATACAGTATAGAATGTCACATCTAAATCTAATCTATGCAGGACTTGAAATGCTATGGCATTGTGGATGCTGCTGCCACAAAAATGGATTTGGAACTGCTTTGGGGTTTTCTTCTCGATTTAGTATGTGAACAGTGTCAAAAGTGAGACTCTCTAAATTCCCTGGCAAATCTTCTTAGACACCCAGGGTTTTCTGGTGTCAATATTTTACATACCAGTCAGATCATCATTGTCTGACATGAGAAATAGAAGGAGTAGGAAGGGCTTCTACAGTGAAGAAATCAGAGGTCTGTTTTTTTTTAAAGTGTCGGGTGCTGGGCTTACAATATGAAAATGAAACAGTTCCTGCTCTGGTTTCTTCTTCATCTTTCCTTCTCTTCAATGTCCTCTGTCTTTCACCTCTCTCAACATCATTCCTCAACCCTCTGATGCTAGGACTTCTTGAATGTAAGCCAGACTCTCTATTCACTATGCCAAGTTGCTTCTCCCACTGGTACTTAGTAGATGCTAAATAAATACTTGTTGAATTGACTTGAAGTAGAGCAAAGAGAAGGAAAATGAGAGAAAAAGTTTTTAAAAAGGAGAGAAAGAAGGGGGAGAATAGTGAGCATGAAAGAGAAGGAGGAGAGTGGAGAGGCTGTTGGAGAGAGACAATAGAGAGAAAGCAGAGAGAGGAAGGAAGGAGAAGTGAGGCAGTAAAATAATTGTGCACAACTTCGGGGAATTCCACTCTGGAATTGTTGATATCCTGAGGAAAGTTTAAGGGAAGCACCAAGGGTTCAGTGAGCTAAGCATGGCTGTGGGCCTCCAAAGCTCAGCATTTCTAATCCCAGATTTGCCACTATGTGACTTCTGACCTCAGGTAAGTATCTTAACATCTCTGTGCTGACCTCATTGTTGTATGCCTGTGAAACCTGGACAGTCTACTGGCGCCTTGCCAGGAAACTGAATTGCTTCCATTTGAATTGTCTTAGGAAGGTTCTGAAGATCACCTGGCAGGATGAGATACCAGACATTGAGGTCCTTTCTTGAACTAAATTGCCAAGCATTCAAACTCTGCTTCAGAGAGCACAACTCTGATGGGCTGGCCACATTGTTTGAATGCAAAATGTATGCTTGCCAAAAAGACTATTTTATGGAGAATTCACACAGGGCAAGTGCTCACATGGTGTCAGAAGAAGGGATGCAAGGACATTCTCAATGTCTCTCTTAAGAATTTTGGAATTGATTGTGTGACATGGGAGACACTGGCACAGGACTGCTCAGCATGATGTGCCTTCATCATTTGCTGTATGAGCAAAGCAGAATTGAAGTGGCTCAAAAGAAATGGGAGATGTGCAAATTTAGAGAATCCACCCCAAATGTTCACATGAACTATTTGTGGCTGGCCTGTGGTAGAGCATTCTGAGCTGGTATTGGTCTGATCAGGCACAGTCGGACATACTATAACAGGACTCTAGCATAGTGATGTCATTTTGGTCCTCTTTGAGAATGAAGGACAACAATTTGTCTCTCCCTCCCCTCCCTACCAATTCCTAACTAGAAAATGGGTTTGATAATCCTTCTTACCAGGTAACATGCATCAAAAATTTGGGAGAGTCACTAGAATAACCTGCAAAACTACTCGAAAATAGGTAATGTTAAGGAAATTGTTAATTTAAACTCATCTATGCAAAGGAAAACCGGAAAGCTTACAGCTCACACACCTGAAATTCATTCTAAGAAAACAACAGGCATTTCTTTAACACAGTATCTTAAAAGTATTATTATACTTAGCCCTGAAGTGCACTTACTCTTGCCTGGCCTGAGGAGTTTGAATTTTTGGAGGTAAGGCAGAAAGAAAATAGTCCCTTGGCAAATTTGGTTATGCAGAAACCTGTCCGCTTTGGCCGGATAGGTTGGTCAAGACTGAGCTGAAGCAAATGATAAATGCCCGAAGGTAGGCAGTACTTCTGGCCCTGTTAGTGTCATCAAAATCCTTCGGTGTTAAACTGGAGCTGGAGAATCAGGCATTGTCTGTGAAGAGAAGCCCAATCTTCCTCCTTCTTCTCACCTGCTGTGACTCTAGGCCTCAACTACAATGTTCAAGTGATATTTTGCCCCTTGTATACTTTCTCCCTGGAAAATTTTAGGGAGCAAATTTCTAGCCAGCCAAGTTACTCTGAGTGTCTCAGATCTTGGAATTGTAAAACATTTTAGCAACATGATTGATCATTCAGAATCTACCTTGGGGCTTTCAATTTGAAAATATATACTTACACACCCATACCCACACCCACACACCAGCTTTGAAGAAGTTTTATCTTGGGCAGTACTGCCAGGATCACCAAGCCCCTCCTCTGTGTCAGCCATTACCTCCCAGATACAGACTCACCATGTAGTCAACCAAGCTCCAAGAAAAACTCCGGCAGCCTGAGATGAATAGATGCCGAGCTTTCAGCTCCAGCACACAGGAGCTCGGTCACCAACATACAAGAGCAGTGAAGCATAGGATTTAATTTGCCAAGGGTCATTCAACAGCACAACAGCCAGGCCCTTTTCAGCTGGTGTGAGCCCCTCCACTGGGTGTGTGTGGCCAGGGAGGGGGCCGGTCCTGACCGAGGGGACAGAATGCCCAATCTCAGCAGGAAGCCCATCCCCTTCAAGAAGAGAACCCCAGAGAGAAGTCTTTCTTTGACTTCGGCATTAACCTCAAGCAGGTGGCAAGATACTCGAGTTTTTTCACCATTTCTTTAACCTCAAGAAAGCAAACCCCAGGCTCCTTTTGTAAGGATACCCCATGCCTTACCTATTGAAGCCAACTTGTTCTCTGGACAGGAAATAAATAGGAGGCTGGGACGATCCCTACCTATGATTCAAGGATCACCAAGTTGTGAAGGGCATACCTTAAAGTCCTAAGCAGTCATTTTACAGATGAAGAAATGGAGACTGCCTGCCTGGGGTCACTGGGGTAGTAAGTGACAAAGCCTGCCATGTCTGTAGGTGGATTTGATTTTCCTAGTACTACAGAAAGGAGAAAATAGTTTCTTTCAGCCAAGAAGCTAGCTTATTGACTCCAGATTAATCTAGCAAAGAAGAAGAAAAAACAAAATAGCCCTACTTTTGAAAAATGCTATGGGCTCGTCCAATGGGAATAGAGAAGAGGAATGTACAATCTACTTGTGATTTTCTTTTTTTCTTTCCACTCTTCTCTCCCTCACCTGGAGTCAGGCATAAATGTAGACAAGGTTGGTAGTCACTGGGTGTAGAATACAGTAGAAACTCAGAAAGGCACTTTGTAACATAACTTTTTATAAATGCACATATTTTAAAGTTCCCAAATTACACTCTCCATGGTGTGAAGGTAATTATTTTTAATAAGTCAAGTCTCATGATGAAGCCATGACATAGTAATAGAAAGCTGGCCCCAGAGTCAGGAAGACTAAAAAAAAGCAAATAAAACTAAGACATGACCCCTGTGCTTGCAAAGCTTGTAGTTACCTGGGGAGGTAAATGTAAGAAGATAATTTTTATGCAATGCAGAATATTCCAAGTGCAAAAAAGAAGTACCCAGACCTAGGAATTCAAGGAAAGGGATTATTTCATGCTAGGGAGGGGTCAAAGAAGCCTTCATGAAGGAAGAAGCATTTAGATTGGGCTTCGAAGGATGGGTAAGAGTTGTATAGATAAAGCCCAGGCTAGGGATTTCGGATGTAGGGACTTGGTGAACAAATGCATAGAGGCATAAAAAACATAGGCATGTTTGAGAAATGAGTCATTCCATTTAAAGCACAGGGTATTCTCTGTAGAGGAAATGAGGCTGGAGAAACAGGATGCAACCAGAGAGTGAAGGGTCTGAATGGCAGACTGAGGGGTTTGAACTTTATTCATTCAGCCGTGGGTGGCCTTAAAGCTATTTTGAACAGGGGTGTGATGAAATCAGAGCTGTGTTTAAGAAAGATTAATCTGGAAGCTGTGTCTAGGGAGAGAGACTAAAGATGGAGAGAACAGTTCAGGAGGCTTTACCAACTACTAGGATAGGACAGAGGTAATAAGGATCTGACCTGAGGTTTAGCTCCTACAAAAGGTTTTTCACGTTCTTTCCTCTCCCCCTCAACTGCTGGCATCTTTCTGCTAAAATATCTTGTTTTTATTCTTTATATATTTTTACATACCAATTTTGTAAATACTAATACATCTTCATGCCTTATGTATTGCCTCCCTGGATAGAAAGTAAGCTCCTGTGGGGCAGGGACTGTTTCATTTTGTTTTTGTGTCTTGGTACCTAGCACAGTGCCTGGTACACAGTAGGTGATTAATAATTGTTCATTGATTAATAAGGGATTGCTTGATTCATAAGGCACCAGTAGCAGTGGTAGAAGGGACAGGATAGATGTGAGAGATACTTCAGAGGAAGAATTGACAGAACTAACCAAATATGAAGGAAGAGGAAGAAGGCAGAATCAAATATAATAGCTTACATTTAAAGTACTTTATGGTTTAGAAATGGCTTTTCTAACAACAGCCTGTATTGTAAATAGTATATTATAGGCCCATTTTAAAGAAGAGCAAAGCAAGATTCAAGAAAACAAAGTGACAAGTTCAAGATTTGACTCAGATTTCAGGGATCTTTTCACCACATGGTGATGAGCCTCACCAAAATTTCCTGGTAGATTGGTGGTTTTGGTGGATGAAGGAGAGAGGCTGAGGCAGGAAGTTCCTTCATGTAGCATTATATAGTCAAACATCCATTCAGGGGAGGCATTGGGATGGTCCTATTTTCTCCTCTCATACTTAGGAGTGTCAGGACCAATCTTTGTGTGCCTTTTTTCAGCACAGCAGTGGTGAGTTGTTAAGATAATTATTTCACTTTTTAAGCCTGTGCAGAGTAATTCATTATTGCAGTTCCTGTGAGCACCAGCTATATTTGCCAGGACAACAGAATTAATTTCCTACATGCTTTTTTTTTCAGACAAGGTCTCAGAGAGGTTGTCTAGGGTAGGCCTAGGGATTCCCCTTGAAAACCAAATGTTACAGAGCATTGGCTCCTGGAAGATGTCAAAGTCTCATCCAGAGTGGGAACCACACATATATTTGGGTGCCCTTGGGAAGGTTTGAAAATTGATCCCTCTCTGGGTTATCCTTCAGTGTATAATGTGGGATTTAGCACTCAACAGAAATTCTCTCTCTCTCTCTCTCTCTCTCTCTCTCTCTCTCTCTCTCTCTCTCTCTCCCCCCCTCTTTCTAATCTGACAAGGAGAGTAGAACTTTCTAGCATTAAAAATTAATGCATTAATCAAAATTAAATTAATTACAATGAGTGTCCCTGCTTGCCAAAGTGGCACAGTGGATAGAGTGCTGCATTTGAATTTAGGCAGACCTGAATTCAAATATAGCTTTAGGCACTTACTAGCTATGTGACAACCCTGAGCTAGTCCCTTAACTGCTGTCTGCCTCAGTTTCTTCATCCGTAAAGTGGGGTTAAATAATAACACCTACCTCCTAGGATTGTTGTAAGGATCAAATAAGGTAATATTTGTAAAGTGCTTTTCAAAACTTAAAGTGGTAATGTTGTTCTTCAGTCGTTTTTAGTGTTTCCGACTCCTCATGACCCCACTTAGGATTTTCTTGGCGAAGATACTGGAGTGGTTTGCCATTGCCTTCTCTAGCTCATTTTACAGATAAGGAAACTGAGGCAAAGAGGGTGAAGTGACTTGCCTGGGGTCACACAGCTAGCCTAGCTGCCCAAAGAAGTGTATAAATAGTAGCAATTATTATTTGCCATTGTGTTACACCCTGGGTAGCTCTGTTAACATCCCATTTCCCCAGTTCCCTTCCTCCCTCCCTCCCTCCTTCCCTTCTTTCCATCCATCCTTCCTTCCTTCTTCCCGCCCTCCCTCCTTCCCTTCATTCCTTCTTCCCTCCCTCCCTAGTTCTTTCTTTCTTTTTCTCTCTTCCTTTCATCTCCTCTTAGACTAACTACACTGTGGAATCGACATAAATAACTCCCACCAAGGACCATCTCACAGGGCTTCTTTCTCCCCAAGTCTCGGGATCAATCAGGGTTACTGTCATTTCCCAGTCTGGACCCATGTCTTTCCCTGAGCTCAACCTCCCAGGGAGGAAGGATAAGTGCACCTGCACAGAGCCTGCTCCCCTCAGCCTGAGTCCATTGTTTGCCCAGGCAGATTGTGGCCATACTCCCCCAGTGAAGCTGCCCTAGGCTTTGCATGTGGAGAAAGCTTAATGGCATTATGCTATCATCACTAGGGGAAAAGAGCTGTAATTACATCTTGGATGCCTTCTAAAAAAGATGACCACATGCAGAGCACCAAGAGAGATAGAGATTAATGAATCACCAAAGGGAATTAATGGAAAACCACTCTAATTAGTGTAATAATTTTAGAGAAACATTAATGAATATGAAATAGGATAGAAATGAAACCACAGGAGTAATTAATACAACTCAATAATTTGGGGTCAGAAGATGTTGAAGCCTGTTTAAATATACTCTTATAGTTAGAACTAAAGAAGCATGTGTAAAAAGAAAAGTACCTTTATTTGAAAAAAAGGATCACTTGAGAAGCTGCAGTATAATAAAGAAAAATGCACAGGTTTATCTATGGTAAACACAATGATAAATAACAAACAAAAATTGCCAAAGTTTCTAGAGAAGGTATGCTATTACAGTGCCAAAAGCAATATATGAACTTCATGAAATAGGAAGTCATTATTAAGTCAGATAACCAGGCCTTCTTAATAAATGCCCCCATAGGTCAGAGTTCAGGAAAAGCCTGATAAAGCATGAGAATACTACTCCCTCTTTTCCAGTCAAACTAGGCTGTTCTCTATACCTGACATTTCATCTACCACCTCCATCCTTTGTACAAATGGTCACTTTGGTCTGAAATACCCTGCCATCTCATCTCTGCCTCAGAGAACCCCTAGCTTCTTTCAAAGCACAGGTCACGTGTCTCCTCTCATATGAGGACTTTCCAGATACTCCCAGTTATTAGTAACCTCTTTTTCTTGAAAATACTTTATATATGCTTCATATTTACAAAAATCATAAAGGATCATGTAACCTGAACCTATTATCTTTATTGCTTCCATTGCATTAAACTCTGTGTCTTACTAAGAATTTCTAATAACAAAATTCCTCCCTCAACATCATTATTTAAAATTATTTTTGTTTGTTCAGCTGAAGCTTAATAGACATGTTCTGGAACATTTCAGAGGCCTTTTCTCAATTAAATACATGTAGGAACTTGCCAGAGGGACTCGGAAGTAAAGGATGGCACTAGGTAGGTTTTGGGAAAGTCTACCATTTTTTTTCCCTATGATCCCTAACCACTTATTGTTGCAAGAGAACATATCTTTAACACTGGTTTCTTTCATTTATGTATGGCTATGAATCATGGAACATGAGGACTTTGTAGTTGTTATTCAGTCATATATGACTCTTCGCGACCCTATTCAGGAGTTTCTTGGCAAAGATACTGAAGTGGTTTGCCATTTCCCTCTCCAGCTCATTTTACAAATGAGGAACTGAGGCAAACAGGGTTAAGTGATTTGCTCAGGGTCACATAGCTACTGTCTGAAGCCAGATTTGAACTCAGAAAGATAGTTGTAGGCAATTGTTAATCCTGGATGCTTAAAATTGGTAAGGGTTTGCATATAGTTACTAGATGTTTTGCATGACTGCCCTGTATTATTTTCTTTTTGTGGCTCCTGATTACCTTTAGGATAAAGCACAAAATCCCCTTTTTATCTTCTATGATCTTTCATAATCTCAGCAATACCACTGTTAGGTCTGTGTCTCATGGTGATCAGGAAAAAAGGAAAGGAACCGATATGTTCTAAAATATTTGTAGCAGCTCTCTTTGTGGTGTCAAAGAACTGGAATTTGAGGGGATGCCCATCAATTGGGGAATGCCTGAATAAGTTGTGGTATGTGATTGGGATGGAATACTACTGTGCTGTAAGAAAGGATGAGTTGGTTGATTTTAGAAAAAAAAATGGAAAGACTTGCATGAAATAATGAAGAATGAAATGAGCCAAACCAAGAGAATGTTGTTTACAGCAACAGCAATATTGTTCAAAGAACAACTGTCAATGACTAAGTTATTCTTAGTATTATAAATACTTGAATCATGAAGGAAGATGCTAATGGTGGCCTTCTCTAGTGCAGGGTGGGGAGGAAGGGAGAGAGATAGTTCAGAACTTAAAATACAACAAAAATAAATTAAAGTAAAAAAGAAGGCATTTTGTGTTACTACATCAAATATTTTGTTTTATTAAATAATCAGAAAAAAATCTTTCACAACCTGGACCCAACTGATCTTTCTCGCCTCATTGGACATTACTCCCCCTCTCACTCTGTGATCCAGCCAAGCCTAATATCTCTCTGTTCATCACATACCACATTCTATCCCCCATCTCTGAGCATTTATGTTGGCCATCCTCCATCCATAGAATGCATTTCCTTCTCATTTCTACCATATGGAATCTCTCTCTTCCTTTAAGGTGAATCTTGGCCTCCACCTTCTACATAAGGTCTTCCTAATCCCTCTCAAGTTACTTTTATGTGTTTGTTTATATGATATGATGTGATAATTTCCTATTCTATATACTTACTACATATCATAATTTTGTATTATACATATACACTTATATATGTGGTTTTTGTTTCCTTCTTCATCAGACCGATGCATGCTCTTTGCAAGTAAGAATTGTTTCCTCCTTTATACTTGTATCTCCAGTGCCTAGCACAGTACCTGGCACATAGTAGGTACTAAATAAATTATTATTGCTTGCTCACTTGATTACATCTATCTAAGAAAAACCTCATTTCTCTCATCTTTGGCAAGTTTAAGCAATGCATATTGATTCATGGTATGCCATTTCATATGTGTACAGCACAATCCTAGCTAAACTGAGTTAACTGCCCAATGGAACTCAAAAATATTTCCCAATTTAATTTAAAACAGATCTCAATGTGAAGGGAATTTAATTATGTTAGTAATATGGAATACAATGAAATGATCCTCAAAAGTACTTCCAAAGGTTTCAAATGTTTTCTTTTTCAGGCAATTTAGTTAGGGCAACCTCTTAAATAACTATGTTGGTTTAATTGCTTAGAAAGTAGGACTCAGAAATCAATTTGATTACCTCTCTGAACTAAATATGCACAAATGAGGGCAGTCTAGGTCCATATAAATCAGGTTAAGTGCACCACTATGCACCAGGCCATTATGTAACAGAAACTACTTGAATGAAGATTCAGAAAGAAAGCCATAGTGGCAATGCACATATCAGTGGAGGCCATTCTTTTATCTACCACTACCTTATAGGTCTTAAGAAAAATATTGTTAATTTTTTTAAACTCCACCAATCATTAAAAGACATGACTACCAATAGCATATTCTACCATGGTGCCATACACATTGAAAGTCAGACATTTGATTTTACAAAACTAATTAATTCCAAAGATTCATAGAATGATAGGTTCCTAGATTTAGAGAAGAGAAAGAACTCTGAAGGTCATCTAGTTCTCTCATTTTACAGTTAGAAAACTGAGGCCCAGAAAGGGAAAGTGACTTGGCCACAGTCACACAGGTAGTAGACAGAAAAGCCAATATATGACTACACAGTGCGCTTGCCACTTCGCCATGATGCCTCCATTAAGAATCAGAGATTCAGAGCTGGATGGGACCATTTACCCCAACCTCCTTTTGGAGATTAGGACCCTCAGGTATATGAGAGGATACGACATGCCCAAGGTCATGAGTTAGAGACTAATAAACCAAGGAATTTAAAAATATATATTTTCCCAATTACATGTAAAAAAACTTAACATTTGTTTTTTTTAAAACTTGAGTCCCAAATTCTCTCCCTTCCTCTTTCTCTTCCATCCCCCCTCATTGAGAAGACATGATGTAAGTTATACCTGTGCAGTCATGCAAAAAATATTTCCCAATTAGTCATTTTCTGAAAGAAAATACTGAGCCAAAAATCCCTCCCAAAAAAGAAAGTTAAAAAAAATTTGCTTCCATCTGCATTCAGACTCCACCAGCTCTTTAACCAAGGATCTGGACACAGATTTTTCTAACTTTTTTCTTCTTCACCACCTATCTTCCTATCCTTTCTAATCTTTACTAGTAACATCGTTGCTAGATTACTTCATTACATATTTCTCTTGTCAATGGCAAACACTAAGTCAGTTTTTCAAGTGGTTTGGATTTTACATGAGGAAGAGTAATCCAGACCAAGAATATTCAATTCAAGGTTGGGAATCAACCTTGGTTAGTATCCAATTCAATTGGGGGGTGGGGAATGGGGGTGGGTGGGATCCCCTCTTTTTAAACTGGACAGTTTTGATTTAGCAGAAGTGTCAAACTCACTGCCTGCAAAATTTCTTCCAGAACAAGATTGAAATGCAATTTGGAAATGTTTAACAAAATAAATTAAAATTCAATATGACATATGTAATGTTAATTTGTGGTTTTCTCAGTCAAAACCTGGCCCACAGGGATGACTTGCCTAGGATCACACAGCCAAAAATGTCAGGGGTAGAACTTGAACATATATTGACTGTGTGATCCTAGGCAAGTCATTCAATTTTTTAGACCTGGAATGAACAATATAATGCAGCATAGGTGATCTGCTTTAGTGGAGGATGTTTCTTCATAAGGAATTCTCCAAACAATGAAATTACAAATCCAGAACCAACCCTTCCCTTCTCAGTCAAATGAATTAGATAGGGTTTTGTATTGTGCGATTTCTAGAGGTGGCTTTGGTGGGGAAATCAATAATTGTGTATACCTTTCCTTTTCCAACAATACCCAAGCTAAGGTACCCACCTGCTAGGCAATGGATAAAGTGCTGGACCTGGAGTCAGGGAGAGCAGAGTTCAAATCCATCCTCAGGCATTTACTAGCTCTCTGACTCTGTCAAGTCACTTAACCTCTTGCATCCTCAGTTTCTTTGACTGTAAAATAGGGATGATAATTGTACTTCTTTTCCACAGTTGTGAGAGTAAAATAAGATATTTATACAGCACTTAAAATAGTGCCTGGCACATAATAGGTGTTAATAAATGTTTGTTTCCTTCCTTCCTGTTTGAAAAGCAGAAAGCCTGCTTCCCAATTCTACTTAGTTTGCTACTCCAGGGTTTGAGGAAGGGCCTTAAACATCTCCCTGCTCTTCCTAGTGCCCCTTGATCTTAATCTAGATTACAATAGATATGTTCATTTTGATTGCATAAAAGCCAAAGTGAAATCTGGCATTTATGTGAAACATCACTTATTCTTAATTACTATGCAGCAAATAATACATGTTTATCAGTAAATATATCAGATTAACTTTGTTATAAGTTTCATTTGATGGCAATGTTGGAATCTTTAGATATTTTAATTTTTCAAGTTTTTGTTCACATAACTTTGTAGTCCACTCATTCTTTTAAAGGTAGCATTCCACAAGAGTATAAATGTCATATGAGAATTATAGACAATCAAACTTTTTTATGTCTGTGATATTAGTAATAGCTATCTGAGATAACAATAATAGCTTCCTTTTCTCATGTCATGGGAATATTTTCACAGATCTGTCTCAATAGCCTAAAGAATTTAATTCAGTGAAGGAATTTGTCAAGTAGGTTAAGAACACACAGGTAGTTGTACAACAGAATTTTTCATTCTTTGACTGGTTATTTTGTGTATAACAAGCTTACTCTGTGTGTAAAAAGAGATTGGACATTATGGGATTCCAAAATCTCAGACAACTTTTGATTACACTTTTCAAAATAATTGGAAAATGAGCAGAATGGAGGGGGGAAGTATAGAAGGAAGCTGAAAATGCAAGAATGTTAAACATTGGATTTTTTTTTTGCAAGTAACTAAGTTCAGTAATGCTGACCTGCTCATTTATAAAGTAATAGGCATTGCTGTGGAAATAATAAATGGAATATGGAATAATAAATGGAAATATATGTAACTTGTAATTAAAATTATTTGCTAAAGGAAACCATTTAAAAAATTTTTAATATCCTTTTGCACTTGGTTGTTTTCATGTAAATATGTATAACTTTGCATAAAATGAAAATGATTATTAACTGATTGAATGTGTTCCCCAATATTTCCCCATCTCCTTTCAACTTAACAAGAAAGTCTATTTTTTAATGAAGTAAGCAATTATTTCTGCCAAAGATCAAAAGTTTTTTTTATGTCAAAGGATACCTTTTATTAATGAGATAAGTATAGAAAAGAATTCCAAATCCAAAAAATGTAAAAAATCCTAATGTTTGAGTAAAAAAAGGCACTAGTATTAGAAGATTGTTATTAAAAAAAAGCAGAATTCAATCAAATCAGGAAACACTTATCCAATATAATATGGGCTAGGCAGCATAAGATATTTAATAGAGAGATAGGGCTACAGACCCAGAACTGAGTTTTGCTTCTGACATATACTAACTGTATGACCATGGACAAGTCACTTAATGTCTCAGTGTCCTGGGAAAGTCTTTAAAGCTACAAATACAGAGGGAGACTCTATGTCTCTACATTCAGAGTTCTTTAAATCTTTTATTTGTGTGAAGAATTACCTATTTAGAAACTCCTTGATAAAATCACAGGTAATTATAAAGGAAAAAAAGTGTTTTGTTAGTACTGTGCTAGGCTCTGCAGTTGCTACAATATCAATTTAGGAAATAGTCTTTGATCTCAAGGAATTTTCAACCATGTTGGGGAGAATAGGCATCCTTGACACAAGAAATAGTGAATAATATGAGACAGTACATGATAAAATGCTCACTAGTATGGCATAATCAAGTTCACAAAGAATTCCAAGAAAGAAGACCAGTGTGCTCAGAAGTAGCCCAGGAAGACAAGAATTGTGGTTGACCTTGAAGCCATAGTTGAATCTGAGAGCAGAGAGAGTATTCTAGTATGGGGAAATTGTATGAGTGAGTGTGAAGAGAGAGATTATGAGATCAGGCTTATCAGAGTGGAATGTTAATGGTGGGGGAAGTAGAAGGAGAAATAAAGCTGAATAAGTTGTTCGATTATGGCTTAATGGAGATATCATGAAAGAATGAATGAGATTTAATCTTCAACTGTTGCATGCAACCAGAGTTGTAAGTTTTTGGTAAATAAGACAATGAAATGATAATCTTAAATTTTGTGCTAATCTGATGCTCCAAAGCTGAGTGTTAACAGGAAGTTTTAGTGTATAGTACTTAGTCTAGAAACAATCAATAAGCATTTATTAAGTCAGGCTATGGAGATACAAAGACAAAAATGAAGCTGATTCACCATAAGCACTATTTCTCCAATATCAAGTTCATGTCTTATTTCAGGTCAACAAGAACATTCTCTTTTTAATCCCTCTATGAATTGGCATTTTATAGGGACAACCCTGAGGTGTCATGGTGTAGTAGAAAGAACACAGAGACCTCCGTAGATCCATGCCTTGGTTTCCTCATCTGTAAAGTAAGAATAGTATCTTCTCTAGCTTTTTCAGGGTTAGTGTAAGGAATGATTACATTAATATATGTAAAGTGCTGTGTAATCATAAAGTCAAAAAATTTCAAAACCACATGGAAAGTTTTTCAAACATGTCATCATTTAGATCTTAATAGCATCCATTACTCTGAAGAATTGAACCTCAGAGTTTGAATGTGTACTGACATATACTACAGGATTGTTAGGAAAACAATTTCATCCCAAATGTGTCCCTTGTTTGGATATTGGAATCTGTGCCATTAACTCATATAGCTGACTGTACAATTAATTATTTTGCTTCAAATATTGTTGCTTGGTGACCAAATAGCTATAGTGTTGCTCAGAGATCTTAGCGTAATAGAGAGAATATTGGATTTGTAGTCAGATGACTTTATTTCAAATCACAGCTCTTTTACTTACTATGAGGGCATATTGGAGCTGATTGTTAAATTTTCAGTGTAAGCATTTACTCCTTGGAAATTGGAAAATGCTACAAATCAGCTCTTGATTTATTGTTTTGTTGATTTTCTAAACTTAAGAAAGTGTGGGAGAAAATGGAATAATGCAGATTAAACTTACAATGGTCTTATGTTTTCAGAGAGCCAGTTGTTAAACATTTACTTGCATAATTCTGTTTGCTCCCTATGTAACTTTGGACATATCATTTAACCTGGATCTCCTCTTCCTTACTATAGAATGATGAGGTTGGACTAACTGATCTCTAAGGTCTTTTCCAATTCTAATCTCATGATGATATAAGAGATTATAGAAGATCTTGTTTTCACTGTTCCAAGTAAGCAGATTTGACAAAACAGTTAAATGTCAAAAGGAAATGCATTCAGCTCTGTGGAGAATTCTATCCTATTTTAATAAGATACAGTAATGGATATAGGCTAAACCAAAAATAGAAAGACTTTGCTCACCATCAAATCCACACCTTTCCATAAGAGGATTTTGATAGTGAGATGGAATAGTTACTCAGAAATAATTGCTCACAAATATGAAGATGTGGTTTGAAGAAGGTGCCTTCATTCTCTGCCTACTAAACATAAGAAAAAATGCTTTTATTTTTGGTCCCTTTTAGGAGCTGTATTTGTTATGGCATTTGATCTACAACTAATCTCTTCATTTCAAAACAGTTCAAATGACTTCAGTACTGCATTTAGTATGGGAGTATAGAGGATGTGTGCTTGTTATGACTTTTAAATAAGAGAGTCACTTGATAGTTGAAGACAAATTTTCCCACTGGACGTGAATAGCTTTTGATGCACCATATTTTTTTTAAAGCTGGAAATGTTCTTGCCTTTTCCTTAGCAGCCACATTGGATTCAGCTAATGGCTGAATTTTATGAAGTAAAACTGAAGTCTTTATCTTCTAATCTCTGGAAAGGCAAGAATCATTTGCTAGAAGCCCAGAGATATATGAGTTAGTCCAAGGCTTCTAAATAGGTAAGTATGTAGTGTAGTAGATAGGTCATTTCCTGGAGTCAGGAAGACCTGTATTTAAATCCTATCTTGGACACTTACAAGCTGTTTAACCCTGGGCAAATCACTTAATCTCTCTGAGCCTCTGTTTGCTCACCTGTAAAATGGGGATAAAAACAGCACCTAATTCATATGGTCGTTTTGAGGATCAAATAAGATAACATGTAAAATGCTTTAAAAACATCGAAGAACTATATAAATGCCAGCTATTAGTATTAACAAACATGTCTCCCAAAGAACCTGCAAGTTGTTCTCTCCTCTAGTATGTAAACAAATGAAGCAAAACAATTGATTGAAAAAATCTCAATTTCAGGATAAATACTCAATGTCAGTTCCCATCCTAGGCATGGCCATCTGACCCTCTTCTGTGACCTTTTCTGCCCTTCTGCAAAGACAGAATAGTATTAACTGGGTTCTCTATGGAGCAAGAACAGTCAGCATCAATCCTTACTATTAAGCCATTAAATCTTAGAATCATAACATGAATTTCAAAGTGGGATGCAATCTTAGGACTCATCTAAAATGGCTTCCTCATTTTACTATGAGGAAACCGAGTCTCAAAGAAGAGGAGCTACTTTCCCAAGGTCACAAAGCTAATTAGTATTACACCCAAATGAGCTCCTGACTCTCCATCCAGTATTCTTTCTGATCTTTTTTTATTAAATCCTGACTACATTATTGATGTCTCCGCAGTGTGCAGAGATGTATGTTATTACTTTCACATTCTGAAATTAATTTGGGCTATGGCAAGATATGATGAAAACATATTCTCAGCAATCAGCCATTTAGAAAAATGATCCAAGAATAATAATGAATTTAACATAGACACACAGAACCACATGCAGATTGAGTGTATATTTATTTATATGTAGGGGTGTGAAGTGGAGATGAAGGGATTCAGAGAATTGGACACAAGCAAGCATTTAATATTTAAAGGGAAATCTACAAATTGAAAAAAGCTTGTGGCAAAAAGCCAACCCTGCAGAAGGCAATAAAGCCAAGGAACAACAGTGCAATTTCTCTTTCCCCCTCCCCAAATTGGCAACACTCTCCTTCCTTATCTGAAGGAAAAGGTCATTTAGCCTCTTTTGTCCTCTCACCCCACGCTGCCTCCTTGCCTTTTATTGTCACTGACCTCACACAGAGAGCCAAGGAGGCAGCTCAGCACGAGAGAAATGCCTGAGACTTGGCTCTGTCTGCAGCACAGAGATCTACAAAACTGGTGCCATTAGTCAAGGTCTTGTCTGGGACTTCAAAACAGTTTGTCTGTATTTCTCTTTCTCTAGAGAAAGTTCCTCGTTTCCAGCCCTCAGCTAGGAAGAGCAAAGCTGCTGCTGTTCGTGGTGCTGAATTCCACTTTGAAGAACCAGCCGCTCAACTGCCTTCAGGCAGCTACTGCTAGGGACTCCAGGGCTGGAATAAATTGTGAGGAGAGCTAGGAAACAGCTGCCGCTTACAAAACTCGAGCGAGCAAGACAATTTAGCTGCTATTACTCTTGAATGCTTCAGTAGCATAAGATCCACGCCAAGCTGATCACCTAATTTCTTTGCTATCACCGTTTGCCTGGTTTACCTTTTCTCTCACTAGAGGATTGCGTAGTGCCCACTTCTTGTTTGAGAGACAGATCTTTCTTGTTAAGCTCTTCCCTCCCCCTAGTCATGATAAGTTTTCTCACGTACACATATTCTCTCTTACATATATTATCTATCTCTAAAACATTATCTTTCACTAACATGCTCATATTCTTTCTTTCACGAAGACATTTGTCTCACAAAGTATTCTGGCGCCTCTCTCTCTCTCCCTCCCTCCCTTCCTCACCTTAAGACAAGAAAACTACTCAAACACCCCTTGCCGGCCCCCTACTTAATTTGTGTGATGAATGTTGGAAAGTCTCAGGGGTAGGCGGGGTAAGGTTAGGGAGAATATTTTTTCAGGCATCTGAATTGTAATGTCTTATTATTTTTTTAAATTAATGTTACCTACTGGTTTTTGTTTCTGTTATTAATATTAGGAGGAAGAGGAATAGTGGTGGTGGTGGTGGTGCCTATGGTAGTGGTAGTAGCAGGGATGGTAATAGTAGTAATTGGTATCAGTGCAGAAAAAAATTTCCGGCAGGTGGTGCTCTAGTTCGTAGTGGATTCAGAAGCCTGACTTCTCTTTCCGTATGTCTCCTTCAATCCTTCTCCGTCAAAAGTCCTCCCTCCCCCACCCCAACTTCTCTGAGGGAGATTAGAATCCAGTGGCTGGCACCAGCAATGTTTGCAGGTCTGTCTTCCTCCAGATCCATGCACTTATCGAGACTGTAATTTTGCTACAAGAGAGTTTGCATATTTGCGTTGACTGAAAATGTGTTGTGATTAAAATAATATAAATAGAAAAAGAAAGGGTCAGTGATAGGATTGCACCTCCCACCCCCACCCCCTTCCGAGATTGATGGCATCTACGGCCAAAAATGTTTAATCATCAATAACGTGATTCAGCAACCAGGAAATGTAAACAAGTTATGCAACAGCTTCCTTGGGTCAAGGGGGATTGCGTGCTGGTTAGGGTGGGTCATGGGGGGTGTGGAAGGCTCCACAGATTGTAGGATTGGCAGGACAGTCGCCTGCCTCTCTGGCTACGGAGGAGTGGCTATGTGTACAGTATGGCTAGTGATGACCTTTGGTTTTGCAAAGCATGAACAATTGGGACGGGGTTAATGGCACTTCGCTGTGGGATCAGATTGAACAAACAAAAAATGCCCTGCTCCATTCTAATGGAGCACATTATTCTGATCAGGAACTAAGCCTGGGCTCAGGCTCCTGCAGCTGCTCTGCAGGTCAGTAGTACCAATAAAGCAATTATCCAATGAGAAAACTCTTGTTCCCCAAGGGAGATTCAAGACGGGTTCTGTTTGTTGTTGCTACTGGTTTTTGTTTTTTAACCAGACATTTTCTTACAAGTTGAACTGAACAACTGACAACAGACTCCAAGATGAAAGAACTCAAATTGCATTCTAGAAGTGTTTGCTTAACACGATATTTTAAAGGGATATATTCCCAGTTCAATGCTTCCCTAGGAGCACACTGCTCCGTGTTCAATTAACCTGAACCATAATTGAACTCTGCCCTTTGAACTCACTAAACAGATAAATATATTAGCTCAGCTAAGGAACCATTAATATTTTTCATTCAACATACAGACTAACAGGAAAGATCCAACAACCTAAGCAAAAGCCAACCCATTAAAAGTATAGATCCTGTGTTTTTGTTATCTATGGAAAAAAAAGGCTGGGGAATTATGTGAAACTGATTGTGTGAATTTCTCTGGAAATTAAATAGACTTTAACAACTGTAATTATTTGACCGAATACAGAGCCTGTTATTGGTATCCAAGAGTAGGGCTCACCTTCCTGGAAACACTTAACAATATTCTTTCTATTTATTCCATAATATTTTATTCCTGAGGAAAATTTATACTGTATCTCTATGCAATTATCTACATTGCCTTCCAGCAACATATTATGGTATGGTATCTTTCATTCTATATCAAATCAGTTCAATATTGATGCTAGGATGGAGAAGAGTCTATAATATTCCCTTTCTTTGGATTCTGTTTCTGACTTTTCTACAAATGTATCAGTTCACCAGCATTATTAATGAGAAAGAATAATTGTTTTCATATGAAAACCAAATCATGTAAATAATGAAATGAATGAAGCTAGAATATTTAGAAAAAGTTCAAACTATGATTGAATATATTAGAACAATGTTATAGCCACAAACCGCTATGCACATTTACAGGCTTTTTCCTTTAAAATATTATAAAATTTAAACTCATTTATTTTACTCCTTTCCCTATATATTTTATATAGCTAAAACATCAAATGAACTATTACACATTTGTGGTGAGTGTTTCAGTGTGATTTAATTTCATTTCTCACAGTCTCCCCTTACCCTTCCCCCTCCTCCCACTCCCAACCCCCATCTCTTTCATTTTTGTTTGGTTTGTATTGTAGGCTTAAAGCAGCGCTATGCTAGATGAGAACACTTAAAGGAATATCACAAGCATGAAGGGTAAATCTATTGAACGAGGGTCTTTAACTATGTGGTTTCCTTAAAGGGAAAGGTTGGATCAATAGGATCAATATGAAAGGTTTCCCTGGCCCTGCATAAAAGGGTAAGGGCTCCTCTTTTCACTGGTTTAACTTTACTCTCTGACAAATGCAAATCAATGGATCTGTGTTTACAACAGATTTTCTAACAGACTCAACTTGGACAATGCCAGGATGCCTCAGACCTGGGGGTGGGGAATCCAAACTTGTCCTGGCTGAGTGAAGAGGCACTGCCACAACAGCAGTTTGCCTATAGCCCTGGGGCTACGATGAGGATCTCCAGACCTGAGCAGATAGTAGTCACTATCATTTTTTAGTGAAGGGACCTACTTCCTATTCAGTTCCTGTCCGAACTTAGCAAGCTAGAGCCCCATGGCCTTCTCATACCTCTATAATGCAATGAGAAAATGAAGGACCATCTAGGTTCCTTTCAGTGTGTTTCAATCCAACAGCAACTCTGCATTTGTTGGTCCATAAAGACAGTCACTGGAGAGAGATAAGCTCAAATAAAAGGACACTAAACATAATTTTTTTTGGATGCAATCAACTAGCCAGTGCAGTTTCTGACCACATTTTAGATCAGCAGGTTGATTGCTTTGAGTCCCTTCTGGATGTAGTTGGGGACTTCTTGGCTTCTCATAGTAAAATGCTGGCAAAAGAGCAGCAAATACAAAGGAGTCCCAGCAACAGCTAAATGCACTCTCCAACAAGGTAACTGGCTCTTCTTAACAATAACAAGGACAACAACTAAAATCATGGTTTCTTTTCCCCTTAATTTTACCTTTCCTTTAAAAATTTGATGGCTTCCAGAGATTACATGACTCCAAAGTCAATACCAGTTACAGTGAAATTATTTTTCTTCCTGCAGGAGAAAGTATATGTATATTTGATTACATGAGCAAAGTCCACAGCTGATTAAATTACGTTGGAGGTATGCTTCCAACCCAAACAAAGTCTGCTTTCTCCAGGAGAGTAATGGATCCTCAAATGACAAGAAAGCAGCCTAGACTGAATACAAATCCTGCCTTCCCTTCTGAACTCTCACTTTGGAAATTTTTTTTCATGGCTTCAGGAATCTTGCTCCCCAAATGAAACTATGAGCACAGTAACAGACTACAACCTTTCCACACCTCATCCTTCTACACCATCCCTGTCAGCAGGAGGTCTAAGTTTTTATCTAAGTGCAAGTCTTCACCTTAGTGCAGTTCAGCCACCCTACTGCTCCCCAAAACAAAACCCTACAATATCTTCTCCAATATCTTCTCAGAGTATGGCAACCTGAGAGCCAAAAGCTCTCAACAAATTCCCTGAAAATTTCAATGCCTGAACATTAGACATGGGGGAAGGACAATATTGGGTGGAATGGTTTGCCATGGATCCTTTAAATCAGACAACCAAGAAAGAAAGATGGATTATCTACATCTGAAATTAGACTACACATAGAATTCAAGAGACCTTCCCCCACTCCCTTCCAGGAGAAGGAAAAATAATTTCCTTGGAGACAACTGGTTTTCCTCTCTGCTCCTAGGAAAGACATCAACAACAGCTCCCAATTAGAGGGCCTCTTCCCAATTAGATTATTCTGCCACTTCACTAAATGATAGGCCAGGGTTTGGGCCCCAGAGAAATTAGAAAGTGAGCTTGGGCCAAGGAGGACAAAACTCTGACTCCCTACCACTAAGCTTTTTCCTCTTTTCCCTCCTCAATTTCCTGCCCTTGCCTTTAATTCAATATGATTCTAAGAACATTTATTAAGCAAGTGTTATGTGTAAAACATTTTGCTGAGTGTTGGGCAAACAAAGATATAAAGCAACACAGTCCCTGTCCTCAATGAGCTTGCAATTTAATAGGGACTAAAGGGATGGGTATTTGATGAATAACGCAGAAGTGCAATGTAATAAGGAGGGGGAAGAGAAGTCTAGACTTTGTGCTCTAAAAAGTCAAACTCGCTTTTCACTTCCCTTCTGGCTTTTCCACAACCGCAGGCCTCCTCACTTTCCCATTCCAGGGTAGCCCACTTCTTCCTTCCCGAGCCTCCTAAGGTCTCAGTTCCCTAGAAGCTTCCTTCCCAAAGAGCTCCTAGAGCTCGATGGGTATTTATTTCGCAGAAGACTCTTCCGGCCAACCCTATCTTGGGACGTCTGGGAAACTAGTTCCGGCTTTTTCCTGTTTTGAAGGACGTATATTCCGGAGCAAAAGAGAGGCAAGTACTGTCCAAAGGCCTTTCTGTCCCCTAATTATGAAGAGAGGAGTAGGTCCTTGCTTTCCAGGGGAGTCACATTCGCTGTGAAAAAACAGCAATGCGCCTGGGGCTGGGGTAGGGCGTGGGGATAAGGAAAGGCCCAGGTGGAGGAGCTGGGCTACTCTGAAGCTGGGTCAGAAGTCAACCATGATGTTCCTTCTGTCCTCCCTCCATCCCTGCTCTCTCCCCTTACTAACTTCAAGCCGGTGGGTGAGAGGCTGCTTACTGAGATTCTGAAAATTACTTTAGTTCTATGTTATTCCACCAACCTCATCTTCCTGAGAGGAAATGGAATGAAAAGTTCCCCAACACAGCTTCTCAAAGGTGCACCTTTCCTTCCTCCCTTCCCTCACTATGTACTGACCGCTTGTCATTTCTCCCTAATCAGATTTCTCTTCCTGTCAACGGCCAATTAAACGTCAATACAACAATCCATGCCGGAACGTCGGTCTCAGAAGTTTATTGGTGACCTAGTTAGCCTTCAACTGGTTCTTCTGAATGGAAAGGAATCATAGATTTATCCCAGCTTGAGTTAAAAAAGTATATCCAAATACCTTCCCCTATTTCCCCATGATGCCCGTAGGCTCTCTTCCAGAAAGATTTTCTGTCCCAGCAGGGCCATTGCCATTCTAATGCTTTAGCTTTATGTTGAAGAAGCTAGAAAATAAATATTAACTCCTCCCCCCTCCCCCATGGGAGCAAAGCTCAAAGGGAAGAAGAGGGGTGGGAATAAGTATTTGTATAAGGTCTACTATGTGCCAGTCACTGTCCTAAGAATTTAATCTAATTTCTCTTCTAGACCTCTCCTTTTACCTTTATGAGTAAGTATTTCCTTAGCAATGAAGGAGATATTCTGTAGAAAGAATAATATATTTGTATATTCACTGCAAATTATAATCTAGCCTAAACCTCATAGGACTGACAGAAGGGAACATAGCCCCTAAAAGGATCCCTTTTATCCTCTACCTTCTTTTTGACTCTCTGCCCTCTAATTCTTCTTGTGGTTAGGATGACATCATAATATTTTACTGTAAGTTCAGTAGATCTTCTTAAATAAAAAGCAAATAATTCTGTATCAAATGAATTTTAATCCCCTTTCCAGACCTTTTTATTACCTTAGGGTTATATCTATTTTTTTGCTTAAAAACTGGACCCAGTTGATGTCCTTTCTATTGGGGAATAAAAATGTGAATAAATATCTTGGAGAGAAGGGAAATATTTTAGAGAAGAAATAGTGTACATGAGTGTGTGCGCATTCCTCCAAATTATAATCTGTCCTAAACCTTACAAGCCACATAGACAAAGTACAACCCTTGGGCCCTCTCCCACCCAAATTTAATTTAGCCTTTAGACCCCAGTGCTTCAGACTCAGGCATAACAGGAAAAAGCAAACCCCACTACCTAAACCAGAAGGAGATAAGCAAGAGGAGAGCAGCACAGGTCTGGCTATGTTGGATTAGTCTGAGATTCTGAAAATCACTTTAGTTCCATGTTATTCCACCAACCTCATCTTCCTGAATAAAGTAGAAAATAAATTTGAAATTATTGACCCAATTATTCCAGAGATTTTTGTTAGATCTAGTACCTGGTCTGGTCTGCTATAAGCCAATTTCAGGAGGCCCTTCCAGCAGAAGTCACATAGGTTGTGACTGAACTGAACTGAAAATAAGAGCTATTTGAAAGGTAAACACAGCCATTTTGAAAGTCCAATGGGATATTTATTACTTGAAGAGAAATATGGTTAGGAAGTCTGTGTGCTGAGTATGATTATTGGAGCTCTGGGGCTGTGGGGAGGAGAGGGGTGGTAAAGACAGTAGCTGGCACATACACAAGGTAGTTTCCTAAAACACATTTATCCTGTAGTGTCTCTGAGCATTTTCGGGCTTCTGCATCTCTCAGGATTGTAATACCTCACTCAATTTCCAAATCTGCTTTAGTAATCTCATTTTAGAATTCAATTTGTTTTTTTTTTTTTTGCCTAGGCTGCATTCAACTGGTTGCTACTTTTTAAAATTCAAGGTGCTCTTGGAAGCCTTTGGGGATTTTCAATCTCTTTCATAGGTTTGGGGGACTCGATATTACGGGAGGAAAACTGTCCGAATTCCCTTCTTCATTAGAGAGGGCCACTTTTTCTAGTCTTCTAGTGAGGTGAGCTATAAGTCTCACAGACCTGACTATTAAAATGCAACCGTGGAATTCGAGCTCCCTCCCACTCCATGACGGAGTCCAACTGGTTAAAAACATTATGCAAAGACTCCCACGTTTGTCTCTGTTACTATATTCTTTTTTGGAAAATGTATAGTCACCGGTGAACTGAACTAGCCCCGTAGAATAATAGAGAGGTGAACGGGGCCAATAGTTCCTACCGGTGTTCTCTTTCCCAACCTGACTTTCCAAAGTGGTCAGGGAGGAAAGGTTTCGATATGTTTTTACGCATGTTTATAGGCTGGGGGGCGGGGGGAAGGGGGAAGATGAGAGAAAAGGAGAAGGGTTAGGAAAGAGGCAGGAAGAAAAAGGGGGGGTGGGAGGGAGGGAAGAAAGAAAAGAAGATGTATAAGGAGAGAGAGAGAGAGAGAGAGAGAGAGAGAGAGAGAGAGAGAGAGAGAGAGAGAGAGAGAAGGCAGGGTGATGGTGAGCGCGATGCTGGGAAGAGAGCGCCATCAGGTTTACTGGAAACTAGCCGGATCAAGTTCCAGATCAATGAAATCTGGGTCCACACGTTTATGTTATTGTTGCCAGCATTAATGCCCTTTTAATCTTCTAAACATTATCAGCATCGATCTGCCTCCATATACACATTTGTTTGAGAAAGTGACATAACCACACGGTGGAACGACTGGAATAAAAATAAATGCGGAGACTTCTTGTTTTGCGAGGTCCTGGCTGCTTTGGTTATCTCTCATGTGCGCATTTCGTCTTCCTTCCCTTGATAGTCTCTGGGCTCCCACACTAATGCATATTAGAAAGGTGTTATTGAACCGCCAGGGATTTGAAGATGCAAGGACAGTAGTGAGCTCTTCAATTATTAATCGGATTAGTCCATCAAGCAAAAATATTTTATGTGATACACCGCTGTTATATGTGTTTCTGTAATGGGCTGAGGGGAGTGCATCCCGTGACATTAAACCAAGACTTCTGTTTCATGGCATCAGCATGCCAACTCTAGAACCAGTGGTTTAGTATAGGAGAGGGAAGTGGGACCAGAGGAAGGCTGAGCTTAGCGGGACTGTATATACTCCAGTATGCTGGACTGCGAGCCCAAAGAATCCCCACTAATAATAATTAACTCACTATTTCTGGTTAGATTGTAATAGTAGCCCCACAGCTAAGGACTTTCAAAGAAATTTAAGACCAGGTGACTCTCCTCGCTCCCCCAACCCTCCCCCCACCCACCACCTTTCAGATCTTCCATTCCTAGGACACCCCTCTCTCCAAGAGGGATTAGAACTGAAGTAGAGAAAAGCAGCAGAAAAATGGAAGTGGGGAAGACATGGGATGGCAAATCTCCCACGAAAAACCTCGTTCTGTCCTTTTAAATTCGACCAACACGGGCCTTGGCTACCCTTGCTCGTTTTTTCTGCGGGCCAGAAAATATGAGCTCGAGAAAATCGAGCCGACTACATCCTAATGGAGGGGAAATTAGCTATTTACACTGGGATTCGGGCTATCCCCCCGAGGATTTACACTCAAAGAATCAGTCCCCACGCAAACAAGACTGTAAAAAGCAAGCGAGAGAGTGGAAGCCCTATGCTTTGGTTCTGGTTCACCTTTGGCGAAAACCGCTTGAGGCATGTGGGTTTCAGTTCTCTTCCCTTACCATTTTCAAGGAGAATTTTCACTTTCTTCACCGGCAGATACTCTAGTCACTTGCTCCCTGTCATTTAAAATGTGTTTGGCAGAGTTAGTCCCTGAAGCTGGAAATATTTTACTTAGGATTCTTTGCGTAGAAGGCATTGCAGTCAGATTTACCACTTAATCCAAGTCCCTGGACCCAGTTTAAGGAGCAAGAAATTTTACCACTCTTCAAACAGGTTGCAAATCTAAACTGGGAGTTTCCTCCTGTTTTTTTTTTAAAGCAACCCTTTTTTGCTCTAGCTAGCCTTTCGAATAAATGTAGAGTTATTTCTTGTTCATTTTTTAAAAATCAAGTACGAGTCTTGTTTTCCCAATCATTAAAAAAATCCTTTCCTTCTCTGTTCTTTTTACCTCTATGCCAGGTTTCAGAAACTCTTGCTTCCTTCATGGAAAACAAAATTAGGGAATTTGCCTAGAAATCACAAAGGGCTCATACTTGGGAATGCAGGGGGTGGGCCAAAGACTGTATTTCAATTCCCTTGACCAGTTAACTGTCTTTGTGGTCTGGCTACTGGAATAGAGCAAAACAGCACTACTGTTTTGGAAGTAAAATGAAAGTGAAATGTGTGTGTGTGTGTGTGTGTGTGTGTGTGTGTGTATGTGTGACACAAAGAAACAGAGATAGAGACAGAGACAGCAAGAAAATTATTGTCTTTGAGCAGATCTGATTTTGTCAGACTGAGACCTTCGGTGAAAGGTTTTGAACCCAAACTCCAGCCAGGCGCCCACTTTGTGCTTATTTAACCCAAATGACGCTGGCATCTCCCGTAAGGAGTCATACTGAGATTTCCATTAATAATTCATGGAGAGATAACCTCAATTCTCGCTCTCTGTCCCCCCCCCCCCACATCCAGCTCTACCTAACACAGAATACCTACTTATCCAAATCAGAACTACTGTCTACTTACTGAGAGTGCTCTCATGACCCCAAACTAAAAAGCTTCCAATGTACTAATAACCACTCAACATATTTGTTACTGATAAAATGACCAGATAAAAAGGCAAAAACTCTTGTCCTCTTTCAACAGTAGGTAATAAAATAGATACATTTGAATACTTCAGCATAGAAGTAGGCTTCTGTGTAGTGTCTGAATCATTCAGGTCGAGTTTTTCTCCTGTTAAAAAACTACTTCTGGCCTGTGGCCTAGAGTTTTCATTTTTATCTCAGTTGTGCCTTGAAGGATTTGAAACTGGAGAGGGAGAGGGGAAGAGGGAGAGGGAGACAGAGAGAGAGAGAGAGAGAGAGAGAGAGAGAGAGAGAGAGAGAGAGAGAGAGAGAGAGAGAGAGAGAGAGAGAGATTTTCTAGCTCTGAACCTTTTCTTTCTACAGCTATAGCCAGGGAAGGAAGGCAGATCTCTGAGGTGGACCAGGGGGATAAAGTGATTTGTATGGAGATGGCTCACACATTAATTGCCCTCTGAAGACTGAGCTAGAACTTGATAATCGCTTCCACTGCCCCACAACTCCAGGCAGCATTGTGACAAGGTGTGAGGGAGCATTTAGGACCATCTTCGTCTAGAAACAAAGACGTTGTTCCTGATCTTGATTTTAATTTTCTAAGACAGAGCACATCTCCCACACTACTTTCTATTGGTGCTTCCGATTTTTGCCAAGCACAGTATAAAATCAGAGCAACGCTAAATTAAGTAAGAAGGAGAAAGAAATTAATAACCTAAAAGAAAAAAAGGGGGGGGTTATAGGGGAATCCATTATCAAACCACCCAGAAGCAACTCGTGTCCACCAGATTTGGGTAAGCTCCTTGGGAAAAGTGGATTTTATTTACTTTCTAATCAATGCCCAGAAGCGATTGTCAGAGATTTGAATCCCTCCAACTGGCGGCGAAGAAGGCAGATGTCAGAGCAGAAACGCCTCCCGAAGCTGCATCTGTGAGCATGTTGCCTGTCACATTACCCAAATCGGCTTGGCATGTGTTAAACCACCCCTGCAAGCGGCAGGCACCTTGGCGGTACGAGCGGTCGCCTGGGACCCGCACAGAGCTCGCCGCCTTCTCTCACTCGCGTGTGAGCTCAGAGACGCCAGGAGGAAGCCGGAGCATGCCCTGCGCCCCAGTGCATGCGCCTATGCAAATCACCAGCTGTCTGGGCGAGCGGGCAATTACTCTGCTGTGCGGCCAAGACCGCTTCATCCTTCTTGGAGGCTAACCCGAGTTCTTCCCAACGGAAGAAACCAGAAACCTTATACCAGCATGAAGACTGAGTGATTTTTTTTTTTTTGTACTCTCGGGAACTTCATTAGGGGGTGTTCTTGAAACGTAAACTTGATCTTGTCTCTTTAGTCGCCCCTAGGTTTACATTTACACAATGACTACTGGTCTAGCTACTTTCGGCCCTGAGTTTATTGCCAAAAGGACTCTCGCTTTCAAGTCACTAGAACTGTGGTTTCCCCTTTTTTGTCCCTCTCGTCACAAACCTCTTCTTCTCTCCCCCCGCCCCCCAACAACCTTAATGGCAGATTCTGACATCTTAGAACAATAGAGGGCTGTAGCTCTCCATTGTGCCACTAGAGGGAGCACAAAGAACTCATCGTTCACTAGAACAATATGCCCAATGTAATTGTCCCCTTCTTGAGCAGCGAATCCACCTCGCTGCTCCGCACACAATCAGCGACCGTTTAATGCAAAGGCGGAGATTGCAGTTTTACTTGTAGATGCGTTAACTTGCATCTTAATTTCTTAGCACCTGGGAGGGGGGGCGCTCTCCCATAGAAACAACCAACCTCTGCCTGTGAAAAGCTCAATACAAAGTGGGGATGGGGGGGGGGGGGAGGTTGAGGAAGCAAGGCATATATTTATGACTTCCCAGCTCCGGCGTACCCCCACCCCAGGATGTTAATGCGACAGCCCCAGCATTCTCCTTCCCGAACTGTAATTACCAGCGGTAGAAGCATTACTGGAGCGTTGTCCAGTGCAAAGGAATTGGTTGGGGCGTTCAAGAAAAACAAAACAAAACAAACTCCTGGGAAAGGCGTATGTCCCCAGTGGAAGGTCCAAAGGCAGCCTCTGATGCTTTGGAAGAGGATCCTTTGCTCAAGCAGCCCGCACAGAGCACTTGAAATACTTTGCCTCCCGATTGTGCAAAGTGAAGTTTGCTTGGGGGCGGAGGGGAGTGGGGGACGGAGGGAGCAGGCTTCTCTTTCTAAAGAAGAAAGCCCCCTTTGGTGCCTCTTTACTGAAGTAGACTGGGCAGCCCAGTCGGCTTAATTGCATTGTCTGCAAGAGGGACTTCAAGTGCAAGAGGTTTAGAATGTGACCAGCGCCGAATTGTTACAGTCAAAGGTCTCCCAGCAGACCAGACCATTGTGCTTAGTGGAGGGAGGGTTGACCCAAACCAGCCCCGCGGCTTTCTGCCTGGGGCGCTGACCAAAACAGGAGCTGTAAAGGCGGCGAGAGTGGGGAAGGAAGTAAAAAAAAACCTATCAAATTCTTGGGGAGTGCGGGGTGTAGAGCGGAAAGGGGCTATGATCCTTTCAGGCCAGGGACTCTCGGTCAATGCAGACGCAGAGACAGAGCGACCTGAGGAGAGGAGGGAAAAGCAGAAAAGGAGAGAAGGATAAAGGGGAGGAAGAACCAAAGCAGAACCAGAAAACAAGGCGAGAGAGAGAAAGAGAGAGAGAGAGAGAGAGAGAGAGAGAGAGAGAGAGAGAGAGAGAGAGAGAGAGAGAGAGAGAGAGGTAAAAAGCTGCTGTAACACTCTGCGGCACTGCCGTTGCTCAGCCCAGTGTATGCCAGGCTTACCTGCCAGGCGTAAGGCGGACATCCGCTGGAACTCCGGTTCCTGTAGCCATTTCCACATCCTCCTGAAGGTCTCCCTGCCAGATTTCAGTTTACTCCAAGGTTTGGGGTTCCTAAGCAGGTCAGAAAGGGTCCCCTGAGATCGGCACAGCACCCGCTGGGCAAAGATCGCCTGGGGGATGCTGTAGCGCTTCAGCTCAGCTGTGATCCTTTGGGCCACTTCTTTGGTGTTGATCTCTTCCAGCTGTCCCGAGTTGGTCACTTGCGAGCCGGAGGAGGACGGTGGCCTCTCCCGGCTGGGAGCCAGCACCGGCCCGTGGGACTGCGCGTGGCCCGGGTGATGCATCCCATTGAGGTGCGACATCATGGCAGCGGGCGGGGTGCCCAACCCCCGGGAGAGGTGCTGATCCCCTCGGGCAAGCATGGCAGTGTGGTGGGCTTCGAAGTTGGGGCTGAGCATCTTGTCGTGCCCCGGGGGCCCATAGTTGTGTAGGCCCTGCTGGGAGTTGTGGATGGTGCCCAGCCCGTTTCCCAAAGGGGTGGCTGCTAGAGGAGACAGGCTCTGCCCCATGCCGGACATTTCCTTGTAGGGGCTGTAGAGGTTGTTCATGGCTGGTAGCCCCCGCTCGTCCCGCATGAGGGTGAAGCTCCCGCTGACATTGCCGGACAGGCGCTGGTGGTGGTGGTGGTGGTGGTGTGGGTGGTGGTGCGGGTGGTGGTGAGGATGTGGATGGTGGAACTTGTCGGAGACCGTCGAGATGGGCGGCAGGGGCTGGAGTGGCGTCAACGTGGTGTAAGTGTTGCTCATGCCCATGCCCGGAGGGGACGAGTCGCAGGACATGCTCATGGCGTGGTGCAGCGGTATGGACAGCTCCGGACGGTAGTCCCCCCCGTCCAGGATGGAAGCCATGCTGGTCACCATGGCTGAGCGGGAGGACGCGGTGCCCAGGTCCTGGTGAGGAGGCTGGACCCGCAGCGAGCCTGCGCCCCGGCTAGTATGGTGAGGGCTGGGGCTGGCCAGCAGCTCCTGCTCATGGGCCGGGCCCCCGCCGCCGCCGCCGCCACCGCTGCTGCCGCCGGCTGCCCCGTGCAAACTGCCGATACTTTCCATTGTCATCTCTGGGTTCATGGCGCAGCCTTCTAGATCTTTGGTGAGGCATCGATAGGCGGTACAAGCAGCCTTCATTCAGTCCATCGGGGCCCGGGGGCTGCGGGGGTGGGGGTGAGGGTAGGGGGACAGGGTTGGGAGGTGGGTGAGGGAGAGTTTGCAAGATGCTTGTTTAGGGGGAGGGGTTCGGGGTTGCGGGGAGGCTTGGTGTTGAGGTGGTGAATAAGGCCTCTCGGGTGTGTGTGTGTGTGTGTGTGTGTGTGTGTGTGTGTGTGTGTTTGTGTGTGTATGTGTATGTGGCGTGTCTGTGTATGTGTGCGCGCGCAAGCGTGTGTGTGCGTGTGTGTAAGGGAATGGGGGTGGGGTAGGAGAGGATGGGGTGTGAGTCTGGGGAAAGGGAGGGGAGGGGGGATGGGGAGGGAGGGAATCACCGGTCTCTATCAGACGGGCCAGTGCAGTTCCTCGCCATGTCCTAGCCCTTTCCTCCTCTTACGTCTTCTGTTTGGGTAAGCTGGAGCTGTCCAGAAGGGGTTTGCTACTCTAACAACCTACCCTCCCTCAGGCTGGGCTGGGCTTCTGCAAGATGGACGTTGCTACCAACCAGCTGAGAGCTGGAGAATTTTAAACGAGCCGGGTGTCTAAACACACGCTCCAATGAGAAAGGGAAGAGGCGGGACTGAAGGTTTCATGTTTGGCTGAGGTTTCGGTGCCTTTTTTTTCCTTTGCTACTGGAATCAAACGTCAAGGAGGGAGGGGAGAGAGGAAAGAGGGGAAGAGAGAAAGAGGGAGAGGGAGGGAGGGAGGAAGAGAGAAAGAGAGAGAGAGAGAGAGAGAGAGAGAGAGAGAGAGAGAGAGAGAGAGAGAGAGAGAGATATTAAAGATGCAATGTATTTTCCATTTCCATTTCCATTAATCTGGGGGAAAACACATTTCTGGAGTTCCTTTCCTAAAACGCTGAGGTCTTTTCCTGCAGCTAATAAGCCAGAAGGATATTCTGGTTAGGCTGGTGTAAAAAACAAGCGTACACATAAACCCTAAGAAGCATCTTTTTAGCATTGTCAGAAGCAAAGAGGAAGTAAGTCTATCCCTTTTAAGACCCAGGCACTCATGTATTTAAATTCACTTTAAATTGCAGCGAAGAGACGTGCATAATCTATACTGCTATAGATAAACTCCTTCGCCTAGGCTTCCAGCTAACTGAAGGTGACGGATTGAAATCCGTAGGCAACAAGGCACCGTCAGGCATACTGCATGCAAAGTTAACCCAATAAAATTCATTAAACTTCGGGGCATGCTCATAAATCTCTTGCTTGTGAGTCTAAGGACCACTGCAAGGGTGCAAAACAAAAAGTAAAACTCAGAGCGCCTCATCCCAACAATTTTAAGGTGATTAGAGCTTTCCCTTAAGGGACTTGCCCTCTCCAGCTGGGAGAAAAGGATGAAGGGGAAGGGGCCGGGGGAGGGGAGACTGGCTCTGGGGTGGGGGAGTTGGAGGTATTGTTGCAACGGCTAATTATGAGCAAACTTTCTGTAGAGGTACATAGTATGCAAATCACTCAGATCCTACAGGCTGATTTTACCCCTAAGCACGGACTCCCCCTCCCCCTCCCAATACACTACACTACACCGCACTGCATTACACCACACACACACACACACACACACACACACACACGTCACGTTACTGAGTCTTAGAAACTCGAGCAGCGTCCGTGATTTCTAACTCGATTTCGAGAAAGGAACCACGACTCTGATATCCAGAAGTGAGTCTGGAAAGTACACCTTAAAAAAAAAAAAAAGACTCCATTAATCCCTAGAATGGCAATGGAGCTGAAGAGATAATGGGTCTGGATCAAGAAAAGGCAGGGCAACTACGAGCCCATTTTGAAATGCCTAAAAGTAACAGATCCTTCCTTCCCTGCTTCCTTCCTTCCCCGGCAGTTGTGTTCTCTGTTTGACTCTGAAGATTCAAGCTGGCTGAGGTTGCGCAGATGTTGCCTTTGTTTAAAGAGACAGTAATTAAGGACAGGGTGGACATAAGTTTGAGAAGCGTGACCTATTTTCTTTTGATCAGCTGTCAAAAGAAGAGCAGGGGGTCTCCTTAAGACAGCCCCCTCCAACCACTTCCAGCTGTTAGAGAAAACTTGATAAGAAAACAAGGACTGCCCGAAATACTGTATGTGCTTTCTTTGTGAGAAGAGAAAGGTTTAATTCATTTAGAAAACACATCTTACTCTCACTGACCTTTTTGCCTGCCTCTCCCTTTCTTCTGTCTGCAAAGGGGGAATCATACATGTCATCCTGTCACATGAGTGTACAGTAAAGTTATTCATAGACCAACTTTATTGAGTCCTGGCCAATAATACGCTGTCAATTACACTTTCAAATGGACCCTTTTTCTGAGTCACAGAATCTCTATAGAAGAGACAGGCCCAGACTCTATATCTAGAGACGTGTGCTTGTAGCTCTATTTTTGGTCTTATTGGACAGGTAAATAATCGAGGTTTCCAATTTAATTCTCCACTCTTACTCCTCTCACTCAGCTTCCTACTAACACCTTCTAACACCTGCTACTCCCGGCCCTTCTTTCTGCAAGCTCATTTAATTAGGCAAATTTTAACCGACTCACTTTTGTGACACCCATGTTAAAAATCAAAAGTTTAAGGAACCACAACCACTTTGTGATAGGGAGATATTCACTGTTGCTGTGATTGCTAATACTAATAACGCTAAGCAACAGAGACTGAATGCTGGTGTGTGGCTCCATTCCGAAGCTGTGTCTCTGTTTAATTTTTGCCGCTAGCAGCTAGCGCTGAATTCAGGCTTTAGCATCCCGTGACTGTTTAAAAACACCAGGCTGGAGGCACCGCCTCCCCATCGAATTTCAAACACATGCAAGAACTGTTTCTTTTCATGTATGTATATAATATTTAAAATAATCATACATCATAAACTAATTTCCCATGCAATCGAGATGTCTGCCCTTGTGAACTCTAGTTCTGTATGCCTGGGACTAGTCACGTGCTACGAGGTATAGTTTAAAGGTGAGTTACATTCTCTCTCTCTCTCTCTCTCTCTCTCTCTCTCTCTCTCTCTCTCTCTCTCTCTCCCCTCTTCCTCTCTCTCCTGTTCCTCCCTGTCTCTCTCTCTCTCCCCTCTTCCTCTCTCTCCCTCTCCCTCCCTCACTCCCTCCCCCTCTCCATCTCTCCCTTTCCCTTCATCCCTCCCTTCCTCCCTCCCTTCCTCCCTCCCTCTTTCCCTGACCCCGCCCCGCCCCCACTTCCCCCCTCCCCCCGTCCCCGCCTTCCTCGATCAATATTGAAGATCTCAGGGAAATCAAGAAAACATATTGGTTTCTTTGTGTATAATTTCTTTGGACTACAATAAAGCAGATTTTTGCATTGTATTTTTCTTGGTGGCTCAGTGTTTTGTTTTGCAACCCCTAAGCCACATTTAAATGTAAAATGAATATTCTGGCCTAGATGGTGTCTTAATTTTTTAATGAAACAATTGGACTCTCTCTCTCTCTCTCTCTCTCTCTCTCTCTCTCTCTCTCTCTCTCCATCCTTCCCTCCCTCTCCTTAAACTAAGAATTTCTGTCCGTTTTGGGGTGACTGTGACTGCCAATCCTAACAACCCTCTCGAAATAATACCATCTGAAAAGGTTCTGCTGCCTATTGTTATTTATTTTTCATAAGGTTAAATAAATAGAAAAAAGTGCTTACTATCCTGAGCATTGGTAGCCTAGTAGTACTCTTTAGAAGTGGAGAAGTTCTGGGATCTCCAGAATTGTGTCATTTTAATTGCAGCAAATTCCTCCCCGCCCCCCCCCCCCCAGGAGAGTGTTTGATGCATTGATGAACTGCACAGAAACGTAGCATGTGAACAATGTGTTTCGTTCAATGTCAGGATTTGGCTAAGCAGCTGAGAAAAGCAGTAAGATGAAGAGCTGGGAAATTCAGCGCTTACCACGTTGCTGTTGGAGTTTGGATTCTGTATTTCATCAGACAATAAAATGAGTCAAAAGAAGATAGTATGCATATATAATAAAGGGCATTAACCAAAAATGCGATTTTTTTCGCTGTTTTTCAAATGAAAGAATTGAGACAACGTTTGAAGGAAGTGATCTAAAACCTCAAAGTCTGAGCCTTTTACACTTCCTTGCACCCTGACATATTTTCTAGCTCCAAGAGACATCTAGAGAAGAACGTTTAATTAAACCAGGAATTAAACCAGGAAGCCTATAAATTATTCAAGAAAAATAAACAGGCTAACAAGTAAAAACAGAGCTAAGTAACCTACCCGCTTTGTTTTTATTCAACAACAACAGAAATAGGAGGCAGAGCTAGGAACTGCTGGATCCTCACACACCTCCCCCCCGCTCCCCTTCGCCCCCCAATAGCTGAAAATACCTGCAATTTTTGTCTTTGGCAGGACCTATCTCAGAACACGTTTCTGCTCCAGCTAGGTTGAGCTGAGAAGCACAAAAAGACATAATCGTGGGTTGATTTGAACTATTTGATTTTTGTCCTTTCCCAAACCATCTGGCGTGTGAGTGTAGGGATATTGATCAGGATCTGTGTGCTGCAGACCCCATGCTAATCTATAGCGTTTCTGGCAATCAGCTTCGCCTATGAATTGCATCTGTCTGTGCAGCTACCAAACAGAAATCTTCAAAAAAAAAAGTCCCCCCCCCCAAAAAAAAACCATATCAACAATTCGGGGGTAAGTCAATATCCTTCCTTTGTAATTCTGCGGGCGAGGATTTACTGGAGAAAGTTTTTGTTGTCTGTTGTTTGTTATTGCCGCGGCTGCTGCCTTTTTTTTTTCTTTTTATAGGAATGAGAGCAATTTTCCAGTCATTGAATGGTAATGGTTTTTCAGAAAGGCCTCCAGCACTTAGACGAATCTGACAACAAATGAAGCTTCAATATTGAAGGGGAATTTTAAGGAAAGGGGAGATCCTTATGCTAGAGGTGAAATGGAGGTTTCCTTTTAGGCACTGAGCTTTTTCACCCTCTATGGAGTCCACCAGGCTGAGAGACCGTGACTCAATAATTTTATAAGTCTGTGGGCAGTAGGTGCTTGTAGGAAGGAGGGGCACAGGCACTTCCAATGATCTCTCTTTTTTTCGGAAGTTGCACTCTCAGGAGCCTTGGTTGGGTGAACACAAGGGGTTGGAGGGAGAAAGTTGGAGAGAACTAAAAGCAATGCCAGCTCTCCTCCCAATGCCGCTTCTTTAAGTCAATTTCAGCCCAGAAATTAATGGCTCAGCTTATAATTCTAACTGGAGAAGGGAAAATATTTTTAGGAAGGGATGATGAGATATTAAACTCTATTCAGTTATCTTCCTTCTTCACCCCTAGTTTTGTTAAAACTGCAAAGTTTGACTCTTCAGAGCAATATGCACATACAATAAAGAATTTCTTTATTAAAGAGAAAACGGTAACTTTTCTGTTACCAAAGGACATGGTGCAAATGAGGTGGTTTAGTAAGCTTCAAAAAATGTCCCTCCATCTTTCCTCCCTCCTGAATTGCTACCTTGCAAAAGAAAAACTGGCATTTGGGGCACCATCACCGGCTGAATGGGACACGGAAGGTTGAAGTATCTTCTCCAGCCTCCACATTCTGACTGGGTTCCATCTCATCCTGAGACTTTTCCCCATTCAAAGAGTAGGGCTGAGGGATATGAGGGGTTGCACTTGATATTAAGGGGTGGCGGGAGAAAGGAAATGCTGCAAGTTAGGTAGTAAGTAGCAGTGGTAGGGTGGCAGAAGAACTCTGAAAAGAATATTCAGTGAAGTCCCACGTAGTGCAGACTTCACCGGACAGACACCCTTGCACCTTGCGATTTGCCTTCTAAAGCAAGGGAAGGGGTTAAAAAAAGGGGGGAGGGTCAGCCCCAAATTCTCTCCCTTCCTCTCTCTCTCTCTCTCTCTCTCTCACACACACACACACACACACACGTACACACACATACACTCTTACCCTCCCTCAAGGAAAAAGGAACTGTTCGGATTGTTTTAATCTCCATCAAGGATGCCATTCTTCTCTGATACACACAAATTCTACCCTCTCCACCCCACACCCTGCTTCCCGTCCCCCTCCGCCGCCTCTTTCCTCCTGTCTCTCAGAACCATCACATTGCAATCTCGTCACCCCCCGGGCCCCGGTCCCCTTTTAAAAAGTGTTTGGTAGAGGGAGCGGATGTCTTTAATCAGTAACGCAAAGGAAATATAACTCTGACAAGTATTGTCCTTTTTTTTTTCAGGGTTTCTTATGTGGAATCCCTGCTCATCACCTACGTTTACTGTAGTTCCGTGTCCCCAAAACCCTTTCACACTTTTACTAGTTTGTTTCCTTAGTTCTCAGTTTGTCTTCCTCAGAGCGGCGGCCCTGGCTGCGACAAGGGCCAAGCCTGCTGTCCGAGGGCGAATGGGCTTCCAAGCTAAAGACGGCAGGGACGGGAAGCTAAGTTTATTTTCTAGTCAGTGAAGGCAGAGAAGAAGAAAAAGACTCAGGTTATGTATTAGACACACTCATGAACACACACACACACACACACATCTGCTCACAACTTGTTAGCAGATCCTAAAAAAGGGCTCCTTCGGAGTTTTCCTGAGTGACACTCCCATCTTAGTCCCAGCTTTGTTTCCCAAAAGCGAACGTGCCTACATCGGTGCCGGCAGCCTCTTGGCAACATTCGATCTGTTGAAAGTGGATTTTCAGAACTAACATTTCAAGTGGGCTTAAAATGAAGTTCTTCCTCTCGCCGGGTTGTCACCCTACAAAAGGAAAACTGGCGTGAGGTCTCTTTGTTCTGGTCAAGTTATGCATGAAATCTTTTTGTTATCCTTTCTAAAGGAAGGCAAAAGTTGCAGTTGGTAGTAAAAAAAAAAAAAAGACACATTTTACTCTCTGAAAGCGGGGATGTTTTCAAGTTGGCCTTAAGACACCAAACTCGGGCGTCGCATTTAATTTATTATCTCCTTAAATGTAGCATGTGCTCTGAAAATGACCATTTTGGATTAGAGAGGTTCCGCTATAAAGGAAATAAGGACCACAACTCCCCCTTTATCCCTATGGAAAAAGAGGCTCTAAACTCTTTGCATCTACTTTTCTTTGTGTGTTTTAAATTGCGTTTATATGGTATTTGCAGCTTTAAAGATATTTTGCAAAGCGTTCAAAATTTTCTGTTAGCTTCATTTAAAACAACAAAAAAAAAACTCTCCCGGATTTTTATCTGAAAAATATTGTTTCCCCCTTCTGTTTGAAAACCTTTTAAGAAACCACATTGGAGTTTAAGAACATATATTTAAACATGCTGATTAATATATACGAATTTCCTTTGTTTTTATTTTATGACCTTCGAGGGTTTTTTTTTTTGGGTGGGGTTGCTCTCCTTAGAAAAGTATGTAAGTTAGGACATCTGATTCCGTGCTTCCATGACAGAAGTCAAGCGCTCTACGCACTCACTCATGTATCTCAGTGGCATTTCTTTGTGTACATGTCATTTTAAAAGGGATTTTTAGTTATTCTTCTAAAAGAGAGTGGATTTTTTTAATTAAAAATTTGCAAAGTGGAGTGTTTTGAGGCGTAGCTTTCATAAACTGTGGAGGAAATTACTCTTCGAAGAGCTGTACATTTCATATCTGTGCTGGTTTTAGCAGCTGGTTTTAACTGCAGACTGAGGTCTCAGAGCAGGTATAGAGGCTTCCAACAAAGTGGAGACAGTACCTGGAAATAATCCAGACAACGCCTTTCCCGGGCTGGCCGCATGAAGCACCTGGAGTATACCTGGGACAAATCAGAGTTGGGGGACCTGTTGGTCAGCTAACAAGAGCTCTTTTCCCCGTCATTTGGCGGTTTGGGGTAGCTCTAACCTTGGTAGATAAAAAATCTCTAAACCCTACCCAGGTAGCTGTCTCTTCCGTGGCAGAAGCGATGTCGAGATTGGCAGGGATGGATGGGTATACTGGGAACTGCTATATCTTCACTAGAGGCAGGAGTGATGGGGGACGAAGGACAGTCGTCTTTTTTCAGACCAAGCCCCAGTAGCCAAGAAGAGGGTCAGGGCGCTCAGAAAATGCAGAGAGTCTCCCCTCCCCTTAACCCCAGTGAACTTCAAATACTTCAAATAGTTGTCCTTTCCTTTTTTTTTCTTTTCCTTTCCTCTCTTCTCTTCTCTTCCCTTCTCTTCTCTCTCTTCTCTTCTCTTCTCTTCTCTTCTCTTCTCTTCTCTTCTCTTCTCTTCTCTTCTCTTCTCTTCTCTTCTCTTCTCTTCTCTTCTCTTCTCTTCTCTTCTCTTCTCTTCTCTTCTCTTCTCTTCTCTTCTCTTCTCTTCCTTTCCCTTCCCTTCCCTTCCCTTCCCTTCCCTTCCCTTCCCTTCCCTTCCCTTCCCTTCTCTTCTCTTCTCTTGACTATTTGGATGCTGGGGCTCTCATTGTGCAAAGACGAAGGATGGTCAAAGTCTGGGATTGGATAGGGAGGGACAGGGGACTCAATTGTTGTTTCCTACCTCGGAAAAAGAAATACATTACTTCCTTCCCGCTGAACCAAACCAAAACCAAAACAAACCCTGCTGCCTAGGAGAGCAACGGGCTTGGATGAGTAATTGATGTCTAAATCAATATAGTTTCTGGGTGTTTCTCTGATATTACCTCTATTTTGCTTAAAAGCAAGGTTCCAACATGAAACGTGACTTTCCCTTCGCTCCCCAAAGTTACTACGTTCTCAGAAAATTAGAAACTACTTCTCATTCCCGGCAACAGAATGGGAACGAATCTGGAGATAGAGACACAAATGAAAAAGAATAGCGTTTCACAGTCAACTTAACTCAAAGACTCACCAGAGGATGGACTATTTAAATATCCCTCACTTTCCTTATTTCCAATAAAAAAATCACCACTTCTTTTCCTTCTTTCTCCAAAAGGAGAAGGATGATTCAGAACCTCCCCTTTTCTTTCTGAAGCCTGCAACGCCAGATTTCCCAGAGTTTAAGCATGTCATCTCAGGCTAAAGCTACTGAAGTTCTCCATCCCCTCCATGCCCCACCCCCCCAAATTTCTTTCCAGGTCCGAATTTATAATTTTTGCTCCAATCTGATAGGATTTAGAAAAGGAAAAAAAAACATATACCCCATCTCTCCAATGCCAAATCATTCGCAGTGCAGGGAGGCCAGGCCTTCTTTGATTTAATTATTCACTGATGAATTAGACAGCTGCAATTGTTGTGAAAAATCAGCAACCGCTATTGATTGAGGATGGTGTAGGGGGGGTGGGAGGGTTGGTGCTGGAAATGGGTTGGGGAAGAGGAGGGGGAGGGGAAAGTCAAAGAACAAGGGAAAGTAAGGTTTAGTTCAAGCCTCTCAGGTGTTCTTCACACTATTCTTTTTCTACTTTAAGGGAGTCACATTTCTGGAGGATTCCTAGCTGTGAGCTGTCCTGGGTCTTCTTCCTTTGCTCAGAAAAAAAAAGGCCTTTGTGGAGCGATTGGAGTTGGGTGGGGTGGGTTGTTGCGGTGGCAAAACCATTTTCTCTCTCAGACCTGATTCCAACTCGTACCCCTCCCCCCCAATACTGTCTAGCTTGCTTGATGAAGAACTGGGTGGTGTGTGGGGGGGGGCGTTGGGAGGGGTGCGGGTGGGACTGGTTCCTGAGAAGTCTACTAGCCCTTCTAGGGATTTGTGATGAATACTTTCCGAACTGAACTCACACATAGCCAGATATCCCACCTAGCACCATGGCCGCTGGGGAAAAGGAGAGAGGAAGGAGGGTGGAAAAGGGAGATACAGAAAAAAAAAAAGTTGGAAGGGAGAACGGAGAAAGAGAACTTCTCTCAGGAAAGGAAGTGGGAGAGGAAGAGGCTTGAGTCCCAACAGTGCCTAGCGTCTTTAATCAAGCTTCCTAACTCCTACTCCAGCCTGGACCTTACTTCGTACGGGTTTGAAAGTAGGGATTAAAGTTGAGAGCTGGGTGCGAGTTCTTTGTAGATCCCTAGAGGAGGTGGGGACCCAGAAGCCTAATAAGGGAACTCAAAGACTGAGGGATTTTCCTCCTTCTTTTCCCTCCTTTTCAGGGAGAAGAGGAGCAAAGGTCAGCATCTCAAGACCTAGGCCGGTGCTTTCCTTTTCTATTAGTCGGAATTTTCCCTTCCTGAGCTCGCAAAGGATTGGGGCTGCGGTGGAGGCACTAATGAACAGAAGTGCAAGCTGCTCACAGCAGCACACTTGTTCTTTTATCCCGAAGGGGAGGTGAAAGCTTCGAGGGGTTTTTCCTGATGCCGGCGGTAGTAGCAACAAGTTCTGATGCTCCTGAGATGAGTAATCAAAGGGGACTAGAGCACGAAATATTCTTGCCTCTAGTCTCCTGGTTTCCTATGCAATTGTTCTTTGGTTTTCCTCTCATCTAAAACAAAAGTAGATGGCTAGGAGACAGTTTGGGACATTTATCCTATTTTCCCTGAGATGGGGGAGGATTGCCTCGGGTACCGGGTGAAAGAAAAATATGTGTCTTTGGGGGGAACTTGGATTATTTCAGAAAGGTTTTTGAAGGGAATCTGCCTGATTCTCTCTCTCCCTCTCTCTCTCTCTCTCTCTCTCTCTCTCTCTCTCTCTCTCTCTCTCTCTCTCTCTCTCTCCTTTCTGAAAAGCTGCGGATCCTAGTATTTTTTCTCTCTGTGTGTGAGATGTGTATAATAATGGCAATTTTAATTTCATGTGGTTTTCTACATAGGCTTACAATAATTTCTCATTTTGAATTTTAGGAAAATTACAAATTTAAGTTAATATATGTGAAGCACAAACATCCAGTGATTCTACATTCTTCCATTAAAAACATCTATTCTGTATTTTAAAAAAATCTTGTATTTCATAAATACCTGTATATACAAATGTACTTATTTGTAAGCATAAATATATTTGTACTGTATTTATAAATATTCTTTTTGTATATTTAGACATACCTATATTTACATTTATATTATGTTCCATATACAAAAATAAATTATGCAAATTCAAGTTTTATAATTTTCTCTGTAAAGGTCCCCAGGCACATAGTTTTTCATAATCACCTTTTCTTGCATTTTTGTTCCACATATTTAGCTTTTTTGTTCTTCTTCTTCTTCTTGGAGTATTTGAATACTTGCACTAATAGATGGAAGGTAAAATACACTTTGTTGTTTGGATAAGACTATTAAGTATGTAAATTTTGGTGTATAAAGTTCATTCATGTATATGTTTAGGAGGGAAAATACCTTTTAGATCCCAGAGGATCTGAGATACAATTATAAAGGGACAACAGTATTGCAACTGTAAGTGACCCACTTTGGTGGCAACACATAATCAATGGGACTGAGGCAAGGTTCCCATAGTCACAATGGTGTGTGCACTGTTGCTCACGGAGATAGTTTAATAGACTTTTTAAAAAAGGTTTTCATCTCTCAGCCTGGAAACTGGGGACTCTCAGGACTAGTGCATACTATTACCTAGTGAAATGTATTATTCCTACACTTAGTCTATGCAGTATCAATGTGAACTGCTGATGAATGAGCCCATGGAACTTCTCTATTGGACAATTCAGAAACTTGGCTGGTATTATTAATGGGCAGAGTCTTCAGAGTTGAACTATTTAATTTATTACATACTTGGTGGAAGAGTTGGGTAAATCCCAATATTTTAAATTGCTTACTATGTATTCAAAATGCAGATAAGTTTAGCTGTCTTTGATGCCTGCTAAATTCAATTTCCATAGAGATGTAACATAGACTGAAACAATGAAAATAGCCTAAAGCTTTGTCTTCCAAACTTCTTTGTGGAGTCCTTTGGTTTATGTTCCATGAAGAGGGTAATCCCAATTCTGGCAACAGGATCAACAAGTTCTGATGTCCCTAAATCGAACAAAGGGGACTAGAGCAGACATTTTTCTTGCCTCTAGTCTCTCAGTCTCCTATGCAATTGTTCTGTTGTTTTCCTCTCATCTATCAAAAGGCAGAAAGTGTCTGGCTAGGAGGCCAGGCATATTTCTCTTCTTCATGATTCATAGTCTCCTCCTTAGCTTCTTCAGACCTAAACTCTTAATCTCTTCTTTTTTATTTTTACCAGCCCCTTCTCAACAAGGGACTAGAGTCCTTCCCCTTATGCCGTATCTCTAAATTACTTTCCTCTACAAGTTTCTTTTTCTCCAGTTGAAGATCCCTAAGTGCTGGGGCTTTTGCTTGGGATTTCAGTATAGGTTCCTAAAGGAGAAGGAGGAGGAAGAAGAGGAGAAAGAAGAAGAGAAGGAAGAAGAGAAAGAGGAGGAAAAAGAAAGAGAAAGAGGAGGACAGGGAAGAAGAAGAAGAAGAAGAAAAAGAAGAAGAAGAAGAACAAGAAGAAGAACAAGAAGAAGAAGAAGAAGAAGAAACAATCATCTCAGAAAACCTGCTTCTGTTTAGTGGAAAGGCAAATATGACAATTGAGCCAGAGCACCAAGTGTGTTGTCAACCAGGCAGAAGCATGTGTTTAGTTTATGTGGAGGGAAGTGTTTCACAGCATCCATAAAAAATTCTACATATTTCTAGAGAGGAGGAGGACTTTGCTACTTTGGGATTCCATGAACTTTCCCCACTAATTCATTCTGAATTATTTGTTAAGCTTTGACACTGGTTGTGATGTATTGGTTATTTAGCAAATTAGTGAACAGATGTAGAGTGGCTCAGGAGGTTTACAACTGAGCATTTCCCTTCGGATGGTACAGTGGAAAGAGCATCTCATTTTGAGTCCAGATATTCCTGACCATCTGTGTGACCTTGAACAAGTCACTTCATATTGTCAGGTTTATTTGTAAACAGTTTGTGTTGGACTAGATAATTTCTAGGGCCATTTCCAGAACTAAATTTTATGATCCTATATTAAAGTACCTTGCAGTTTGAAATCCTGTGTCCTTCTGAATGAGGAAACCTGGTTTCTGTTTCTAGTTCTGTGACTAAATGAGTCTTTGACATGGATCAACACACTTCACTGGATGTCAGTTTCTTCTTTCCTAAAATGGACGGATTGGGCTAGATGATCTCTGAAATCCCTGCCAGGTATAAAGGTCAAATTTCTTAATGCCCTTTCATCCATCCATCCATCCATCCATCCATCCATCCATCCATCCATCTATCCATCTATCTATCTATCTATCTATCTATCTATCTATCTATCTATCTATCTATCTGTCTGTCTGTCTGTCTATCTTCCTGTTTGTCTATCTATATAAAATTTGAGACGCAAGCATCAGAATTCAAATACAGAACATAGAAAAGAAAAAGAAACATTATGAATGTGAATATTGAAACTTAGATATGAAGTGAGAAAAGAACAAAAATCCCCTATGTCATGTGCACAGCAGAACATGAGAGGATTCAAAATATATAGTAATAAATTTTCATTTCAAGAAAGCATGTATGATAAATACTATATGTTGTGTCTGTATTTTCTTTGCTTCCTTGTTCATCAAAATATTTTTAAAAATTTAAAAGAATCTTTACTAAGTGATTTGGCTTATTCTCCATGGGCCATTTCCTAACCATGATATAACTCGAAATTGCTGATATAGTCTATGTAGTTAAGGCAAATCATACAGCCTAAAATAGTCATTTGAGATATTTATTAAAATTCTCTATTTTGCTTTTGAAAGATAATGTGAACTACATTTTAAAAGTATGCCCCCTCCCCTTTTAGTTCTTTTGAAACTAATGTAATTCAGCTAAGGTGGTTTGCTAGTTCCAGTTTCAATTTCTCTTCTAGGCTCAAGGCTAGATGTAGTTCAAAGAAAGTGAAAGTCTCAGAAGGACCACAGAACCTCCAAAAAACCTGGAAAAACAGATTAATACATTGGGGTCACCAAAGTCTTCAACAACAATAAACATTCATTACATACCCACTCCTAGCAAGGTATTATGTTAGGCACTGGGGATATAAGGAGAAAAGGGGAAACAGTCCCTGCTATTAACAAGCTTATGTTTTATTGCCTCAGAAGGAGCACTAGAACACACTGCATTATATCAGGGAAATGAATTCATCAGTTTTAATTTCTGTCATCAATTTCAATCTGCTACATAGTAGCCTGGAATTTCCCTGAAAGGGAACTTGCATTCCTGAGTAATAAAACAATGACATTCGATTAGTATCGTCAAAGTTGTTAACTTTGTTTAAACCTGGTCTTTGCAAAGTGGAGCCAGGCTGATATTTACTATGTCAAAGAAGCTTCCTGACTGTGGATAACAGGGTGACCATTTCAAGGGTCATATTTGACATTGGATTTGTTATGCAATTTTAGCAAATAGTAGAGAGAGGTTAATTAAAGATTGAGAATATCTGCCCATGATCTTTATAAGAAAATTGGAGCTGTACTGTTCAAGGGACAACCGTGCCTATAAAGCTTCATGAAAAAAGATTTGTTCTGGAAATGTTGGGTATCAAGTCAATCATATGGTACCACCAGGAGAGCTTGCTGCTTAATAGGCTTCTAGAGGAAACACGTTCATAAAATGAAGGATCCTTTTGTAATCATCATCCTTGTTTATCTTTTAAAAGTAAATATTTTTGTACATTGAGTTTCCTTCAAGTGGGGCGTATTTGTAATTATTCTAGTCTGAGGGCCCCAGGATGCCAGGCTGAAGCTGCTGTTGCTGATTCCACATTCACTCCCAAATGAAGAGCTCAGAATGTGCTTCCATCTTTCTATTCAAGGCCCAATTGAACCCTCCTATAATTCCATGAAATTTCCCCTGACTGTTCCACACGCTGGTGATCTCTTCATCTCTGGAATCCTGTAGCACTTATAATGTGACCCACACAGGTTAGCCCTTATACACTGGGTTAAGGTGTGGTTTAACTTTTTCATTTGTTTCAGTCTTGTCTCAATTAGATTCTAAGTTTCTTGAAGGCAGGTATCATATCGTTATACTACTTTGTATTCTCCATAGCCCCTAAACCAGTGATGGACATATAAAACTCCTAGTAAATAGTGATTAATTTCCAATTCTACATAACGTTCTCTCAATTAAGAACTTTTGAGAATTTTTTTTTCCAAGATGAAAAGCAATGTTTTCATTATTAAAATGATGTTTGATTGGTGGCTTTTGCTTTTATATAAAAAATTGATGGGTATTGCCCCTGCCCCAATCCAACAACCACAAGAGCCACAGCAGCAGCCCCCAAACACCAACTGTTAATGAAGACCAGCCTTAACAGAGTATTCAACAACACACATCCACGACCTGCTCCCTCCATCTTTTTTACCAAAGGAAAGGACTTGCATTTCTTAATCCCTTCTGTAGGGATTAGTTTCTCAGTTGTGTACAACTCTTTGTGACCCCATTTGGGGTTTCCTTGGCAAAGATACTGAAGTGGTTTGCCATTTCCTTCTCCAGTTTAAGTTACAAATGAGGAAACTGAGGCCAACAAGGTTAAGTGACTTGCCCAGGGTCACACAGCCAGTAAGTGTTTGAGGCCAGTTTGAATTCATAAAGATGAATTTTCCTGACTCCAGACCGAGCACTCACTCTGTTCATTAGGCCATCTACCTGTTCCCAGGGATTAGGTAAGTCATTATAAATAACACCATGTTTGGCTTTGTTTCAGTATGATTTTTAATTATGTTGTTGTAGCCATGTCTCTTGCTCTTCAGGTTCTTAACCTATTGTTGTTGTTGTTGCTGTCGCCTTTGCCATCGTTGTATCCCGAGACCCTAGTGTAGTGCCAGGTATATATTTGGCTCTTAGTATTTGCTTGCTTGGTTAATTTATTACTTCATTCTACATAATTTCACATAAATCTTCCCATGGGAAAGAAATACTTTTGGATTAAAGTAGCTAGATGGCTCAGTGGATAGAGTGTTGGCCTGACGTCAGGAAGATCTGGGTCCAAGTTCGATCTTCAATACTTCCTAGCTGTGTGACACCAGGCTAGACATTTAACCCCTGCCTCTATTTCTTCATCTGTAAAACTGAAATACTAATACCGCCTTTCTCCCAGCGTTGTTGTAAGAATAAAATGAGATAATATTTATGAAGTGCTTTGCAAACCTTAAAGTGACATATAAATAATAGCTCTTATTTATGTGTGTCTAAAAATTGAATGATAAATGTAGAGCCTACATAGATTACACTAATCAGTAGTTATCTTTCTTTCTTCATCTTCTACATAGTAATTATTTTCTGCACTGTTCACAATCACAGAATCATAGGATCTCAGAACTGCAAAAGAACATAAAGGTCATATAATCCAGTCATACCTGAATAAGAATCCCCTCTGCACCACCCCAATGTGTTCACTTGAAAGCCTTCAAAGAGGAGACATTATGATCTCCAAATAGGGACCATTCTACTTTTGGAGAGCTTTACTTATTAGGAACCAAGATGGTAAACTGAGCTGAAATCTGATGCTGAAATTTTTACCCATTGGTCCTATTTCTGCTCTTTGAGCACAAATTACCAAAGTCTAATACCTGTTCTTCATGCCAGTCATTCAAATACTTAGAGAGTTGTAGGCTTACCCTCCAAGTCAGGGATGGGGAACCTGCAGCCTCGAGGTCACATGTGGCCCTTTGACGGAATCCAAACTTCACAGAACAAATCCATTTAATAAAAGGATTTGTTCTGCAAAACTTAGACTTAGTCAAAAGGCCACACCTGAGGACCTAGAAGGCCACATGTGGCCTGAAATTCCCTACGCCTGCTCTAGGTCTTCTCTTTTAGGATAAACATTCACAGTTACTTCCAGTCAGTCTCATTAAAGAATGCTCTCGTCTTCACCATCCTGGTCATTCTCCTCTGGATGACATTTTTCATGGCTGTCTAGTTATTTTTGCACATATTATATTCTCTACTAGATTATATACCTCATTAAGGCAGATACAATTTCTTATAAATCTTTGAATTCTCCCAAATAGCACAGGCTGTGTACATAATGTGTTCTCAGGGTGATTATCAGAGTTAGCATCCTAGAAATAATCTAAGTCAGCCTCCTGATTTCCAGCTGGTAACAACCACATTCCAAGAGTGGGGAGCAGAAGAGAAAGTGAGAACCTTATGCTTTTGATGCACCTTTACCTGCCACACCTGAGACAAAACAAAAGCTAGAGACAGATGAGGAGACTGAAGCCCAGAGATATCATTTGGCTTAAAGTCACATAAGTACTAAATAACTGAGTAAAGATTCAAACTCCGGTCCTCTGACCTCAAATTCAATGTTCTTTCCAGTACATAATACCCCTATTCAACAATACCTAACCATTGGCTGCCACAGAGCCTCCATTTTTCTATATCAATATGTTCCAAGTGATACCATATGGCTGTGAATCAAACCATCAAATGCCCCAATCCCAAAAGAATTGGAGTCACCCACACAGCATACCTTGATTGCAATATGATATTTGACAAAATCTGTTCTGGTGGTTTTATAGTCAAGATGTGAATACATACAGACTGTACGATAGAACTGCCAAGTCAGCAGCGATTAAACAATCATACCCAACGCTGACTAATGTATGGCAACATGGTGGGTGATCACTGGTGGTCTGTGGTTGGATTCAGTCCATGGTTTTCTTATGTTCAATAGACCATTTTTTCAGCAACTTTGAGACTTGAAAAGCATGCTACTCAAATCTGTGTGGAATGTGTACCTGGGGAGGAGAAATAATTGGATGTATTATTTGCTATTCCCAATAATTTCAACAAGCTTGAGCAAGATGAAATGTAACAGACACAAATATAAAATCCTAAATTCACTTGAAAAACAATCAACTTCACAAGATTGTCATCTGGATACACCTTGATTAATTTGAGACAATAGAAGTGCTACAGTTATTGAAAAAGCATACCAGATTTTAGACTTCATTCATAGAAGCAAAATGTGTCCAGATCAAGGGAAGGAGTGTTTTACTCTATTTTTCACTAGTTAGAATACATAGAAAATAGGGTTTAGCTGTGGGTCTTATAATCTAAGAGGAACATTAACAGGCCAGAACCAGAAAAGAAAAGAAAAGAAGAAATAATTATAGAAGCATAGGATTTACAGTTGGAATGGTCTTCAGAAACCATGTAGTCCAACTTTCTCATTTTCCAAATTAAAAAAAAAAACCTGAGGCCTAGAGAAGTTATGCAGTCTTGGAAAATAGCAGAGAGAGCACTGGACTTAGAGTCAGAAAGCCCTTACTAGTGTAGGTTATTGAACCTTTCTCAATCTCCATTTTCTCATCTGTAAAATGGGAATAATTATTATACCTACTTCATAAAGTTGTTATTAGGATCAAATGAGATAATATATGTAAAGTAACATATAAATGTTAGCCTTTATTAAGAAATGTGGCAAGTCTTGAATAAATGAATTAGTGAAAAAGCAATGTGTGCCAAGTGCCAAAAGGGTGCCAAGCACTGTGCTAAGCTCTTTGGATATAAACATAAAAGTGAGACCAGTTCTTCCCTTCCAGAAGCTTACATTCTAATGAGAGAGAAAACACACATGGAGTAATGATAACCAAGGAGAGGTATTTTGAGCTAGAAAGTTTCAGGGATGATGATTGAATTCATAGGGGAATAAATTAACTCATCTTTTCCAATAGCAAATGCAGCATAGATTTGATTTTTATGACAGGACTGGAAAACAGAGGTAGGGTGGGCAGAGGGTATGTGGATGGTGTCGGGCAGGGCAACTGTTGAGAAGATGGCAGAGAGTAAAGCGCAGGATGGCTGAGGACCCCTGGATGTAGTGGGCCAGCAAAGGCTCTCATCAATCAGTACTGGGAGGGAGGCCAAGGTGGGGGTCTTGTCAATTCTGCCACAATATAGCTCATATCTGCCTTTTTAAAAAAATTTGGAATAACTATTGCTCCATCTCAGGCATCTCATCTGGATTAAAAAAAAGCCTCTTGTTCGGATTTCTAGGCTTCAGATGTTTTTATGCACAATACATCCATCAGACAAAATGACAAAGTATTCTTCCCAAAGCACAGGTTTGATCATGTCACTATTTGGCTCAAGAACCCTCACTGGCTCAATATTGCCTCTAGGATCAAAAGAATAAGTGATTGAATGAATGAAAGGCATTTAAATAATTTATTATGTGCCAGATGTGCTAAGCTCTGTGGATACATACACAAAAGAAGAGATGGCCTTCCCTTGAGAAGCTTATATTTTAATGGGGGAGGCAACATATGTGAGGAATGGTGGTCAGGGAAGATAGTTTTGGTCTTATCAGTCACAAAGGTGGTGACCATAACAATAGATCGGATAACTGACATCCAGTATTGATCAGCACTGACTCACTCCATTTTTCTGAACTGGGCTGATTTTCTCCCTCCTGGTGGTCCCCTGTTCCTAGAGACTCAAGATACTGGACTATTATCATAGACAACCAATTGGCCCAGCTCACTGCAGTTCAGAAGTCCTGACCTCAAGCAATCCACCCACCTCAGCCTCACTGGTAGTGGAGACAAGTGCACAGGTATGCACCACCACACCTGGCAACATGAAACAATGAAAGCTGTTGTGCTTGTCTGTGATTTTTCCTGGCTTTCCTTTTGTTCTCTTCTGTACATTCAAAGATGCTTCAAGAACCCTTTTTTCTCTTTCTTCCTCCCTTCTTTTCTTCCCTTTTTGCCCTTTCCTCCCTTCTACCTTTCCTTTCTTCTTTCTTTTCTTTTTCTCCTTCCTCTCTTCTTTTTCCCTTCCTTCCTTTTTTCCTTCCTTCCTTTCTTCCTTCCTTCCTTCCTTCCTTCCTTCCTTCCTTCCTTCCTTCCTTCCTTCCTTCCTTCCTTCTTTCCTTCCATATCTCTGGTTACCTCCTCCCCAAATTGGGAAAAAACCTCACAATGTTATTAACAAGCAAGCTTAGTCAAGTAAAACAAATTTTCACATTAGCCATCTCTGAAAAATGTATGTATCATTCTATTCACCACTTTTCCTTCCTCTATTCCTAAACAAAGGGAGCACAAATATTGACTATACCTACAACAGATGCTGCATTCCCTCCCTCTCTTCAGTACTAAGCTTACACAAATTAAGTCACAGTGGAATAGAAAGGAGGAACAGAATGTATTACAATTCTTTAAGTCCATTCTAGATTTCTTCTAGTCTTTTGGCATATGGGTTAAATCCCCTCCCCCTAATTGTTTACTATCTTGTTGAGTTTCTTACTGATCTGAAAATTTTATATAACCTATAAAAAGGACCTGATTCCTAGTAACCAGGAGTTCATCGTACATGGAAAGAAAAGAGGCCCTGGATATTAGTTACACATTTACTGAACCTCTACAGTACACAGAATACTGTAGTAGGTGCTAAGGGAGATATTGGGGGACCTAAAGGAAACAGAAGATGTGATTCAGTCTCAGAAAGTTTGAAAATGATGAGTGAGCATTTTGTCTATCTTTCCACCTGATTTCTTTCCCTTTTCTCTAGAGGTGGCCAGATATGGTGGGACAGCTAGGTGGTGCAGTGGAGAGAGCCTTGCAGTCAGGAAGACTTAAATTTAAATCCTGTCTCAGACACATACTAGCTGTGTGACCCTGGAAAAGTCACTTAACCCTGTTTGCCTCACTTTCCTCATCTATAAAATGAGGTGGAGAAGAAAATGGCAAACTACTCCAGTATCTTTGCCAAGAGAACCTCAAACAGTTCACAAAGAGTCAGACATGACTGAACAACAACAGCAGCTAGATATGGTAGAATGGATGCTGGACTTTGAGTCAGGAGAGATGGGTTCAAATTCCATCTCTACCGATAGCTGAATAATCATGGACATCGCTTCATTTCTTTGGACCTCAGTCTTTTCATCTGTAACATGGGGAATGTTCATGCTATCTATCACAAAGTATAGTTTCAAGGAGAGCTCTTTGAATGTTTCTATTTGTAATCTCATCCACTCCAGTCATTTGTGCTTTCTCATCCTGTGAAGGTCTTAAAGGTTATAAAAGTGTGAATTTAAAATTGTTAAAAGATGATAATTAATCATAGGCAACCAGTTTTTTGGATGAGAAGTGGAGGATTGAAAAATCTATCCATTTATTTATATGCAGTTAATAGAAATAAATAATAACCTAATTATCTACCAGAGGGACAAATTATTTTACATACTGTTAGGGAACTGTTTTCTAGAAACTAATTTTATACTAGAAAAATTGCTGCAGAATACAAATCTCTTGAATTATAGTTAACTCCTTATTTGTGAGTTTTATTCCTTTTAATTTTCATTTAACAAACACTTTACTGTATGCAAGTCACTATCCAAGAGGTCAGAGCTCTGTTCTTTAGCAGAATAGACATTGTTTGGGCATTGGAAAGAACTAGTCTCTTATTGAAAATATTGATTGACTGTATTGCTTTGGAGGAAGCAATACAGGTAATAAGAAGTGGTATGTGTATGTGTATGTGTGTGTATGTGTGTGGGTGAGAGAGACAGACAGACAGAGACACAGAGACAGAGACAGACAGATGGACAGAGACAATCAGAGACAGAGAGTCGAGATAGACTGAGAGAGAGACAGAGAGACATGGATAGAGGCAGAGAGATGAGACAGAGGTACAAGAGACAGAGATGAATTTTGTGGTCTCTGTTTACAAAGCTACATTACCTGAAAATGAGAAAGTGTGATCACACATTTTTGAAGGAAAAAGATAAACAATTGAAGGGTTAAGAAATGGCAAACTTCTGAGGAAACTACAATCTGACTGGGAGTATAGAATGAACTGATTATGTTGGCCATCAATTTAACAATACAGATAAAGATGATATCTCACATTTGTACGGCACTGTAAAGTTTACAAAGCACCTTTATATACATTATCTCATTTATTCCTCAAAACAGTCTAGTGAAGCAGGGCAGATATAATTTTTTTTAATAGAAGATGAAACTAAAGCACAGAGAGGCCAAGTCACTTGTCCAGGATCACACAGCTAGTTTGTGATAGAACAGAGTCTAGGATTCAGGTCTTCTGACTCTTAGTTCAATATTTTTTTCATATAATTTTCTTGGAAAGATAATTGAAGGATGAAATAATTTAAAATTATTTTGTGGAAAAAGTGATGAGACTTGGTCTGAATTACTTCAAGAGGTTGAACTAGAACTGGTGGTAGATTTTGGCTCCATATAAACATGCCATTCCTCACAAATAGAGCCATTAGGAAGAATGATGCATGATAATGAGGACAACATTAGACCTCCTCATGACCCTGGGGTGCTAATGTGATCAAAGATCTTCCCCACTCATTCAATAGGCCTCAGGTGGAGTTAGTTAAGAGAAGCTTGATTAGGAGAGCCTCGCTTATAGGCAGGCCCACACCCTTTTTCTATTAGGTACTAAGCCCCAGGCCTATACAGGGTATATATATGCTGTGGGTAGCCATTAAACTCAGACTAGAGAACTTCGAGAAGAAGAAGACAAAGAAGAGAGAACTTTGAGAGATGGAGAGACAGAGAGAGAACTGGAAAGCCTCTGAGAACTGCAAGGGCTTTCAGAACTGCAGGAGGAGAGGATTCAGGCAAGAGGAGTGTTTATGGGAAGGCCCTTGCAGAGGGGAAAGTTACAGGATGGCTTGGCTTTTTGCTATGATATTGTGTTTTAATCTCCTTGCTGTTGCATTGAGGTGGACTTACTGGCTTTGGGATACAATTACTGCTATGTCAAATTGGGGTTATTGGTTTTGGTATTTGATCCTCTGGTATCTGAATAAATGTTTTACTTGTTCTACCTTCTATACAGAGAGTCTCTTATACTTTGCGATTCCTAACTATACAGGCATATTCATGGTCACCATTGATATCGTGAATCTTGCCTTACTGATAAAGACCCAGACATCGCTCCAAGACTGTAAGTTATAGATGAATTGTTTTACCTATCTGCATCATTGGAAGGATTTTCCATCCTGAAAGTTCCCCCACCCACACCCCAGATGAAATCACAGGTTCTGGCTAAAAATAAAAATAAGAACCTACCAGGTAGAAAATTGCACAAGTAATGTCTACATTTGTCTATGCTATGGGGACCAGGGGAAGGTCTCTTGGAACCTGGAGAACAGAAGTAAAAAAAGGATTGTTAGGGACATTTTAGTACCTTCTTCTATTGGTCTGGAGGATGTCACATGGGGTTCTGTGGCTGCCTTGTAATATTGTTCATCCTGTGATTTGGCTAACAAGACTAAGGGAAGGCATTTGGAAAAAGCATTGGAAATCCAGGTTCCAGTTCCAGCTCTGCAACTAATTAGGAGACTGACCTTAGGAAGTCACTTTCTTGCTCTGAGCCACAGATTCTCTGCTGTAAAGTGAGGAAGTTAGACTAAGCATTTCTAGGTTCCCTTACAGTGACATTATGAAGTTTAAATAAATCATTTTATGAGTCTATCAGGGAACATTCAAGACAATTGCATTTCAAGGCAATTTTAAAGTGGCTACTAGGCTGGTCACCTGTGTAGATAAATTAAATGATAACTTAAATGATGAGATGGGAAGGGCTGAAATCTCTCAAATCTCTTCCCCATTGGCCTGCTATGGGGCCTGAAATTCCCACAATTGCTCCATTGGGTTCATATATTAAAGGCCCTTGTTGAAATGCAAATGTTATCTGGAAGGTGGAACACTTTGGTCATTATCAGTCATTTACACCTTGGTACTAATTATTTACAGAATATCTCCAACAGAAAGTGAGGACCTGAATGGATGGGACATAGAACAGGGTTAGCATTGATGTGGGATGGGAGTCAAGAATGGGTTAAAAAATCTAAGGAACTGATTCATTTGGGGCACCATACAAAGCAAACCCTGACTAGCTAAGGCCAGTATGAAGGTATAACACCTTGCTTTGAGGGAGACCAATACAAAGAATTGGGAACTAAACAGGGACTGGAGATGCTATGAAAATTATTTTTCTGATGATTGGCAATGTTAGTTTTCAGGGTTCTGATAATTGGCATGAAAAGATAGTATATACTCTGGTCCATTGAATATAAGGAAATCATCAGTTGTCATTCATTTGTTTCAGTTGCATAGGTTTTCTTGACAAAGATACTGGATTGGTTTGCCATTAACTTCTCCAGTTCATTTTACAGATAAGGAAACTGAGGCAAATAGGGTTGAGTGATTTGCCCAGGGTACCACAGCTAGGAAGTATCTGAGTCTGGGTTTCAACTCCACGTCTGGTGCTCTATCCACTGAGGCACCTAGCTATTCCAAATCATCAGTATAGGAACTTAATCACTTAAAAACAAACAACAGTCAAGGCTCCCTTATTACTTAAAAAACCATCAGAATTGCTGGAAGTTCTTACTAGTGCATTCAACAGATGCTAAAATGCTCAGGACTGACATGCTGACACACTCAAAGAACATGGTTCTAAAGTTCCACAAGGTAAGCACTTAGGAGCATAGAGCTGAAAGCAATCATAGGACCAGACATAGAGCTAGAAAGGGCCTTAGAGGCTGTCTGTTCTAATACCTTCCTTTTGCAGATGAGAAAACAGAGGTTCAGGATGTTGTGACTTATCCAAGGTCACATGGGGAGTAAATAACAGAAATGGGATTTGAATCCTAGTCCTCTGACTTGAGAGTTAATGTAGTACTCTCCATTGTAGTACTCTGTCTCTCAGGCTGTCTGCCTCATAGAGGAGGAAACAGACTACAAGTGTTTCAAATGTGGTCAAGTTTTCTGGCTTCATGTGTAGCAGATGGAAGTCACTAGACCAAAACTACCCCCCAAATATATTTATGAGTGAAGTGGTTTTAGAATGTGAGTTGAAAGTACTTTAGAGGTCATCTAGTCCAGTGATTATAAAATGAACTAGAGAAGGAAATGACAAACCACTCCAATATCTTTGCCAAGAAAATCCCAAATGGAATCACAAAGAGTTGGACACAATGAAAATGACTGAATGACAACAAGTCCGGTGGTGTAAAAATCAAATAGAAATGGGGGCCACTGAACCATACATAATGATCCCTGCAGGTTGCACATTGACTTAGGAAGTCAAAAAATTAAGATTGTTTCTATTTTATTGTATTTTTATTCATTTTATTAAATATTTCCCAATAACATTTTAATCTGGTTCTGGTGGTACTGGGGAATATTGTGGGCTATGTGGTCACTTGTTTGACACCTCTGATCTAGTCCAACCTCCCATCTTATGCAGCATGAGGCAGCTGGTTTCACTGTTGGGTTGCTATACTTATTAGAAAGTTCTGTGTAATATTAAGACCTTGTACACTTCCTTTTAGGAATCACCCAAAAATTGAAAGCATTTGGATCAATAGCGCAAACCAAAGACTCAGGACAGAATGCCTTCCCTAGATTTCTGAATGTTTGGGATAGGGGCTGTGATATGACAGAGCACAAGTGGCTTCTACTTGGTCATAGCCCTTTGCTACTCAGAAGATTTCTTCACTGGGCGCCTGGCACCTTTCATAAGGGGCATGTGTGATTATTGTAGCTGAACTAGACTTAGGGTTTCCCAAGAAAACCCTCCTCACTTGCAAAGGAGAAACATTAGTAATGTGTAATGTAATGGTAATTACTGATGGTAAATTATTTGACCTGAAAAGGTAGTGTAATACAATTTCCCCACCCCACCCTAACTGTTAAAGCTCTATTATTCCTCAATTTTTCTAGTACTAGATTTATTTGGGTATATATTCAACTCCCCCAGTAAGCTTCTTGAGAGGCACTATGATGATAATCAATAAACAAGTATTTATTAAGCTACCACTATATATGTGGTCAGCACTGTGCCCATTGCTACAGATAAAGTGCAAAGAAGAAAGTAATCTCCACCTGAAAGGAACTAATATGCCAATGGGGCAGACAACAAGTACAAATAAAAATATATACAGCATAAATATAAAGTTAATTGCGACTGTTCTATGTGCTCGAAGAGGACCAAAATGACATCACTAAGTCAGGGTCAAGGTACAGTTTGTCCAGCTGTGGCTGATCAGACCAATATGAGCTTGGAAGGCTCTACCATAGGTCAGGCACAAATAGTTCATAGGAAATTTTGGAGTGAAGATGTCTCTAAATTTCAACATCTCACATTTCTTTTGCACTACTGCAATTCTGCTTTGCTCATAAAGCACAACACCTTTTTTGATGTGGGCATGCCATGCTGGGTGGTCCTGTGCCAGTGTCTCCCATGTCTCACAATTGAGTCTAAAGTTCTTCAGAGAGACCTTGAGAGTGTCTTTGTGTTGCTTCATCTCACCTCCTCATGAGTGCTTGTCTTGTGTGAATTCTGTGTAAAATAGTCTTTTAGGCAAGTGTTCATTTGGCATTTGAACAATGAGGCCAGCCAATTGGAATTGTGCTCCCTGTGGTAGAATTTGAATGCTTGTCAGTTCAGCTTGAGAAAGGTCCTCAGTGTCTTATCTTGACAGGTGATTTTCAGAATCTTCCTAAGGCTATTCAAATGGAAGTGATTCACTTTCCTGGCATGGCGCTGGTATGCTGTCCAGGTTTTACAGGCATACAACAATGAGGTCAGTGCAATGGCTCTGTGAATAATCTTAAGTTTGATAGTCTAATATCTCTTCTCTCCCGCATTTTCCTTTGGAGCCTCCCAAACACTGAGTTAGCTCGGGCAATGCTTGTATCAACCTCATCATCTATGTGGATAGACCTGGAAAGTATACTGTCAAGGTAAATGAACTTTATCCACAATGTTCAAAATTTCTTCATTTGCTATAATCAATGGTTTCACATATGGATGGTGTTGTTCTGGGTGGTGGAGGACCTCTGTTTCTTGGTGTTAATTGTTAGGCCAAAATTACACAAATGGCAGAGACTAGCTCCATACTCATATCAGCCTCAGAGGCTGCACTGAGCAGTGCAATGAGCGCACAATCATCTATGCACAAAAGGTTGAGCACTAAATCTCCCTCCATTTTGGTCTTGGCTTGTATAGTCTTTTCTTTCTTTCTTTTTTTTTTGGCAGGGCAATTGGGGTTAAGTGACTAGCCCAAGGTCACACAGCTAGTACATGTGTCAAGTGTCTGAGGCTGGATTTGAACTCAGGTCCTCCTGACTCCAGGGCCGGTGCTCTACTGACTGCACCACCTAGCTGCCCCTTGTATAGCCTTTTCAAGTCAGATAATTTACCATCAGTGTGGTAGCTGACCTTGATGCCACTTTCATTCGCACTGAAGTCATCTGACAACATTGCTGAAAAGCATAGGAGCAAACACACAGCCTTGTTTTACTCCATTGGTGACTGGGAAAGTGAAAGAGCTTGTCCAGGCTACCAAATTTTGTCATAATCTTCCATAAGTCCTTATGACTGTCAGTATCAAAGGTCTTGGTCAGGTCAACAAATGTTGTGTACAGACCTCTGTTTTGCTCTTGGCATTTCTTCTGGAATTGCTGGGCAGCAACCATTTCTCAGACCTTTCTGAAGTTACACTGGCTCTGGGGTAGATGACCATCTTCCAGGTGAAGGATCAGCCTATTAAGGAGGACCCTGGCAAGATTCTTCCTGGCAATGATCAAGAGAGAGACCCTCCCACCCCTCCCCATAATTGTCGCAGTACAACCTACTTCCTTTTCCTTTATAGAGATGAACAATGGAGTCATCTTTGAACTCCTGGAGATAACCTCTTCTTGTCATATAACCTGGAAGATTTTAGTCAGCTTTTGTGTGAGCAGTGGACTCCCTATTTTGTAAATCTCAGCTGGAATAGAATCAGCACTAGATGCTTTACCACACAAGAGGAGCCTAATGGCATTCAAAACCTCTTCTTCAGTTGGAAGTTTGGCTAGAGAGAGATTGATTTCACCCTGAGTTATTATATTAATGGCTTCAGCATTGGTTGATGATGGTCTGTTGAGAATGCTATGGAAGTGTTCATCCCCTCTCTTGAGGATCATGTCTTTATCACCAATCAATGTAACGTCATCAGCACTGAGTAGCTGAGATGCACCATAGGTCTTTGGCCCATAAAGAGCTTCAGGATATCATAAAAATGCTTTAGATCACTACTATCAGAGTAAAACTGAATTTCATCTGCCTTCTTACTGAGCCAAGAATCTTGCGTCTCTCTAAGCTTTGCTTGTACTTTACTTTGGATGGAGTTAAACAGTGCCTTCTTAGAGAAGGATAAACTGCTGGTAAACCCTATGGAATTTTCATTTTTAATTTAATAGCTTCTGAATTTCCCCATCATTTTCATCAAACCAATCTTAATATGTGTGAGTGTTCTGGCCCAGATGAGTAAATGTGATGCAGTACACCAAATGTCTCAAAGATACCCAGTCCTTTTCTGCTCCACTGTTGCCAATCTCGTGTTGGCTCAGCTCCCCACCCCCCACCAAGTTAACAACAAACTGTTCATGCTCAGAGAAGTGCTCTAACCTATTGACATTAAGTGTTCTGGTAGTTATCTTGCTTTGGGACCTCACTTTTGTTGAACATGAATGTTTGGTTTGGAGAGGATAAGTTTATGATTGGTCCAGCACTCTGTACCAAACACTGCCTTTGCCATTCTCACACCTGTCTCACATCTCCTTCCAATGACATAATCTATTAAATGTCAGTGTTTGCTGAGAGGGTGCATCCATGACATTTTATACATCTATGTATAAAGTTTTTATGTCTATGTATACACGTATAAAGTAGTTAAATACACAGTATTTTGAGAGGGAAGGCACTTGGGGGGATCAGAAAAAGCTTCTTACAGAGAACATTATACTAGACCTGCTTGGTATAGAGGCTAGGGCACTGGCCTTCTAGCCAGGAAGACCTGGATTTAAATTCTCCTTCTCATATTAGCTGCCTGAACCTGGACAATCACTTAACTTCTCTTTAGTTCAGTTTTTCATCTGTAAAGTGAAGGAGTTAGAGTTGAGGGCATATAATATCACTTCTAGGGTGAAAGGGATGATATTACAACTGTTTTATTTTTGTCTTTGTATTCTCAGTATCTAGCACAGTGTCTTGTGAATGTTGTTGCTCAGTAGTTTTTCAGTTGTATCCAACTCTTTGTGACCCTGTTAGAAGTTTTCTTGTCAAAGATACTGGAGTGGTTTGACATTTCCTTCTCCAGCTCATTTTACAAATGAGGAAACTGTGGCAAAAAAGGGTTAAGTGATTTGTTCAGGGTCACACAGCTAGAAACAGTCTGCAGCTAGATTTGAACTCATGATGAGCCTTCCTGACTCCAGGCCCAGCACTCTATGCACCGTATCACCTAGTGGCCCCATCATATTAATAATATTGATCACATAATAATAATGAATATAATAGTAATAGAATCACAGAGTTCCCAGGATCATGCAGTTAAAGGTACAAGTGACTTCCCAAGTTATCTTGTCTAATCCTTTAATTTTGCAGATGAGTACAATGAGGCCTAATTAAGTTAAGTGACTTGCCCAAGGTGGTAAGTATCAGAGGTTGGATTTGAACCCAGATTCTCTGATCCCAAAGCCACTGAAAATAATATTTGTAAAGGGTATAATACAATATCTGGCACATAGTTGATGGTCTATAAATCTTAGATATAATAAAAATAATAATTATTAAGAAGAAAATAATAATAAAACCATTTGTATAGCATTGTAAGGTTTGTAAAGTGCTTTCTATAGATTATTCCTTTGGACCCTCAGAACGGCCCTGTGAGGTAAATGCTATTATTATCCTTGCTTAAACATTTGTTGAATAAAAGTGAAGGTGTCAGCATGGGCCAGTGGAGAGTGTACTGGATTCAGAGTCAGAGGAGCTGCAGTCAAATTCTAGCTCTGCCACTTACTGTCATTGTCACCTTGGCAAATAACTTAAGTTTTCTGTCTCTGTTTCCTTATCTGTGAGATGAGAAAGTTGAACCAGGTGGCTTCTGGGGCCCCTTCTAATTGTGAATGTATGATCCCAGAAACTAAGTTCAGGGAAAGCCAACTCAATTGTGTATGTACGGTGATTTTGGGGTGAGGGTGTGAATGTGGGGATGGGAGAGGAAGCCCTTACCTTGTCAAAGTGGCATAGGGTCAGAGTGTACAAGGCACTCAAGAAGGACTAGCACCTCCGGTGTGAAATCTTGCCAAGCCCTTTTGAAGACCATTCATTTGTCTTTGATGTCCACCTGGTACTCAACTCTCACCAGTGGCTCCAAGAAACTGTAGCATGAGCAGCGACCACACTCTGGTAAACTATCTTGGCAGAGGGACTAAACTAGCTTGAGAGTAACCGACAGGCCTCCAACTCATTGGTGAGTTAGGGGTTGTCTACCCCAAGTATGTGAATGAACCATCCCTGGTGGAATAGGGGGATGAGAACAATTTGTTCCAATGACCATGAAGGCAGCTGAAGTAGATGCTGTGGAGTAATTAGAGCTTGGTCAGAAATCAAAGATGCCAACGTCATCCCCTGCATCCCAAGCCACAGCCAGTTTTCCTGACTTTTGTTTTGCCACTTGACTTTGATCACTCAGGTCTCGAGAGAGGTTACAACTTTGTGCAACTCTGCCTCACTTAAAACCAATTCACAAACAAGTCAAGACATTACCCTGTGATGCCATTCATCCTCTTTGATAACGAAGCAACAACAACACAGTAGGAGTATTAGACCAAGAGATGGGAGGCATAGGTTTGAGACCTATACAATTGTGATATTAACTCTCAACATTGGGATTAAATTTCATCATGGTATAGTGAGGAGGGGGCTGGACTTGGAGGCAAGAAGACTTGGGTTGAAATTTTAACCCTTATATTTCCTCTTATCTTAAATGAAGATGTTAGACTTGACAACCTTTGAGGTCCTTTCTAGTTCTAAATCTGTATTTCTGTGAGTATGAACTTTATGAAAGCATTTTGTAAATTGTAAAGCAACCTACTGAAACATATGGAATGCTATGCAAAATATGAGGGGGAAGAGAAGGAACAGGCATTTATTTATTTTTTTAAATTAATGACTTTCATTTCTTATTTAAATGCTTTTTTAAAATACAGTAAACTATAAAACTTTGCACTGTAAATATTTTAGGTAATGAAAACATGCGTATTTCTACTCTATAGCAAAGCAGCCATGAAAATAAATTCTAGGTGCAAGATTTTGAAAAAGTGCAATCATAGAGCCAGACAACTTTAAGTTAACTTCTTAAAATGAACTCAGGACAAAAGTGATGATCATTATATTACTGGTCTTTTACTTCAACCTACACCTGGATTTCCAGAATGTCTCCTACCATACCACATTGGAATGATTCCATTTTTACTATAGCCTAATAGACATCCACATGAAAATATTTCTTTCAAAATAACATAAATACATCACACACATCCTACTGAATCTGTTATCTTAATCAAGGAAATAGGGATTCTGGACAGTAAGTTTTCCTATCACCAAAGACAAGCAAATATAAATATTATACATGGAAAAACATGAGATTATTACAGGTAAAAGGTAAATAAAGAATAGGTAGCTCTGGTTTCAGCTAAAAATCTTGAGTTTGCTAGCATCCAAACCCTGCTGTGATTTTAGATGCAAAATTTAAGCATCGTACAGGCGTTCATTAAACACCTACCATTTGCCAGACACTATCCTAGGTGCTTTACAAATATTATCTCATCTGATCCTCACAATAAACCTGCAAGGTAGGTGCTGTAAATATTCCCCTTTACAGATGAGGAAACTGAAGCCAATGGAGGGTAAGAGACTTGACCATGGTCATACTGCTAGTAAATGTCTAAGCTATATTTGAACTCAGGTCCTCTTGATTCCAGGCCTGTTGCTCTTTCCACTGCCCTACTCAGTTGCCTACCTCAATCCACTTTATAGATGAGGAAACCAGTTCAGGGAGTAAAATTATTTGCTCAGGGTTAGTATTAACTAGACTCTAGGTCTTCTAACTCAGTTCAATTCAACAAACATTGATTCCTGTAGAGCACTTTGCTGGCTAATGGGGGCTGGGAAAGATATAAAGTCTAAACATGATTTGCCCTTACGGAACTTTCAGTCTAATAAGGTCTTTCTACTACACTATGCTTTCATTATTTTGGTTTTCATTTGAGGTGAAGGGATAAGAATGGAAGGGAGGAGGGTCAGAGAGTTTGGGGGTTTATCAGCAATTATCATCTAGAGGATAGGCTCCAAATTTTGGAAAGGGAATTAACTAGAATTCTAGGGGCATATGGAAAGTAAGATCTGAAGAATTCAGTGAAGAATTCATATGGATGGATGGATCTAGCTTGATTGATAATAAGAATACATTATAAATGTATACATATATAGAGGGGATTGTTCCATTAAAGGTGAAATGTCTGAAGGTTTAGAGAGAAAGTTCACCTCAGAGTAAGGCTAAGCATTTAGAGATACAGATGAAGTTGAGATTAAGCAGGCCAGACTGGGCTGAGATGTAATTGCTCTCTGAATTGCCCTCATCTAAAGAGTTACTCACATTTGTTTGTAGCTACTTTGAATTTCGATTAGCGTATCTAACGCTTAAGATGAAACAATGGTCCCAGAATCAGACTTTTCTGGTGTGGAGTCCCTTTAAGAAGATAGAGGGACATATCTCTAGCCACACAGCTATCTGGCAACATCCTGGTCCCAGCACACTTAAGAATATTACTTGGATTTGAGATAATCCTTAGAGGATTTTGGTTCCATTAAAAATTGTTTGAGCATCAGACAGATGTAATCCTGATTCCTCATTTAATGAAATTTAAAGGGAAATAGGTGTATGCACTCCAGCCCCCTGAAATATCAGATGATTAGAAACACTTCTCAGCACAAAAAATTCAGAAACAGAAATGCATCCAAGATCTTTGGAAGAGATTGCAGGTGGTCAAGAGAAGTCTTTTAATTTTTTCTTCAATGATCTGCATGTGAAATGGTAGCTACTTTGGAGGGAAAAGGGAGTAAGATGTTAGCAACATGCCTCCATGTGGTACAGTGGAAAGGGTGTTGGATTTGGAGCCAGGAGAGAAGTGGGTTAGAATCCTGTTCCTAATGCTTGCCAGTCGAGTAACTACAGGCATGTCACAACCTCATCTAACCTCCCTTCCCTCATTGATTAGATGGTGATAGTCATAACCATAGGACTTACTTGATAGATTTCCTTTGAGGTCCTAATGAGATAACATAAGTAAACTATTTTGTAAACTTTAAAGTTCTATATAGATATCCACTATGATTATTATTTCTCAAAATCCAGAGCACACCTTTATGCCAAAAGAATAGTATGGCTTTTGAATGACTTGCAAACCAAGCAGGACGGCTGTTAATCACCTACTGTATAGCTGACACTGTGCTAGGTTGAATGAGTAGCTCAGAGTTTGATCAGAGAGAGAAGGAATACATAAGCGAAACAACAGGAGAATGATATTCGTGTACTTAATCTAGAAAGTGTGTGAGTGGGAAAAGGGGAGGTATTAAAAAGGCATATTTATGAAAAGAAATATTCCAGGCAAGAGGAGTATAAGCTTAAATCTAAAGCCTAGAGTGTTTTACTCGCGCTTTCCTCACTCATGGACCCTCCAAAATTTTTAAAGCTGATTTCCTTCCTAGATTCCATTGTTACCAGACCAAGTCTACCCTGGCTTCTGCCTGGCCAGAATCTCCTTTCTTAGGCAAAAGCAATAATCTTTCTTCCCTTAACTCACCCAAGAGAAAGGACAAATATTTCAGAAAATATTTTAAACCCAATTAAGAGAAAATAAAGAACCAAGAGAAAGTTTGCTGTGTTCTAGAAAGTTTCATGATCTGTGCCTTGATTCTTGGGAAGGATTTGTTTTGGGGGAAGGGTTGTTTTAAACTTCCCCCCCCTCCATTAACAAGCATTTATTTTCTTTGCCTACCACCTCCTTCCACTCAAAAAGAAAGCAAAGCAAAATCATTATGCAACCAATTACTTCAGAAACAATGGCGGGGTGTCACTAGAATTTACTGAACAGGGGGATGACTTGGTATGTCTTCTACATTTTAGGACTATCTCCTTGGAAAATGTGTGGAGTATAGATTGGAGAGGGAAGTGTCCTGTTTCTGCTGCAATAGACTAGGCAGAAAGTAATGAAGACCTAAATCAGAATGGTTGGGGTATTGAGCAGGTAGAAGGGAACAGATGGGAGGGATGTTTCAGAGGTAGAAATGGAAAGCTTTGGCAACTCATTGGACATCTGGGATGATGGAGAGTGAGGAGTAGGGGATGACACCCTGGGTGGCTAGAAAAATGATAAAGAAGTTGGGAAGAGGGGTGGGTTTTGTTAGAAAGATGATGACTTTGGTTTTGGACATGTTGAGTTGGAGATGCCTATGAGTCATCCAATGGTAAATATTTAATAGGTAATTCCTGATGCAAATCTAGAAGTCATGAGAGAAAGTAAGGCTGGATATAAGAATCCTGGAATCCTCTGCATAAAAGTTAGAGGATAGGCACTGAATCTGTGATTTCACTGGTACAGGGAACTCCTGGATGAGGAAATGCTCTACTAATTCATATCAGCAGCTTTTCTGCACAGAGATGGTAATTAAACCCAAAGAAGTTGAAGAAGGTATAAAGTGACAGAGAAAGCAGAACCAAAACAGAGCCTCAGCATATCCCCCCAACTCCTTCCCCCACCCCAGTTAGGGGATATGATATGGATGATGATCAAAAAAGCAGATTTAGAAGTGGTTAAACCCATAGGAGAAGGAAGAGAGAATGGAGTCATGACACTTTGAGAGGTGAGAGTATCCAGGAGGAAAGAGCTGAGGTTCCCAGTTGAGTGATGGTATCTAAAATGGAAATCCACTGTGGGGGGGGGCACTAGGACATAAGTTCATACTAAGGTGATATATGATTCTCTCCTGAGAGTAGGTTTTCTTAGTTCAGAGGTGGGGTGGGATGGTCAAATGTGCCTAACACATAGTAGTCTTAATGAATGCCTATTGATAAGATTGATGGATGGATATGGGGAAGAACCTGTAGGGGTCTTGAATAGTTGACAATATGGTAGATGATCCAAGGGGGAAAGATCATGATAAGGTCCATTGTTAACTCCTGAGAGGGCAATATTGCTTGACTATAAGAATTCCTACCACCAGTTTTGAATCATCTTAATTATAAAATAAAAACCCATGGTTTATTTTACTAGGGCTTAATGGCCAGAAGAATGAGCCATGCTCAAAATTATGGGCTGAACTAACTTCAAATATGTCTCTTCAACATAGCCTTCTCCAGCTTTTTCCCAAGGCAGGGGGGGCATCTAGCTCTGGTGATATTTGCTAGGTTTTCTGTAATCTTAGAAAGTGTTATTTGTTTGATGGCTTTTTAATATCTTCTTCAAGTTCCTAATTCTATATCGATGTGGTATATAATTTTTAATAAAAAAATTTCAAACGTCTTAATAATGCTCTCTAGTTTTGATACAAGTTTCCCCTTGGGCATTGGAGAACTTGAGATAAATAGACAGGGTAGTGGTGATTGGAGGGTGGGGGTGGGGATGGGTTAGGCAGAGAGAGGAAAGGCTTTCCTTAGAATTTTTCAAAGAAAATCTGATAAGATTTATTAGCCCTTGAGAAGTGTGTCTCTGAATGTCTCAGGAAGATGTGTAATGTTGCAAAGAAAGACCCCCTAGGAATAAGGAAGTAAGAATCTGTAGGTTCAGACCATCCTATCTGAAATTTTCTTCACTTTTACCCAAATCATTTTTTTTGGCAGGGGGAAGAAGAGGAGGAGTGGCTTCTCTATAATTCCATTGATGCCAGAATTTCTGTCTGGACTTTGCTTAGCCAGGACCTATCCTTTGACTTCATAGCCAAAGTCGTTTCTCAGCTTTTTCCAAATCATAGCACTTTCACTTCAGCCTTTATCTCCATCTTCTCATAGATGGAAATTTAAACTCCACCCTTGAAATCACCCTGGACTTTTGCTTTGTTTTGCTCAGATGTAGTCCTTTATCCCATTTGTGAGCCATCTTCATTTTCTCTGATTATATTCCCCTCCCCCCTTCCCAATACCTCTTTATAATGTTGACTTGCCCCATTGGAATGTAAGCTTCCTGAGGGCAGGGCTTGTCTTGCTTGCTTTTACTTTGCATTCCTAACATTTAAGCACAGTGGTTGGCACATAGGAGGCATTTAATAAATTCCTAATCTTAATAAATATTCAATATAAATACTATAATACATTTATAAATGATATAAATAGAACTTAAAATCCTTAACTAACTCAATCATCTGTCATCTTTATTTTTTAATTTTACTTTTAATTTATGAAATAAAATGAACAATTTATGGAATAAAACAAATTTCATAGCATAGTACAATAAAAAGATAATTGCACATGAAACTGCAAATTTATTCTGCACAACTTGCTATTCCTTTCAAATATGCAACAAAATTATCATGTAATTTTTTTTCTTCCTTTCCCCTCACCCACACCTTAGAGATGGCTACCATTAGGCACAAATAGGTATATATATATATATATATATACACACACACATATATATATACACATATATATACAAACACACACATATACATATATGTGTATATATATGTATATGTACACACACACACACACATATATATATATGTATGTATGTGTGTGTGTAAAATTATTCTATATGTACTTCTATCTATTATTTCTTTCTCCAGATGTAGATAATGTCTTTCTTCATATGTCCTTTATAGTTAATTTGGGTATTTATAATAGTCAAAATGACTTATTCAATCAAAGCTGTTCTTAAAATAATATTGCTGTTACTGTATACAATGTTCTCTTGGGTCTGCTCATTTCACTCTTCACTTTTTCATGCAAGTCTTTCCATCTATCACCTTTCTATCATCTATCTCTTTCTATTATTTGTCTGTCTCTTATTTTCTATCTGTCTGTCTGTCAGTCAGTTTATCTATATTTCCCACATACCAAAAAAGTTTGTGAGTCCTAGGTAGGGTTTGAAAATTGCCCTCCTTCCCTCGACCTCCCCAAGGCTTTAAGTCTTTGCCATGCCATGTGAGAATTGGCATCAGAAAATAAATAACTATGGGATATGGGAATTTTTTTGCTATTAAAAATGTGTACTTATAGAAAATGATGGGCAGGTAGATGTGCAGTGGATAGAATGCTGGGCCTGGAGTCAGGAAGACTCATCTTCATGAGTTCAAATCTGGCCTCAGACACTTAGTAGCCACATGTCCTGGAGCAAGTTACTTAACCCTATTTGTCTCAGTTTCCTCATCTGTAAAATGAGATGGAGAAGGAAATGGCAAACCACTCAGTATCCTTGCCAAGAAAACCCCAAATAGGGTCATGAAGAGTAAGGCATGGCTGAAATGACTAAACAGCAAAAACAGAAAATGATACTATCTTTGCTTATGCTTATGGCTCCCTCTTGCATGTTTATAACCTAGATAGCCAACTCCCTGGCCTATAGCTACTTCTGGTCCTGACAAATACCTACTTTTGACTCCTAGGACCAACTCTTTCTTTTTCTTGACTCTCCTGTTGCAATATCTCACCTAGTTCTGGACTCTGCCTAAGGACGTTTCTCATTGTACACACTTGCTCCATAGCCTTGTTGTAACATTGGCATGATGGTATCCAATGAATACTTCATGACTTCTTTCCCATCCCAGCTTTTATAGCTCAGCTTCCTTTTTTATAGTCTCATACTTCAGTTACCTTTCATTCCACAGAGTCACTTTATTAGCCATCTACTTCAACTCATTTGTTTGAAAGATGAGGAAGCTGAAAGGGATTAGGTGACTTGTCCAGGGTTATCCTGTAGTAGAGCTAGGATTAAAACCCCGGATTCACTGATTGCAAATCCAGTATTATTTCCATTATATTAGGGCCTGTCCTAGAACTTCATCTTACTAGGTTATGCTCTTCCAGTACTTTATATATGCAGTATTAACATGGCTAATTTCCATCCACTATGAGAGAATGGTTATTTTATACCAGATGGTCCTATGAAGCTTAGAAAACTGAAATAACCTCAAATAAATCCCTGTATCCCTAGATGGATAAGGTCATAATACCCCGGAGAAATATATATAAGTCTCAGCTGCATTACAGTTTAGCTGTGTCTGAAAAATCTGAACAAGGGCCAAAAAAAAAAATACATTTCAGAGGCAGCAGCATGATCTGTAGTATGCAAACAACAGTTTGGCTCAAGGCAAAATTGTGAAGGAGACCAAGCCTCCCTTTGTGGTGCCCTGCTCAACAAAATCAGACTTTTCAATTTGGAAGGGAGCTCAGGGGGTGTCCAGGCCAGTAAAACCTGGACTTAACCATGAATCTCTCCTCTGCCATATTCATGGCAATGGTCATTTAGCCTTTGCTTGAAGACTTTCAGTGACAGTGGGTTCACTCCCATCACCCACAGTTAGTGAGTTCTTTAAAGTTGCCTATCTGCTGCACCAACCTTCTAGCTAGATTCAGTGGACACTTTTACCCTGTGATATTGGGGCTCTAAAATGGTCTTCATATCCTAAACTGTCCTTAGAGTATGGTGAACCCATGTGCATGCTAGGAGCAGCTAGGTAGCATAATGGATAAAGTGCTGGGCCTGAAGTCAGGAAGACTCATCTTTGTGAATTCAAATCTGGCCTCAGACATTTCCTAGCTGTGTGACCCTGGGCAAGTCACTTACCCCTGTTTGCCCCAGTTTCTTTATCTGTAAAATGAGCTGGAGAAGGAAATGGCTAAACCACCCAAGTGCCTTTGCCAAGAAAACCCCAAATGGGGTCACAAAGAGTCAGACAGCGCTGAAAAATGACTAAACAACAGCAAAGTTGCCCTAGGAGGTGCAGGACCTAGAAAGCTCATTTACTTTAAGGTACTTGGGACATAGTGTCAAATACCATATAGGAAATCAATGAAGACAGTAATACTAAATCTAAAGAAATGAATTACTAATCAAGGAAATTCAGGCATCTGAAAGAGAATTTTTTTTTTTTGCTTTGAGGCAGAGCCATGCCCAGTGGAGCTCAAATCACACTGTGTGGCAACTACCCCCCAACCCTAGTAGTCTTATGCAGGTTCTATGATAAACATTAAGAGTAGCTTTGATCAAGGAACAATAATAGATGGAAGTGTTGGAAATGGAAAAGAAGTGATTAAAGGGGAAAAGGGAATACCAAGTGTATAGAAGTAAGAAAGAAGGGAGGTGCTTTTTTTTTTTTGCCAAGTAGTCAGCTCCAGCCCATTTCCTTTGTCTTTTTCACCTCTTCCCTCCTGCCTTGCCTTGGTGATTAAGGAAATGGAAAGGAGCAGCAGGGTCCACAGACTAATTTTATGTATATGAGAATCTCAGGTCTTTTAATGTTCAAGTTGGAGGCATTACCTATCAGCTCTGTCCTCTCCATCCTGGCCAGCCCAGTTGCTCGGCTCCTATCTCCTGATGATGCTGATGCTGATACTAATATCTAAAATTTAATTTTTGTATAACCTTTTAAAGTTTGTAGAGAGCTTTACTTACAGTATGTCATTTGATCCTCACAGCAACCTTGTGATGCAAGTGCTGTTGTTATCCTCATTTTACAAATTAGCAGTCTGAAGATGAGGGAAGTTAAATGATTTGTCCAGAGCCACACAGCTTCTAAGTGTCAAAGTTAGGTCTTCCTGACTCTAGGCCTGGAACTCTATCTACTATACCTTGCTGCCTCTAGCATGAACATGGGTTTGCCACCATTCTAGAGCCACTCATATCACAGGGCATAGGTGCCCACTGAAACCACTTGGAAGGCTGATTCAGCACACATAGCAGACAGTTTGAATAGTATCAATCTAATCTAAGCTCATTCTTCCTTTCCTACACCAGATCCTCCTCTTCCTGACTTCTCTTTTCTATTTATGGTGCCTCCATCCTTCTAGTCAAGAAGGCTTATAACTTCATTTCTTATCTTTTATTTTCATCATATACTATTTCTTGCTAGTCACAAATCTCTGCCAATTCTTACTTCTGTACTATCAGTTTGTGATCTCATTGACAGGTGCATTTCTTCCAGTAGTGCAGATAACAACTCAGCAATGCTTTCTTATATTGTACAACTCTTGTCTACATCCTCCCATAAATCCTTCAGAGGAGATTCATTCAATGTGCTAGGCTTGGTGGTATTAGAGATGATGATGGTGGTGTTCCTAGATCTCTAAGGATTGTAAGGATACCAATGAAGCCTATGGGATATCCATAAATTAACCATTGCCCCCTATGCATTACTACATCATCTTTGCATTTTTTCCCTTGTGTGTGTTGCAGGCATTCTTGTATTCATCATGTGTCTCTATTATCCTTTGCCTGAACAGCAACTTTAATTTTTTGAAGAATTCAGTATTCCATGATGTACAGCCATGTGGCACCACCAGAAGTATATTGATGTTACTAAAATGGTCCATTGTGTTTGGGAAGAGGTATGTGGTCACTGCACAATTTGCACTGATTGATTTCCCAAATGTCATCAAGCTTGCTCTTTTTCTATTTAGTTCTGAGCTCAGTTCATTTTTCATTCACAATACTTGTCTAAGATATAGTTTCTAATGTACTGGCTCTGTGGGTTGTCCATCCAATTGCATGTCATATCTGGATAATAGGCATTACATGTTGATTTAATTTTAAGTGCCTTGTTGATTCTTGGTAGAATTTCTCAGCTTCTTCCTTCCATGCAACAGAAACTTATGATGTAATTTCAGGATGTAACCTGAGATGACTGGGTGTTAACATATTAACAAAGTCATCCTTTTATGAAGTATGAACTTTCTCTCTCTCTCTCTCCCTCTCTCTCTCTCCCCCCCACCCCCAGCTATTCCTTCCCCTCTTGAATCAGAAGGAAAACACATCATTGACTGAAAAATGAGTAGTTGCAAGACCAAGTATCTTTTAAAAGACCCAGTCTGAATCAGTTGAACACAGAATAGGCAGTTGGAGAAGAATGCAACTCTTAACAGATTGGGAGGGAGGAAGTGTTTTTCCCTCTTTCCTCGCCTCATTGGCCATGGTGTCTAGCAGATAGAAAGGGAAACCTTCCAGCAATTGGAGAGTCAGTTCAAGAGAGAAGTACAATTTAAAAAGCATAGACACATGCTCTAGTTTAGACAGACATGGGTACAGAGAGGTAGCAATTGAGGCCAGAAACAACTTCAAGTAACATGGTATGGGGGATAGAGAGAGAGAGAGGGAGGGAGAGAGAGAGAGAGAGAGAGAGAGAGAGAGAGAGAGAGAGAGAGAGAAGGCTAGAGGCACCTACAATTTAGCCTTCACAATTTAGAGTTGAACTTTGTGAGGAATTCACTAGGAAAGAAAGAACTTCAAGGCCGTGTAGTATTGGAGTTCTGAGTTGCATTGGAAATTTGCATTTATTATGTGTACTGATTGCTACCACTTTACTATAGGTTTATGCCCACACTTTCCATGGAAGCTATGTATATTTGCGAGAGTATGACACAAGTTTAGGGGGGTGGGGAGAAGGTATTTTAAAGCTAGTTGTTACTATGCCATATTTTTTCTTTTCTTTTCTTTTTTTCTTGATTACATGTAAAAAATTAACATTTTTTTAAAAATTTGAGTTCCAAATTTTCTCCCTTCCTTTCTCCCTTTCTCCTTCCTTGAGAAGACAAGCAATTTGATACAGATTGTACCTGCGCAGTCACGCAAAACATTTCCACATTAGCCATGTTGGAAAAGAAAACATGGATCAAAAACTGTCCCAAGAAAAATTAAGTTTAAAAAGCATGCTTCGATCTGCATTGAGACTCATCAGTTCTTTCTCTGGAGGTGAATAGCACTTTCATCATGAATCCTCCAGAATTGTCTTGAGTCATTGTATTGCTGAGCATAATTAAGTCATTCACAGTTGATCAGCATAAAATATTGCTGTTTCTGTGTACAGTGTTCTCCTGGTTCTGCTCATTTCACTTTGCATCAGTTCATATAAGTCTTCCCAGGGTTTTCTGAAACTGTACTGCCTGCCACTTCTTACAGCACAGTAGTATTCCATCACAATCATATACCACAACTTGTTCAGCCATTCCCCAATTGATAGGCAGCCCTTTCATTTCCAATTTTTTTTTGCATCCACAAAAAGAGCTGCTATAAATATTTTTGTACAAGTGGATCCTTTTCCTTTTCCTTTTCCTTTTATCTCTTCAAGATATAGACATAGAAGTGGTATTTCTGGATCAAAGAGTATGCACAGTTTTATAGTCCTTTGAGCATAGTTCCGTATTGCTCTCCAGAATGGTTGGATCAGTCCACAAGTCCACTAACAATGCCTTAGTGTATATATTTTTTCCACATCCTCTTCAATAGTTGTCATTTTCCTTTTCTGTCATATTAGTGTAACAACAATTCAGCTAGCAGCAGCTGTTGAGGTGTAAGACCCAATAAGATTAGCAACAAGGGCTGCCAGCACAGGTTCTTTGATTTGCTTTACTAAGGAAAGTAACTTTAAGGGGTTAACATACAAATATCATTCACTTAGTTCAGGAAGAAAAGCCAGAACCCTGAACTTCCCAGAAAATACAAACAAATTACAAACATACACAATATAAACAGATCAAATCACAATTCATGGTTACCAAAGAACCAATGGGTCTGGGTTAGCAAAGCTGGGGGGCAGTTACAACGGCTTGCCCAAAGTCCCACACCACTCTTCCAGTGACTGAGAGCCTCCAAACAAAACATCTGGGTTTCTTCAAAGTCGGGGAGCTCTTAACAACAGTTTGTCCAGAGTCACACACCATTCTTCCAGTGAGTGAGAGCCCCAAAAGACAAACGCCAACCTCGGATCTTATACACCCAACTCAGGGCCCTGGGACACTTGATTACTTCAGTGCTGAGAAGCACTCAAACAAAGAACAGTGAAAAATCCCATTTAGGGTGTGGGAAAGTTAATCTCTAGTACCACCATATATAAATCAATGACTCCTGATTGTCTTAGTGCTGAGAAACAAAATCCCACTTTATCCATCCCATTCAAACAGAATCGTTAAAGGCCCTTAAGAGAAGAACAGCAAAAAGTCCCACCTTAATTGCTGATACATCTCTACCCCTTTCCAGGGTACTTGGCTTTACATAATTTAAATAGCCACTGATCCTGGAACAAATAGAAGCATTATACATTGTGATCCAATCAATTAGGAAACTATAACAAAACATATCATTTAGTATAATCCCCAAAATACTTGTTTACAATACACCATCCACCCCTAGGTAAAAGCAAATAAATCTATTTAGTCAATACAGAGTTTCCAAGTAAAGTCCTTCTTGAGGGTGTATCCTTCTTCCCACAAGGCTGTTGCAGGCTTCCTCCTGGTACCCTCAGGTGCTAGCATGCTTTAATTAGCAGAGTCCCAACACAAACAAAAAAGTCCAAATAAAGTTCTCTTGGGGTTGTGTCTTTCTCCCCACACTGCCATTGCAGGCTTCTTCTTGGCACCCAAAGTCCCAACTCAAAGAAAAAGTCCAAATAAAGTTCTGTTGGGGGGTCTGTTCTCCCCACACTGTTCCAGCCCTCCGCTTCCAAGTCCTGAAGGGTGACTGGGCAACAAAGCCAACAAGGTGAGGTCCTGGGGGGTCTATGGCACTTCCCCCCACCCACCATAGTCAACTCCACCCCTTCCTCCTGGGTCCCAAGCAGTCCTAGGGGAAGGCAGCATAAAGCACACTCAGGGCCTTGCTGCAAAGTTTCCATCTTGCCCCAGGGCTGAATTCCAAGCTCCTGGGTTCCTGGTCATCTGGCTCTGGCTGGCCTCTCCTGGCTTCTGCCAGAATCCCAATGTAGGCAGTTCCCCACCTTTGTACTCACCTCAACAAAGTGGGCTGGAAGGCAGCTCACAGCTTCCCATCTCACCTTAATAAAGTTCTCATGAAGTCAGTCTGAATCAGTATGTCGGCCACCACTGTTCACTTCTTCTCTCTCCTCACCAGCCACTCCTGCCAAATCTGCATGAAGACCATTCTCCACTCCAAGACCATTCTCCACTCCTGTTTCAAAGCTCCACATAGAATACAATCTCAAGATATTCACCCTTTCATCACAGTCCAAAGCTGAGCTTATCAACTCAAGCCCTCATTCCCAGCCATCCACACCTCCGCCAAGCCTCTGCCCTGGCCTGTCTTCTCTGGAGTGCTAGTGGGGTAGAGAGAGGGAAGGACAAGTTATCTCCTAGGGCCCCTGCTCTGGGCTCCTTGGAAACCACTCCCATCTCTGCCACTTGCCTGTTCTTCAGACCTCCATTGCTCCTGGGGCTCCACAGAACCGTAGCCACCACAAGCACAAAGAGCAACCCAATAACTGAGAAACATTAAACACCATCTCAGTATCCCAAAACTCCATACTTTCCTTCTAACCTGCAGATCCTGCATGACTACACCATTTTGTAGCAACAATTTGGCTAGCAGCTGTTGTAGGGTATAAGACCCAACAAGACCAGCAACAAGAGCTGCCAGCACAGATTCTTTTGATCTGCTTTACTAAGGAAAGTAACTGTAAGGGGTTAACAATCTCACTTTAATCACACATACAAATATAACTCACTTAGTTCAGGAGGAAAATCCAGCACCCTGAACTTTAGAGCGAATGCAAATTACAAACATACATTATAAACAGACCAAATACAAACCAACATCTGGGTTAGCAAAGCTAGGGGGCAGTTACAATGGCTTGCCCAGAGTCCCACACTACTCTTCCAGTGAGTGAGAGCCCCAAAAGTCAAATGCCAACCTTGCATCTTATATACCATCTCAGGGCTCTGGGTCACTTGATTACATCACTGCTGAGAAGCATTCAAACAAAGAACAGTGAAAAATCCCATTTAGGGTATGGGAAAGTTAATCCCTAGTACCACTATATACAAGTCAATGACTCCTGATCCAATCAAAGAAACAAAGGCCAGGCTCTTCAAGGGCACTTGATTAAATAAGTGCTAAAAGAGAAAACAGTAAAAGGAAGTCCCATCTTAATTACTGGTACAAATAGTCAATCCGATAGGTGTGGAGTAGTACCTCAGAATTATTTTAATTGGATTTTTTTTTCTAATCAATAACGATTTAGAGAATTTTTTTTGTATGACTAAAGATGGCTTTGATTTCTTCTTCTGACAATTGCTTGTTCATATCCTTTGACCATTTATCAATTAGGAAATGACTTATATTCTTATACATTTGACTCAGTTCTCTATGTGTTTGAGAAATGAGGTCTTTATCAGGGAAATTTGCTATAAAAAATTTCCCCTAATTTTCTGCTTTCCTTCTAATCTTGGCAGCATTTGGTTTTGTTTGTGCAAAATCTTTTTAATTTAATGTAATTAAAACTATCCATTTTATATTTCATAATGTTCTCTCTTTTTTTGGTTATAAATTTTTGCCTTATCCATAGATCTGATGGGTAAAATTTTCCATGCTCCCCTAATTTGCTTATTATATCACCTTTTGTGTCTAAATCATGTACCCATTTCAACTTTATCTTGGTATACAGGGTGAGATATTGGTTTATACCCTGTTTTTGCCAAATTGCTTTCTAGTTTTCCCAGCAATTTTTGTCCAATAGTGAATTCTTGTCCCAGAAGTTGGGGTCTTTGCATTTATCAAACATTAGTCATTTACTATGACTAATGATCACTTACTAGTGTCTATTATGTACCTAATCTATTTCACTGATCCATCACTCTATTTCTTCACCAGTACCAGATTGTTTTGATGATCATAGCTTTATGATACAGTGTGAGATCTGATATGACTAGGTCACCTTTTTTACATTTTAAAAATTGATTCCCTTGATATTTTTAACTTTTTTTCTTCCAGATGAATTTTGTTGTTATTTTTTATAACTCTGTAAAACAGTTTTTGGCATGTTAATTGGTATGGCACTGAATAAATAAATTAATTTAGGTAGAATTGCCATTTTTATTAGGTTGGCTTGGCCTACCCATGAACAATTAATATTTCACCACTTGTTTAGATCTGACTTTATTTTTGAGAAAAGTGTTTTGTAATTGTGTTCATATAGTTCCTGGGCTTTTCTTGGCAGGTAGAATCTCAAATACTTTATATTATTTTCAGTTATTTTAAATGGAATTTCTCTTTCTGTCTTTTCCTCCTGGATTTTGTTGGTAATATAGGAATGTTGATGATTTTTGTGGACTTATATCCTGCAACTTTGCTTAAGTTGTTAACTATTTCAACTAGTTTTTAAAGTTGATTTTCTAGTATTCTCTAAGCATATCATCATATCAGCAATGAGTGATAATTGTCTTTCTTTTTTACCTATTTTAATTCCTTCAATTTAATTTTTTTTCTATTTGCTATAGCTAGCATCTCTAGTACAATGTAAAATGGACGTCCTTACTTCCCCCTTATCTTATTGGGGAGGTTTCTAACTTATTCCCACGACAGATAATGTTTGCTGATGGTTTTAGAAAGGTTCTGCTTATCATTTGAAGGAAATCTCTATTTATTCCTATCTCTCCTAGTGTTTTTAAAAGGAATGAGTGTTGTATTTTGTCAAAAGCTTTTTCTGCATTTATTGAGATAATCATATAATTTTTATTGTTATTGTTATTGATATGGTTGTGTGTGTGTGTGCGTGTGTGTGTATGTGTTTGTGTGTGTGTGTGTTAGTATTCTTAATTTGATCCAGCTCTGAATTATTGGTATAAATCTCAACAGGTCATAATGCATGATCTTAGTGACATGTTGCTGTAATCTCCTTCCTAGTATTTTGTTTAAAATTTTTGCATCACTATTCATTAGGGAAATTTCCCTATAGTTTTCTTTCTGTTTTTTTCTTCCTGGTTTAGGTATCAGTACCACATATGTGTCATAAAAGTAATCTAGTAAAACTTCTTCTTTGTCTATTTTTCAAAATAGTTTAAGTAGTATTGGAATTAATTGTTCTTTAAATGTTTGGTAGCATTCATTTGTGAATCCAACTGGCCTCAGGATTTTTTTTAGGGAGCTCATATATGTCTTGTTCAATTTCTTTTTCTAAGATACAGCTATTTAAGTATTCTATTTCCTCTTCTGTTTTCATTTTGGTAAATATTCATCCATTTCACTTAGACTGTTAAATTTATTGGCATATAATTTGACAAAATAATTCCCAATAATTGTATAAATTACATTTTTCATTGCTGTTATATTAACACTTTTTATTTTTGATACTAACAATTTGGTTTTCCTTTTTCTTTTTAAAATCAAATTAACCACTGTTTCATCAATTTGATATTTGATGTAGATATTTGATAATTTGATTATGATTTTCTTCTATAAAACCAGTTCCTCATTTTATTTATTAGTTTAATTTTTTAAGCTAAATTTTTAGTAATCTCTCATTTGGTTTTCAGGATTTCTAATTTGATATTTAACTGGGGATTTTTAATTTGTTCTTTTTCTAGTTTTTTTAGTTGCTTGCCTGATTCATTGATTTACTCTTTCTCTCTTTTATTGATATATGCATTTAGGTATATAAATTTCCCCCCAAATATTGCTTTGGCTGCAACCCATAAATTTTGTTATGTTATCTCATTGTCATCAATCTCTTCAATTAAATTATTTATTGTTTCTATAATTTGCACTTCGGCCCCTCATTCTTTGGGGTTAGATTGTTTACTCTCCAATTAATTTTTCATCTATATTTCCATGGCCCTTTATTGAAAGTAATTTTTATTGCATTATGGTCTGAAAAGGATGAATTTAATATTTCTGCTTTTTGGCATTTGGTTGTGAGGCTTTATGCCCTAATACATGGTCAATTTTTGTGAAGGTGCCATATACAGCTAAGAAAAAGATATACTCCTATCTATTCCCATTTAGTTTTCTCCAGAGGCTTATCATATCTAATTTTTCTAAAAATCTATTAATCTTAACTTATTTCTTATTTATTTTATGGTTAGATTTATCTAGCTCTGAGAGGAGAAAGTCAAAATCCCTACTAGTAAAATTTTCCTATTTATTCCTGTAACACATTTAACTTTTTCCTTAAGAATTTTGATGCTATGACATTTGATGCATACATGTTTAGTATTGATATTACTACATTGTCTGTGGTACCTTTTGGCAAGATGCAGGTTCCCTGATTATCCCTTTTTAATTAGGTCTATTTTTACTTTTGCTTTGTCAAAGATAGTGATCCCTACCCCTGCTTTTTTTTAAACCTCAGCTGAAGCATATTAGATTCTGTTCCAACCCCCTTTTATTTTTTTTGTGGGTTGTCCCTCATTTTCTTTTTTTCTCTTTTATTTAATATATTTAGTTTTCAGCATTGATTTTCACAAGAGTTTGAATTACAAATTTTCTCCCCATTTCTACCTTTCCTCCCACTCCAAGATGGTGTATATTCTGGTTGTCCCAGTCCCCAGTCATCCCTCCCTTCTGTCACCCCACTCCCCTCAAATCTCCTTTTCCCTTCCTTTCTTGTAGGGCAAGATAAATTTCTACACCCCATTACCTGTGTATCTTGTTTCCTAGTTGCATGCAAAAACTTTTTTTGTTTGTTTTTGAACATCTGTTTTTAAAACTTTGAGTTCCAAATTCTCTCCCTTCTTCCCTCTCCACCCACCCTCCCTAAGAAGGCAAGCAATTCAGCATAGGCCACATGTGTATCATTATGTAAAACTCTTCCACAATACTCATGTTGTGAAAGACTAACTATATATTGCTCCTTCCTAACTTGTCCCCCTTTATTGGGTTTTTTTTCAAAAGGGTTTGTTTTTGATTACCTCCTCCCCCTATCTGCTCTCCCTTCTATCATCCCCCCTTTTTTATCTTCTTTCTCCTTCTTTCCTGTGGGGTAAGATACCCAATTGAGTGTGTATTGTATTCTCTCCTCAGGTCAAATCCGATGAGTGCAAGATTTACTCAATTTGTAAAAATTTTACCTCACCTGCCCCTTCTTTTCTTCCTACAGAACTGCTTTTTCTTGCCATTTTTATGTGAGATAATTTATCCCATTCTATCTCTCCCTTTCTCCCTCTCTCAATATATTGCTTTCTCATCCCTTAATTTTATTTTATTTTTTTTAGATATCATCCCTTCAGATTCAACTCTCCCTGTGCCCTCTGTCTCTCTCTCTATATATATGCATATATATATATTTACACACACATATATACATATATATACATACACACAATACACATACATATATACATGCATACACACACACATATAAATACATACCCATATATATATACACATACACACACATACATATATATATATATACACATACATACATACACACATATGCATATTCCCTTCAGCTACCCTAATACTGAGGTCTCATGAATTGTACACATCATCTTTCCAAGTAGGAAAGTAAACAAAACAGTTCAATTTTAGTAAGTCCCTTAGGATTTCTCTTTCTTGTTTACCTTTTCATGCTTTTCTTGATTCTTGTGTTCTAAAGTCAGATTTTCTGTTTACCTCTGGTCTTTTCGCTGACAAAGCTTGAAAGTCCTTTATTTTGTTGAAAATCCATATTTTGCCTCAGAGTATGATACTCAGCTTTGCTGGGTAGGTGATTCTTGGTTTTAATCCTAGCTCCATTGACCTCCGGAATATCGTATTCTATGCCCTTCGATCCCTTAAGGTGGAAGCTGCTAGATCCTGTGTTACTCTGATTGTGTTTCCACAATACTCAAATTGTTTCTTTCTGGCTGCTTGCAGTATTTTCTCCTTGACTTGGGAGCTTTGGAATTTGACAACAATATTCCTCGGAGTTTTCTTTTTGGGATCTTTTTGAGGAGGTGATCAGTGGATTCTTTCAATTTCTATTTTGCCCTGTGGCTCTAGAATATCGGGGCAGTTCTCCTTGATAATTTCTTGAAAGATGATATCTGGGCTCTTTTTTCGATCATGGCTTTCAGGTAGCCCAATAATTTTTAAATTATCTCTCCTGGATCTATTTTCCAGGTCAGTGGTTTTTCCAATGAGATATTTCACATTGTCTTCCACTTTTTCATTCTGTTCAGTTCTGTTTTATAATATCTTGATTTCTCATCAAGTCACTAGCTTCCACTTGCTCCAATCTAATTTTTAAGGTAGTATTTTCTTCAGTGGTCTTTTGGACCTCCTTTTCCATTTGGCTAATTCTGCCTTTCAAGGCATTCTTCTCCTCATTGGCTTTTTGGAGCTCTTTTGCCATTTGAGTTAGTCTATTTTTGAAGTTGTTTTCTTCAGTATATTTTTCAGTATTTTTTGGGGTCTCCTTTAGCAAGTCATTGACTTGTTTTTCATGGTTTTCTTGCATCCTTCTCATTTCTCTTCCCAATTTTTCCTCTACTTCTCTAACTTGCTTTTCCAAATGCTTTTTGAGCTCTTCCATGGCCTGAGACCAGTTCATGTTTTTCTTGGAGGCTTTTGTTGTAGGCTCTTTGACTTTGTTGACTTCTTCTGGCTGTATGTTTTGGTCTTCTTTGTCACCAAAGAAAGATTCCAAAGTCTGAGACTGAATCTGGGCGCGTTTTTGCTGCCTGGCCATGTTCCCAGCCAACTTACTTGACCCTTGAGTTTTTCATCAGGGTATGACCGCTTGAAGAGTAGAGAGTACTTTGTTCCAAGCTTGAAGGGATGCAGTGTTGTTTTCAGAGCTATTTCTATACAGCCAGCTCTGCCACACCAGCACTCCTCCTTCCCCAGGAACCCCCAACCTGGACTGGACTTAGATCTTCAGCAGGCTCTGCACTCCTGCTCTGATCTGCCACTTAATTCCTCCCACCAGGTGGGCCTGGGGCCGGAAGCAACTGCAGCTGTAGTTCTGTAGCTGCCCCACCTCTGCTGCCCCTGGGGTGGTGGCTGAACTGCAAACTCCATCCCCTGTCCCCAGCAGCTTTTCCCACTAACCTTCTCTGTTGTCTTTGGTGTTTGTGGGTTGAGAAGTCTGGTAATTGCCACAGCTCACCGATTCAGGGTGCTAGGGCCTGCTCCACCCCACTCCGCCTGTTCCCGTCTAGTTGGTCCCGCCACTGCCCACGCTGAGCTCCGCTCCCCTCTACTCCCCTCCACTCCCCTCTGCTCCCAGCTCCATGGTTGTCCTGGGCTGGAGCCCTGCCTCCCTCTACTATTTTGTGAGTTCTGCAGTTCTAAAATTTTTTCAGAGCCATTTTTATAGGTTTTTGGAGGGACCTGGTAGGCAGCTCATGCAAGTCCCTGCTTTCCGGCTGCCATCTTGGCTCCGCCCCCTGTATTTCCCAACCCCCTTTTAAAACTCTGTGTATGTCTCTCTGTTTCCATTGTGTTCCTTGTAAGCAACATATTGTTGGATTCTGGTTTCTAATCCATTCTGCAGCCCATTTTTGTTTTATAGATGAGTTCATCCCATTCATATTTATAGTTATGGTTACTAACTGTGTATTTTCTTCCATCTTATTTTTTTTTCCTGTTTATCCTTCTCTCACTCTCTTTTTTGCCCTGTTCCTCTACAAAAGTCTGTTTTACTTCTGACCACTGCCTCCTTTAATCACCCCTCTCTTCTCTCAGCTTCCCCACTGTCCCACTATCTTATCTTCTTTCCCTCTTACTTCCTTGTTAGTTAAGACAGAGTTGTATATGTAGCTGAGTGTTTAGGTCATTCCCTCTTTGAGTCAATTTCAATGAAAGTTTCAAGCATTGCCCACCACCACCTCCATCTTTCTCTTCACTGTAAATGCTCTTCCTTTTGTGCTTCTTTTATGCGAGATACTTTTTTTTTGTATTCTGCCTCTCCCTTCCCCCTCCTCCCAGCGCATACCTTTTTCTCACCCCTTAATTTCATGTTTTTGAAATCATCCCATTACAATCAACTCTCATCTATACCCTCTGTCTGTGTATCCTCCTTCTAATTGCCCTAATAATGAGAAAGTTCTTAGGAGTTACAAATATCATCTTCCATTATAAGAATGTAAATAGTTTAACCTTATTGAATCCCTTATGATTTCTCTTTCATGTTTACCTTTTAATGCTTCTCTTGAGTCCTGTATTTGAAAGTAAAATTTTCTATTCAGCTCTGGTCTTCTTCATCAGAAATGCTCAAAAGTCCTCAATTTCACTAAATATCCTTTTTCTCCCTGAAAGATTGTGTTTAGTTTTGTTGGGCATCTTATTCTTGGTTGTAATCCTAGCTCCTTTGCTTTCCAGAATATCATAGTCCAAGCCCTTCAATCCTTTAATATGGAAACTGCTAAGTCTTTTTTTATCCTGATTGTAGCTCCAAGATATTTGAATTACTTCCTTTTGGATGCTTGCAATATTTTCTCCTTGACCTGGGAATTCTGGAATATAGCTACAATATTCCTGGAAGTCTTCATTTTGGGATTTATTTCAGGAGGTGGTCAGCAGGTTCTTTTGATTTCTATTTTATCTTCTGCTTCTAGAATATTGAAGCAGTTTTCCTTGATAATTTCTTGAAAGATGATATCTAGACTCTTTTATTGATCATGGCTTTCAGATAGTCTAGTAATTCTTAAGTTATCTCTTCTTGATTTATTTTCCAGGCCAGTTGTTTCTCCAATGAAATATTTCACATTTTCTTCTATTTTTTCGTTCTTTTGACATTGTTTTATTGTTCCTTGATGTACCCTGAAGCCATTAAACAGCTACGTGGCACAGTGGATAGAGTGTCAGGCCTGGAATCAGGGAGACTCATCTTCCAGAGTTCAAATCTGACTTCAGACACCTACTAGCTGTGTGACCCTGAGCATTCATTTAACCCTGTTTCCTTCAGTTCCTCATCTGTAAAATGAGATGGCATAGAGGAGAGAGTGCTGTATTTGACACTGGCTTCTGAAACTTAACAACGGTTCAAATTCTAATGCCAAAATTTATTAGTTGTATGACCATGGGTAACTTACAAACTCCCAGAGTTTGTTCATCCTTAAAATGGTGATAATAATACCTGAAAAACCTACCTCAAAGGCTTGTTATGAGAATCAAATGAGATAATGTGTAAAATGCTTTCCAACTCTAAAGTCCTAGATAAATGTCCATTTTTTTTCTGATTGTATTTGACTAAGAATGTTAAGACTCACGGGATTCCGTTCTTATACAGTATGTTACTCATTGGTCACTGGACAAGGATCCTAAAGTCATAGTTCCAATAGTTAATATTTAGAGATTGTCACAACTCTGTGATTCCTAGAATCATTTGTCCTTGTTTTCATTCCTCCTTCATTGTCACTGCAATATTATAATAGAACCACAGGGAGCATAGGTGCATTTTACATTTTGATTTGTTTGATTTGGGTTATTGTAGTCAAAGAATTCAGTGTCAAGTGGTCATAGTAGAGTGAATAACGATAATGATAATTACTAACTACTGACTAACTACTAGCTATTAAGAGCTTTACAAATGTCTTATTTTATCCTTACAACAATCCTAGGAATTAGGTTCTATTATTAGTGCCATTTTACAGATAAAGTTGTTCATTTGTTTCTCAGTCATATCCTACTCTTCATGACCCCATTTGGTGTTTTCTTGGCAAAGATACTGGATTGGTTTGCCATTTTCTTTTCCAGCTTATTTTATAGATGAGGAAACTGAGGTAAAGAGGGTTATGTGACTTGTCTATGGTCACATAGCTGGTAAATATCTGAGGCCAGATAAAGGTAATAAGCCTCACTTCCTTAGGTAGGCTGCTTCTCAGAAAGCAGGCAGTCTGTTGCTGGAACTGTCAATTTTCCTCTACATAATCTTTTGTATACATTCCTCCATGGACACTAACCTAGACCAGGTCATTATTAGCTCTTCCACAGATTATTGCAACAGACTTCCAACTGGTCTTCCTGCCTCCAATGTTTCTTCTTTCCAATTTGTTCTTCACATTGATGCCAGATTGACCCCTGCCCCCGGCCCCCATACAACTTTTATAATGTCACTCTCCTGGGAAAGAATTTTTAATGGATTTCTGCTGACTGTAGTAAAAAATTCAAGGAATCATAGAATTTCAGAGTTGGAAGGGACCTCAGAGACCAAACTCTCCTTGAACAAAAATTCCCATTACAACATTCTAGACAAATGATTCTCCAACCTTTGCTTTAAATCCTCTAGTAAGTACCTATTATGTGTCAGGCACTATACTAAGCACTTTACAAATATTATCTCACTGGATGCTCACAGCAACTCTGCCAGATAAATGCTGTTATTATCCCCATTTTACATTTGAGGAAATTGGCACAAACAGAGGTGGTTACTTGTCTAAGGTCACACAGCTAATAAATGTCTGTGGCTAGATTTGAACTCAGATCTTCCTGATTTCAAGTCAAGTGATCTATCTGCTGAGTCATTTCATGCTTGCATCCTACCTTTGTGGGGTTTACAGCCCTGGATAAAGTTATAATATAGACATATATAACTTACGACTTTGATTTCACTCTTCATATTTCCTCTAACTACACAGATCCCAATTCCACATGCCTTAGTGGATGGTTTCAGGAGTTTCTGTGTCCAAAATAATTCATCATTTGGAAGATGAACTTTTGATAATAAATTCTTCTCACCTACAAGAGTTAGCCCTCAAATGATAGTATACCATCAAGTCCCAGATTAAAGCCTTCACTACTTTGTAGAATCAACTCAAGCTGTAGTAGAGTTCTTGAGAACACAGAATTATCTTCATGCCACAATCAGACATAAGTGTAGGACTAAAGTCCTGTTCTGTAGAGGATGCAAATAACTAATACACAATAATACACTGATAAACAATTCTCTGATTATCAATTTGAGATGAGATGTAAAATATGAAGATGTAGGCTTACCAAAGATCTTTGCTACTTTCCTAAAAGATGTCTTGTTTCAATGGAAGAGGAATTATTCATAGATCAATCATTCTATAAACAAACAATTATTAAGTACCCTATTATATTCCAAGCACTGTGTAAGGCACCGAGGATACAAAGACAAAAATAAAAAATCTTTTTCCTAAGGGATTATCAAATGGGGCCTAGATGGTGATGTCCTCCAGGTGCTCCTGTTTGTAGATGATGTTTTGTTGACTGCATCAAGACATAGAATGGTACCTAGTTTCCTCTAGGAGAGCAAGATTTATCAAAAAGAGATTTGCTTTATAATCCATACAAGAAAAAACCATATTGATTTAAAATTCCCATGTCTAGGGTTTATAATGGCTGTTGGATATACTGACATGGGGCAGAAACTGCCAATGGACAGTGAGTTGGGCCAAGATGTTAACATGAGGAAGGGAATGGAATGATTGGCATTTGGAAAACTATGTGATGCTTTTAGTGATCCTAAGACAACCTCATTTTCCTGATTTTCCCCTTACCTTTCCAATGGCTCCTTCTCTGCCTCCTTCAGTCTCATCATTCTCTTCCTACTTAAGAGGGTGCTCCCAAGGTTCCATCCTTGTTCTTTTCTCTCTTCACTATCTCTTTTGGAAATTCCATTTGCCCTTATAGCTTCAAATATCATTTCTATCTATATTCTCTTGATAGAAATCAAAGAGAAAAAAAGTATCTTGAAGGAAAGACTGGTGGTTAGGGAAGGCAAGGAGTAATAAAAAGATCTTTGGTTTTAAATAATTTAAAGGTCATTGGTGACTTTGAAAGAGTAGTTTCAGTAAAGTGGTAGGGACAGAAGTCAGATTTCTAGAAATTGAAACAAGAATGGGAGGTAGTTAACTTTTTGGAAGAGTTTTGTTGTTGGGAAGGCCAAAGAGTGTATTAAACAAAACAAAACTGTAATGTGTGTATGGTGTGTCTACACCCACATGGTAGCACTTCACACATTTCACACAGGTGTGTGGAAACCTACTCACTTTGTGGACAGGTTCTATCACTCTAATTTGCCCTCATTTTGTTGGGTATTGGTTCCTAGAGAAGGTCCTCTACCACATGGTTACATTCCAACTCTTTCAGGCTCCTAGAAGGAATTTTATTGCAGGGCTTTATAATCCAACTACTCACCATATTAGCTCCAAAGCTCTTCCTTTTGCACTTTTATGAAATAGCCACTCTCCCAGATAGTATTTTCTTTCTGAAGAACTCTGATTTAGGTTTTTTATTTATTCTTAAAAATAAAATTAATTTTTTGTTACATTTTAAGTTTTGAATGTTCACTCTCCCTCCTTCCCTCCCCACTCCACACTAGAGAAGGGTACTATGTTTGATTAGATTTACAAATATAGGAAAAACCATATTATGTGTATTTCTGTTTATCAGTTCTTTTTCTGGTGCATAGCATCTTTCTTCACAGGTCCTTTATTCAGAATAACTTGGTTGTTCTCAGTTATTCTTTGAGCAAGATTGAAGCTACTGTATACAACATTCTGCTCACTTCACTTTTTATTATTTCATACAAGTCTTTCCATGTTTTTATAAAACAAACCAACTCAATATTTCTTACAGCACAGTAGTATTCCATCACAATCATATATTACAACTTGTTTAGTCATTCCCCAATTAATGGGCATTCCCTTAATTCCTTGTTCTTTGCCACCACAAAGAGAGATGCTATAAATATTTTAGAACATATAGGTTCTTTTCCTTTTTCCTTGATTACCTCAGGAAACAGACCTAATAATCTTGTTGGGTCAAAGGGTATACACAGTTTACTGGGCATTATTCCAGATTGATCTCCAAAATGGTTGATCAGCTAGCTCATAGTTCCACCAACAGTGTATTAGTGTTCCAATTTTTTCACATTCTCTCCCACATTTGTCATTTCCCCCTTCAATCATTTTAGCCAAGCTGATAAGTGTGAGATGATATCTCAAAGTTATTTTAATTTGCATTTCTCTAGTCAGTAATGATTGAGAGCATTTTTTCATATGACTATATATAGCTCTGATTTTTCATCAAAAACCTGCCTGTTCACGTCCTTTGACAATTTATCAACTGGGGAATGACTCGCATTCTTATAATTTTGATAAAGTTCTCTATTTAACTTTAGTTTTCAACATTTACTTCCATAAAATTATGAGTTCCATATATTCTCCCCATCCCTCCCCTCACCCGCCCCAAGACAGCATGTAATATGTAGAGAAGAATTAGAAACAATGGGAGAAATCATAAAATTCTCTACATATTTGAGATATGAGATCTTTATCTAAAAAACTGTTTATAAAAATTTTTTCCCAATTTTCTGCTTTTCTTCTAATTTTGGCTATATTGATTTAATTTGTATGAACTTTTAAAATTTAATATAATCAAATCATCTATTTTATATCTCACAATGCTTTCTATCTCTTGTTCATAAATTCTTCTCCTGTTCATAAGACTGATTGGTAATGTGTTCCATGTTCTTTTTGTTTTCTTATGATGTCTCCTTTAGATCTGGGTCACCTATCCATTTTGACGTTACCTTGGTTTAAGATTTTGATCTATACCAAATTTCTGCCAGACTGCTTTTCAGTTTTTCCAACAATTTGTACCAAATAGTATATTCTTGTCCCCAAAGTTTAAATCTTTACCTTTGTCATACACGAATTTATTATAATAATTCGCTAATGTGTATTGTATATATAGTCTGTTCCAGCGATTCACATTCGTATTTCTTAGCTAGCAGCAGATAATTTTAATAATTTCTGTCTTATAATATAGTTTAAGATCTGATACCACTATATCTCCTTCCTTTACATTTTTTTCATTAATTTCTTTGAAATCTTGACCTCTTGTTCTTCCAAATCAATTTTATTATTTTTCTAGCTCAATAATTTTTTTGGCAGTTTAATTGGGAGGGCATAGAATAAGTAGAATAGTTGAAGTAGCACTGTTATTTTTATTGGTTCTGCCCATGCCTGAACAATTAGTATTTCTCCAATTATTTAAATCTGACTTTATCTGTATAAAAAGTATTTTGTAATTGTGTTCATGTAATTTCTGGTTTTGTCTTGGCAGATATTTTATACAGTAAATAGTTATTTTAAATAGTGTATATCTTACTATCTCTTCTTGCAGAATTTTGTTGGTGATAGAAATGCTGAGGATTTCTGTTGGTTTATCTTATATACTGCTACTTTGCTAAAATCATTGTTTCCACTAACCTTTTAGTTGAATCTCTAGGGTTTTCCAAGTATATCATCATATCATCTGCAAAGAGATATAATTTTATTACTTCATTGACCATTCAAATTCCTTCAATTCTTTTTCTTCTCTTATTACTGTTACTAGCATTTCTAATATAATATTGAACAATATCAGTGATAACGAGCACCCTTGTTCCACTCCTGATGTTATTGGGAAGGTGTCTAGCTTATTCTTATTACAAATAATGCTTGCTGATGGTTTTGTAGGTGTCTCTTATTATTTTAAGGAAATATGCATTTATTCCTATGCTCTCTAGTGTTTAAACAGGAATAAGTTGTATTTTGTCAAAGGCTTTTTTTCTGTATCTTTTGATACAATAATATGATTTTTGTTAATTTTGTTATTGATGTAGTCAATTATGTTAGTGGTTTTCCTTATGGTTCAAATCCCTGCGTTCCTGGTGTAAATCCCACTTGGTCACCAAATCTTTGTGATTTATTGTTGTAATCTTTTGGCTAGTATTTTAAAAGAACTTTTACACTCATATTCACTAATGAAATTGGTGTATAATTTTCTGCCTCTGTTTTTGCTCTTTCTCATTTAGGTATCAGCACCACATTTGTTTTAGAAAAAGAGTTTGGTAGGATTCCTTCTTTGCCTGTTATTCCAAATAATTTATTTAATATTGTTGATCTTTAAATCTTTGGTAGAATTCACTTGTAAATGTATCTGGGCCTGATTTTTTTTATGATGATGTTTTTTTCTTAGGAAGCTCATTTATGGCTAGTTCAATTTTCTAAAATAGGTTTGTTTAGATGCTCTATTTCCTCCTCTCTTAATCTAGCCAGTTTATATTTTTGTAAGCATTCTTCCATTTCTCTTAAATTATTAGATTTGTTGGCAAATAATTGGGCAAAATGACTCCTAATAATTGCTTTAATTCATTTTCATTAGTGATAGATTCACTCTTTTCATTTTTGATACTACTAATCTAGTTTTCTTCTCTCTCTTTCAGAGTTCATATTAGCCAATGGTTTATCTATTTTATTGTTTGCTTCCAAAACCAACTTCTAGTTTTATTTATTAATTCAACAGTTTTCTTATATTCAACTTTATTAATCTCACCTTTAATTTTTTTGGGATTACAATTTTGGCATTTAATTGGAGTTTTTAATTTGTTCTTTTGCTAGTTTTTTTTTAATTGCATGCCCAATTCATCAGTCTGATCTTTCTCCAAATGGCATTTTAAAATCTTAAACCTAAGTATTTCTATAGCAATAAAGCAAAAGAAATAATATCACCCATAGTCGTACATTAAAATAAGTGCAGCAATAAAACATAACCATTAACATATAAACCTGGATCACACTCTCTCTCTAATTCACCGAGGGAAAAGTGAAAGTGGGCACACACATAAACTTAGGACAGAAGCACATGAGGGAAGAAAACACATGTGCTTGAGTCTAATACGTCTTTGGACTTCAGGCTGGTCCAGCCTGTCTGGCCAAGGATTTGATATTAGTGGTCCATAAAAAGGTCTATATTATTTATTATTCAGTTAGTAAACATTTATTAAGTACCTACTATGTGCCAGATACTGTGTTAAGTGGTAGGGATATGCATAAAGTCAAAAGACTGTCCTTGGTCTCAAGGAACTCCCTGCCTACACTGCAGAGTTGTTACTCTGCTAAATATTTTCTTCTCATTATCATCAGTTTCCAGCTGGGCAAATTTCCTTATCTTCTATTCTCAATCTGACACATTTAATCATTCTTAAAAAGTTTTTAGAAATGTTTTACCTTTTAATTAGAATAGCAGATTCCTTTAAGCCAGAGAGCTGAAAAGCTCATTAGAAAGCTTAATTTGGGGGAAGATTTTACATTATGTACCCTATTATTTTATTATTTTTTAACCTATTACATAAAACACACACTAGTACATAATGGAATATATAAAAAATTTTCTTCACTATATAATCTTCTTTTATATGTATATGTATATATTTGTTTTCATTCTAAAAATTTAATTCAACAAACTTTGATTAAACACTTCCTATGTGCATCATATAATGATACGTTTTAGGTATAAAAATGAAATAAAAAACACAAACCCTGTCCTCAGGGAGATTACACTCTAGTAGGTTAGGTAAGAGATATGTAAATAGACAAAAGAAATTAGATATATAAGTGCAAAAGTTAAGTCCAAACAAACTGCTACAAGAAAGTCCAAGTAGGAAAGATCATTTCTAGCTGAAGGAATCAACACTAAGATCTTATAACTGGGTCTCTCCAAATAAAGAAAATTTTTATTTCTACCTTAAATGAAAATTTCCTTATGACCTTCCTTATAACTAACCATTAGAATTGTTATCTCTGAGAAATAGAGGGCTCTACATGCACCAGGATGCTGCACCAATCGATGACTTCCCAGCATCTCTTCTTATACAGCAAAGCAGCTGCAAAACCTTCCATTTACCTCTCCAAGTGGTGGGAGGAGGGCAGCAAAGCACAACAGGCATTTTTGACAGGTTCAACCACTAAGGCCATAGCTAAAACTGAAGCAAGCTTCCAATGAGTTTCAGTCTTTTTTTCAGCTGATAGGGAAATAGCAGCTGAAGCCTTCGGAAACAGGTGACTCCTCCTATGGCTGGTTTCTTCAAACATTTCCAACACTTCCTTTTAATTTCTTGCTGAATTTTCCTCTCTTGCCAGTTTCTTAAATCTCCACCATCAGCCTCAGTCTTCTATATCATCAATGGCTTAAATCAGAGCTGCTTTTACTTATGGGGTAACAACTCACCAGATTTCCCTACGAAATCAATAGGGCTTATTTCACTATTACCTGGCCTCCAAATAATTATATGATTTTTTACTTTGTGAATCTTACCCTTTTGGGTCTTAAAACAGATGCAAATTAGCTAAGGGCTATGATGCCTCGAAACTGCCTCCACTAATCAGTCTTTGACATTTTATAGTCTGTCCTTGGAAACTTTGTTTCTTCATACTCAAATTTTATCACTTTTTAATAAATAAAAGTTCTTTCTCTGCTCCTTCAAATTATCAAGCTATTCACATACAAATAAGTTGTACCCCTATAGCTTTTGAAAAGTGATTTAAATCTTTATATTTATGCTACTATTGATTTTCTTTTTTTAATAATTAAGATTTTTTTATTTTTAGTTTACAACACTCAGTTCCACATAATTTTGAGTTCCAGATTTTCTCCTCCCCCAAGATGGCATGGAATCTGATATATCTTCTACATATAACTTTGCATTGAACTTATTTACACATTAGTCAAGTTGTTAAGAAGAATTATGGCCAATGGAATGAATCATGAGAAAGAAGAAACAAAACCGAAAAAAGGAGAAAAAAAAACAAAGGGAAAAAAAGGAGAACATACAGTGCGACTCAATCTGCATTCAGACTCCATAGTTCTTTCTCTGGATGTAGATAGCTCTCTCCATCATGAGTCCTTTGGAGTTGTCTTTGCACCTAGTATTGCTGAGAAGAGCGAAGTCTATCAGGGTTAGTCATCACAGAATCCATACATATGTGGTTGTATGTAATGTTCTCCTGGTTCTGCTCCGCTCACTCTGCATTATTTCATGTAGGTTTTTCCAGGTTATTATGAAGTCTGTATCTTCCCCATTTCTTATAGCACAATAGTATTCCATTACCTTCATATACCACAACTTGTTCAGCCATTCCCCAATTGATGGGCATCCCCTTGATTTCCAATTCTTTGCTACTACAAAAAGAACTGCTATAAATATTTTTGTACATATGGGTCCTTTTCCCACTTGTATGATCTCTTTGGGGTACAACTCTAGAAGTGGAATTTCTAGGACAAAGGGTATGAACATTTTTACAGCCCTCTGAACATAGTTCCAATTTGCTCTCCAGAATGGCTGGATCCATTCACAACTCCACCAGCAATGTAACAATGTTCCAATTTTCCCACATCCTCTCCAGCATTTATCATTTTCCTGTTTTGTCATTTTAGCCAATCTGACAGGAGAACTGTGGTACCTAAGAGTTGTTTCGATTTGCATTTCTCTAACCAGTAGTGATTTCAAGCATTTTTTCACTGCCTATAGATACCTTTAATTTCTTCCTCTGAAAATTGCCTGTTTATCACTATTAATTTTCTATCCCAAACTGCTCAAATCTCATTGGACAGTTGTTTACACATATTTTTAGCAATTTTTCATTAAACTAAAATTCTTTTCCTATTGTTTTCATGAATCAAACTATTTACCTGTAATAGAGGAAATTCCTTATGTTCTTTTTCAGTTGATCTAACTCATTTTCTTTATACAAAGCACTTTTCTTCCCCTTTCAGCATTAAACTCCTCCATGTGAAAGGGTAGTACCTTACTGGGATGGGATCTTACATTAAAAATAGGGAGCCCTAATCATATATTCAGACAGATAGGAGTTAGAGGAGAAGGAGAGATTGAAGATATTTGACAGAAAAGGAGTGATAGCTGAAACAAAGTCCTGGAAGAAATGGGAAGCGAGTAAGGGCATAGGTAAAAGGATTGGTCTTAACAAGAAGGAGGAAAATATCTTCCTTGGGACAGGAAGTAAGGTAGAGAATGTGTATAATGACACTTTTTAAGAATAGAGGTGTAGTGCTATGGAAACACTTGTCAGATGGTGTTAGTGTTCTTAGTGAAGAAGACAGATAGGTTGTCTGCTGTAGATGTGCAGAGTGAAGGTCCAGCTGGAAGTTTAAGAAGAAAGGATAATCTTTGGGACCTTGTAGGGCATAAGATATCATGATTAACTGAGTATAACTGATCCTGAAATTTCATGGTCATAGAGACTGATCTAGCTTTGATACTCAATGCCTTCTCAACACCCTCAGTTGTCTCTTCTCCCTGATTGGAGGACTGGAGGATGGAGCAATAAATGCCTCCAAAAGTCTTCCTTTTTAACACAGTGAAACTTTTATAAAAGGTCTTTACTCCCAAAGGTATAATTACAAATATACAAATTTACTCCCCCAACAAATGTAAGGGAAAATCTTTTTCTCCCTTTGCAACACCTCAGTATCTGGAAAGCCAAAAGGGATTAAGTGCATATTTTTTTTCTCAGTACCCATAGAGCACAGCCCTAATTCCAAGGGTAAAACTCCACCCTGGTTTGGAGTCCCAGGCAACTTGTCTTCTTGGAGCCTCCATGCTGACAACATGGCTGGCTGCACTACTGTGACTGCAATCCTGGCTTCAAGGTCACCATGGCTCAAACTCCTTTCTGGCTTCTTGCAGATCACTTCCAGTGCCTGAAACTGAGCACAAACAGCATAGCACAGAAACAAACACCCTAAGACCCATTTTGTGGATCTGGTCATCTTTCACACTAGGAGCAGCAGAAAGGAAATCCTAAAAAGATGGCAGAAATTAGGCATTACCAGGTTTAAAGACACAGGCAACCAATCAAAGGAGGCTACATGATTCATGTTCAGGAGGTCTCACCGGACTCCAGATTAGATAAACTAGGCACACTAACAAGCCAGGTTACACTTTATAGAGGGCTCTGAACTTTTCAGCCAAACTCTTGTTCTCTGTCAGCCATTCTGTTTGGTTTTGACTTTACAAAAGTGTCCCTTCCTCCTTTCAATTTTCTTCTGTGTATTGTCTTTCCCCATTGTATAGTAAGCTCTTCGAGGGCATGTACTGTCTTTCTGTTTCTTATTTGTATCTCTAGTGTTTAGCACGATGTCTGGAACACAGTAGGAGCTTAATGAATATTTATTGACTAGTGATTATGGACAGTGAAGAGTGTTTCCTTCTGTTCTCACAGTACATGCTCTTTAGTTCCGTTATATGTAGCCAAAACAGGAAGGATACTCTGAGAATGATCTGCATATCCCTGTTACACTTAGACAGAGCCGATCTTGTGATGACTTCTTAAAAGCCAGGCTTCAGACTTGGAAATATACTCATGTCCCTTGCCAAGTAGTGATGATTTGGGGATTTGTATCAATTTGTGAGCTCTTTGACCCAACCTATTTCCCCCTTTCAAAGCAGGACTGGTACCATCACTCAGAAAACCCCATCAATAGCTTTTCATCTCCTAATGGCTGGCTTATTGCCCTGTCTGGTTAACATGGCCTCCCAATAGATTGTTAGCTCATTTGCACAGTAGTTTATTCTGTATGCAGTGGATCATTTACTTTGAAAAGCAAATATTGAGCCGCTGTGATGCAGGACATAAAGGGGATTTGCAATAGATGTTTTCACCATAGCACAGGGTAAGTATCACAATTTTATGGGGCAGAGGCGGTCTGAGATTCCATTTAGGATGGAGGGACTTCGGCAGCAATAACCCTTGGAAAGGAAGGCCACCATGGCAGCCTGGTCAGGTGGAATTTTGGGGTAGAAAGACCTTTCAGTGGCTCTTAATTCATACTATGTAGGTAGTGACCTATTCTCCCTATACTAGGGTAAGATCTTTTGAAAAAAGTAAAGCCATTTGTTATGTTACCAACAAGAGCTAAAGTAAAGCGCTATCTGTTCAATAATAGCATTATATGTAATTGAAAAAAATAACCAAAAGCAACCTAAATATCCAACAATAATGAAATATTTAAATGAGTTGGAGCAACATTAATGTAATGGAGTATTATAATGCAATTGTGGTGGAAAGTTATGGGGAATACAAAAAATCTAGAAAGATATTTTTTTAAAAATTTTGTTTATGTTTAGTTTTCAACATTCACTTCCATAAGATTTTGAGTTCCAAATTTTCTCCCCATCTCTCCCTTCTCCTTACCCCAAGATGGCATGTAAGTTGATATAGCCTTTACACATACATTCATATTGAACCTATTTTCACATTAGTCATGCTGTAAAGAAGAATTAGCACCAATGGGAGAAACCATGACAAAGAAGAAACAAAGAAAAAAAGAAAAAAAGAGAGAGAGCAAATAATGTTTCAATCTGTATTCAGACTCCATAGTGCTTTTTCTGGATGTGGACAGCATTTTCCATCATGAGTCCTTTGCAGTTGTCTTGGATCCTTGCATTGCTAAGAAGAGCAAATAAGTCTATCAAAGTTGGTTATCATGCATTGTGGCTGTTACTGTGTACAATGTTCTCCTGGTTCTGCTCACCTCACTCAGCATCAATTCATTTGAGTCTTTCCAGGTTTTAGAAAAATCTTTTTGAAACATTGCAAAGTAGAAAAAAACAGGCCTAGATAATGAAGTTCACACCAACTACAGTCATATAAAGAAAAATGAATGAGAATGAACAGACAAGGGATCCTGTTGGAGACTTAAGGAGAGGGTACTAGATGTGACAAGTTTTGTGCTACAAAAACTTTAATTTGCTTGCCACTCTTAATGTGAGTTCCTTGTATAATGACCAACAAATGCTCATATTGCTAAAGGAATGGGATCATACTGATTGTCGCATCCAGCCAACCAACCAACACTTATTAAATACCTGTTTTGTGCCAGGCACTGTGCTAGGCATTGGGGATAAAATGACAAAAATGAGAAAGGAATTTGCATTCTCCTAGGGGGATCCAACCTGTTCACAGATAAGAAAAGACAGGATAAATATATATATCAGGGTGATCAGGAGAACCTTGATCAATTTGATGAGTTCTCCCTAATTGATTTGACAAAATTATAAAGAGTTGACCTTGGTTAGAAGGCTTGCCTCTCATGGAGTTAGGTAAGAACTCTAGTCACTTGCTGAGAGGGCACATTGAACTCCTTTTATTGCTCTCTAGTGGCTAGGACAGCCTTAAAGCTGATTGGTGACTGAGGATCAGGTGGGATGGACTCTTGTTTAAGGAATTGCCTACTCTTCCAGATCAGAGCACAATAGGTTGGGTGGGAAAGAGATTGGTTGCTTCCTCAACTAGTGGCAGAGAATGGTGAATTGGAGGAGTTGCTCATGGTAGGGCCTGCCTAGACAAGCCAGAGCCTACAGTTCCTGGACTTTCCAGTTCCTGGATGCCTTCTTCTTCCAGTTTCCCTTTTAAAAGCAAAAGCATGTAACTAGTGATCCTGAAAATGGACATTTCCAGTCTTGAAGATTAACTCCTGGGTCATTCTAATCTTGAGAGTTCCTGAGGTGGGGACTAGTATTTCAGGAAGAGATTTCTTTAACCGCTAGTTTCTTGGAGGCTACAAGGATCACCAGGGAAGATTATCAATAGTAATGGATAGAGTAGTGAAATTAGAGTCATGAAGACTTGGGTTCAAATCTCTCCTCAGCTACCCATATTTGATACCTATGTTGTACATAGAACTTTGAAACTCTGAATGTGTTTGGGAAGACTTAGAAATGAGTCATGCCTATATTTTGTTTTAGTTTTTTCCCCTCAATAAAGTTTTCTTCTGGTCAGAGTCAAAGAACAAGGACCAATCTCCAAGATGTACCAAGGTCTCCGTGAACCCAGAATCCACAGAAAGATCCCTGGGTCATGGATCACATGGAAATAAATGCAAAGTAATTTGAGGATGAAACACTAGCAACAGGAAGAATCAGGAGAGTCTTTTTGAAAGAGAAGGCACTTGAGCTAACTCTTGAATTGAAAGAAACAGAGATGAGGAGGAAGAACATTCCACACTTGGGAGATTTCCCATAGAAAGAAAGAGAGATGAGAGAGGGAATATAATGAAGGGTGAATAGCAATGACTAGAATATGGAATACATAAAGATAGATAGAATATAAAAACATATAATTTTCCTGGAAAGGCAGGCTGGATCCAGATTGCAAAGGATTTTAAATGAGAAGGAGTTTGCATTTTATCCCAGACTCAAGAGGGGGCCATTGAAACTTCTCAGGAGGAAGTTGCAGCTGAATGGAAGTATCCCTTACTGGTTCTCCTTGTATACATAGATAAAGGAGATAGTTGAAAAGCAATAAAAACATTCCTTGGTTATCTTATATTACCATCCTTAAGATATGTATTTGCAAATGACTGCTATGAAAATAATTACGATTAGTGTGCCACTATTTGTTGCAGAGGATAATGAGGTAGAGAAATATTGTTAAAACCTTGCTAAGACCCTACAAATAAAATCAATGTATAGACTGTTGTTCTGTGAATTCAACATAAAGGTGGAAATAATTGAGAATGTCTGGAAATATAATGGAGTAAAGAACAGGAGAGGACAAACACTTGTAAATGATGCAAAAGCTTTATACCTACGTGTCATGAGTGCTTTCTTTGAGAAACAAATCAGAAAGCACTAGACACTGTGAGCACTGAACAAAATCACCAAAAAGTGAAATAATGTATATTTTGACAGGAAAAGATTGTTGTTGATCTGGGAACCATTCCTGCATGAGCTGTCTGCGTATAGTTGCACCACTCATTTGTTAGAGAAAAAGTTAAAATCAGTGCAAAGCTAGAAGAAAGAATAAAAATAATAAAAAGACAGGGCATGCAATTAGGACAGGTATTTTCTTATCTATTTAAATGAGCAATTGTGGAGAAAAATGGGATATGGTGAGAAGAAAAGACATAGAAATAAACAACAATGATTTCATATACATTTGTGTATTTCATTATACATTTATACAACTGATGCAAATAACATAACATAGTAAGTAGATGAAAAGAACCTTAAAAAGTCTTAGCCATCAAACACTTGACTTTCTGGTTAAGTGATGAGATATGTCAGCCAAAGCAGCAGCCGTTTAGAATACAAATTAATCTGTAAAATCTTATGGGAAAATGTATTGGAAGATTATGCACACCAGTACTTCATTTGGAAATGAGAAGGGAAATGGAAAGAAGCAGTCAAAGTTAAATGATATCAAAGAAAGTTTGACCAGAGACTCAACTAAGCAAAGTTATCCCAATGCCATTTAAAGATGAAAACTGTAAATAACAACAAGCAGAAGAAAAATGGAAAAGATCTGCAAAGATTTTTAATTACTAACTCTTTTATAGAGAAAGTTGAAACAACAAAGATGGGAAAAACAGTCAGATTAGATGAAGTGTATACAGAAAAGAGTCATACTGCAGGCTAAATAGTCAAGAGATCAATTTACAAAGTATCCGAAGGAGGTAAAGATATCAAAGGCATAGAAATCTTTTTTTAGACCTTATTAATACTGAAAAAGGCAACTGAGAAAACATCAGACAACTAAAGACACCCTTATTTTCCCATCAGTTTTTCCATCAATTAGTTTATACACTCATCAATGATGAATGTAGGCAAACTTAGGAAGTTATATTCTGAGTAGACTACATATTTATTATCACCCAATAGTAGATGTACATGTAGAAAACATAAGATTTTGTTTTATTTATTGTTTGTTAATGATATTCTTTACATCAAAATGCTTTTTAAGTTGCTTCTCATCTACCAGAATACATGGATATACATATATATACATAACACATATACATACACACAGATATATCGTAAATATGTATACATATAAACACACATGCATGATAGTTGGTGCAAATTGTCGACAAAAATTGGGCCCAGAATTAAATAGGAAAAGATGAGCAGATTGAATTGCCTTTGGGGCACAATGATTACAATTGTTTTCTAGAAACAAAGGCCTGATACACTGGACATCTTTCTGAATGTCTTTTGGCATGACAAGGATATTCTTGGAACACTCAGACTGTCCACTTATCATACCTCACTTTGCTGCATGTCCAGTCCATCTTCTTTTTATATCACACTTTTCCTTGATGACATCCATGACTCTAGTTCCTTATTCATTGTGTATTACTCAGACCTACTATGTGCCTCTTCATTGTGGTCTGTGTTATACAAATTTTTAGTTCTTCTGAGACTATTGTGTTCCATATCTAACAGCCACCAAATAACACCAGTAGAATATTGGTATTAAAATGATGGGCATTTGGTTCTGGAAGAAAATGTGGTCATTAAAGCAGCTTTGCAATTTTTTAAAGGCAATATAATCCACTCACCTCCTATTTATTCTAGGTCCAATTTATATGTTCCATTTGCAATGTTTTTCTCTGATACACTGATGGACAAACTATGTTCATCTAACTGCATGCTATAAATATATGTTGGTTGATTGATTCCTGTGTGGATGGCTAGGCCAAACTCATTTGAGTGATGATATATTTCTACCAGGAAGCTTTGCAATGTTCTAGGATTTGATGCAACCAAAATTTTGTCATAAAGGAAGAATTGGGATTGGACTTTTGAAAATATTGATATAGTAACTCCCCTAATAAGGAAACCTTCTCTACCAATGCAAGGTGGTACCTTTTCTGCAACTTACAGTGTTAGAGAGTTTTCTGGAGCATTGCGAAGTAAAATGATTTGCCCAGTATCACATAGCCAATATGAGTCAGAGGAGGGAGTGTCTTGGCTTTGAGACCAGCTCTCTACTCACTTTGCCATGGTAATGTTCAAAAGATGGGCTTTTGTTCCAGGGACCAATGTGGGATCACTTAAAGAGCTACATAATTTTAAAAAATGCAACACTATCAGATCTCTGTCCTTTTTAATTCCGGACCCAGTTCAGCTTTCATTCACAGCATCATCTATGATATCAAGGCATATATATGCTCTGAAGGGTCAGTTTAATAGGCTGCCCATCCAACTGTGTATTGCAGCTCAGACAACTGTAATATTTTTATAATTAATAAAGATAGGAGGGACCTTTCTGAAATATTTACTTGGTGTCTGATGTCTTTGTACTGCATGTACCAGTATGCCTACAGCTATCTTATTTGATAGATTATTTAAGAAGTATCCTAATTATTCAAAGTTTTTGGTAAATCATTTATTCATTCAATAAGTATTTTTTTGAATGGCTACTGTAGGCACAGTACTATTCTAGGCATCTTAGAACACATCATTCTTGACTTAATGGAAGCTATAGCCTAGTTGGGGAGATACACCATACAGATATAAAACAATTTGAAAGCAATCACAAGGAAACACATGGGTAAGTACTTTCCCACAATGCTTTCTCTTACTGTTTCTATCACATTCTTGTGAAAGCTTACATTCTAATGGAGGAGACAACAAGTACATTTACAAATATATATACAATACATATAAAGCTAATAAATACAAATGTATATACAAAGCAGATTAGTCTAAGGTAATGTGGGAGGAAGACACTAGCACTTGGGTAAATTAGACAAAGTTTCGTGCAGAAGATGGTGTTTGAATGGGAAAAGTACCCACATGTACAAAACTATTTATAGCAGCTCTTTTTGTGGTTGCAAAGAACTGGAAATTGAGGGAATGCCTATCGATTTGGGAATGGCTGAACAAGTCATAGTACACGAATGTAATGGAATACTATTGTGCTATAAGAAATAATGAGCAGGCAGACTTCAGAAAAATCTGGAAAGACATATGAACTGATGCTGAGTGAGGGGAGCAGAATCAGGAGAAAACTGTACATAGTTACAGCCACATTGTGCAATGACTAACTTGGATAGACTTGGCTCTTCTCAGCAATGCAAAGTTCTAAGACAACTCCAAAAGGCTCATAGAGGAAAATGCTATCCATATCCACAGAAAGAATTATGGAGTCTGAATGCAGATTGAAGCATACTATTTGTTCTCTCTCTTTTGTTTTGTTTTGTTTCTTCTTTCTCGTGATTCATTCCATTGGTTCTAATTCTTCTTTACAACATGACTAATGTGAAAATATGTTTAATATGAACGTATATATAGAGTCTATATCAGATTGCATGACATTTTGGGGAGGGGTGGAGGAGGGAGGGGAAAAATTTAAAACTCAAAAGCTTGTGGAAATGAATGTTGTAAACTATAAATAAATAAGTACTTTTTTTTAAATAAAAAAGATATATAGGGAAAAAACAAAAAGAAGACAGTGCTTGAGCTGTGCCTTAAAGGATGAGAGGGAGTCAGAGATAAGTAGATAGAGTATTTGAGTCACATGGGATGGCCAGTGCAAAAACGCAGAGATTAGGAGATGGAGTGTCCTGTGTGAGATACAGAGAGAAGGATCAGAGTACAGGAGGGACAGTAATGTCAAATGAAACTTGAAAGGTAGCTTAGAGTCAGAATGTGTAGGGCTTTGTAAGCTGAAGAGAGGAATTTGTATTTCATGCTAGAGGCAATAGATGGTAGGATTGATTGAGTAGTCATATGATTAGGTTTCTGTTTGAAGAAAAGTACTTTGGCAGCAGTGTGTAGGATGGACTGGAGTGAAGAGAGACTTGAAAAAAGAGAGACCAATGAAGAGCCTGTTGCCATAATCTAGAATGGATGAAAGGGTCTGAACTAAGGTGAGTGCCATGTGAGTGGTAAGAAGAGGTTACATGTGAGACGTATCATGAATGTAGAAATGGTAAAATTTAGCAACTGATTCAATATATGGGTAGAGGGAGAATATGGAATCCAAGATAATGCCAAAGTTATGAAGCTGGGAGACTAGAAGAATAATGGTAACTTCAACAGAAATAAGGAAGTGTGGAAGAAGAAAGGCTTTAAGGGGAAAGATAATTAATTTGCTGTTAGACATATTGAGTTTAAGATGTTTCTTGGACATCCATCCTGAAATGTATAGTAGGCAAATGGTGATTTTGGATTGAAGCTTGGGGGAGAGACTGTCTTCTCTATGTAATGTAGTGTTTGCTCTTGGAATGTACTATAGTTTTGATTCAGAGAGACACTATAACACAAATACAAATATAAATGTCCTTCAGGAGCTTACAGTCTGGGTGGCTGACAAATCACATATCCAAATACAAGGTAGCAACTGAAATTATTTAAGAGAAGCATGAAAATTGTGCTCTGAGTTCAGCAAAGGAACCATTATTTTGGCTGATGGCTAGAGCAGAAGGCCTTTAGGGGGAGGCAACATTTTAGCTAGGTCTTGATGGATGGACAAAGTAATTCCTCTCTCTTTTCTACTTAGAGTCAAGAGAATTGGATTTGAATCCTGGCTCAGTAGCTTATTCATTGTATGAATGTAGGAAAGTGTGAATTTCTCAGAGCCTCAATTTCTTATCTGCACAATAGAAGTAAAAATATTAGGTTATCCCTGTCACAGAGTTGCTGTGAGGAATGTACTTCATAACCCTCATGCTCAATACAAATGTGAGTTATTATGATTGTTATTATGATTAAGATGGGGATGTGGGTGGTACCCCTGGGTTTTTGCCCACTAAATGTGATCAGCTTCAATAAATGGAAGAATCAGTTCATCCCGCCATTCCCCCATCATCCTCTCTGCCTAGAGTGCCTCTCCTTACTTTGTGGTTTTCATTTAATAAATGTTAATGAGATGGCATTGTAATCCATTCATAAATTGGAGCACAACACCCCAAAGAACCAGCTGAGCACTGATCGTCTATGAACCTGATTTCTCCCCACTGACTCCTCCAAAGGCTGAAACATATGTGCTTACTTTCAAAGGGCCCTATTTGAAACCCTTCAAGCACATGGGTGCAGGTGCAGGATGCTGAGGGCACTGCTCTGTTTCCCTCCCCCTCACTCAAATGGATGGTTGGGCTCAAGCTTTTTGTACAGCTAGGTGATGTAAGGGATTTAGACTTGATCAATTATACCCTTTTCAAGTTAACGCTAGAAAAATGAGAAATTGATTTTTTTGACGAAACAATATTTTAGAAATTCAGGATATAAAAATGGGATTTGACCTCTCTTACTAAGTCAGCTATCATCACGATGATTACATTTTGCAATTATGCCATATTTTGTATGTCACTGCCTAACGCAGTCTACTTGTCAGATTTGCCTGAGGAGTGGGCTGAGCAATGATAAAGCATCCACCAGTGTCGACTTCGTGGCGTGAGGAGGAGAACTGGGGAATTCATTCATTTCATTGGATGAATCTGCCAAAGGGAGCCTTCTGTGATACCCTGAAATGTAGAACCTCTGCCAACCTTTAATAACCCAAGCCATATTGAAATTTTACATTCCCCAGGCTTCATTGCTTGTACAAAATTAGCTCTTATTAGCATGAAGCTTGGTATTGGAAGTGCTAATTAAAACCAAATGACATTGATCAAAAGAGAGGAAGAGGCAAAGTGCTTAGCAAGGGCAGACTATTTACTTCCTGATATGTTGAATCAGCTTCAGATATAAGTTGGAGATTTTTTTAAAGACTGGATGTCTTTACATTGCCCAGGCTGGAAGTGCAGTGGCCACTCACGGACCTGATCTCAATACTGATAAGAATGGGAACTTTAACCTGCCCCATTTCTTCTGACCTGTTCCAGTTGGTCCCTCCTTAGGCAGTCTAGTGGTTCTCTGTTCCTCAGAACTCATCATAATTGTGACTCAATTTGTGCCAATTAGTGTCAATTAGATGAGCTTTAGTCATGTTGCTACTCAGAACTCCTGAGCTCCAGTGATCCACCATCCTCAGCAGGGCCAGCAGCAGGGCATTCAGGCATGTACTAACCTGGCCTGGAGAATGTTCTATTAGTTTTTCCATCCAGTAAAATGATTGAAATAACAATGAGGATGATAATGGCCTACATTGATAATATATTTTACAGTTACATGTATCATCCCACTGGAAATCCACAATCTTTTTAATTTGTGCTGCATAAATAATTATTCCCCTCAGGCAAGTGACTCCTTGCAAGATTGCATTTGGTTCTTAAAACTGAAGATAACCTGCAAAATATTGCCCAGAAAATAAAGCTAAAGGGGAAGTTTAATGAGAAGGAACATAATGGGTTTCATTTGAAACAATGAAATTTAGCTTTAAAAACTCAATATAGATTTTTTTTAGGGATTTCAATTGTAACTGTTGAAGTTGGTTGCTCTCAGAGTGTGGTCCTGCCAGGAATCCAGTTTCACAGCAGACCCATCCTTGAGGACTGGGTCTGTGATCTTCAGGGAATCCCTCTGGACAATTATAGTCTATCATCAGAAGAGGCAAATTTCAATAGCAAGGGTGCTAATGTCTAGATCAGAGTGAACCAAATGATCCTTCATAGAAGATATAGACTGGGAGATTTTTAAGGGGGATAGATCAAACCACAGAGATAATTGATTCAGAGGACATCAGTCATCTGATGATTATGAAGCAAGGCAAAAAACAATGACAAGAGGGAGATGTCTTACCAAAAATATTTGCCACTGTCCTGAAGGATATCCTTCACAGATCCAAAATGGAAGAAGGATCTAGAGATGATGAGGTCCTTTAGATATTTATCTTTCAGTGACATTGTGACGATTGCATCCAGCTCCAGAACATGTGGGGAGTCTTCTGTAAGATAGATGGCATCTCAAAGGAGATCTACCTAGTAATTAACACAGCAGAACCAAGTATTTGAAGAACATCTATTTATTGCCCAGATGAACCACGCTGGATGGTGAATCTGTTGTATTTTTCCATCAGTACATGGATCTTGGATAGCTATAATGACTAGAGAACAGAACTGAATAGGAGCAGATGAATGGGATGAATTTCATTTGGGAAAATCATGCTGTGCTTTCAGTGATTATGAGCTGCTATTTGTCATCAAAACCTATTTTTTATATATCAATAGGCTTCCAGTGATGCCATATGGCTGTGAGTCATGGAACACTAAGATTTCAGGAGAATCAAAATGGCAGGTGATCCAAAGGATAATTGAAGGATATATGGTAGATATAAGTAGGTTACAACATACGACAAATGGTGACTTGCATGCAACAATTGATATAAAAGACATCAGCAAGGAAGAATACAACCAGAAAAGGAAGTGAACAGGTCCTATAGTGGGAGTGATACCAGTGAGCAAATGCACTGGTATCCTCTAAGTATGAAGAGACTTGGATAAAGTCTATGCTCATTATGTAGTGCAAATTCTCTATGGAGGCTTTCTGGGAAAAGATGGACAAGAAATAGGTTGAGAAGGAATGGGCAAGTTTCTATCTGTAAGAGAGTCAGTAGTATAAATTTTGTCAAGCAAATTAATGAAGTTGATAAGTCTGGCAAGTATTGAACCATAAAAGAGAATAATAAAGATATGAAATGTTATGAAGTGAGAGGAAGGGAAAATCATTTTCCCCCCAGTTTTCTCATCTCCAACATGAGATGTCAGTATTCAGAAGTGTGCTGGAGTCAGTTTGTAGACTGTTAAATTTTCAGTGTGAACATTTTCACTTCAGAAATCAGGAAATATTACAAATTAGGGCTTGGTTTATTATTTCACTTACTATCTAGATTTAAGAAAGTGATGGGGAACAACGCATATTAAACTTAAAAGTATGTCATGCATTTTCAGAGAATGAGTTGTTAAACATTTACCAACATATCCCTGGTTATACTAAATGACCTCCATGGTCTTTTTCAACTCTAAAGATTATGATTCTGTAAACCCAGTTCAAGAAGCTTACTGAGAGGGACATTCTTTTTGAGGGAACCACCTGCCATTTCAATTCAGTTTAATAAATGCTTATTAAGGCATAAATTATTTGTCAATCATTAGGGACATGGAGAGATCACAAAATACCAGGAGGGATGGATATGATGTATATGATTAAATAATGCAAGGTAGAATGGCTATAAGAATAAAGGAAAGATCCAGACAAATAGCTATAAGACATATGGCAAGGGATAGATCACTTTTATTTAAGGGTGTGGTGGGCCTGGGTGGGGAGTGGCAGGGAAGGTTATATGGAAGAGTTGGCATTTGAGATTTGAGATGGGCATAGAAAGAAAAGCAGGACTGCAAAAGATCAAGCATGTACATTCTAGGATGGGCCAAATGCATTGAGGTAGGAGATGTCAGGAAGAGAAGGAGATACAGTTTGGCTGAGTTTGAAGTATGAGTATGAGTATGACTAAATAAGGCTGGAAAGGTAGGTTAAAACCAGGTTTCAAAGAGACTTATATGCTAAGTTAAAGAGTTTGTATTTTATCTGCTTGGCATTAGTGAACTCCTGAAGGTTTTTAAGTAGGGAAGTGACATGGTCAGAAGTTGAGAAGATTATTTTTTTAACCCATAAAGGAGTGATTGAAGGGGAAAGAGACTATTCCAGGTGAAAGGTAATGATGGCTGTTCTGATATGGTTGTGGTACTGTGTTGGGACAAATGTAGAACGTGTTATGGAATTCTAATTAATAGGACTTAGCAACTGATTGGATATGAGAAGTGAGAAGAGGGTAGACTCAAAGACAACTGAGGTTAAACTTAGATTATTGATGACAGAAACAGGGCATTAGGAAGGAGAAGTAGGTTTTGAAGGTGGAAGAGTGAGTTCAGTTTTGGACATGCTGCGTTCCAGGTGCTGGGTCATGGGAAAAGAGTCAGGGATATAGAATGAATGGATTAGAGAGTCATTTGCATAGAATTGATAATTGAAGTAGATACATTCCCATGAGAAGAGAGTATAAAGGGCACAGAGCCAAGATGGTAGAGCAGAGAAAACACCCAAACTCTCCCAACATTTCCCCCCAAACAATTTTGAAAAGTGCATCAAATCGAATTCTATAGAAGCAGAGCCAATAAATGATTAGGGTGGGACATTTTTCCATCCCAAGACAACTTAGGAAGTCAGAAGGAGAGGTCTGAGACACTGGGGTGAGAGCCAGACCTGAGCCCATGTGACAGAAATACAGTGGTGGGCCTTGGAGGTGGCAACAGCAGCAGCAGCAGCTTTGGAAGCTCTCAAACAGTGATGATAAAGAGATTAGGCAACTGGTCATAAAGAGACTACAGGAGACCCCTATGCTAGTGCTGGGCACAGGACAGTGTGCTGTTTGGCAACTATATAGCCTATACTCACTTCTGGGTCAAAGTTCCAGGGTGAATAGTAGCACTTGCCATCCTGAGGGAGCAGCGGCCCTGAGAAGCAGTATCACCTGTGGTTGTGAGGGAGCAGTGACCACACCTCTCCCTGGATCATACCACCTTGAAAACACTGACAATATCCAAGCCCCCAGAACTAGCTCTAAAAGCTGCAGTGTGAAAAAGGCTAAAGCTTGGAGAGCTCCTCAGGTCTCCCTTTCCCCCCCTCTTCCCACACCTGTTGTTCCACACTGGGAACAGAACTTAACTTGGTGATAGGAAAGATCAAGACACAAACTCAGAAGAAAACAATGATGACAAAACAGCTATAAACAACGACTCAGGGGGGAAAAGTGAATTGGATACAAACACAACAAGAACTACTGGAAAAGCTGGAATGCCTCAAATTGAATTTTGGAGTGGAAGAGTCGACAAAAGATAAGTGGTAGTGTCGGATCTTTGGACTCTAAATATCCCCTTCAGGCTTTCAGGACAGTTATTTTTATCCCCATTTCACAGATGAAAGAACTGTAACTCAGGGTGGCAGCATGAGGTAATATAAAGAACCCTGGGATTGGAACTAGAGAACAGATGTTTGAAACCCAGCTCTGTTAAATCTTAGCTGCTTGACCTTGGGCAAACCACTTGTAATCCCTGAGCTTCAGCATAGTTATCTTTAAAATGGGCATGATAGGGGGAAGCCAAAGAATCTGAGCCGCCATGCTCCTCTCCTCATCACTCCGGGCAGGGGCCACAGGTCTTATCGCCCACTGGGGGAGACAGATGAGATGCTTACACAAAACAGCTGTGCAAAGCAGAGCTGGAGGATCCTTATTCTTGCACAAAGATACTCCTGAAAATAACCCAGATACTCCATTTGATTTTACACCAGAAAACCACAAGAGGAGAGAAGCAATTGTAAAGAATTACCCAGAGCGATATAAAGCAGCAGCTGTGCTTCCACTACTGGACTTAGCCCAAACGCAGAATGAATGGTTGCTCATCTCTGCTGTGAACAAGGTTGCTGAAATTTTACGAGTACCTCCAATACGAATATATTAAGTAGCAACTTTTCATACCACGTGTAATCACAAGCCAATTGGAAAGTATCATATTCAAGTCTGCACTGCCACACCTTGTGCGCTTTGGGATTCTGACAGCGTACTGGAAGCCATTCTGAAAAAGTTTGTTATTAAGGGTTGGAGAAACTACACCTGACAAGCCTTTCATGCTAATAGAAGTGGAATGTTTAGGTGCCTGTGTAAACGCACCAATGGTTCAAATAAATGATAATTACCGTGAAGATTGGATACCTAAGGATATTAAAGAGATAATTGATGAGCTGAAAGCTGGCAATGTTCCAAAACCTGGACCAAGGAGTGGACATTTCTTTTGTGAGCCAGTTGGTGGTCTTACATCTTTGACTGAGCCACCCAAAGGACCTGGTCTTGGTGCGCAATCAGGACTCTAAGTAATTTGTATGATTTTGTCTAAAAACCTGTTAAAATATTTCTCCATACATTTAAAATAAATGAAAACTGATCTTGCCTCCCCACCCCCGCAAAATAAAATGGGCATGATAATACTTGAGCTAACCTCATAGACTAGTGCTGAGGAAAGCCCTCTGTTAGTCAAAAAATCTTTTTAAAGCACTACTATGTGCTAAGTACTGTTCTAAGCACCTAGGATCCAAAAAAGCCAGAGATAGTTTCTGCTCTGAGGGAATCTAATGGGGAAGACAACATGCAAACAACCAAACATAAACCAGAAACAGGATAAATCGGAGATAACCAAGAGAAGGAGATCATTAGTATTAAGGGGGATTAGGAAAGTCTTCTTAAAGAAAGTGGAATTTTAGTTGAGGCTTGAAGTAAGACAAGGAAGTCATGAGGAGGAGGTACAGAGGGAGAGAATTCCAGGCAGGAGGGACCATCCATGAATATACATAGAATAGAGAGATGTTTGAGGAATAACAAGGAGGCCAGTGTCCCTGGACAGCAGAGTACATAGAGACAGTAAGGTGGAAGAAAACCAGAAAGGTGGGCAGGGGCAGTTTTTGATGGGCTTTGAATGCCAAACAGAGGATTTTATATTTGATCTTGGAAGTGATAGGGAGCCACTGGAGTCTACTGAGTAGGGTGGTGTCACGGTTAGACCTTGTTTTAGGAATTTTACTTTGACGGCTGAGTCCAGGATGGACTGAACCTGGGAGGAACTTGAGTCAAGGAGATCAACCACCAAACTACGGTTAGTAGCCCAAGAGTGAGGTGATAAGGACTTGTACCACTGTAGAGGTGGTGTCAGAAGAGAAGAGAAGAAATATATGAGATGTTATGAAGGTAAAATCAACAGGATATTGTTACAGATTGACTATGGGGGAGGAGAAAGAGAGAGGCAGAGCAAGAGAAAGAGAGAGAGAGAGACTGAGAGATCCTATTTCATCACAGGACATTCTTCTAGCCCAGCTGCTTCTTGCCTGCAGGGGGCCCTTTCTATAAACTTAAAGCTCTACAAAATACAAGTTCTTATTAAGTGATTTACCCAAGTTCACCCAGTTAATGAACGGCAGAGCCTGTACTAGAATGAATGTTTTCTGGTTATTAGTTTAGGACTCTTTCCACTAAACTATACTCTCCCTCCCAAGGATGGAAGCTTCCATTGATGAGAAATGTCGGGACAAAGAAAAGGCTTTTTGGGACTTCAGGGAACTAACACTACCTTTATTTTTTTTCAAGTAATAGATTTAAAGCTTTATTGTTCAGTTGTTTTCAGTTACATCAAACTTTTTGTGACCCCATTTGGGGTTTTCTTGGCAAAGATACTGAAGTGGCTTGCCATTTTCTTCTCCAGCTCATTTTACAGATGAGAAAACTGAGGCAAATAGGGTTAAGGGACTTCCCCAGAGTCACACAACTAGAAGAGTCTGAGACCAGATTTGAACTCAGCTCTTCCTGACTCTAGGGCTGATGCTCTATTCACTGAGCCACCTAGCTGTCCCAGATTTAAAACTAGAAGCTACATTAGAGATCAGGTGGATGAAACTCCCTCTCCCCTTTTAAATAAATAAGAAAACTGAGGCCCAGGGAAGTAAAGTCTCTTGTTGGGCCACATAGTTAAAAAGTGTCAGAGTAGGATTCTAACTCAGATCTTCTGAGTCCAAATCCATTATTTCTTTCCCTCTACCACGTGGAATTCAGAGAGAAGTTCATCTAAATTCAACAAGCATTTACTAAGTGCCTAGCTGAGTAGTTATTGAGGAGTGTACTTGCTGAGATGCCATATCAAAAGAACTTTCTACTCAGACTACTTTTCCCCCCAGATTCCAAGTCATAGTGGACTACGTATATTCATCCTTTAACTGCCTTTCTCATCTTAGAAAACTGGGGGTTTTGTAATAAGAGTTGGATACTTTTATCTTGATAGAACATATTGCATCAGAATTTGTATTGTGGGAGCTGCCCCAGCTTGCACTTTTACAAAGGCCAACAAACTTATGGCAGTGTGATCACTGAGGGGCCCTGAGGTGGACATTCATACATGGTGCTCTCCTACTTCTCACCAATATTCACATATCCCCCCACCCTTTCTTCTTTTTCCTTGTCTCTCATTTCTCTCTCCTCCTCTCAGACCTGGGAATAAATTTAGAGGTGTTTGAGTTCAAACTCCCACCCTATTCAAGGATCTTTCCTATGCCATTTCTGATAGATGGTCATTTGGTCTTTTCTTGGGTTCCTGCAGTAACAGGGAACTTACTACCTAATGCAGCAGTCTATGGGCATTTATTAAAATCCTAATTATTGAAAAAAATTCCCTACATTGAACTGAAATCTGTCTTTCTTTAAATTCAATATATTAGTCTAGGTTCAGTAAAACTGGTTTGCTTTTATTCTCTTCTTCCTTTTCCTCATTTCCTTTCCTTAATTCTAAGTTGTGCCAATATTAGTTAGCAGCAGTCATTTCTTAGCCCTACCAGTGGCTCTCAGTCCCTGAAAGGTTGCTCGGTGTCCAGGGCACTACATAGTCTGGGCTATGCTTTCTTGGAGGCTTACATGGGGCCAGTCTTCCCAAACACTGAATCCTTGTCTCAGTTATTGAGATTCCCTCAGTCTCTCTGAAGGGAAGGAAAAAGAAATTATAGAATTGGAAAGGGACTCAGGGGCCATCTAGCCAAACCCCCACCTGGCAAGAGTCCTTTCTATAATAAAGCTGATAAATGGTCATCAAGCCTTTGCTTAATGAATTTAAGGTAAGAGTGAACTCATTATCTCCCATGGCGGCACATTTCACTTTAGGATAAGCTTTAATTGTTAAGAAATTTTTCTTTATCTCAAGCTGAAATTTTCATTTTTGCACCTTCTGCCCAACATTCCTCTTTCTTTCCTCTCATCCAGCCCAAAGTCTATTCCTTCTATACCATAGTCCTTCAATAACTGGAAGACAGTTACTTTGTCTCCTAAGTCTAAGTGTTCTCTTCTCCAGGCTAAACATTCCAACGTCCTTCAACCGATTCATATGACATGTCATAATATGATCTCAATGCCCTTCACTACTAGGGTTAACCTCTTCTGCATTGTCCTCAGTTTATCAATGACCTTTCTAAAATGTTTTACCTATAGTTGAACAATAGATGTGGTCTGAGAAGTGCAGAATGATAGCAAGAGTATTACCTTCCGAGTCCAGGACACCATGCCTCTCAATTCATTCTAAGATAGTATTAGCTTTTTTGATGAGAATGAGATACGAAAGTTTTCCATTAAGTGAGCAAATGCAATTTTCTTTGAATCAAAGAGCTCTGGATAATATGAGGATTAGGATAGGAGTTTTCTCCCTGTACTCTAGCCTCAATGTTTTCATGAGGTCTTCATGTCCTAGACATAAAGGCAAGAGACAAAAGACCCACTAGGCCTCAAGGACAGGTGCCAGATGGCTTTCAAACCAAGGTTTACCTTGACTCTCTGCTGACCTCTCTCCTCTGCTGCCCCATGAGCTTAAATATACTTTGACCCTTCAACTCCTTTTGCAGCAACCCATGATCTCAGTTTTGCGAAACCAGACTCTGGGCAAAGGGAGAGCCTGTTGTGAAAGGGAGTACATGAGGAAACCTTTGTAGTTTTGCTTCACCTGCAGTTTCTCCCCCTTTACCTCATATGATGGACAGGAAAAACTTCATGAGGACAGACAAACAAGCACATGTCCAATTGAACTAAAAATCTGGATTTCCCTTAATGTTCAAATGATAGATTTCTGGGCTTGGGTGGGCAGCAGTTTCTTGCCTTTATTCCTCTAACCTAAAATTCATGCTTTGGAATCACCATCATACTCAGTCCAGCAGAGTAGAAGGGCACATGGATGGCTAAACTCAACAGAGTGATGTGGACAAAGGCCACAAGCAGCCTGAAAGGGCACAGGAGGAATTTTAAAATCAATGCAGAACTCAAAAGGGAGCCAGGGGAAAGATTGGAGGTCAGGCGGAAATGTGCTCCACTGATTTAATAATAAGTGAGTCCTTCACCAGCTGAAATTGGTATTAAATGCTGCATGTACAAAGAGGCATCAGGAAGACTGATGACCAGGGAGCAGCAAGAGCCAGATTGCACAGAGTATCGGAGATAAAATGAGCCTTAGCTGCTGCCAAGTGTCTACTCCCTCATTTTAAAATTGAAGAAACTGAGGCACTAGTCTTGGGCCACCAAACAATAATGAATGGCAGGACTGAGACTCATGTATCTTGAGTTACTGACTCAGTAATCCTTCAACTATTCCTATACAAACAAATTTAATTTAGATATAATTTATAGTTTGTGGACAAAGCAGTTAGGACCCTTCTCAGGCTACATAGTTCTGGAACCTAAAAAAATCCCTAGTCAAGTGTGCCCCCTTTTTGTCCCTAATTTATCCCCGTTTGTAAATCACTGTGTAACGCACCTTTGTTTTCAGCAGGGTCAGAAGCACCCTGGAGCCTTGGGGGAGGTCTGGGCCCCAGCTGGAAGTTACAATTTTATGTGACCTATAATTGTTTCTGCTCCATTCCTACATAATCCCTGTGTGTGGCCCTGGTTTTATGGAAATTAAAAGGTCCAACAAACCATACAAGGGCCCCTTTTATGGGATAGAGAAAAGTCTCCTATTTCTGTGCAGGGGTTAAATACAACACATTTTTGATGTCCCTTTTGATCATTAAAATGAGAGTTTGGGTGAAATTAAACTGAGGAATTACCTGGGTGGGTTTAACTGAAAGGCCTCCATGGCTTCTTTTCACTCCACATCTCTGATCCCCTGATTGGAAAGGTTATACCTGGGGACAGTTGTGTAGTGGGAAAAATTTTCAGATTTGAAGTTGGAAGACCCAAGATGTAGTTTAGCTCTGCCACTTGCTAGATGGACGAAGAAAGGCAATTTCTTTCTTCTTTCTTTGCTTCAGTTTCTTTAGCTGTAAAGTGGGGAGAAACATTTGCTCTACTTGCTCCCCTCCCACACTGGTTGGTTGTGAGGATTAAATGAGATAATACTTGTAAACTTGAGACACAAAATCACACAAATGTCAGCTTTTATTATCATTGCTTGTGACATTGAAAACATATAATTTATCTTTTTCATTTTGGGAAGCTATTTCTCATATTGATAGATCTGGAGAACTATAGCCAAATATTTTGGGTTTATAATCACACAAATCAGAGTACATGTTGTTGTTATTATAATTTTGGAAGTAGTAATAAAACTTGGTTGTGATATGTGCCTGAATAACTCTTCACTAATAGCAAGCTTTACTCCCCGCCCCCTTCTTTTTTTTTTGTTTTGGTTTTGACCTATGATTTCTTTGAATTGGAGAATTCTGAGTATGGAAATTCCCACCACTGGTACACATTGGTGACTCATACGTAACCAAGCTCTTCCTGGGTCACAGAGGGGTCACACATCTAGTATGTGTCAGGACTTAAACCTGAGTCTTATTCTCTAGCCACACTAACTTTTGAGTTTCACTTTTTGGAGTGAAATATTTGGACTGAAGGGGCAGGCACATTAGGGAGGAAGAGGGATTATTTATAAGAAGAGATGGAGATTAGATCGCATCATGATGAGATCTGTTAAGTAAGTCATACTATGGTGGAACACCCTTATAACATGGCGTTAAGGAGTAGGCCTGACATTGTTGTTTCCGGCTAAGCATCAATATCTGACTTTTTACATAGGCATTAGGTTTGGGGAACCATAGTTTAATTTGTATCACAGGATGATAGATTTAGAGGTGGATGAGAAGTTAGAAGTCATCAAGTCCAATTCCCTCATTTTATAGATGATGCAACCGAGTCACAGAGACATGAAATAGTTTGACCAAGATCACACTACCAGTAAGCATTTGAGGTAGGATTTGAGATGCCAAATCTGGAGTTTGATTCAACATTCCATACTGTCTTTCCTTTGTAGCAGTTGAACACTAGTAACTTCAAAAAATGGAAAGGAAATAACCCCATATAGTGAAACAAGAATTGGACTAGGAATCAGGAGGTTTGAGACAAGCCCTGGCCTTGTGATTAACTAACCACAGGTCCCTCTACAAGAACCCTTATTTTCTTCATCTGTAAAACTTTGGAAAATGTACTTACCCTTCACAGCTGACAGAACTGTTGTGAGGAGCAAAGGAGAGGCAGCAAAAATGAGTGAAACTGGAGTCAGAGTTGACTGGGTTCAAATCTTGGTTCTTCCACTTAGTACCTTCATGACAGTTTAAAAATAAACTTTGATATCTTCTGGGTTTATTTTTACATCATTAGAATTTTGTCCAGTATTACTCTTCCTGTCCCTCCCAGAGAGCTACTCAAATAACAAATAATATTTCTAAATAAAAAGAGGAAGAAAGGGGGAAAATCGGCAAGACAGACCAATATATTGGGAAAGGATGAAAATATGTGTAATGTACCACAACCGTATGGTACACCTCTACAAGTGATTGGGTGTGAAGGCAGCTTCTCATAGCTCTTCTTTGGAGCCATGCTTGTTCTTTATAATTTTGTAATATTAACTTTTGCTTGTTGTTTGGTTGTTCTTTCCATTTACATTCTTATAGGCATGGTGCATATTGTTTTTAGTCTCTGCTCACTTCACTCTGTCTCAGCTCATGGAAGTGTTTCCGTACTTCTCTAAATTTATCACATTCATCATTTTTAAAGCACAGTAATATTCTACTCCATTTGTGTGCACAATTTTTTCAGCCATTCCTTAACTAATGGGCATCTACTTTGCTTCCTTTTCTTTGCTACCACTAAAAGTTCTCATATAAGTATTTTGGTGTATATAGGAGCTTCTTCTTTTTATCAATTATCACCTTGGAGGTATTAATGTGGAATCTCTGGGTCAGTGAGTAAGGATATTTTAGTTCTTTTATTTACATAATTCCAAATTGCTTTCCAAAATGATTTTGTGAATTCACAGCTCCACCAAAAGAGTATTGGAATGCCTCTCTTCCCACAATCCTTCCAACATTGACTATTTTCATCTTTTGTCATCTTTATCAATTTGCAGGATGTGAGGCAAAACTTCAGGGTGTTTGATTTATGTTTTTTTTTATTATTACCAATTTGGAGTATTCTTTTATATGGTTATTGATTTACAATTCTTTTTTTTGTGAGAACTATTTACACATATTCTTTGACCACCTTTATTAGGGAATGGCTTTTGGTCATATACACACATACATTTATACATACATACTTATATAAATGCATATATATGTATATGTGCATGTATATATGTATATTATATGCATATTTGTTTCAACTATCTATATATATTCATTTCCAAATCCTTATCTGAGAAATTTGATAGGAAGTTTTTTCCATTTTACTGCTTCCCTTATTTTCCTAGATGCATTAATTTTGTTTGTGTAGAATCTTTTCAGTTTCATACAATCAAAGTTATCTATTTTATCCTTTGCAATTGTTTCTATCATTTGTTTGGTTAGGAATATATCACCTAACGATAAGTGTGGAAAGTCTATGACCTGCTTCTCTTCTAATCTTTTTTATGGCATAATCTTTAATATTTAAGTCACATATGCATATTGAATTTATTAAGGAATAGGCCATAAGGTACTACACTAATCCCAATTTTTACCAGATGACTTTCCAGTTTTATCATTTTTTTTAATCAAATAAAGATTTCTTTTTTAAGTAATTAATGTTTTCTAGTTATTGAGTTCTATTGTTTCTGATTCTTTCTCACCTAGTCTGTTCCATTGATCTACTTCTCTATTTTTAAAAAAGTAACATCAAATAGTTTTGATAAATGCTGATTTATAATATAATTTGAGGTCTAGAGGTGCTATTCCTCCTTAATTCCTACCTTTTTCATCATTTATATTCATATTCTACATCTTTTGATTCTCCAAATAAATTTTGCTATTATCTTTTTGAGTTCTATGATACAGTGGAGTCAAACTTAAATAGAAAGAGATCCCTGTGGGCTACATATTGACTTAGAAAACCACAAATTAATATCATCTATGCTTAATTGCCTTTTTATTTTTATTAAACATTTCCCAATTACATTTTAATTGGATTCCTTGCAATCAGAGTTTTGTGGGCCTCATGAGCTGCTCATTTGACATCTGTGTTATAAAGGAACCCTTTGATAGTTTGATTTGTGCAGTTGTAAAACTGTAAATTACCTTTGGTATTTTTACCATTTTTATTATATTGACATAGCTCATCCATGAGTACTGAATGTTCCTCTAGCTATTTAAATAATTATTTTTAAAGAACATTTTGTAATTCAATCTATATAAGTATTTTGTATGATTTGGTAGATTGATCCTCAATATATTTTATGCATTTGAATGCATTTAATTATTTTAATATAATTTCCATTTCTACTTTTACCTCAGATCTTATTATTGTTATATAGAAATGTTATTGATTTTTGTGAATTTATTTTGTAGTCTGAAACTTTGCTAGAGTTGTTATTTGTATCATTTAGTATCTGTGTTGATTCTCTAGGAATTTCTAAGTAAACTATGACATTATCATACAAATATGAATAGTTTTTATTTCATTTTTGCCTATTTTTTGCCCTTAATTTCTTTCTCTTGACATTGCTTTTGATATGAAGTAACAGATGGAAAAGTCAGTATCCTTCCTTTACTTCTATATTTATTGGGAAAACTTCTGATGTATTCCCATTGCATATGATGCTTGATTTTTACTTTAAATGCTTTTTTTGGTATTAAAAAGGTTCCTCTACACCTAAACTTTGTAGAGTTTTTAGCATAAATAAATAAATTATATACTTTTCCATGTTTTTTTCCTGTATCCATTGGCATAACCATGTGGTTTGAGTAATTTTATTTTTAATATGATTTGTTATGTTAATAGTTTTCCTTGTTGAACTATACTTGCATCTCTCAGGAAAATCCAATGTAATCAGAATGAATAGTGTTTTGGATGGTTTGCCATAATATGTTTGATAGGAATTTATTTAAAATTTTTGAAGCGATATTCATTGATGATGTTGGTTTATAGTCCTTTTGTCCTTTATCCTTTTCTGATTTAGATACTCAGATTATATTTCTCTCATAAAGTAAGTCAGGTAGAATGTTTTTTTTTTCACAGTTTTTGAGAATAATATTGTAAAATTGATACCATTTTTAAAAAATTTGCTAGAATTTTCCTGTGAACCCATCAGGACTAGGAAGGATATTTTTATTTGTTCATTATGACTTCCTGCCCTTTTGAAGATCATTTCCCCATTTGTCAATTAATCTCATTTCTGAATCCATGACTTCTCATCTTTTTGTACGGCAGTTGCCCAAAGTTGTTCCTTCTTTTAAGACAGGCTGTTGTCCATGGAGGTACAACAATGTCTCAGATGTGTTATTCTCTCTAAGCACCAAATCCCTAAATATTGTACCCATTTAAGGTCTTTATTTCCTGTTTCAGAATATGTCTTTCTCCCCATGAAAGTATATTTCAGTAGGACCATCTTTCTTGTCCCCCACACTGAGTTGAGTTTTTTTCTATTTCTTTCCCCCTACGATAGTCTGTCTCTTTGCCATCTCACCCATTCTCCTGTAGACTTTTCTCTTCTAACTACAGGACTATAGGAATTATTTGTTTACACTTTGTTTACCCACTTCATTTTACACCATTGCTTTCATTAGGGTACATCACACATTCCCCTCCATCCCCTCTCTTCCCATCTTCTTGTTAATGTGCTCTCCCATTCTTCAGTTTAGTACCACACAAAATATTGCTTCACCTGTAGGTTTAATCCATGGTGTTTCAAGTGTGTTCTTCCACCATTGCTTCTTTTATTTAAATTTCTGTTTTATCCTTATCTTCTCATGTTCTTTTAGAAGGAAACTTTTGAATTGTCCCTCTGTTGTTATGTTGTCGTTTTTATCCACATATGTCTCTCCTTCTAGATTTTTTCCCTTTTTCCTGTGATTATTTATTTTTCTTTGTGCTTTCATTGCTTGCTTATTTGTTGATTCTTTTGTGTTTTTGACCTAGGTTCATTACTCTGTGTTTTCCTGTTTTCTCATGAAAGAAATTAACTTCCCAGTACTTCATTTTATCACACATCTTTACTTTAGTATCCAAAGGGAAGTTGATATTTATAGAGTTAATGCTTACAGAAATTGTTGTGCACTTAAAGCCTAGGGTTTTCCCAAGAAAAGGGGTGGGGGAAAGGTATCCAATGAACAAAAATGAGTCATGTTTAGAAGTGGCATTTATTTCCACAGAGAAAAAAGAAATCAAAACAGTAAAGAATCATAGAATTACTAAAACAAAATCCTGCAACATCATTACTAGTACAATAACTTAGTAGGCTAATATATTCAAGCCTCACTGAGATAAACTGTTATTTTGCTGCTAATTAGTCATTTTACATTTGACCTCCATTGAGTACAATGTGATCAAACACTAACGGAGATTTTTTTCATTGGCCTTGCTTTCTGATAGCCATTCTTCCCTTGCCTCCAAATCATTCCTACTGCTGATGAACTTACAATTTTTCTGGTAGCTGTTGCCATTCTTGCTTCTTGCCAACACTAGCAGATCATTTAGCCCCTCTCAGTGGTCACAAAATTGGTGCTAAAGAAAAGAAACAGACAAGAGAGGCAGAAGAAGCCAGAAGTCCCAGGGTAAGCCTAGTTAGTTGAGTCTACGTGAGGAGCAGTAGCCTCCAATGTGATTATGATGGAGTAGAAAAAGGCCTCTTTTTCTAATCCTGGATGAAATTACATCTTGGTCCCTGGTATGTAGGAGTCAAGAGGGATGCTAGATTTTTTTTCTTGCTCAGTAACCGATCAAGAGACTCAGCAATGAGTGATCCATAGCCAAAAGCAGACAAAGAAAATATACATATGCTCAAGTTTCTATGAGGTCCCCTGGATGCATGGAGAGAGTATCTGAGTATGCCCCAAGGTGGTACAAATCTGTTACACTTGCAATCTTGGGGCCTTAGCCAATGTGTGTTTCAAGGGATCAGGGAGCGTGCAAGTAAGGAGCATCTATGTAGCTAGGTTTTCAAAAGAGGGGAGGGATAAAAGAAAACATAGCAAGTAACTAGGGCTCTCTTCAGGATGACACTATAGAATGCTGAATACCCCAAATTCTGAGATATTAGGTTGCAGTTGACTGTTATCATCCTAGAACCATTCTCAAAAATATCCTGCATCTAATAAGAATGCAGATGTGGTTGGATGGGGTACTTTACAGAAAAGGTAAGTCTAGAATATATGTGATGACTTGGAAAATGCTATTAACTTGAAAGAACCTCAGATCTGTATAACTAAACTGATTTTCAAGGTTTGGGACCTTTTATTCTCAATGATGACAGTGATCATAACAATGATGATACTGTCATTCTATTCTGATACCCCATTGTTTTAGTACCTGGCTTACTATCCCCCTCTTTGTCTCCCTGCCATCATCCTATATGGGACTTCAGGATTCATGTCATTTACTCTCACAACCTGAACACACAAGTCCTTAACTTTCTTATTTCCAATTACCTATTTCTTCAACTTACTTCAACTGATAGTCACCTTATAACTTTACCATCACTTGAGATTATACTACTTCCAAGACACAGAACTTTGAAAACTCACTCTTTGACCACAACTTCCTATCATTCATCTTCTCCTAATCTCTCAACCATACTACCTCCGCTCTAGACCTTTAATCTCTTGACTCATCCCTTTTCTCCCATTCTGTGCTCTAGCTTTACTTGTCTCTGTATTAACATCTGACCCCATGATTCGCCACATTAATGATGTTTCACTGGATGCTTACCTAGAATCTTTTGCTCTCTTGACCTTCTGCCACGTCTGACTTCAAATTCTCATCTTTAGTATCAACCTCTTCCTCCTCCAACTGCTTCACCCACTACCACTAGCAGTTTTTTCTACTTCTGCTCTAGGGCTGCTGAGAATCACTGAAGGAAGTCATAAAATTGAACTGATTTCACCCATTACAATTTGGTACATAACCGGCTGATCAATAATCCTTTTATTCTACCATTATTGAATCCATAGCTCATTCCCCATAGTAACTGTTCTAAATCTTTTTCTTCTTCTTCTCACCATTTATTGTACCTTTATACCTAACAATTACAGTAGATGAACTAGCATCCTACTTTAATGAGAAGATTGAACCACCTGATGTGAGCTCCCTCAGCTTCCCTCCTTCATGACTTAGAACTCAGCATTACCACTTTTTCTTGCTTCCATCCTTCTGATCACAGAAGAAAAGCCATCCCTGCTACTCATTAAGTCTTATTCCCTTTACCTACACACTTGACCCCATTCCCTTCTCTTTCTTCTAGGAACTTACTATAATTGTTCTCCCCACCATGTATCTTTATTCTCTCCCTCTCCAAAGACTTTTCATCTGGCTACAAATATGACCAGTTATCCCCACTATTAAAAAAAGAAGAGAAGCAGTGAATGGAAGTTGGCTATTCTATCTTATCCAGCTACCATTCCATTTCTCTCCTTATTTTCACTGCTAAGCTTCTTGAAAATTTATCTCTGTTTGATGTATTGACTTTCTCACTACCCAATCTCTCTTAAATTTCAGTTGAGTTTCTAACCCCATCACTCTACCGAAACTGTTTTCTTCAAAATAATGTTACCTCCTAATCATCAAATGCAACAGCCCTTTATCAATCCTCATTGCCTTTGACCTTTTTTCCCTCCAGTTTTAAAAAATTGTTTCTCCTACTGGATTCTTTCTTCTATTTCAGTTTCAGAAAGACCATAGTTCTTTGGTTTCAGAAAGATCATAAAGAGATCTCATCTCTTTATCTTGGGGGGGGGTGGTTTCTTAAGCTGAGGTCCCCAGGATACTCCAACGGATCCTTGCATAGATTTTAGAGGTTTTGTGAACTTGTAGCTTTTAATATTTTGATAATTGTACTTCAACATAATTGGTTTCTCATGTAATTCTATGTGTTTTATTTTATGAATTTAAAAACATTATTCTGAGAAGGTATCCATAGGTCCAGACTACTAAAAGGATCCATGACACAGAAAAAGTTAGGAACCCCTGCTTTAACTGGTACTCTTTCTCCAACAATATCTATTCCTCATTTCCCCAACTTCTTTATGCAGGTTTTCCTAAGCTTATGTACTCAGCTTTTTAACCCCATTTCACTCTGGAGCTCACAGACTGGACATCAGTAAGTCTTTGCCCCAGCACCACTCAGTGGCTATTTTTTGGTCCCTCCTGGCTCAGAGGGAATGTAAATAGTAATTTTCTCTTGTGACTGGCAACCCTGAGGGTCTTCCCCTCCCAGTTTGATTTTTTAAAAATTAAAGTGTTCATCCCTTGACTTACTTCTTAAAGAGGCCTATTCATTGAATAGGTGTTACCTCATTCAAAGTGAGAATCTGAAAGGACTTTAGCCTGAAAGGGCTTGGGTCTCCCATTGTATCCTGGGCCATCTTCAGTTGTCTTGATGAATATCTGGCCACTGGACCCAGATGGCTCTGGAGGATAAAGTGAGGCTGGTGACCTTGCACAGACCTCTCCCACTCAAATCAAAGTCAACTGCAGGTCATGTCATCATCTCCCTGATGTCATGGTCCTCTTTGAAAATGAAGGACAAACACTACAACACAGCAATAAACTTTGGCAATCGCATCCACTACTAGAGCATAAAACATCACCTGTATAAAGATAGCAAAATCAGATAAACAAAATATCAAAGTTAAAAATTACTTCAGAGGTCATCTACACTAACCCATATGTAAACTATAATTCACTCTACAACTTATTGGATAAGTGATTATCTAATTTTTGTTTGAAAACCTGTAGTGAGGAAGAACTCACTACCTCCTCAGGCAGTCCACTTCATTTTTAGATAGCTCTAATTGCTAGTAATTTTCCCTTGCACTGACTCAAAATCGGTCTCCAATAAACTTCCATTTATTGCTTCTAGTTTCCTCTGGAGCCAAGCAGAACCAATTGAGTCCCTTTTGCCCCTTCAAAAGTTTGAAGACAACTTTCATGGCTCCTCTATGTCTTCTTGAGGTCAACTATCCTGTGATGGTTAAGTTAACTAATCCTCACATAGTTTTATTTAGATGTGGTTCTCTGCCTTGGTCACCTTCCTCTAGATACTTTCCAGCTTATTTATTTCATGCTTAACATGTGGCATTCAGAACTAAACATGATGTATCAGGAATGATCTTAATACCACTTGTGAATAAGATACCGGATTAGGACAATAGTACATCGGGTAACTAGTCCCACAGGCAATGCCTCTATACAACTTCTGATTCTATTAACTTTTGAGCTGGTATATTGCATGGTTGATTCATAGCAAGATATAGTCTACTAGAAAACCTCCAGATTCTTTTTTGCACCTGGACTTCTGTCTAGACATACTTTCTTAATGTTGTCCTTCGATTTTTAAAAATTCAGGTGTAGAACTTTGTGTTTATCCTACTAAATGACATCTTATTAGATTTGTTCCAACTGTGTCATCCAGCATGTTCCTATGCCTGCCAGCTTTCTGTCATCGGCAAATTTGATAAGTATGCTAACTATGCTTTCATCCAAGTCACTGCTAAATGTTAAACAGCACGGGGCCAAATACAGATTCCTTGGGCATGTCACTACACATGTTTCTCCAGGAGGCTGTTGAAATACTTTTGGAGAATAGACTTTCAGCTAATTCCAAATTGACCTAACTGCCCTATTATCTAGTTCACATCTTTCCATTTTGTCCACAAGAATATCATGATGACTTTGTCAAATGCTTCAATAAAACCTAGGTAAATGATAGATACATGAATCTACAGATTTACTGGTCTAGTACTAAAGAAGGAAATAAAACTATTGTGGTCTGACTCATACTTGATGAAGCTTTGTGGAGTCTATGATCACCACTTCTTTTTCTGTACATTCACTTTTGATAATACCATCTAGAATTTTTTAAGAATACGGAAGTGAATTTGACTTTCAATAGTTTAGAGACTTCAATTTCTTTCCTTCTTTGGAAAATTGGGATAACATTTCCCCTTTTCCAGTCCTATAGTACTTCTCTTGCTTCCCATAATCACTCTAAGTTTACTAAAGGTATCTCAGTGGTCACAAAGACTTCTTCAAATATCCTGGGTCATTGTTTATTTGGGCTTGCTGATGTGAATTCATCTGTCTCTCTACTTATCTTGGGTATCAACTTCCTATTGGACATCTTTATTCTGTCCTTTTCAGTCTAAAGATCATTCGCACTGGCCGAGAAACCAGAAATAAAAGAGTAGTTAAGCAGTGTCAGTTTCTCTCTGTGGTACTCTCTGTTCTGAGCAAAAGTCCTATACTGCCTTGGAACCTTTATTATTCCCCAGCAGAGTTAGAAAGTCCCTTTTCTTCTTAGCTCTTCTCATCAATTCCATCTCATTTTGATCTTTAGTTCTCCTGATATTTTTCTTAGAGGACCATACTATAATTTTACATATCTTTTCCATTATTTACCCTTGTTTCCACTTTCTGTTCATGTCTTTTCAAAATCTGAATTGCTCAGTGAATTCTCGGTGCTTCCACATTGGCTTTTTGGACAATGTCTTTTTATTCCTGATTAGAACTCTTTCAGTTGTATTTTTAGAATTTAATTTGTAAAACTTTTCCATCCCTCCTGGGATAAGTTCCTCATAGAATTTTAGTCCATGGCATCCTATTTTTTTTTGAACACTTTGAAATCTTTTCTCCTCTAATCTTGGGTCAATGTCAGAATAGGCCCAGATTTTCTCTCACAAATTCTCAGATGGAGTGATATGTAAGAGGCAAGATAACCAAGACCCAAAAGCAATTGAACTCAGTAGTTTAGTGTTTGATAAATCTAAGAACATATACTATCAAAGGAAAGACTTCCAATTCAAAAAGAATATCTGAGAAAATTAGAAAGTAGTTTGGTAGAAATCAGGTTTAAATTAGCATCTGATGCCATGCCACAATAAGATCCAAATAGATACTTAACCTAAATATAAAAACTCATTTCATAAAAATAGAGAATTTAATAAGATGTCTTTCATGACTACAGTTAGAAGGAGAACTATTAGTCAAATGAAATAGAAATGATCATAAAAATACATATTTGATTACATAAAAAGTTATGGCACAATCAAATTAAAAGCCATCAAATAGGAAGAGAAAATGCCTAGTGGGTAAAATCTTTGCATCAAATATGTCTGATAAAAGTTGGATATCCAAGATGCAGGGAATTGGGGTACATATCAATACAAGTGGTCAAAGAATGAGAACATACAGTTTTCAAAAGAAGAAATGCAAACTATCAAGAACTATGTAAAAAATGTTGCAAAGTGCTGAAAACAAGAGAATTAGAAATTAAAACAATGCCAAGGTTTCATTGTACACTCATCAAATTGTACAAATTATAAAATATGAAAATATTCAATGTTGGAGAGGCTGTGGGAAGGCAGGCACATCAACACATTTTTGTTTGAATGTGAACTTACTCCAACCTTTCTGGAAAACAATTTAGAATTATGCAAGAAAAGTCATTGAACTGTTCATAGTCTTTGACCCAGCAGTCCACTACTGGGCATATATCCCAAGGAGGTCAATGACAGAAAGGTTCTCTCTATATTCAGAGCACTGATAGCAGCAATTTTTATAGTACTAAAAAACTAGAAATACATCCATTGATGGGTGAATGAGTGTACAGATTATGCTACATTATTTGTCTGTTTGTCCTTTGTTTTCAAAGAGGGCCAATGAAATCACAAACGATATCTTGACTTGTGCATCAACTGGACTTAAGTGAGGCAGAGTTGCTCAAAATCATCTGACTTACACTCTCTTCCTGAGTTATTGAAGTCCAGTGGCAGAACAGAAGTCAAGATGACTGGTGATGGCCTGGGATGCACTGGATGAGCTTGGCATCTCCAATGCCTGACCAAGCTCTAAGAACTCGACATCATGTGCTTCAGCTGCCTTCATTGCCATTGGAACGAATTGTTTTCATCTGCCCATTTTGCTGGGGAAACTTTTCACATTCTTGGGGTGGACATCCCCTTGACTCACAATATAAATAAAATGGAACATTATCATATCATAAGAACAGAGGAATATGAGATACATGTGAAGAGTTGGCTGAAATAATGCCAAGTAAAGGCAGCCCTTCTGTGGATCCACCCTCAGAGGTCCAGGCCTCAGGATCCTTGAGGGATTTGAAAAACCTGCCTGGCTGGATAGGGTGGGCTTTTCCAGCACTCTAAGTTTGAGAGTTAGTTCTTGGTACTGCCTTTGAGGTAAAAGGGACTTGTGGGGGGATGGAACCAAGATGGCAGAAAAAGGCTGGGACTCACCTGAGCTTTCCCAAGTTCCTTTCCAAATAGCTTTAAAACCATACCTCAAAACAAATTCTGGAGTGGGAGAACCAACAAAAGGATGGTGTAAAACAGTTTTCCAGACCAAGATAACTTAGAAGGTTGGCAAGAAAGGTCTATTCCACCAGGGTGAGAGTGGACCACAGTCCAGACCAGGCACTGTCCTAGCAAGCTAGCAGCAGGCCCTGGGGGCAACTGAATCAGCACCAGAAGCTTCTGGAGCTCTCTACCTACAGACAGCAACGGGGTCAGAGAACTGGTCAGAAGGAAGTTACAAGGATTCTTTTGCTGAAACTAAGTACAGGATTCTGTTGCATTGCTCATACATGGATCCAACTCACAGTCCAGGGTTGCAGTCCCAGGGCAAGGAGGAACACTTGCATTCTAGAGTATTCTTCAGGGGAAGGGAGCACCCAGTCATAGTTCCAGGGTGGAAAAGAGAGCTTATGGTTATATACAGACTAGAACAAATGACAGGAGAGTAGTAAACACACCTCTTTTTATATCATCCACCTTGGAAGGACTGAAAACTTATAGAACTCCAGAACTGGCTCTGAAAAAAAGTTGTACAAAACCCTGACATGTAGGACAGTGCCCCCTCCACTGAGAGAAGAGTCCAACTTGGCATAAAGTTAAATAGACTGAGGAAATGAGAAAAACAAAAACAACAACAACAAAAATAGCAAAAGAACTTGACCAGAGAAAGTTAGTATGGTGACAGGGAAGATCAAAACACAAATTCAGAAGAAGACAAATTCAAAACTGCTACATCCAAAGCCTCAAAGAAAGATGTGAATTGGTTTCAAGCCTAAAAAAGAATTCCTGGAAGGACTCAAAAAGAATGAAAAAATAGAACAAGTTGTGAGATATCTCTTTGGATAAACAAATGAACTGGAAAATAGGTTGAGGAGAGATAATTTAAGAATTGTTGGATAACCTGAAAGCCATGATCAAAAAGAGAGCCTTGACATCATATCGCAAAAAAATTATCAAGGAAAACTTCCCACATAGCCTAGAGCTATAGAGTAAAATAGAAATGGAAAGAATCTACCAATCACCTCCTGAAAGAGATCCCAAAATCAAAAACTCCCAGTAATATTATAGTTAAATTCCAGACCTTCCATGTCAAGGAGAAAATATTGCAGGTAACTAGAAAGAAACAATTCAAATATCATGGGGCTACAATCAAGATAATACAATATTTAGCAGCTTCTACATTAAAGGATTGGAGGGCATGGAATATGATATTACAACCAGCGATTATAACCAAGAATCACTCACCTAGCAAAACTGAGTATTATTCTGCAGTGAAAAAAACCAGATATTTAATGAAATGGAGGACTTTCAAGCATTCCTGATGAAAAGACCAAAGCTGAATGGAAAATTTGACTTTCAAATAAAAGATTCAAGAGAGGCTTAAAAAGTTAAACAGGAGAGAGAAATCACAAGGGATTCAATAAGGTTGTTTACATTCCTACATGGGAAGATGATACTTGTAATTCCTAAGAACTTACTCATTACTAGAACAGTTGGAAGGAGTATACATAGATAGAGTGGACAGATTTGAGTTAAATATGAGGAGATGATATCTTAAAAAAATAAAATTAAGGAGTGACAAAGAGAAAGGGGAAGGAAGAGGAAGAATGGGATAAATTATCTCACATAAAAGAAGCACAAAAGAACTTTTACAGTGGAGGGGGAAATGGGAAAGTTAGGGAGGGAGTGATTGAACCTTACTCTTATTGGAATTGTCTCAGAGGGAATAACATATACACTCAGTTGGCTATAGAAATCTATCTTACCCTACAGAAAATTAGGAGAGGAATGGAATAAGAGAAGGAAAGTTGCTGATAGAAGAGAGGGCAGATTGAGGGAGGAGGTAGTCAGAAGCAAAACACATTTGAGGATGGACAGGGTGAAAGGAGAGAGAAAGAAGGATAAACAAAGGGGAAATAGCAGAGAGGGAAATACATATTACTCATAGGTGAAAAAAAATTTACAGCAAGTTTTTCTGATAAAGTCCTCATTTCTCAATTACATAGAGAGCTGAGTCAAATTTATAAGAATAAATGTCACTCCCCATTTTATAGTCAAAAGACATATATATATATATATATATATACACATGTGTATATGTATATTTGTACATATACATATATATACATATATAAGCAGTTTTCAGATGAAGTAGTCAAAGCTATCTACAATCATATGAAAAAATTCTCTGTCACTACTCCTTAGAGAAATGCATATTAAAACAACCTTGAGGTACAACTCCACACCTATCAGGTCAGCTGATATGACAGTAAAGGAAAATGACAAATGTTGGAGGGGATGTGGGAAAATAGAGACACTAATGTATTGTTGGTGGAGTTGTGAATTGATTCAACCTTTCCAGAGAGCAATTTGGAACTATTACCAAAGGGTTATAGAACTTTTGACCCAGCAATACCACTATTAGTTCTGTATACCAAGGAGATTAAAAAACAAAAAAGGAAAAGGACAGCTCTGTCCAAAAATATTTATAGCAGTTCTTTTTGTGGTGGCAAAGAATTGGAAATTGAGGGAATACCCATCAATTGGGGAATGGCTGAACAAGTTGTGCTCTATGATTGTGATGGAATACTATTGTGCTATAAGAAATGACAAGCAGGATGCTCTCTGAAAAACCTGGAAAGACTTACATGAACTGATGCAAAGTGAAATGACCAGGACCAAGAGAACACTGTACACAGCAACAGCAATGTTTTATGATGATCAACTGTGAATGACTTTGCTATTCTCAGCAACACTATGATCTAAGACAATTCCAATGGATTCATAATGAAAAAGACTTTCCATCTTCAGAGAAAGAATTGATTGAGTTTGAACATAGATTGAAGCATACTTTTTTACTTTCTTTTTTCTTTTTTTTTGTCTTTTCTTTCACAACATGACTAATATGGAAATATGTATTGCATGTCTGCACATGTATAACCTAAATCAAATGGCTCGCCTTCTAAATAAGGGGCCAATGGAGGGAGCAAAGGAGAAAGAGAATTTGGAACTCAAAATTTTAAAAATAAATTTTAAAAATTGTTTTTGAATATAATTGGTAATAATATTAAATTTTAAAATTAAAAAATTGCATTATGACTCATGAGGAAAAAAGAAAGAGGCTTGTGGAAAAGACAAGGAGGAAGCCAGGGCAAGGTAATACAAGTGGGAAGTTATCACAGGCAAAACACATGGATGCATAACCATAGAAAGCAGATGGCAGATGTCTAACCAGGGCAAGTAGCTGTCATGGGTCTTGAGCTAGAGCAATGAGGATAATCTAAATCTGGATTATGAACTGGGTGGAATTTGTTCTGCTGATCCTGAAGCAAGAAAGAGATGTCACCATCTCTTCAACATGTCTTTCCTTCTCCTTTCTTTTCTCTAAGGTGAAGTAAAATTTCTCTGCAAGTTATTTACTCACTAAACCTTTCTCTGCTCTTATATTCTGTGCTGGAGATTTGGAAGCATTGTTTCTTTTTCCTTTTGTTTGTTTCTAAGTTTTTACTGTGTAATGAAAATGTTGGCCATCAGTGTAGACCAAACTTGATTTCAGAGAGCACAACTCTGATGGGTTGGCTGCGTCTTTCAATGCAAAGTGTATGCTTGCCAAAAAGACTATTTTATGGGCCCACAGAGCAAGTGTTCACACAGGGGTCAGAAGAGGTGGTACAAGGACACTCTCAAGGTCTGTCTTAGGAAATTTGGAATTGATTGTGTGTAACAACAATGTTGCTAGCAGCTGTTATGGGGGTAAAAGACCAACAAAAAAAGCACACAGGAAGGCTGCTAGCACAGGTTCTTTGGTCTGCTTTTCTAAGGAAAGCAACTTGAAGGGGTTAACAATCTTACTTTATTAAACATTTCAGGGGAAAAAGCCAGCATCCTGAATTCCAGAGCAAATACAAACAGAAATTACAAGCATGCATTATAAACAAATCAACAGACAGATTTCTGTCTAACCAAATCACAATAATTACCAGAGAAACACTACCATCGTGGTTTTCAAAGCTGGAAGTTTTCAATGGCTACCCAGAGTCTCATCACCAACACTTTTTCAATGAGTGTGCCCCCAAAGGCAAAATGCCAACCTTAGAGCTCTTATATCCTGTTCAGGGCACTGATGGCTCAGAGCCTACTTAGCAAAAAGGTGTGGGGCCTGGGGACTCACATCTAGTTAGTGAAAGGGTGTGGGCCTGCCTCTAATCAGGCCTCCCTTTGTTGGCCCCACCTGAGGCCTATTCAGTGGGCAGGAAAGATCTTTCACTTACAGATTGGCCTTACATTTTGTGACATGGGAGACACTGGCACAGGACCACTTATGGTGGTGTGCCCACATCAGAGAAGGTGTTGTGCTCTATAAGTAAAGCAGAATAGAAGTAGCTTAAAAAAACACAAGATGCGCAAATTTAGAGAATCCACTCCAAATGTTCATGTGGACTATTTGTGCCTGACCTGTAGTAGAACATTCTGAGCTCATATTAGTCTGATCAGTCACAGTAGGACACACTGTAACTTGACTGTAGCATAGTGATGTCATTTTGGTCCTCTTCAAGAATGAAGGACAACAACCAACCAACCAACCGACTGACCAAAATGTTGGCCAGCATAGAATGATAGCTTCTGGGGCTAGAACTTGTTTTTGAATTCACACAATAATCATAAAGCTACCCTTGCACAGCTCCTCTGTGATGTGCTTACATTTTGATGGGGATCTGAATGAAACCAACTTGAATTCTGATATTTTCAGGAATTTGGGCAAGACCTTCAGGTTGTGGTTGTCAGAAGGGCCTTTCTATCTCCCTCAAAACACATCTTGGAGGTAGTTTCCCATTTACTGTCCTGGGAGAAGACTAGGGTAGAACTAGGAGCCATAGTGGGAAGTGGCAGAGAGGCAGACTTATTTAAGCTTGATGTTAAAAGGAAAAATTCATAATAATTAAAGCTATCCAAATATAGAATGTGCTATCTTTGGTGGTAGTAGATGACCCCTTGTTGGAAGAAAATACTAGAAAATACTTGGGTTCAATGGGAAGCTATTTGGAGCAGTGTATAGAGTTCCAGGCCTAGAGTCTGGAAGACTCATCTTCCTGAGTTCAAATCTTCCCTCAGACACTTATTAGTTGTGTGGCCTTGGATAAGTCACTTAACTCTATTTGCCTCGGTATCCTCATCTATAAAATGAGTTGGAGAAAGAAATAGCAAACTACTGCAGTATCTTTGCCAATAAAATCCCAAAAGGGATTACTAAATAACAACAAACTTGGGTTCAAGCAAACACTAGATGATCACTTTTTGGGTAAGCCATAAAGAAGATTCTTGTGCACATATGTGTTAGCCTAGATGCATTTTAATGTCCCAGTTCTTTTTCCAAATGTGTCAGGGTTACTCTGGGTTCTCACAAAATTATTGAAAAAAGAGCATAGATACCATTATCCTAATTACATTATTTCTAACAGTTAGTAGTAACTGACTTCTAAAGAAGAAATTTTGTGATAAACTAACACTACATCAAAGGAAGAAACAGTTCACATTCTTAAAAACACATTAATCTTATAATTAGGTTTACTGAAGTATATATTTTTTTTGTACCCAGCAGAGGTCTCTGGATGGGAAAAGAAGAGGTAAGATGCTCCTAGGCCTGTATCTTGAGTAGGGCCTCCATCAGCAATCTGAAGGGAAAGAAGTGTGTATGTGTTTGACAGGCAGTCCTTGCCCGAATGGCATATGTACTGGGGTGGTGTTGCAACAATTCGGCCAGCAGCTGCTGCGGGGGATATAAGACCTGCCAACAACCAGTACACAGAAAGCTGCCAACACAAGTTCTTTGATCTGCTTACTAAGGAAAGTAATGTTAAGGGGTTAACAATCTCAGTTTAATTGAACATACAAATATCATTCACTTAGTTCGGGGGAAAAAGCCAGCACCCTGAACTTCAGAGCAGATACAAACAAATTACAAGCATCAACAGACAGAGCTTGTCTGATTCAAATCTCAATTCATAGTTACCAGGGTTTAACAAAGTCCAAACATCCAGGTTTACAAGCTGGGGGGCTCTTAACTACAGCTGCCCAGAGTCTCCACATTAATACACCTCCATGAGTGAGAGCCCCAAGAAAATAGCTCCAGTCTCTCTTTTTATACACTCTTTAGCCATCATCAAACGTCATCTGAGTGACCAGAACTCAGGCTCCTACTGTTGGCTCTGGTCTTAGCAACTCCTCTTAGGACCCTGAGGGCTTCATGCCCACATAGGCTTAGCACCTAATAGATAGGGGTTTGGGCCTGGGGTTTAGCACCTAGTAGGACTCAATCAAAGACACCCAATTTAATTGATATTACAGGCCGATAGGAGTTGCAGAGAAAGTTGTAGCCCTAGAGATAGCTTGTCACTAGCTATCTAGGAAGTACAGAGACCTATGGTCCCAGTCAGTTGGTGGAGGATTAGGAAAGGGAATGGGAAGGGGGAACACATATCATTGGAACTTGTGTTAGCTCTAGATATTAGCATTCCAGGGTATTAGCAATCTGAGGTGTTGACACTGAAATTGGCTAGTGGGGAGGAAGGAGGGAGTAACAGCTCAAAACTCCTAAGATGGGTCACAAACTTTCCATTTTAATATAAAAAGGTGCCATCTCTACATATATCACAGATGTGTCTATTTACTAGTGCCCCAGGGATTTGGGGACAGTGATAAACTGAACAGATTGGTGAGAATGGGATTGAAGGTCTCTGTTTTCTTATCTCTGCTCTGTGGAAATCTATTATCTACGTGAACTAGATAGAGCACAACCAAAAAACTACAACACCTGGGCTGAGCAGAGAAATTGAGGTTTTGGAAACAGGGAAAAGTCTTTTTTTTAGTCATTTAGGGATAGAAAGTGTAAGCACCTTCAAGAGAAGTGTGTGTGTGTGTCCTTATTTATTTATTCTACCATCCTCTCCCCGCACTGCCCCCACCCACCCACCCCGCCGCCCACCATGGGATGATTAACTCTGTTGTATCATGTAGTTTTCACTTATGACTTTCTGAAATATAGCTTTGGAAAATGAGGCTTTGATAAAGCCCATTTTGATTCAAATAAAGCTACATGACTATGGCTTTAAACCCAAATCACTCTGGCTTTCTGGCCAATGATGGTTCTCAGCCCAGACCTTACTTGTTCATTGTTTGGGTTTTGATGGCTCAGAATAAGTGTAAATAACAATTGTTTCTGTTCTGACCAGAAAATCTGAGGCTCTTCACCTCCCATACTGATTCTTCCGTGAAGGCAAACTAGGCCGTCTTTTGCCTGGGTTCATTTATCATCTCTACACAATTGACTTCCAGATCTGTATATTCGACCCTAGTCTCCAGTCCAACCCTAGCCCTAACCCACTGAATATTGAATGGGCATTTCAAATTTAATATGCTCAAACAAAACTCATTGTATTCCCCCCTAAATTCACCCCTCTTCCCAACCTTTTTTTATTCCTCTTGAGGGCTCTACCATTGTCACAAGTAACAACCACCACCACCACCACCACCAAGTTTTTGTATAGATCTTTTGGGTTTGCAAATCACTTCATAAATATTATCTCATTTTTACCTCACAACAACCATGGGAGGTTGGTACTTATAATATTGCTATTCAGGTCCAATACTCTGTCCATTGCACCATTTAGTAGCCTCCAGTCCCCTAGGTTTACAAACCAATTGCCAAATCATGTTAATTCCATCTCTACAGCAGTTCTAGAATCTATCTCCACCTCACTACCTACAATCCAGTTCAGGTCCTCAATCATCTCCTGCCTAGAACATTGTAATCACTTCCTGATTGATCCTATTACCAACAACCTCTCCTCTCTCCAATGTGTCCTCCATGCAGCTGCCAAAATGATATTCCTAATGCATGGATCTGCCCATGTTACTCCCCTGTTCAGGAAGCTAGAGGGACTCCTATTATCTTGAAGATCTAAATGCAAATTCCTTGATTTGGTAATTAAAATCCTTCACAATCTGGTTCCAACTTACCTATCCAGGCTTATTTACACCATCCTCCCTTTCATGTGCCAGTCTTGAAACATAGTTTACTCACTGTTCCAAATATACATTCTCTGTCATCTCTATGACTGCACAGGCTGCATCTACCATGCCTGGTTTGTACTCACTGCCCACCTCTGTGTTTTAGAATATGTAGCCTTCTTCTAAGCTCATTATTTTATATTTGCTTTGTATATGCTGTATTTATTTGTATGTATATTTGTTTCCCTGATTAGAAATACTTCTTGAGAGCAGCAGCTGGTTCATTTTTCTCTGTGTCTGTTGTGCCTATAGCAATGTCTGGCACATAGTAACATGAAAGAGCAAGACAAATAGTTCACAGGATCATAGCATCAGAGATCAAGAACTGGAAGGGATCTCAGAGGTCATCTGGTCTAACATATTCATTGTGCAAATGAGGAAACTGAGGCCCTCAAAAGTTAAGTGATTTACCCAAGTTCACATATGTAGTAAATATCAGAGGCAGCATTTGAACCCAGATCCTCTAACTTTGGAGTCTGTTTTCCTTCTGAGTTGTACCCAAGATTTCACATGGGCATGTTTGTTTTTAACACTCATTTTTTCCTTATTTGAGCCAATCTCCTGCATTGTTTCCTCTTCTTTCTATAAGACCATTTTCGAGGAAAAACATTCTCTCAGAAGGAATTCTTCTTTGGCTCTCCTAGACTCTGTGGCTTAAGTCCCAAAGATTACTGAAAGCTAATAAGACACATTAGAGTCTACATGTCTGAAGGTTTTAAGATTTCCCTCTCTCTTGACACAAGTGATAGCTGTAGCATAAGAACCATAACTATGAGGGGGTTTTTGTTGGGACTTTTGTTGGGACTCTTAGGTGTGGAGGATACAGGAGGGTAGTGGTTGGGCAGTGGTCTTGTGGAAAACAATAGAACCATGAACGTGGTGATCCTAAAAGAGGGGGCATCTGATCTGTTTAGAATCCTTATCCTTATCACTGTAGGAGGAAGGTGAGTCCAAAAAGAAGGGAGTCAGTGGAAAGAGGGTTTAGTAGTCTGGTGCTAGAGGATGAAGTAGGGTCATGTTGTTTATTGCTGATAGGCAAGGAGTGGCAGGGCATGAGATAGGGGAATAACAATCTTCTGCATATTATGGAGAGGAAGGTCATCTCCCTGCCCCAGAGGATGCACCACTGCATATCAATAACCTGGGAGAAAGTCTTAGTTGCCTTACCCTAGTTATAGCTCTATGAAGTATGATGGGAATGAGCTATAAAACCTACCCTTAAGGTATTAAACAGCTGTGCCCACTGAAGCACTTTAGACAGTTACCCCTTGAATTTATCCCTTGATGTTTTAGATTGACCATTTCCACATATGCTCCACCCACTTCTTCAGGTAAGAAATGACCACAACACCACTGTGGCTCTGGCTGTGTTTTTGTTGTGAGTATAATAGTAGCGTATCTTTAAATGAAAACATTTTTATAATGCGTTCATTCCAAAGGTATACTTTAATTTTTTCCTTCACCATTCTCTTGGACACATCCATTTATGGAGTCATAGAACATAGAATGTAAGGACTAGAAAGAACTTGCAAGATGAACTAATCCAACACCCTCATTTTTGGGATGAGTGAAGTGAGGCCTAGAGAAGAAAAGTGATCTGTCCAAGGTCCTGCAGCTTGTTAATGGCAGACACATGATTAGAGAGCCCAGTTCCCCTAATTCCAGCACTAAAAAATCACAATCTCTGATTTTATTGATTTGGAAACTCCTAGTGAGAAAACTACATTTACCAATGCAGATCAAAACCTGCTGTGCAATTTTTTACATACAATATTACAGTATTACTTGAGGCCATGAGAGGTTAAATGACTTGCCAATGCTCGTGCAACATTATTAAAAGTATGTTGTAGATATGGGACTTGAACCCAAGTCTCCCTGCCACCAGAAATAGCTCTCTATCCATTATACCACACTGTTTTCTACATCTTTTTTTTTAATTCCAGCATAAAAATTAAACAATGGCACCTTTAACTCTACCTGTCCACCTTTTAAAAGTGTATACTACTCACCATTATCTTGGTTGATACTTACAACCACCCTGTGAGATTTACTGTTATCCTTATCGTTATCATTATCATCATCATTATTGTTAGTAGTAGTAGTAGTAATAGTAGTAGTAGTAGTAGTAGTAGTAGTAGTAGTAGTAGTAGTAGTAACAGTAAAACTGATTTCACCAGTGTAGGGGCTTCTTCCACTGACACAGAATGCAACTCTCCATGCTCTACCAGATAGTCTTTATGAGACATGACGGACAAAAAAAAGTTCATTAACTTGTGGCCAACTTGCAGTGATGACACCTTCTGTACAAATCAAGGGAGGTAGTAAGACAATAGATCTCAAATATATTTCCAGGACTGTATCTGAAACCTTTCCAGCTGTGTAGCGGTAAAATTAAGGAGGGGGGTTGGCTTGCCAGAACTTTCATTCTGTCAAATGAGAGAAATGATGATTTCTCTCTTATATTTATAATAATCAAGTATTAATTGAAGTTAAGATTTCCCTTTCTATTTCCTCTTTCAGAGATAAACCCCTATAGGTCATTCAGCCAGTCTCCAAAGGACATTGCTGACAGATGAGATTGCCCGAATTCTCGAGGTACGTGCTTTTTGAGCATGGATGGGACCCCAGCCGACTAGAAGACCTTACAAACAGAATCCAGTCTAGGTGAGATATTGCCCTTAGAAAATAAGCTCCTGTCTGTCCTTGGAACATTCTAATAGAATTTTGGGTGACTTACCTTATGAAAGGGAAAACCAACTATTGAGGTCTGGATAGAAATGGATTCTTTCATCCAGATTGCTGGAGGTGACTGAGTCTCACTATTAGGTCATGTTCTCTGCAGGAAAAGCTGAAGACTTTTTCCCCTCCTCTTTATGAATATGTCTGCACCCTCATTGATTACTAATCAATCAGAGTTGATTTATACCCCCAGGTACACCCCTTTTCCACAGGCTTTTTAAGCATTCAGAAGCCCTTAAGGTTCATCTTTGGTCCCTGAGAATGCCACTGACCTCTTTTATTAATTATTTACTAGCCATGATTAATAAGATGATTGCTAATTACCCAGAAAAGTCTCTCAGACTTTTCATATGTCACAGAGCTTGCATTTGAAAACTCAGGGGCATTTCTACAAGTTCAAGTCTTGCCCAAGACACATTTTCATGGTGTGACCCTAGGCTAGTCATTTACTGTTGCTCAGCCTAGGCTTTCTCCTTAGACTCAACGGCATCTAAGGCCTCTTCCAGATCTAAGTCTATGATCCTTTATGTAGTAAATCCAGTCAGTCATCTTTACGAAGAGGGGAGCAGTTTTAAAACTGTTACCTCATAACTAACAGCATCTGACTCTTTACACTCATTACTGTTCCCTTTCAGGGACATGATTTGACTTGGAGTATGTCTGAATCCATCCAACCATGAGGTGTTAGAAAATGGGCTCTTCAAATTACTAAATCACAAAATCTTGGCATGATAGAGGTAGAAGGAACCTTGGAGGTCATCTAGTCTGACCTCCTCATTTTGTAGATGAAATTAAGACCTAGAAGTGGTAAGTGAATTGCCCAAATTCCCAGAAGTAGTAAATGATGACACCAAAGTTAGAAGCTGAGTCTTCTTATTTCCATTATGGGGCATAATGGTATCATGTGATATTGAAAAGTCATGATTTTGAAAGTGAATTTGTAAATAAAATCACATTTCCAGGGGACTAAGTGAGTTTGCTATTTAATAAAGGAATGCTATGGTGAATTCTTCAGATCATTTATCTTTTGTGTAAATTCAGATTTATGGCTTTCCCTCCTTACCTCTCCTTCTTGGCTTCTCTGGCTTCCTTCAAGACTCAGTTTAAATCCCATCTCTTGTAGGAAACCTTTCCTACTCCTCCCAGGTGCTGGTGCCTTCCCTCTGAGCTTACCTTTCACTTACATTCTCTACGTGTACATAGAGTTTTCTTGCATATTGTCTTCCCCAGTAGAATGTAAGCTTTTGGAAGACAGGGTCTTTGATTTTTGCCTTTCTTTGTATCCCCAGTGCTTAGTATGGTGTTTGGCAAATAATAATCACTTCATAAATGTGTGCTGCCTGACATTGGTCACTAAAACAAAATCCTCTGATGAATCCTTCCTTAAGCTTTTAATCTAGTGGATGCCAAGCTGCTGGTGGCAGATCAGACCATCAGGCCATGCTTCAATCTCATCTAGCCATCTATCCAGCAATCTTGCCACTTATTCTGCCACTGCCCACATGCTGAAGAGAGTGGGAAGGGAGGTTTTCACCCTCACTCTGGGCACAGTAATCAAATCTTTAGTACCACTATTCCTGGAAAGGGTATGTCGGTAAACTGCCCTTTCTATCGACTCACCATCCCTGTGTTTCACCCAGACATACCTTTCCCTGGCCACTACTCCACAGCTGAGTTGTCTTTCCCTATAAGAATGTAAGCTCTTTGAGGGCATTCTTCAGGTCTAGTTAACTGTCGTAGCATAGTGCTTGGTGGTAGTAGGAACTTAACAGATGCTTTTTTTATTCATTTGTTTATTCAAATCATGGCAGCCCAAGGAAAAAGAACAACTTGGGTTAGGTCTCAAGAAACCTTAATTCTGATGTCACTTCTGTCACTAATTAGACAGACAAGATACTTGACCTCTCTAAGTCTTGGTCTAGGTGACCATTAAGGTTCTCTTCAGCTTTAAAACTTTTTTGTGCAAATTTTTTCTCAAATAAATGCTTACCTCTGTCTGTTGGATTTTCATATGCTTACCATTACAACATCTTCGTCAGCATTGTTTATCTACTACAAAAATAGAGTAATTAATCTTTTTCAAAAGATTCAGTCAACAATGAAGTATGGTTTCCACCTAGAGTGACAATTTAGGGAGAAAAGGCATGTTATGGTTTGCTCATACTCACTAGTAATCACGTACTTGACAGTGAGGCAATAATACTTCTGAGAAAGAGTTCAGAGCTGTTCCCGAATATTTCTTATTCACCTGAAAATTGGAGGCTGCCCAGACTTAACATGAGGAAGCTGCAAAGGATTTTGACCAGAGACACCCTTTCTGAGTTAGAAGAAGGTTAAGAGCCTCATTGACATGGAGGCAGGGCTGTTTAATAGAAAGCAGAGGAATACTAAATTTGCTTCATACAGGCTGTGTGACTTTGGGCAATTCACCTGTCTCAACTTCAGTTTCCTCATCTTCAGAATATGGGTTTGGGTCCCTTCAAACTCTAGATCTATCTCCATTTCCTTTAATCCTCTTTGTCTTGATCCAGTGGTGATGATGCACTTTCTTTAAAAAAGATTCTACTTTTAAAATTTAATTTGCACCAGTCTGCCTGAGGCAAGGAAGGCATGCAATAAACTTGGTGTCGATTTCATGTTTTACAGAAGTTTGTAAAGCCTTAAAAAAAAGATCCACTACCAACATCTATGTTTTTATCATATCAGCATGGCAAATATTTTTCAGAAATGACAAGGCCTTAAATACTCTAATTCATACCATCAGGTTTAGGTTGCACTAGCTAAAACTTAACTATGTCATCCTTCTCTCATTCTTTACCCCCTTCCTTACTTCCTGGCAGTATTCTCTAATTGTTTCAGGCAGAAGATAGGCTTGTCTTTCACTTAACAGCTCTCAGAACTCTTCGAGAGAAGAAACTGCATTACTTATCCTTCTCTATTTCTCATTTTCTTGTTTCAATGCTGGGCATGAGGTTGGTGCCTGATCATTCTTTTTGACATTTAAAATAAAAATTTACGCTTTGTCTCACAATTTGGGTGGATAACAAAGCACTCTCCAGAATCTTTCCAAGGCTCAGCTGAGAAGAGACTGACTAAAGGGAACCATTAGTGTCAAATATACCTTGCCACTATTTCACTGTGTGACATTGGGCAGGTCACCTAACCACTCTGGAAACCATTCTCCTCATCTGTAATCTCTTGATATGTCAATTAAATTATCATTTCATCATCAAGAGATGCAAATGACATGTCAAAAGTATTGTGAATGCAATTTAATTTATTGGAAATTTCAGGAAAATATTCATTAGAAGTTGCTTTCAAAAATTTTATGTAATCATTAATGTCTTTCTTGACAGCCTGATCCAAAGATGGTTCATTTTCTAATAAGATAATTATAATAGTATTTAGCACTTATGTAGTATTTTAAGGTTTGCAAAATGCTTTACAGATTTTACCTCACTTTTTTCTAGCAACAACCCTGAGAGAAAAGTGCTCTTTTCAACCCCATTTTAAAGATGAGGAAACCAAGGCCTAGAGAAAGGATATTCAATTTGCTCACTGTCACACAGCTAGTAATTGGCTAAGGTCAAACTTGAACTCAGGTCTTTCTGTCTTCAGGTCCCATGTTGGATCCACTGTGCCACCTAGCTGCCAAGATGTAATGCCATAAAGCATTCAATCCTATTCTCAATTGTGTGGTTCCAAAACTTCAGCTTCGCTTCTTAACCACAATGTGTTCTTTGTCTTGAACACTAAAAATGCTTTTATTTGCCCCCTGTAATGAGTTAGCTAATTTTTGAAAATGTGCTAATCTTTGTAGCCATGTCATATCCTTGCACACTCAGGTGGAAAAAAGGTCAGTGAAGAGAACAAATAATTCTTTCTCTAATTCGAATAGATAAATAGTAACCACCATGGATAAGCCACTTAAAATCTTCCTGCGTTAAGGAGTATAACATGCTCACTATCCATCTAGCTGCCTAAGATGGTAAGCAATCAACAGTTAGTGCATCCTGAGTTTATAAAATTAATTATTTTGACAGCTGATCCAATATGCTTTTAAGTTGTTGTGGCATTCTTTTTAGTATCAAAACTCATTTGTGAATGCTGCAGTGTGTCCATGATGAATTTATGTTAAGTTTTCAATATGTGAAACAACACCCCCAAATTTCTCATTGATTTTGTTCCATCTGTGCAAATTCTACAAGGGAACAAATTGATTTGTTTTTCTTCAAACTATGAGTTAATTAGATTAAAAATGTCTTCTCCACTTGTACATTCTGTTAACTGATAACAAAGCAGCATATTCTCTTCCACTTCACAATAATGCAGATACCTTACAAATATAATTAAAACTGCTAGGATATTAAACATCATTTGTCTTATTTAATTTCAAAGTATAAATGTCACTTTTAAAAATTATTTCTATAACTGATTCAACAACATCAGACATATCCATCCAATAAGACACTGTATTATTAGAAACAGGTATCATCTCTACCTTCTTAATGGAATCATCTCCAAACATACCTGTGACAATTTCTTTGGCAAATTAAAAAAAATTATTTTTTTCTGCAATAAATATAAGCTTCTGTTTTTGCAACTTGATATCTTATGAAATACGAAGATTTAATCACTTTTCCACTTTCTTGTCTATTCACAGAAATAGACGAATCAATATTTCATGTTTTCAAATCTTGTTTTTTCTACTTAAAAAATCAACATAGCTTCATATTTTGATTGTAAATGTCAAGACATAAGAGAAAGTTTTAAGCTGCTTTTTGAAAGAACTCTACAAATTACACATTGCTGCTGAGAATATTCAATATCTTCAAGAAAGAAAAAATGAAATTTAATGTATTCTTCAGTATATTTCCTATTTTTCATGCCTGTTGTAATGCAGGTATCTTGAATGTCTTCATGTATTACTTCTGCCTCCCTAATGATTTTTACTCATTTCCTGAATCTGAAAAAATATTTTGAAATTTCTCATTAGCACATTTTTCAATATTCTTTTTTATATACTTCTAGTCTTTTTCAACAATCCCTTGGGGCTGCTGTAATTTTTTTTTAATTTCTTTATACATGATACTCAGTAAATGTATAACAATACTGTACAATACAATTAATGGAAATGTGTTTTTCTCTAAGCCACTTTGTTTCATAGCAACAAGCAGGCATAGGGAAACATCCCTATAGCTAAACACTGCCGTTACCAGCACTCACAGACTGTGGAAGTGTATTGGTAATTAAGGTGGGACTTTTTTTTAACCGTTTCCTCTTTTGGAGCACTGAGATAATTGAGTGCTTTTGATGAGTCTGGCTTTTGTTTCTTTGATTAAATTGGGAGTCTTTGATGACTTGCTTAAGAAACAAGAAAGCCTAGTTCACATAGGTTTGAGTCATAGGTTTGTGATGCCCTTTAACCCTGAACAGGGTGTATAAACTTAGAAGTTAGCATTTTGTTTGGGGCTCTCACTCACTGGAAGAGTGTTGTGTGATTTGACTAGATGAGACTCTGGGTAGCTGCTGGAGCGCCCGGGCTTTGAAAATCCAGATGTTGGTGCCCCTCTCTCTGGTAACTATGTAATTCTTTGGTCAGACAGGTAGAGGCCTGTCTATTGATTGCTGTGTGTGTTTGCTCTGTTTTATTGTCTCTGTTTGTAATTTTTGTTTTAATTTGCTCTGAAGTCCAGGGTACTGGCTTTTCCCCCTGAACTAAGTGAATGATGTATGGATGTTTGATTAAAGTAAGATTGTTAACCCCTTCAAGTTGCTTTCCTTAGAAAAGCAGATCAAAGGACCTGTGCTAGCAGCCCTACTGTGTGCTCTTGTTGGTCTTTCACCCCCGCAGCAGCTGCTAGCAACATTGTTGTGACAGGAAGAGAAAGGTTGGTTAGGTATAATCAATGGATAAATATTAAGAGCTAGTTGTGATATACAATATATAATTTTCTATTGACTAATGACATTGTATTAAATTATAAATGTACTTGTGATGCAATTGCATATATTGTTTCATTGTTTACAATGTTCATACATAAACTAACCTTTGTAAAGAAATAATTTCTTCAGATGCAACTTTCTTCTCTTCTCCCACTGGCATGCTGGTATTGGCCATATATTCTCAGAGAAACTCTACTGACCAGTGTTGCCAACCATTCACTTGAAAATCCTCCAAACAGTAAAATAAGTGGAAGAAAAGTTTAAACCAGAAAACAATGTTAAGACTGCAGTGAGATTCATTGTAAGATTTATTTCTGCACAATGCTTGTGAGGTTCTGTGAGCATTCCCTATGATCATGGTTTTCAAACAGTGTGACATTTATATTACAAGAGTGCAAATGTAACATCTTGATCACATGAGTATAGAAATGATGAGGTATGATTACATGATAAAAGAGGGTCATGAGGGAGTTACTCTGGTGCAGTAAACAGATCACAGATGAGGGTATGTCTGACCATCTCTTAGGAATCTGTACTCAACTATCAAATCATTGTTTGGAAACAATTTGATGACAGGTTGAAAAACTAGAAGAATATATTATACTTAGATGTGGTAAGAGTTTGATTTAATCACTGCATAATCATGAAAATTGTTGTGCATGTGATAATGACAGAATCACTGCAGAAACAAAACTTTAATGCTTCAAACATGCTTATGTTTGTTGTTACAGAGGAAAAATACATTTGTAACAGAATTGAGTGATTACTTACTGCTTAAGGTGCAATTAAATAATTTTTAGTGTAAACTTCTTGGACCATTGTTGGGAGCCTCTGGGGATTTTGAAGTCACTAAACAGGAACCATTGTTTTAATGGTTAAAGAGGGAATAACTGGAATAGTGGGAACTTGCATATTTAAATGGATTGAAACCAATCTAGAGTCAGGTTTCCAATAGAATCCTACAGGGCTCTGTACTGTTTGATATTTTATTGGTGACTTGAGTGAAAACATGGAGGGCATACTTATTGGCCTTATGACCCAAAATTATGAGGAATGGTTAATACATTAAAAGACAAAAGTCAATTTCCCTAAAGACCTTAAAAGAGCAATGAGCCCAAACTAAGAAAATGAAATATAAAATAGCCTACATTTATAGAATAATAATCATTTAAATTTCCAGAGCATTTCAAGGTTTACAAAGAACTTTTCAGGAATAATCAGCTGGACAAGGTTCATGTTTAAAAGATCTGCAGTTTTGATTTGCTTCAATCTCAGCAAGCTCCACAGAAGTTCAAGGCATTTAAAAAAAGTCTGCATCAATCAGAGCATATGCCTAGGATAAGAGAGTAATATATTAGTCATGCTGTGTTTTCTTTTTACCAACTACATGGGGAACTCTGTGTTCCATTTGAAGAATCATGTTTGCAGGTTGAACAGAGGAGGGTAGCTGGGATGAGGAAAGGAAGCTATGTTTTAAGAACGATTGAAAGAGCTGAGGATGTTTAGGGTAGAGAAAAATAAGACTAAAATAGGGAAGTTGGGCATAACAGTTCTTCCACAAGAAATCTGAAAGTGGGATGAGACTTTAGGATAATTATTAGCTGACATTTATATAGTACCTTAAGGTTTACAAATATAACATAAAGGCAGAATTCATGATTTCAAAGAAAATCATGAATGTGCCTGAATGGTTCAGGATCACAGGATATAAGGAATTCTCTAAGTAGAAGGCAGAGAAATTAAAGCATTTATTCAAGCTCCAAAGTAGCAGACCCATGGACCAATGTCCCCAATTCAACATCCTGGCCAAAACCTTCCAGGTCCAATAAGTCTGCCTCACAATAGTAACTAGGAGGTTACAGAGAAACATTATGGCAGTAAGCCAAATCATACTTGTACTTCACCCAATGCTAGGGCCCTCAGATAAGAAGACTGCCCACTGGCCTCAAGTCCTTGCTCAGCACTTTTTGGTCTGCACTTGGGTCAGTCCTGCTCTCGGTAGCGCCTGCTGCTTCGGCTTCTTCTACTTCAGTTTCTGCTGGCTCTGCTTCCGCCACTGCTCGCCTGCTTCCACCATGTCTCAATCTCTAAGCTGTGTTCTCTCTTTTTACACGGTCATTAGACATCATCCAGTCGACTAGAACATCATCTAAGCCACCAGAACTTAGGTGCCTACTATTGGCTCTGGTCTTAGCAACTCCCCTTGGGATCCTGAGGGTTTCACGCCCACATAGGCTTAGCATCTAGTAGCTAGGGGTTTTGGGCCTACTTGGGAGCGAAGATATTATCAGGCCTCCCCTTCATTGGCTCCAGCTGGAGCCCCACCTGAAGCCTATTCAAATGCGGGGGGGGGGGGGGGAGGGGGCAGGGGGGGGGGTGGATCTTCTCATTTACTGATTGCCTTTACAACAAAGCATTTAAAATATACATTTCATATGATTATCAACCAATCCTGTGAAATACAGTAGGTAGTAGAAACGTGATTCTTGCTAGAACCAATGAAGAGAAGCAGATTTGGGCTCATTTTATATTACAAATGTAGTCTGAGAATGTCAACCTATATCACCCTCTCAGATTAGCAGTTTAGTCCATGTCTGTGGTGTCTAGTGTGACACCTCTATCCTTCTTCACACTCTCTAGACTCACTCATTCACTCTATCCTACACTCATACTGGAAGGTCTTAGGGGCAGGCTTTCCTGGGGTAGACTATGTCATACTTGCATTCCTAAGGGCAACCCTGGTGTGCATGTGTGTGCGTGTGTGTGTGTGTGTGTGTATGTGTGTGTGTGTGGTATGGATATACTTCTACTATTCACCACTATATTTCTTGAGCCCCCCTGGTGTACCTCCCATTTAAAAAATCAATCCTGATAATAATTTTTAAAATAATATTTATATTTTCCCATAATTACATGTTAAAATAATTTTTAACTTTTTTTTTAAGTTTTGAGGCCCAAATTCTATCCTCCCCCCTACTTCCCTGCTCTCTGAGATGGTAAACAATCTGCTATAGTTTATACATGTGAAATCATGTAAAACATCTCCACATTAGTCATTTTGTATGAAAAGACTCAGAAAGAAGGGGAAGAGAGAGAGAGATGAGAGAGAGAGAGAGAGAGAGAGAGAGAGAGAGAGAGAGAGAGAGAGAGAGAGAGAGAGAGAGGGAGAGAGAGAGAGGGAGAGAGAGAGAAACAGAAAAATACTATGCTTTAGTCTGTATGCAGATAACATCAGTTCTTTCTCTGGAGTCAGGTAACATTTTTCATCATGAGTCCTTTGGAATTCTCTTGGATAGCTGAGAATAGCTAAGTCTTCATTGTTCAATATTGCTGTTACTGTGTACAATATTCTCCGCTTCTGCTCACTTTATTTTGTATCAGTTCACATAAGTCTTTCCAAGTTTTTCTGAAATCATCCTGCTTGTCATCTCTTATAGCAAATATTTCATCACAATCATATACCACAAGTTATTCGTCATTCCATAATTGATGGGCATCTCCTTGATGTCCAATTCTTAGATAGCACAAAAAGCTGCTATGAATAAATAATGATAATTTTTAAACATAAACTATTTATTAAACAAGAAGACAAAAGCAAGGATAATCAAACCATAACATCTACTCAATACATGGCAAAAGAAGGAATAGTCTACTTAATAATCTGGGCCACATTCTCCTACCAATGCAAGTAGTATCCATAGGGCATAGAGAGCATTCACTTACATAAACTAAGTAGGGAAGCACAGGGGTAGGGAAATCCATATACCTAGGGCAACTCACAACTCTGGACTATAGGCCTTGGTGTCCTTGGTTTCTCTAGGAGTAGCCTGTACCACATGTACATGCTAGGCAAAATTGCTTCTCCATTATTTGTCTCCCTTCTGATCCATATAGCTCTTGTGCTAGACAAAGCTGCTTCTCTGATACTCATAGGCCATGGAAACATGGTTAAGCTCTTTCAATAATGAAGCATTATTATACTCTCAATGCAACAACAGCTTTCAAGATATACCCCCTTGGCTGGTCACTGAAGCAACATTAAGCTCTTTAGGTGACAAGTTATGACTTAAGCTGGAGAATTACAAAGCACCTCAGTTATGCTCTGTGGTCTCTGAGAAATTTCTCCCCCTCAATCCAGATAGGCAGGAGAGAGCAATGGAGCCAACCCATAAAGGGTTTCCACTCTCTCAGGATGAGATTTGTAGGACAATAAACTTAACCTGCTTGTCACAAGGAAGTAGGATTCAGTTCTTCTCCAGTGGGTATTCAGATACTGCAGAGCCTAGTGGGCTTTAGTCAGTTCTCTTAGGTAACACAGGTAGAAGGAGCTGCTCTTATCTCTGGATTCTCCTTTGCTGCTTTCAAGCAGCACAAGAGAGTCTCTACCCTCAGCTTCTATCTTTTTTTTAGGTTAATTTTTAAAAATTAATATGCATTTATTTTCTCTTTCTCCTACATTCCCCCTCCTACCTAAGGAATAAAAGAAAAAAAAACCAAATTTCCACATGGACTATGTCCATAAATGAATGTCTCATTCTGTACCCCCAAGTCCATCACTTCTCTGTCAGGAGGTGTCTGTAGCATTCTTCATCACTGACCCTCTGGAATCATGATTGGTCATTACACTGACCAGAGCTCTTAAGTCTTTCAAAATTGTTCATTTTTACAATGTTGGTGTCATCATATGAATTGTTCTCCCGATTCTAACCACTTTGCTTCGCTGTAGTTTATACAAGTCTTCTGAGGTTTCTCTGAAATTATCTCCATCATTTTCTACAGCTCACCAGTATTCTATTACAGTCACAAGCTTCTCTCTTTTAGCAGCTTCTTGTCTTCTCATTCTCCTGACTGTTGGTTTCTCATTTTCCTTATCACTTATAGTTCCTCATGTAGCTGTTTCTAATGTGTGAAATAAAGGCCTCCTCATAGGTAGTGATCCACATCTACCACAGATTAAAAAACCTAAGTTCACAGTGCTATCAGATATAGCCAATATACAAATTTTCTCACAATCCCCCAAACAGTTTTGATTCCTAGTTTGTCAGCTATATCCTTCAAAAATCCAAAAACAGTCCTATGTAATAGAGCTGATAGAGAACAATTTACTGTAAATAGACAGTTTACTGTAACCACCCCCACCTTTAGCAGTGCCTTTGAGTTGTCTTCAAATACATCCTTTTCGTACATTTATCTGAAGGTCAGTTTTTTTAAGTCCCCAGAACTGTCTTAAGATGATTTTCTTATGTGACTTCCCTTTTTCATTCCCTTTCAGCAAATTTCCACATATGAAAAGCATAATACCTTACCTAAGTAAGAACTTAAGAATTTTCAGTGCAGGCCAAAAATGGAAAGAGCTGCTTCATGAGACAGTATGCATCTTATCACTGGACGTCTTCAAGCAGAGGCTGGTAGAGTATATGTATTTCAAAGATGGTGCAGATCAGGTTTCCACATTGGGTGGATTAATACTCTGAATTATTAAGTTCTGCTGAAATATTTCTTGCATCCTTCTCATACTTTCCAGTCTTATCTGCAACTACCCTAGTTTAGGTTTGTATTACTCCTGACCTGGAGTAATCCCTAACCTGACCTGAATCTCTCCCAAACTCTTCCTTGTCCTCCCAATCCAACCTGGACACTATTGTTACATCTATCTCCCTAAATCATATATCTGATCATATTAACTCCCTCCACTCCATGAAAAAATCTTCACTATTTCTGCGATGCCTCAGCTTGGCATCCAAGACCTAATAAAATATAGTCCCAAATTTCATTTCAGTCTTATTCCCCTTCCACCCTTCCCTTCATATTTTATAGGCCAGGCAAACAGGGCAACTGCTATTTCCTTAATGTACCTTTTCCTTTTCCCACCTTTACAGACTTTTATGCTATTCACTGCACCCAGAATTCCCTCTCCAGGCTTACTGAAATCTTTACTATCCTTCAAAGTCTAGTTCAAATGCTATCTGTTTCATGAAGCTTTCTCTGATATCTTCCACGTACTATAATCTTTATTTCCTCCGCACCTATGTAGCCCTTCATGGCTCCTCTCTTCTGACTCATCACACTCTACCTCCTACCACAGGCATTTGTGTTCTTGTAATTTCCCTTTACTAGATTCTAAGTTCCACGAGGGTAGGATTATGTCTTCTTCACATTTGTCTCCCCAACAGTGCCTTGGCTCAGTAGCTTTTGACTACTTGAATTGCATGAAAACACTGGTTCCAGAGAAAGTAGGACTAGAGGAGAATTTGAAAGAGCAGGGCAATTAATTTGGTTCCTTCTAAGCTTGTTACCTGATTTTGTTTCAGCTCTGGGACCATGGTCTCTTTCTTTTTGGCTGATTGAGTATTTGTTACTAGCATATAAGCAGCCAGCACTTTATGGAGTAACAAACCAGGTAATATAATGAACTATAAAAACTTATATCATCAAGAAGACATTAAAACAGGGGGCATGTGGGGCAAAAAGTAGGCTCTCACATGAGAACATCTTGAACTGTCTGGGCACAAAATGGGCATCATTAAAGCATTTTAAAAGCTAAACAGAAGGAAGAGAAGGGAGGTGTCAAAATGATAAAACAGAGCAATTTGTTACTGCCTGGTTAAATTATCTATTTATCTATCCATGTGTAGATAAGCTTGCATAAATATATATCCATTTGTATGTCACAAAGTGTCTTGATGGGATACAAAGTGTCACAAAATGTATTTACACATATATAAACCTACCTACACAAAATATGTGTGTAAATATGCACATATATATTATATTTGTGTATACACACATATATACACAAAATAGTATATTGCTTATAATAGAAGCTCATACTTTCTTATACAATCTTCCCTGTTTTTCCTCTCAAGACTTTTTCAATTGTTGATGACTGAATTTTTTTGAAAAAGAAAATGACAACCAAAAAAAGACCAAGGCACCTAGTTACTTTCCAATGCACAATAAAACAGTTTATTTAAAAACACTATATCCAATACTGTGTGTTTGGCACATGAGGCAATGTTGCAGGCACATTCATACTCAACAGTTATGTTTTGGAAAGATTCAAAGTGAATCAATAGTATTTTCTTCACAAGCCACAGTCACGATACACACACACAGTTATCTCTACATAAGAAAGATAGTCCTTGATTGCCAAAATGACCAAATATTTACACATGTGTATATCACACTGCATCAAATATAGTCCAGCCCCAATGGCTACTTCATGCAGACCTCAAAATCTTACTGGTGATATGGGCACCAAGTGTCTCAAGGGCAATTTTGACTGTCAATCACCTGAGATGAGGCTCTGATCCCAAAGGGACTCAGGTTCTCCCAAATGGAAAAAAGGCCTCCTGATGTGATGTAGAAGGATGAAATCCTCAGTGTCATTCTATAATCTCTCAAATACTATTCTCAAAAACAATTCCAAAGAACAGGTGAGCTGCATGGTGTGATAATAGCAGCAAGACTTTCCCATTCATTGACACTCTGTTTGTTCATTTCTTTAACAACTTACATTCATTGTTTTCCCACTCCAGGTCTTTTGGTAATACTGCTACCTAAAACTTTAAAATGAAAAAGAACACAATAATCCTATAAACACTTTCCGCCCTAAATTCTTCATCTATGTAAGATTTCCTCAAAAAATGCTAACAATAAAGAGATTAAGTTAAAGATCATTTAGAGAAAAGCAACATAAAATATTCTTTTCTCTTGTTTTCTGTCCTCTGTCCTCACAAAAAAAGATTGTCTTAACATTCCATTAAAAATAATGGAGGCAGTGTGGTGAAATTAAAAGAGCACTGGTCTGGGAGTAAGATTCGACAGGTTTTAGTGCTGGCAACGCCAGTCACTAGCTGTGGGCCACTGAGCCACTCATTTAACTTATTCATCACTCTCATCTCTCTGGGACTTAGTTTCCTTATTCTTAACATGAGGGAGCTGACCAGATGATCTCCGATGTTCCTTTCATCCTTGAACATTCTAAGATTGTAGAAAAGAAAAGCAACGCTTCTCCTAATATAAAAAAATTATACGACAAACAGCAACACATCTGCATCCAGAATTTCTTGGCGAGGAAGGAAACAAAATCCCTTCAATTTGAATCATTCCATGAAGCATATACAGTTGATGCTTAACAAATACTAATTATATTCCACTGCATTTAATTTGATGTCTACCAATACCTACCAATATACCCTCCGAATTTGCCCAGTGCTGTGACCTGATGAAAAGAACTTGTGAAGGGTTTTTAGTTCTTACTCAAGATGTCAAACTTAGCTTTCTAGGGTACCTGGGATAAGATTCATGGAGGGGACTAATGCTAACATCTCCAAAATCTGTTTCCTCTTGGTCTAAAGGGATTAGAATTGAAAGTTGAACGTATTGAAATTTTAGGCATTTATGTCATCCAAGCTGAGGTATCAAGAGAGTAAAAGTAATGTAGCAGAACAAAAACTAGACTGGAAGCTTGAGTTCTTGCCCTTACACTATCAGTAGTGTGACCTTGGGCAAATCATTTCATTTCAGGGAGCCTTGGTTTTATTGTCTGTAAAACGAGAAGGCTGAACAAGATAATTCATATGGTTCTTTTAGTCTCAAAAAGGTTATTGAAATAAATTGTCCCATGCACTTGAATGGTTTGGTCCCATTTTAAGATGCATTTAATTCTTCATTGGTATGTAAAATGAAATTTCAGTGCTATTTGTTGGGATTTAATGCTTAAATCTAATCACTTGCACAAACACAATGGCATAGATGCTTTTTCGTATAAGATAGAGATAAGAATTGGATTCCTTGAAAAAGCCAAGGGTGCTTCTACTGTGATAGTCATTCATCCTGGGCCTTGGGAGAAGCACAGGAGCTAGTCAACACAAGATACCTTCCCACAGCTCTTTGCAAAGGCAAAGACCCTCATCTACTAATACACCTCATTTCTGACCCTATTTCTAGTCCTTGCTCCTCAACAATCTGTTCTTGAAGATGTAATTTCCTGTGCAATGAGTGATTGAAGGATGGGCTTAACTGTCAGGGCCCAGCATTCTACTGACACAGAACTTTCTCTTTGGTGGTTGGAAAGAGGAACTAACTGACAATAATGGTTTATTTAGCATCTATGCTAAAGATGCTAAACATCTATGTTTAGAGAATTAAGATTAGAATCTGTCTTTGGATAATTTTAGATAGAGACCTAAGGCATTTATGAAATACTGGCACAACTTATTCAGTTGAAGGAGGAAAAAATCCCTTACTACTTTTTCATTATTAGTTTTTCTCCTAGACAACTAGTAAAAAACAGACTCTAATCTTTTAAACATAACTAGGAAATATGATTTGTTCAAGCAGAAAAAAATCCAATTTAAATTAGAACATCTTATAAGCCCCCCAAAAACCCCTTGCTTATAGAAACCAGTAATTTCTATTTGTACAAGCACAGAAATCATATTATATCTTTTAATACATGCTTTAACTGCATTTGCTCTAATCTAAAATACACAGAATGAGAAATCTGGCCAGTCACCATATCTTAGTAATTATGTAATATTGCTAGCATTGCTTTCCACAAACATTTAATTAAAACCAGTTTATGAATGAGTTTCACTAAAAAAAAACTTTCAATCAGAAAAACTGAGTTCATGTTCTCAAGTTCCCAGGATGTCTCATTTCTAAATGCTCAATAGGAAATCTGGACATATCTATGCAGAATCAGTTCCTTTCCACACTGGCAGAATGAAAAGATGAGCAACTAGCTATCATACTATCCAGCATCTAAAAACCTTCTCTGATAAATTCAAATTTCACGGCAGATGACAAGATGAAGCCCATCTCCAAGGAAGGAAATGATGGTGAACAATCAAATGGTGCCTTTCCAACATAGTGTGTTCCTGTTAACAACTTCCCTTATCTGGAATGGTCCTCATTTAATGGGGCTTTGCACAAAGTAGGAAAAATGAAGAATGTTGAAAACAAATGGAAATCCAGAAGGTTAGAGGGCCAGGTCATAGGGTTAAGGGCATTGTTTGAATGGGATCAACTATATGTTCACCAAGGTACTTCCATTTTCTTTGCATTTGTTCCAGTGTTCTCTTTTCTAAATGCCCCCTGGATCTTGTTTTCATGGGCAAGTATTTAAATTCCATGGAGAGTGGGAAGAGAGAGAAAGACCATGGAGTGGAGGAAAAGAAGAGATGAATATTTGCAGATGAAAGAAAAATTAGGCAGAAGCATGGTCCCAATATGGCTCTCATTTATTTTGCTGTGATTTCTGACACTGGTAGTGACTGGTAGTGAAACTGAAGAATTTTAACTAGGAAATGTCATACTTATAGATTAGAAAGTGACCCAATCAATCCAATAAAGGCATCGTTTGACCAAATCACATTCTGAAGACATTAAGGTCTTAATTAGCCTAATGAGCATTTTTTCAGCTTTGGAGCCAGTTGACATAGTCAGATTTCAAAGGGACAGCAATTTTGCCAGTTAGTAAAAAGTCATCTTGTGACTTTTGTCAATCCTTGATGAAAAGCTTGAAGAATCAGAAAAAGGAGGGGGGAAGGCCAAGAACAGGCTAGTGATGCTCCCAGTTCCTTTATCAGTTTCTTCTAGGTTCGTGTGCATTTGACTTGAAATTGTTAAACACAACAAAGAGAATTTGTTGGGAATTGTCCCTAGAACTTACTTGAGGGGAAGTAATGAATTTAGGTACTCTGTCAAGACATGTCTTTCTATGTTCAGGACTATAAAAGGATGGTCCAACAAACTCATTGAAAATGGGAATTAGAGATATGGATTATTTTCTCAAAATTCCAGTCAGGCCCTTCTCACATAGCGTGGTTCTACCCAACTTCATTTAAAAATAACTCACATTTACATATTGAAATAAGTAGTGCATTTTGCAGTTGAGGAAACTGAGGCTTAGAAAAGTTAATTGATTTGACCATGATCACATATATGTTAGGAAGTATCAGAGGTGGGATTTTAACCCAGGTCTCCTGACTCCAGGTCTCTCATTTCATGATAACATCATTATATATTATAGCCATGATTCACCATTAGGTCATAACACCATGTTGTAATTTTATTTAGGCAACTTCCCCTTTCTTGTTTTCCTTTCTCTGGAACTAACTGCTTCCTATATTGTCGTTTCACCTAACATTATGTTTTCTTATTCCAATATGTTTCCAATTCAAGAAATAAGTTGTTATTCTTGTACAAGGTAACTAATGCAAACTAAAACTGTAGTTACCCTATGTTAGAATTATATTTAAGCTTCCTGGAGTCTCCCCTGCTGAAAGTCTCTGTTCTGGTGCAAGGGACTTTTATTTTATTTTTTGGGAGGGCTTTTATTTTTAAGGAATATTCTTGGGCAATGAGGAATCATGTTTTGAAGACCAATTCGAGGTTCTGTGACTGACCTGCAACTTAAACTTGAAATGGCTTCAGGGAGACAGAATTTTTGGGCCTCTCTCTGTGCTTTCTTTTTTCTGTGGTTACTTATGAAAGATGTTTATATTTCAATAGATACCTTTATCCTCAATAAAACCTGTCTTCATGTTGATGATCTTGTAATGGAATCACAATGAAGAGCCTGTCATTGAACCTGGAACAACCAACTCCACATTAAAATTGTGTCTTTAGCATGAGATTATGAGGCAGCATCATGTAGTAGACTGAGCTTAATGAGACCTGGATTCTAGTCCTGACTTTGACCCAGGCTAGTTATGTGACTTTAACAAAGCACTTAATTTTTCAGTCTTAGCTTCTCCTCTCTAAAATAAAGGCTTTGAATTAGATGGTTCCTTATGTCTCTTTTAGCTCTAAAATCTTAAGATTCTGTAAACTACTTAACTCCCATGAATTATATTCTCCTATCACTTGAAGCTTCATTAAACATTTAGAAAATACTTTCAAACGTATGAAGGAAATATAAGGTCAAGAACAAAGACAGAGTTATGGAGCACACTTGGACTATTTCTATACATACAATTATTTGAGCAGAACTGAACCAGTTCCAAATTGTTTATGAATTAGTTGATGGCAGGTCAGTTCAGAAAACATATGCATGCAGTCAAAATAGTTGCATTATTTTGGTGGATTTATATTGCTAAACATTTTGAAAGTTTTCATTCAACTGACCATTTACTAACTAATTAAAAACTTGAAATTGGTAAATTATATGTCTAGTTGTATATAGAAATAACATTGGAGATATCAAAGAAAATTTTTGTCCAATAGTTCAGTGACAGGATATAATTCGTTACGTCCACACATGGGTAAAGCACTATGCTAAGGGAGCTACACAGATCACTGGGATGTGGTTCCTGTCCTCTTTTAGCATGGAATTAGTTTTTCTATGACACATTTCTCACTGGTCTTCCATTACAAAGTCAACAAGTTAATGGACATTACTAAAGGTAAAAAAAGACTATTTAAAAATAAACGCTTTCGATAACAAGCAACCAGCTAAAACGAAGTATTATAAATTCACTTTGACAATGGCATTGTGAAGCATTCTGCATTTTAAAGTTTAAAATGTGGGAGGACCTGAGTAGAGAAGGCAGAATTGGTTGCTTTAGCCATTGTAATGATCGAGCCAGGTCACTTTGGGATTTATCTGGCTGCAGAGCATCCAAATTGATTAATCAGACGGACCATGTTGCGCTAGCCTCCCAGGATTTGCAGTGCTGCAGCCTACTTATACTTCTATATAGACACAGCCAATACCTCTCCTGATGATCCATTGGACAGGGTCTACACATTCAGAATAATGTGGAGAATGGAGCACATGCACACACACACACACACACACACACACACACACACACTTACATACACAACCTTTCATTTGTTAAAAGCAATTATAATGCAACAAATAGATTAAAGGAGTTTGAATTACAGACAATTGAGTCAGTCTTCCATTTTGCATGTGTAGAAACAGTCTATGTGCTAGATTCTTAGAGCATTCATTTATATTAGCATATCTCTTTGTGGTATTCAAAGTATGTTCTAGAAGAAATTTACAATATGAGTGGCATTAATAACAGTAATTTCTTACCCTTGAGAAGTGCCACTGGAGGTAGCATATAGTGACATCAGTACAAAACCATGCTCACTTTTCAAGGTCCAGATTATTTATACATATTACTAAAATTATATCGAAGTTTTATTAAAATGAACAGAGAATTAAGCCCTCAGTTTTCAGTTGAAAAAGAAGGTAACAAACAAAAATATATTTTTCCACAATAATGATTTACCAGGGGCCTATCTCATCTTTCAGTAGAGAATGTGGTTGACTATCAAAGAATTTGCATATCCACCTCTGCTCTTGTGTACCTGGAAAACTATACTAGAATGTTTTTCATTGTTCAATAATAGATTTTGAAGAGAGAAAATTTCCAGAAAATTGGAAAATGTACAGAATACCACTAGTCAGTTCTTTCTTTAGGAAACTGATCAAAATACAAATGAACCACACCTAAAAGTTCTGATTTTACATTCCCTCCATATTTCTTCTTTGCGGAAATTTTAAAAATATCACACAAAAACCATCACTGAAATTTTGCTGTTCTCTAGTCATTATAACTTGTATTTCTCATATTTCAGAGATCTAAAACCAAGATCATCTTTTGACTAACCGTATGCTTTTGGGGGGGGCAATATTTGGCTTATCTTTTCTTCATATTGGAAGGCGAGAGACCTAAATTTTAGTCCTGGCTAGAATTACTGCACTACTTCCTTAACTAGCTATTTGATTTGGGCAAGTCAGATTACCCCTACTGGCTTCATATTCCTCATATGCAAAAATGAAGGGGTTGGACTAGATGATATTTAAGGTCTCCCCCAGCCTTAAATATTTTATGATTTTAGGATGTCCTTGCTCCCTTTGTACATCTTTAGCACCTCTTTGTCATCTGAGGTGATGCCTAATGACTGCTCATCCGAAAGGCATTGGAAATGCTTTTTCATCCATCAGCTATCAGTAAGTTATAAAGAGAAAAACCTAGTTGTCTTGTTTCCAGACCAAATGTTAGCTTGGTCTTCACACATACAGTAGGCTCTTAGAGTCCCAGGGCATCTCCTTGCTATATACCCCTGTTGGCACAACTGTCTAGTGCCATACAGTTAAGTTATTTTGAGACATGGTACAATAATCACATTCGACTTTATATTATTCTTCTAAACTTAGAAATATTTGTATTATTTTACTGAACTTACAGCTATTGTGCTGTAGACAACACAATAAATGCAATGGCTGATCAAACAAAGCAGTTTTAATCTTTTGTTATATGTTTGTTGGTTTTTAATGGAATGAATTGCTTGATACCACATATTTAGAGTTCTGACCATATTCTGGGTCAATGACTCTATGCACAGGAACAACTATTTGAACAACTTATTGAAATGTAAAAAACAACAACAACCCACAATTGTCTGCTTGCTTTATCTACACAATTCAACTGAGTTTGCATTAGTATCAGATAAAGAAAATCTTGGTGGATCTATGGTAGAGCCTGACCCAGGATCTGGAAGTGGGTTCTTTGAAAAGATAAAGTTTGAGTAACTAGCTTAACAGCCTTGGATAGGAATGGCAAAAGAAATATAAAATCTGAGTGTAAATAGCTGCCCCAAATTGGTGGGGATTTGAGAACTTATCTGCCTATCTCACTGTAAATCCAATCTATGTAAATCCAGAAATAGTCAGGAATTCTAGAGGACTGGCCCTTACTGCTCCTTCCCAAACATTCCCAAGTAGGATCTTTTTGTATACATTGTCTCTTTGAGGCAAATATGACTTGTCTGTAGTTATCTAGACCCAGGTTTTATAAGAGTCCTTTAAGTTCATAAAATGATATTGTTATTTTCATGGTGAACAGCTTTCTTCCACTGCTGTGGTCTACATATAGTTCAAGAGATTAATGGTTAAGTTGCAGGGGTAGGGGAGTGCTTGGAGAACAGCAAGAAGGACTTCCTGTAACAGTTATGAAGAGAACAGAAAGGAACATTGTGAAATGTCTTTCTTTATAGGTTTTTAAGAGTAGATAATTATTTTTCTGGAACAGCTAGAATGAACTTGTCCAAGAGAAAGGTTCTAAGAATTTTGTGTCATAGGTCTCTCTGTCAAGCTGGTGAAGGCTACAGATCCCTTCTCAGAATGTTTTTTAAATGTAAAATATAAAACACTTAGAATTGCCAAGGACATGAATTACATGAAATATATTATCAAAACTCTAAAAAAAAAGCTCAGCTCTCGGCATAAGGTCTTCCTGTCTAGTTGATCTCTCAAGCCCTTTCCAATCCTAGAATTCTATGAATGTAGTTTTTCCTGTAAGGGGTAGCTGGATGGTAAAGTGGATAGAGTACAGGGCCTAGAATCAGGAAGACTTCAGTTAAAATACAGCCTCAGAAACTTACTAGCTGTGCGACCCTGGGCAAGTCACTTAATCTGTTTGCCTCAGTTCCTCCTCTGTAAAACGAGCCAGAGAAGGAAATGGCAAACCACTTCAGTATCTTTGCTTTGAAAACCCCAAAAGCGGGTCATGAAGAGTTGGACTGAAAAATGACTAAACAAGAGCAAAAACCTTTCTGTCAATATTTTGATTTCTAGTTAAACTGATAAAACGGCATCATAAAGAGTTCCTTCAGTACCTTAAACTGAGAGTATGATGGGGGCCAGGATTGAAATGAACTTTTTAAAAATCTTGTAGGACACTTTACATTTTCCCCAGAGTAGGTCCTTTAAAACCTCTGAACCAGCCCTCTACAGTGATTGTCCATTGATCAGTGATGGTTAGATTCTTTGCTATTCTGACCAGTGTGGTTTTCTGTATCTGTGTAGTTTAAGCTTGTATCAAATGTCTAATAGCCATATTGGGATTCAAAGCTTCAGTATCTAAATCTTCTGACCTATGTGAGAATTGAACCTCTTCCCCAATTCAAGTACTGTGCAATTAGGAATGCATGAGAAGTCTCCTGCCAATCTTGGCTGCACAGTGGAAACTTGGCCCACAGATGTAGTTAGGGGCACAACAATTTGAATAGGACAGCTGAGGAACAGGCTAAATCTCTGCCAGATTCCTGGAGTGGTTCTACAGCTCATCAAATTGTAGGGTAGGATTGAAAATGAACATGAATATTCTTTCAATGAAAGGGTTTTTTTGTTGTTGTTTCTTATCCTGAAACATCTAACCATCTTGCTTCTTATCCAGTCAGGTGACTGTCATTCATACTATCTCCATAATAAAATTATCATATTATGCAAATATATATCCATATACACACATATATGTATGTAGTTACAGTTATAGTTATATTGCCTTCAGTGATGTCATCTTCTCCTCAGACATATACTAATCTCTCAGATTTTCCATTGGTTAATTTCTGACTTGAGCAAATCATAATGACTTTGGGTGGTTCTCTGGAGGAAACAAAACCCAAACAGCCTATCTCTCTAGGCTCAGGCAATGTGTGTGCAGTATCTTTCACAGCTGAACTTAGAGTTCTTTTTAGATATAATCTACACCTCAAAGAGGGGCCCTGATTTGATTCTCCCATCTCAGCAATTATTGTTCAATCACATTTGTAACATTGCAGACTAGGGAATGCAAAAAATTTAGATGTGATTTATGGGAAAGAGTGAGCTGTCTCCCCCATACAGATTATAAATGTGCTTGATTGGCATTTAGAAAGAAAGAAGAAATATCATATTAAAATTTAACTTCCACTTGGCCAGACTGCTGCCCAGACTAGAAGAACAAAGAACCATTCAGGAATAAATCAGTGATCTAGAGTGATGGTGATTTCTATGTGTGCACTAGAAATAATGAAAAATGGAACAGCCAAAGCTATGCCCTCTTGGTAGGGTCTATACAGCTGCACATAGAAGATAATTTTGTTCAAGATCCTGGGATTGCCCAAATTGTTCAACTGTTTTTCCTCCTGAATAGTTCATAAATTGTAGCTATAACATATCTGATTTGGATCTATTGGAACAAGGAGTATAAGACCCAGAATTCACTTCATAAAGAAAGGCCAGGAATCCACACTTCCCTTTCAACAAAACAGGCACCTATGAAGTGCTAAACATGGAAACACTGTCAACTAAAGCCCCTAGACATGACACAAGTTTGAACAATGCATATTCAAGGTCCAGGTCTGAGGCATTAGACAGTCCAAAAATACTCTCCCACTCTATCATTCTTTAACATTCCTTGTTCTAGAGAATATCATCCTAATGGCCTTGCAGCCCCTGAAGGGCGCACTTCATGTGACAAAGCAGTTTAGGTTGAACAGACTCATTGGACCAATTGTGCACTAATAAATAATCTTCCGTCTCTCAGAGGGCTTAAATTCCAAAAATAACAGTGACTGTATTCTGAGAACCTCTCAGAACCACTCTCTAGTTTGGCTTAAAGGATTCTGAATGGAGCCCAGGTTTAAATGCCCTTGGTCCCTTACAAAATCAATTGCCATTATGCTAGTGGCCAACCGAGTATAAGATGCCACTCATATCTTTAGCTTCCTGTGTCATAAATAGTAAGAGACATTATATATGTCCCTTTAGATTCAGAGCTCATGATTTGACCTGCAGGCGAGCCCAGTTCATGAGCATCTGGCAAGGGGTGTTTTCTATAGAAAAATAAGGTAATATAAATGTATTATAATTTATTCAGTTTGAAAAGAAATTGGATGGAAGCATCAAAGTTACTCAATGTCATGAATGCATCAAGCAAACATGTAACCCACAATGGAAAAGGCAATTAAATAAGCAAAAGAAAATCCCACACAGCAAAGAGAGAGAGGGAAGTAGGTAGGCTATGGAAATCAGTTTTTTCCTCTATTACAGATTTAAAGAGTCTGAACATAATGTTAAATAGAGATCCCTCTTAAATTAGCCACAATAATATGATGCAGAACTGGGACTCTGGGCAGGAAAGGGGGCCACCTGGGGGAAATACAAAGGGAAAGGAGGGGAACCAAGGCAAATTTTTTAATATTAGTTTTTATATATATGCACATACTTGGATTCACAGAAAATTCTGCTCTCCATGATACGCAGGTGTTTATTTTGTGTAAAGTAATCCCATGTATCACCCTGACAGTTCCACATCTTTAGTAGAAAATAACATGGAGAATGGGGGTAAGGGACTGGAATTCTCTAGCGAAAGAGTGAAGGGGGCCATTTTCAAATCTCTCCTTAGGTGCCTTGTCTCTAGTTCTACTTAGCACAGAATGCTCAAAATAGACAGCGGTTTCTCTGCTGCTAAAATATCAATATGAAAATACTTTAAAACATATTTAATAGCATAGCTATAAATGTAAAATTTCTTTCATTAATTCCTTAAAGGTTCTTACAGCTCAAAAAAGTGGACTTTTTGTCGGCCTTGCTAAATGTGCTAAGACCCTTGCAGATCAGTGGGCAGGGCAATAGAGAACATCTTGACTTTTTAAGCTGTGGAAAATAGTTTTAGTAAACATATGACCCTAAACGGGCCCTACTTTTGAAGAATATTCAATTTGGTATGGGGCACTTTTAAAACAATCATTTGGCACTTCGAGTTTGAAGTTCTTAGGCACAATGTGACAGAGTCAGTTTGGTCAGTCCCTCCTCATGCATTCTGTATAGTAGCTGAAACTCTGCAGGAAGCTGGTGGGACTCCTGCCACTTGGTCGTAAATTTGGTTCCTTTTTTGTCATAGTAATGGTAAGGAAGGTCTTCCCGAGTGTTTGGATCAAATCCAAATGGCCAAAATCCATACAAGTGGATCTCTTCACACATTGCAGATGCAAGGGTGTACATAAGAATACCTGTGCTCAGCCGTTTGGGAGTCAACCGTTTGTTTTTCCAGTACCTGTAGAATAATAAGCACATGCTGATTTAGCGACCAAGGCTTTGTGTCACCATGTGACAGGTCACATGCTTCAGCTTAGTTAGGTGATAGGTGGATTTCAGAGAGTGTAAGGTCTGCTATTTAAGTTAGGGCTTGCAGAGTTCTGGCCTGAAAGTCCTAAAAGCTTGAAGATTCCAATGTCTTAGGGTCTTTCAAAAAGAAATGACTGCTATGACTTGGTGGATGAGAGGGCAAACAAATTTTTTTATACTTCATTTATTAACTGCCTACTATGTGCAAAGTACTATGGTTAGTCAGTAACACAGTGTTTTGCACATCCTTGAGGCAATGAGGTAGTATAGTGGATAGAATGCTACACTCAAGTCAAGAGGACTGGACTGAATCCTGCTTTAGACACTAGCTGGGTAACCTTAGGGCAAATCACTCAACCTCTCTTAGCCTCAGTTTTCCTAATCATAAAATGGGAATGAGAATGGCATCTATTACACGGGGTTATTGTGAGATTGACTGAGAACAAATATAAAGTGCCTTCAGAACTTTAAAAGTATCCTACATATACTAGTTATTATTGTTATTGAATATTTGATTTTGTCATGGTGAGGTACTCCAGGTTTAGTAACTCCCTCCTCCACTGTAGATCAGTAAGTTCATCAAGAAGCATTTACTAAGTGCCTGTTATGTACTAGACACTATAAAAAGCTGAAAATAAAATGGTTCCCATTCTCCAGAAGCTTGCATTCTACCCGGTGAGACATGTATACACATATATCTATAGAAAATATATTTTTAAAAAATACAAGGAACTTTTTATAGTGAAAGCACTAGCATCTGGGTGGGGGTGGATCAGGAAAGATTTCATGTAGGAGGTAGTGCTCAGTATGAGTTCTGAAGGAAACTCATCTATAACTAGCAATATGACTTAGTCGCTAAGTCTTAGGGAATTTCTTGGTGAACATAAAGGTCAAAGAACTTTTCTAGGCTCACACAGATGGTAAGTTTCAGAGGCAAAATCTAAGCCCAGGTCTTTCTGACTTTTAGTCCAGTATTCTCTCCTATATTCTCTGTGCTTTTCACATAGTAGGAACTTAATAAATTGTTGTTGAATATATGGATGGAACATGATCCATCTCTAAGGATGTGTGTGCTCCTAATACACAGGGGCCTTTCTGGCATTTTCTTACGTTGGATGAGTCTAGTTAGTTCCTTCCCATGTATTCTTCATAGTAGCTGAAACTGGACAGGAAGCTGGCAGGACTCCTGTCACTTTGTTAGCTGACTCTTTTCTGTAACATGGGAACACACAATGTGTATATTTCTATACACATCTACACACAACATAGGTATGTGTATACATGTATGTATATATGTACACTTATATAAACATATTAAATCTCTTGGTTTTGGAAAGATTCTGGGCCCTGGCTTTTGTTTACAGATTGTTTGGACAAGCCAAGGGATGCTTGTGAAGGTGGTAGTTATGGACAGGAACAGGCAATGGATTCCCTTTCTCATCTTCTGACCAGGAGGAACTCAGTTGCCTATTAGTAAGCATGGGTCTAGAAATTAGTGACCTACACCCTCTCTAAATTTAGGGGGAATTGCTAACTTATGCTTATCTCATTTCCCAGTTAAGAACAACTCTGAAGCCCCCAAATAATCTAGAATATTGTATTTTTAAAATTTTTGGCTGTGACTCTCACACTCATTCTGTCTGTGAATTTTAATTTACAAATGGACAAAATTCCATTTCTATTAAACCAACATGTTTAATTTGAGCTTGATCTGGCTGCTGTGGAGCTATGTTAAAAAACTGTATACAGAATTCGGCCAAAATATAATGATCTTTCTATTGGAGTTCCCGAATCCTTGAAATGTCTTACATACTACCTATGTGTCAAATGATTTACCATCTATTCTCAGCTGAGAGTAAAAGATTTTACATAAGTATTAAAAACTCCAAGAGCCTGATTTTCTTTCAATACTTTTTCTTACTGAGGTAACTGAAGCTAAAGGGAGCAAGAATCTGTTAGCTGAGTGTACCCTCAATGTAAATACTGTCATGGGACCAGTGGTGGGGTATCTTCTATGGAGATGGAAATGTTTAAAGTCCCCTTTCTCTTAAGCTCCTACTCTGCCTCACAATGTGAGTGAATTGCTCAATTTAGGTAGGAAGTTAGACACAAGCTATTTAAGAAGGACAAGTTGAGAGTTGAGGCAATTTTTAGGTAATTTAGAATAAGTAAAAGCCTTCTGCCTAGGAAAAGAAGAATTATTCATACAATTATTCATAGCCACTTTGGCTGTTTTCATTTATTAAGTTAAATAGAGAACTCATCAATTTTCCACTTTATTTTTTTCACTAGTTAGTATAAAGAGTGTGTTCTCTTCCAACATATTTAACTTTTCTGAATCCAGTGCTTCTGGCATTAGTAGTAAATGACTTGAAAATGAATTACTCTTCTAGAGTTAGTCGACAACTTATTCTCATTAGACTTACTCATATGGTAACATAAAACTTAGACATTTGTGAATGCAGGTAAGTACATGAAATGATTATTCTAACCTGAGTAAACACCACTGCTGTGGCTTCTGTTCTACAAGAGTTCACATATAAAGTACTCTTATTTGGGAAAAGCACCTGGAGAATGTTGACTTAAGAAATGATTCAAAGAAAGTTTTTCATCCTTGGTATTGTTGGGAGATGTGGTAAGGGATTAGAAGATGGCCAACAATACATTATTCACATGTGTTTAAATCTAATTCTCAATTATACTGAAGCTGATTGTAAAATTTGCAGATTACCCAGGTTTTTTGCTTCATCTGGGCTTTGCTTATGCCATGCCCAACAAATTGGATAAAATGGGGGAAATGGACTGAAAACATATGTTTTACTGGTCTTTAGGCTTTTCAGCATAAATATAGACTGGATAGAGAAAAGCAAAGGAGACAAAACATCAATCTGTCCATTGGTTCTTAGCAGCTCAAAACAAGAGACAAGCTAAAATGATTCCAATAGCTAGGTTACAAGTTGGTCAAATAATCATTTGTGCAAACTCTCCATAACAACACATTTAGAATGGCCCTCCCACCATAGATCAAGCAATTAATTTGCTATCTGAGCAAAAGATGGATTAGATGCAGTAAAATATACACACCTGTTGACATGTTGCATTATATTTCCAGGCCAAGCCAATTGGACCTTTAACTGACCTCTGTGCTCGACAAAAAAATCAACTAGTGTCCTGGTGACAGTTGTTGAAGTATGGAAGAAAAATGCAGGGATCCAGAGGATTGCCCCATCAAGCTTTTTTAAACTGAGGAAAAAGTTGTTACGATCCTGAATGGTCAAAAGATTGTTGTAATACTTTTCCAGGATGCTAGGGTTGAAGGTGGTAAGGTTGGTTTTCCTTCCAACATCCTTTTGGAATGCCTCGGTGGGGGCAAAATTGCAACGGAAAACAAAATCAGATTTATCTATTTCTTGTCCACACTGGCTCCCTGTCAGGATCCCACTATTTCCAACCACAGTACAAATATTATAATGCTTATTCATAATGGGTGACACATCTGGAAGCAGTGATCGGAAGTTATTGCTAATAGAAAAAACATATTTATGGCTGGAATAATCATAGTGCATCAGCTGTCCAATCCGAACACTATTCTTGGTCAAAGAAAAATTTTTTATTACATCGACATGTTGAAGAATCTCTTTCCTAAAATAAAAAGAAATTCATTAAATGTATCCCATTCAAAACCATTGATTTTTCAATTTTACTTCTTTTATGCTGTTTCATTCAGAAAATAATCTTAAGAATCTTGAACCAATGAAAAAAATCTATTGATTACTATCATGGTCTTTGGAAAGAGACCAGCATCATATTATAGGATCATGTTAGTCCTTGGGTCCAGTGTTCTAAATGTGGCCTCCTTTCTTGATAATAAAATTTGAGGCTGACAATATGCTAATTATAGCTATGATATACCTGTTCTGTGTCTTATGTTAGGGATGTGGATAATGAAAAGGTGACCTAGGCTCAATCTGTGCCAGCAAATAATCAATGGGATACAGCTACTATCTGTCATTGGGTAATCATGTTACCCATTTAAGTTGGAGACCTGGCCTTTGTTACATGGGACTTCCTTCTTGCTATTGGATTGCAATGCACAAGGCATATCAATTACTTCCTATATTTTTCTAAAATAGTGCCAAATAGCTATGAGAGATCCAGTACAGTATTATATGTTATTGAAATATTAAAATGGTAATAGCAGAAGGGATAGTTGAATATTTAATGAAAATGAGATTATAATCTCATCAGGAACTTTTGAATAATGAAATAGGGAATTAGGGAATCTTGTTCTTTGAAATATAGAAACAAAACTTACTTGGAGGAAATTAAAATTCAGAATAAAAGAATTATTATAAAACACTGAAAATTTGCCCAGTATTCCAGTTTGGCTTTCATGGTGATTTTCGAGGAAAAAAAAACCAAATCATACATTGCTAAATCATTCAAAGTATTTAAGAAAGGCAAGTAACATGTTGCTTATGGTGAAATCCACACAAAATATCCTGTTAACAAACAAATTTGAAAGACTTGAGATTTCTGATCAATGCAATGACCAACCAAAATTACAGAAGATGATGATAATCCACACTATTCACATTCTGAGAGAGAATAGAATCATGATACAGAATGACATGAGCATGGACAATGTGTGGGAATTTATTACTTTATCCATCTGTTAAAAGGATCTTGTTTTTCTTTTAAGTGGGAGGGTAAGAGGTAGAGAAAATAAATGCTTGATAATTGAAAAATTAAATGAAAGAACAAAAACAAAATACTCAATTGCTTTGAATTTCTACTGTTATTTTTTAAAAAATAGAACTGAAAGTAGATGCTATAGACAACATCTCTAGGCCACTTGATTTGATTATGTGTTAGTTTTATTTTACTTATCAAATTATAAATCTGTGTAAGGGGAAGTGTGTGATCCAGAGCTTAGTGTTCCTCAAAGTAATTTCATAATGACAAAGGGAAAATATGTCCCGTTATTTGTTCACTTTTTATGCTGCTGACTTAAAAATGGAATTTTTTGTGAGGAAATTTTAAAGAAGGAAATATATTGAAAGACTAAGTAATCACATTGAGTGAACATTTTCATTAAGTTAGAAATATGATGAGCAATCGGTACAAAACCTAACTAGTTGAAAATTATCATTTCCCACAAAAGTTTTCTAGATTATTAGCCAAAAGAGTTGTATAGAAGTCCATATCTGGGTTTTTAGAAAGAATTTATTTCATTATGTTCTAATATCTACACACTGAATTTTAAAAATTGAGTCATAGTCACCTAAGATAATGCTTTAGGACAATGCCTTGATGTCACCAAGGAGTTTAGTTGAATCTCCCACATTATTTCTGTTGGGATATTATATGTTAATGTATCAAAAAATGTATGCCCTGGATAGGTTCATGCTATAATCTGCCTTTCACTGTTTCTTAAACTTAAGACTTTGTGAAAACAAGTCTCCATACCTCTAATGAGCACACTAGATGGCTTACATTCCATTTAGTAGTATAATAATTCCACTAAAGTAGGAGCTTAACTCAGGGAGCCAAATGAAAGCTAAAAATGCTGAAGATTTTTCTATCTTGAATAAATGATTTCAAATAAATTCTATAATCTTTCTCTTGATTATTGATCAATAAATATGAGACTGATATAAGGCATAGCTGATAATAATAACCTAGGATCACTTTCCCATATACTAAAAGCTACAAGGGCGTAATTTTTAAAGGAACTCATATTATATACATACACACATATACATACACATGTGTATGCATATGTGTACATACACTTGTTAGTTTTACTTAAAAATTGTCTGTGGTGAATTAGCAGAAATTATCTTTCCATTTTAACTAATACAAATAATGTAGATTACATACATTTCAGTAAGACAGTAAATAATAAACATTTAAATTGTAAGAATTTACTATAGGGTTCCCTGCCACCCCACCCCCATTTGTGTTGGAATCACTTTGGATGATACATTGTGACCAACATATTGTTTGGGGTTTTTTGATGGTTTGGGTACTGTTTTATTGGTACTTTCACCTTAAGCTATGGTTTTAATGTGAGGACACATTAGAAAGAAGATATTTAAAATGTTTTGTTGAATTTGATGTAAATTATATATACCTTTTCCTCAGTCAGAATTCTGATGCTGACGTTGTTTTCTACTTATGAGGGGGCACTCAGTATTAGTATTAATTACAAGTTACTACTTTGTATAGGCCAAGAGAAAATACCAAACATGTCCCAACAGTGGGGGAAATTATTATGTCTAACCCTTGTATTCAGAAACATTTTTAAAAAAATTTACTTCTGTGCTTTCCTCCTATCCTACCTTTGACGTAAAAATGCTGTCCGGTTAAATGTCCACTTAGAAGGTTTCTCCTGGAGTTCCTGGGTCAGAGAATTCGTAATGGGTACAAATGATGGGTCTAGAAACTTCAATGCAAATTGTGACCTGGAAAGAATCATGAACACATAAGCAAAATAATCAGCCTCTGCTTTTAGAGCCAGAAGGCCATTATAGTTCAACTGAGCTGGTCCAGACAGCACTACATAAAAAAAGTCTCCATACTCCTGTTACAATCACCTCCCCTTTGACTCTCTTTGGTTTAAAAAAAAGAAGGAAATATGACTAAAAGCAAATATACATTTAATATCCTCATTGCTTTACTGGAGAAATCATAAAATGGCCGTCAAGCATAGAAAACAGGGGACTGAGGCTGAAAACGGCAAGTAAATGTAAAGCATACACCTAGCCAGTGTAACTCAACGAGTCAGCACCGCGGACAGCGACCGCCCACAAAACCAGGCAGAAATCCAAACCACTTCAACACTCCAGGGCCTGACTTAATTGTTTTTGGAGAGGAAAGGCAGAGGAGGGTGCAGATGGGGGAGGGGGCAAAGGGTGGTCTCCTGCCTTAACCTCTTCCATCTCGAATTTGTTTCTGGTTTAATTCGCTATTTCCTAACAAAGGAGGCCCATTCCCTCAACTTCCACAGACTCTGTGGAGGTATAGCGGCAGCCGTGAGCTATTTGAGGGATTGGGCGGGAAAGGCTTCCTAGTGCCTAATCCAGGTCCGGGAATATCAGGGGGTTGGGAGTATAGGGCAATGCTTCCCCTCAGGCGCAACACACACATCTAATGACCAGTCTAGCCACAGGATTTTGTTTTTCCCCGTCACCCCCCCCCCCCAACAATCTACAGGCCTTGCTTAGTGTGCAAGACACCCCTCCCCCCACTACACACACACACACACACACACACACACACACACTCGCAGAAGAGAATTGATGGGTCTGAGAACGGGGGTGAAAGTCGCCAGAATACCTAGGGAAAGCAAGAACCTCCTGATAAGGAGTCAAGCTAAAGAGCTAAGGAGCAGATCCTTTCTCCACTGACTTGGACTGGGTATCTGGGAATGGGGATGGCTAATTCCAGTTTGTAGGTTGCTTCCTGGGAAGGGGATGGGAAGGAGAAAGGAATACATGACTTGGGGCTGTAGTACCGAAGAAGGTTGCTAACATAGAAAGGGTAGATAGAAGAAACCCTAAGGGAGTCCTTCGAACAAACCCCCTCATAATTTTTGTAGGGAGGCGGGGGAGTAAGGGAGAGGGGGATAAGCTAAGCGCCTGCGCCATTTAATCGCCCCTGGACTGACCGTCACCACAGCCTTGCCGAACCCTGCAGACCAGGGGTAGGGAGAATGCTCTCACAAGGCACACATAATCATCCCTTCCCCCTTCCAAATAGCAACTCTTCTTTTCCTTCTATCACTCTCATCCCCTCACCACCACCCCCATTTTGGGGAGAGGGAAGGGGACACTGATAACTGAAAACTCGTAGAAAAGCAATCGGATCGATTTGGCCACTAGTTAGGGGTAGCGTTTTTTTCTTCCTTTAAATAATAAACAGTGATGATGATCACGCAGTTATCTTGGCGAAAGTGTCTCTGAGATGTCAAAATACCTTCCTCACCTTATGTTCCCCACCACCATCAAGATCCAAACCTTCCCTTTCCCAATTCCCCAACCAAAAATAATAAATAAACCAGGGAGGAGAGAGAGAGAGAGGGAGAGGGAGAGAGGGAGAGAGGGAGAGAGAGAGAGAGAGAGAGAGAGAGAGTGAGAGAGAGAGAGAGAGAGAGAGAGAGAGAGAAATGGCCACACTTACCTAAATCCCGCGTGGAACATATACATTCGGGGCACCCTCGGGCTGGCGTACTTGGGAGTGGTGAAGATGTTATCCTTTTTCAAGGACACATAGCTGATCAGAGACAAAATCAGCAAGGCGACGCTGAGCATGACCAGCCCCAGTGCACTAACCACCCGGGCCATTTTGCAATTTCTCATCTTGGGGAAGGCGTGAGTCAGTGAAACCCAAGAAATCGGTCCATTGAGTTGCAAACGGCTGCTTAGGGAAGGGGGGTGGTGGTGGCGAGCGTGGGGGTGCGTGTGTGTGTGTGTGTGTGTGTGTGTGTGGCGTGGGGGGGGGCGCTGGGCTGGAGGAATAGCTAAAGGGTGGGGGTGGGCAGACAGAGAGAATCCGAACCCCCTAGGAAAGGGAGAGCCGGGACAATGAAGAATTAAAAATAAAATGGAGGGCTGGAGCTGCGATGTCGAAATGGCAGCTGGCTGCGTTCTACGTCTCCTCTTAGCTGCCTGCTCATTCTACACCGCGAGTTTCCAGTGGGGCTGCCATCCCTCTTCGCGGATGCAAGATAAATGTGATTGGAATAATGTTACAATTCGATCTAGGCACAGGATTTAATTAATGAACTCTAATCTCCCAAATAACCTTGGTGGGGGGGATGGTGAGGGAGGGAAAAGGAGGGGGCTAAGGGAGAGAGGAATTAAGGGGAAAATGCATCAGCCCACAGCATCGGGCTTTTCTGGACCAGGCTGGATAAAGCTTGAAGGAGGATGAATGTGGGGAGACAGACACCCAAACTTAGTTTAATGGACCATTCATAACTTTATAAATAAATCGCAAAATAGAGAGATAAATAACAGAGATTTGCTTCCTCCGAGGATAAACACCAGCTGTGCTCTTCCCGTATATGTAGTGAGAATAGTATTAGTGAGGCATGCATTTAAAAGCTTCCATATCCACTAAAAGCATATCACCCCCACACCACTCAGTAACCCATGTCCCCACACCCTGAACAATCTCTAGCCAACTAGTCCTGCTATTCCCCCTCCCCCAAAAGTGTCTAGCCAAAGACTATCCTGCCCCCACCATGGTGTGGGCTAGCCTCAACCATACATACTATCTCCTTGTCCGAATAATTGATGGCCCCACGCCTCATTAGACAGGAGCACCCAGTATCCCTCCCATTTCAAAAAGTGGTAAAGTAGTAAAGTTTTCTTTCCAGTTGAGCGTGGGGACCTCAGCTTGTACTTCCTTTTATCTCATCCCCAACAGCTAACTAAAAGGGGTCTGAACACACTCAGTAGCTGAACAATACATCTTTTGTTGATAAATTGAAGATTGACAGTACCTAGGTCTCTCTGAGCCTGATATATAACTTCATTCTTGGCTTCTCTAGTTTTTCTGCCATTCTCTTCCACTAAGTTCTCTATCTCAGGACATCAGCAAACATACTTAAAATCATTTTTAATTGAGCATTTGAGGGTTCAGAAGAAACCCTTCCATATTACCTTTAACTCTCAAGATAATCCAACCCCTTGCACTAAGCACTAGGCCTTTGGCACACTAGCTATACGTTTGTCTGGCCTTGCCTTCCAATATTGGTCAATTAGCACTAATGAAAGAGTGCTGGAGATAGGAACTTGGCTGTAAAGGCCTTTCTCCAATAAAACAATCCAAGGTATTCCAGGCAAAAGTGCTTTCTTCAGAATTCCCATGACTCCTTGTTTGTACGTCTCATAGGCACACGTCACATTCAACCTTGTGGCATTTTTATTTATGTTTTACTTCCCCAACTAGACTATAAGCTCCTTGAGGGGTTCACCTCTGTTCCCCGTAAGGTTTAGTGCACAGACTCTCAGTAAAATTTTTTCAAAAGGCAACTTGATGATTGTGCTGAATAGAACATAAAACGTGGTGATGGGATCATAGATTCTGAGCAGGAAGGGACCTTAGAGGTCATGAATCCAATCCCTGCATTTTATAGATAAGGAAATTCAGTGATGTTGAGTGACTTGAAAAAGATCACACAAATCTCTTTGTTTTCAAGAACAGAACAAGGAATTTCTTACCCTCTTTAGCCTCTGATACCAAGGCATAGGAAATTGGATAAGAACATCACAATACATTTTTTTCCTTCTCCCTGTTGCTTTTGATTGTTCCTTATTTTCCTAAATGATTCTCACATGGCATTTTAGTCCCACGTGGCTTCATTGGAGCAATAACTGAAACACAAATTTTAATATAGATTTTTTTTCTTCTGGAAAGGAAAAAAGACATTGAGAGAAATTGTAAAATATAAAGTAGAAAAAGAAATAAAAACTAATGATAATGAGTTCACTTGAATTTGCGTCTGCTATAAGAACATGTTGTAGTGGGAAGAACTTAAGCCTGAGAATAAGGATACCTGTTTTCTACTTTAATAACTCAAATTCACCAACTGTGTGACCCTGAACAATGTATTTCAGGCCTAACAGGCTCAGTTTTCTCATCTAGGTGGATTAGATCCTTTCTAAAGTCCCTTCCAGCTCTAAAATTTTGTAATTCAAAAAGCAACTCAATTTGTCACATATGTGATTTACTGAGGTAGGGTAGTTTCCTTACAGACAGCAATGAGGTTCAAAAAGTCCTGTTTTAATAAAACAATAAAAATATTTAAAATGTATTTCTAATGTGTTTTTAATGCAGGTATTATGATCTGGGCTATGTATTTTAAATGAATGTATTATCTTTTTGCAAGATTATGTAGAGGAGTTTGCCTCACTTGGCATCTTCTCCCAATAACACATCATATCCAGTAGGCGACAGATAGATTCTTGAAGGCTGTGCTAGGAGAACACAAACTCTAGTAGATCCTATCAAGCTAGAACAATTTTGAATAGAACCTCATCAGCAGAACATCAGCCTGGTTGAATTAGGGAAGTCCAAAGACCAGGAATCTATAAGTTAACAGAGCTCAGGGTTTTTTTGTTTTTTTGTTTTTTTGTTTGTTTTTGTTTTTAGCCACAGTAACTTAGGAAGTCTACATGGAGGGGTTTTGCAATATGCATTGGTAGAAGATTTATTTGCACTGATGCAATCATTTTGATGTGCTTTGTTGCATGGTTCTGTGTCAGCCACTTACATCTTATCTTTTTTAAAATAAAGTTTTATTTCAATCAATAAAGATTTGCCTTCTCTCCCTCCTGTCCATCCAAATTGAGGAAGAAAAAGTTGTTTGTTTTGAATGTGTATAGATAAGAAAAAATTCCAGCATTGGCCATGTAAAAAAAGATGTCTATGTCTCAATCAGTAAGTACTCTCAGTCCAGGAGGTATCAGGAGGCATGCAGTGTGTTTTATCATGAATTCTCTGAAACTGTAGCTTCTCATTGCATTGTTCAGAGTTTCCAAGTCTTTCAAAGTTGTTTGTCTTTACAATATTGTTGTTAACTTTACAATTTCTTCTGATTCTGTTCCTTTCATTAGTTTATCTACAAGTCTTCCCAGGTTTCTATGAAACTATGCCCTTCATCTTTTTTTAATAGCACAATAGCTTTCTCTCACACTAATATACCACAATTTGATCATCCACTCCCCAATTGATGGAAATCTCAATTCTGAACTCTTTATAATGGTAAAAACAGCTGCTATACTTTTGTACATGTGAGTCCTTTCCCTCTTCTATCTCTTTGGTGTATAGACCTAGAAGTGGTATTGCTGCATCAAAGAGTATGCCCAGCTTAGTGTCTTTTAGGGAATAGTTCCAAATTGCTTTCCAGAACTAACCACTTTATCTTCTGAGAGATGCCTGCCAGTCTACCTCTTCCAAGAAGGCATAACTCATACTGTGTGGTAAGAGTGATGCTACATAAATGTTAGCTATTAGCAATAGCACTGATTTAATAAAAGGGATGGGACTAGTCCTATGGTAGAGTTAACCAATTGCCTATTTGATTCCATTTGAGATATTAAATGACCTGCTTTCGGATATATCTTGAATAATGGGAAGGAACCTGAAAGATCAAGCCCAAACCCCCTTATTATTCCTATGAAGGAAAAGTGATCCTGAATAGGGAAGCATCCTGATCAACTCTCATAGTGAGTTGGTGGCAGAGAAAACCCATGTTTCTGACTCCTAGTCCAATGACAGTTCTCATCCATTTTCTGTCTATTCCAACAATCTTTTGGTATTAAGTAATTTTTCAGTTGCGATCCATTCTTTGTGAATCCATTTGGGGTTTTCTTGGCAAAGATACTGAAATGGTTTGTCATTTCCTTCTCCAGCTCACTTTCCAGATGAGGAAACTAAAGCAAATAGGGTTAAGTGACTTACCAGGGATCACACAGCTAGTAACTATCTGAAGCCAGATTTGAAGTCACAAAGATGAGTTTTCCTGACTCCAGACCTGTCACACTATTCACCAAGCCAGCTAGCTGCCTCCAGTAATCTATTAGTACACTAAAAAGTACTACTATTAGTGTTACTTATTCAACTGATGAGCACCTATTGTGTTATTATGTTTGTAGTGTACCATGTTTTATGGGAAATGCTAACAAGTATTATTATGGACTTGGATTCTCAGAACCAGAGAATTTGAGAACTGGGAGGTGCCTTACAGGTCAGATAGTTGAGCCCTCTCATTTTGCAGATGAGGAAATATGCCAAGAGTGGTTAAATGACTTAACTAAGGTCATGTAACAGAGAAAATTAAAATGAAAGGACTCAATGACAAGTCTTAGACTTCAAATCAACTCCTTTTTCCAGAATAGCACATTTTACCTCAAGGAACTCCTGGTCTATTCAGAGAGACAAATATGCATAGATTGACAATAGTATAAAGCAGTCTATGACAGGTATCAAATGAGCAATAGAAACAATCTAATTATGGAAGTTGAGAGGAGGGAATAAAGACTTTAAGATGCAGTAGTGAAGAAGAGCTTCTTGGAAGGGGTGATATTTATGCAAGGCCTTGAAGAGTGAATCGAATTTCTATAACTTGAAAGGATGGGAAAGGTTATTCCTCGCCAAGGGAATGGCAAAGGATCACAGAACACAGAGCTGGAAAGAGTCAGAGATGTCTTTCCATTTAGTCCAATTAACTTATTTCATGATGAGGAAATTGCAAGTGAGATGGAGAAGTGATTTATCTAGATGGTAAGCAGCAGCATCAACTTTGGGCCCAGGTCTTGTGAGTCAAAATTCAGTGTTCTCCCTCCATTTCATTGGAAAGGTGTGTGAATGGTGCTTTAGAGGGACAGTGACTAGACCAGTGTGAGCAGAGCAGAGTTCATATAAGGGAACAGTGGAAGACCAGGCTAGAAATGTGGGTTGGGTCTAGGTTGTGGAAAGCCTTGAATGACAGATTAAGCAGCTTTCAGTCAAAAAGTAGATGTGGGCAGTTCCTAAATAAACAAGTGACAGGATAGAAGTAGTGTTTAATTGTGTTATATATGGCATCATATCTTCATGATGCTCTTGTTAAAATAAAAATATATTATATCAATCCAACAGACATTTAAATGCCAACTGTGTACAAGCCACTTTGCTTGTAGATACAGAAAGACAAAAATGAAACAGCCCCTGCCCTCAAAGAGCTTATATTCTACTGAAGAGATAGAACAAGTACACATAAAATATTACACAAGGTAGGGAGTAAAGGGGAAGAAGAAATATTGATGTGTTCTAGGAATATCTGAAAGAAGAAATGCTAACAACTGGAGGAATCAGGGAAGGCTGCCTCAAAGTGACTTGGGGGCTAGTCCCTGGGAAATGGTTTGGAAGAAGCTATTTTATTTCGTTGTGTTAACCTCTTAGGCTATTCCTGGGAATTTTTCATATCAAAGACATTTTTTCTCTAAATATTTCAGGGTATTTCTTTTTCTAGAAGCCAAGATATTACACATGGAGAAGCCACTAAAAATAACATTATGGTTTCAATTTAAACCATTCATATGCCTTATTGTGTTCCTTTATTGAACTAAATATGAGTAAGAGAAATCACCTGGGCTTTAGAGGCAACTGTAGCAATACTGTCAGACAAACCTTTTTCTTAAAAAAGAAAAAAAAGATGTAATCTTAACCTTCATCTTAAAATCTTTTTTTTCTTTCTATTTGCAACATTTGTACCCTCTGCTTCTGCAACATTGTTAATGACATATCTTTTGTTGTTGCTGTTGTGTTTTTTCCTGCAGGAATAGTTCCTGTTTGTTGGGTGCATTATAACAACATTATTAAAATATTATTTAAATGTCATGTCTTTTAGCATTATTTAAGAAGAAAGACTGAAGTATCACTCATTTATTGACAGGTACTGCTCTCCATGGAGAAACAATAGGGACTACTTGTAATGATCTGTTTGGCTCCATGACCTTTGAAACTTTCTAATTGTCACCTGTAGGCTCAGTCCTGCCCTCATTTACTAGAATCAATCCTGTTTCTAGATAAGAAAAATATAAGGAGTGTGACACATAGTAGGTGCTTAATAAATGCTTATTGACTAAGTCATTAGTTCACTTGCTCAGCATCAAGTCATCCTTTCTAATGGTCCTACCCTGACTCTTCAACACTATTTTCAGTAACTGGGTTCTTACCTTGTTGGGTGAGATTGAATTATTGAAATTTCAGTTGTTGAAAGTTGAAATAGTTTTCAGTTTCAACCAGTGGACCCTTGTCTGATTCACCTACAGCCTGAGTCACTTCCTTGGTTTACTGCCAATGACCTAGTTCTCCTGGGATGGGGGTGGGAGGTGGTAAGAATGCTTCCTTACCTTCCCAGTCTTCAAAGAAGCAAAATTCTGCCCTCACTCCCCGATGCCCATGTTTGGGTCCCCTGTTCCTTCTGCTGGACCTCTCTGACGACGTTTGTCCTGCTGCCAAATAGCCCAGGCCAGGGTTTAGTCTCTTGGCTTTCCTTCCTCTTATGTTCTGCTCATTTCTTTTTGTTGTTGTTGTTTTTGGAGGGGGAAGGCAGGGCAATTGGGGTTAGGTGATTTGCCCAAGGTCACACAGCTAGTAAGTATGTCAAGTGTCTGAAGCCTGATTTGAACTCAGGTCCTCTTGACTCTAGGGCCGGTGCTCTACTCACTGCGCCACCTAGCTGCCCCTCTTCTGCCCACTTCTACCCTGACTCCCCAAAGTTGTTTGCTTTACTGCTGTAAGTACTGGCCAGGTTTGGTTTGTCCTGTCTCACTATTGACAAAACCTTGATTTTAGCACCACCAGAAAATGATGTTTTGAAAAGTGTCCTCAAATAATGCACTTGTTCCTGGGCTTCCTTGTTTTAAAGTAAACCAGACAATGTATTTTGGAGCCCTATAATATTGAATTATATTTTCCAAGAATTAAGAAAATGTAGACAATGACAAGACCTTCTCTAGGATAAAAAGTTTCATCTTTCCATTGAGAAGTAAAATTGATGCTTCCTTATCGACTAGAGCCAGTGAACCTATACCTTTTCTGTATTTCCCTTATTCTACATCTATAGCATGCTCTGTGGCCATCTATCTAACTGTAGGGAACACTACTTTACTATAGGTGAGAGGACTTCCGGGTGCATTCCTATGAAATGACTTAAAATTTGCTTTATTTGGTAGTTTAAAATGTTTCAAATTGAAAGGATTTGGGCCTTCTTTTTAAAAAAAGATTATGAATTATTTAAGTCATTCATCAGAAAGAAATAGTTCTGAATGATGGACTAGAAGGCAAGTGAGGACTTAAATACCTCTGTTTTGTGAAAGGTGTGTGTGTGTGTGTGTGTGTGTGTGTATGTGTATGAGAGAGAGAGAGAGAGAGAGAGAGAGAGAGAGAGAGAGAGAGAGACAAAGAGAGAGAGAGACAAAGAGAGAGAGACAGAGACAGAGAGAGAGACAGAGAGACAGAGACAGACAGAGACAGACAGAGAGACAGAGACAGACAGAGAGACAGAGACAGACATTGACAAAGACAGAAAAAGAGACAGGATGAGAGAGACAAGGGAAGAGACTGAAACGTGAAGCTTTTGTGATGTTAGAATTTTCTGAGCAAAGTGTTTTGTAAACCTCAAAGCTCCATTTAATGTAAGTTGTTAGTGCTGTTACATTTTTATAATTACTATAGTCTAAGGGAGAGAAATTAAGACAATTTAATGCTCATAGATTAACAAGGGTGTAAAGGAGGTAATGAACAGTTTTCTTCTAAAAAGTAGTTGGGATCAGACTGGAACAGAAAGGGTCAAGTATTTGAAATAGTCTGCGGGCAACCTTAGGGGTGAATGAGCTTTTCTGTTGGCATCACAGAAAGGAAATATTAAGTCAATTAGAGTTTATAACAGTTTAATGACATGTTGTTTATTAGACAAAAGCACAAGCTAATTAATTGATACTTTTTAAATGAAGAATTATATTTTTGTGGGAAAAGTATAAGTAATTGTATCTTAGGTTAAGCCCCTACTCCTCACATTTATATGTGTTTACTAAAAGCCTACCCTCTATGTCTATTACCACACACACACACACACACACACACACACACCAGCATTTTCCTATCTAAAGCATACACATAATTCCTAGGGGTAGTTAATTTATCTCCACAGGCATAAGTCTCAAATCCAGTCCTATCCAGCCCTAGCCTCTCTGCTAACCTCCAGTCTTGCATCTCTAATCACTTATTGGACAATTGAAACTGTGTGTCTTATAAACATCTCACACTCAACATGTCTAAGACTGAATGAATTCATTATCTTTTCCCCCAAATGCTCCCCTCTTCCTAACTTCTCTGTTGCTGTTGAGGGTACCAATATCTTAACAACCTTGCAGCCTACATAACTATTCACTCTCTTTCATGCTTATCCAATCTGCTGCCAAGACCTATCATTTTTACTTTTGTAATAGCTCTTACACATACCTTTTTCTCTTTCCTAACACTGCTCCCAACCCTGGCACAGGCCCTTATCACTTCACAACTGGATTATTGCAATAGGGTACCAGCTGCTATTCCAGTCATAAGTCACTCTACATTCCAGTCCATTCTCCACTCAGCTGCCAAAGTAATCTTCCTGAAGCTTGGGTCTGTCCATGTCACCTTCCCTACTCATTAGACTCTGGTGGCTGAAATAGAAAATCCTCTGTTTGGCATTCAAAACCTTTCATCTGCACGTTTGCAGTTTTCTTACACATTGGAGCCCCCTAAATATTCTGTCCTCTAGTAACACAGGCCTCCTTGCCATTCTTCAAACAAGGCTGTCCATTTCCAACCCTATGTATTTTCTCGGCTCTCTCCCATGCCTGGCATGTTCTCCTTCCTCATGTCCACCTCTTGGCTTCCCTGTTCCTTCACATCTCAGTTAAAATCTCACATTCTACACGAAGCTTCTTCTAAGTTCCTTTAATTCTAGGGCCTTTTTGATGATTTCTAATTTATCCTGTAAATATTTTGTTTATGTATAGTTGTTTGTATGTTATCTTTTTATCAGACTGAGATCTTCTTCTGAGTGGGGACTCTTGTCTTTATATTCTCAGTGCTTAGCAGAGCCCCTGGCACAGAGTGGGTGCTTAATAAATGGTTATTGACTGACCGACTGATTCAAGTCAATATAAACATGTTATTTTTATGTCCTCATTATCTCATTCTTTTAATCTTTTTGATGGGGTTCAGATAAAAATGGTCATAAAGTCAGTATCCTGTTTTTAATGTTCTGTGGCCTAGTGTGCAGTTGGAGAAAATCACTGCTTTTTTGTTAATTGGCTAGAAGTATTGGGATACTCATTTTCTTTAGACTCGCTGAAAGCTTCCTGGCAACACCAGTAGTAGATAGGACAACAGGGATCACATAGATGGCACCTTGTTTACATGTAGTTTTAATTTCTTCTACCAAGTTTTGCTACATTGAAAGCTTTTTATTTCATGAAATTTGGATATTGAATATTGAGCATGGTGACATCTTTAAAAATATCATTGTTAAATTTGTCTGCTTGGTGTTGTGTTGGGTTATGCTTGTGGGAAATAGTTCATTCATAGCGATGCCTGGGTTTGAGTATGCCCTCATTGTTAGACTTTTGAGTACATTTTGGGCTTTGTATTTGTCTTATAGCAGCATCTTGTGCTACAATTCTAGCCTCCTGAGAATCTTTCTAGGTATGCAGTAGATTCTGTATTTTTTCTCCACCACTTCTTTGTATGATTTGCATTGATCAATAAATCCATGTGCCTTAATGATAACCTTTCTGTAATTTCTGGTCACAAAGACCTGGTTCTGAGTTTTCACCATAAACTCCTCTGTTTCTGAAAACGTATCTGTGTAAGTCAGCCATTTGTTCCACAAAATCTCTCAAATATGCCCCCTCCTCTCTACTCATACAGTCACTACCCTAGTTCAAGCTCTCATAACTTCCTTCCTGGAATACTACAACTTCTTCATGCCTCTGCCTCAAGCCTCTCTGCACTTCAATCCATCCTCTATACAGCTATCAGAGTGCAGGTCTGATCATGTCACCCCGTCTCCCATTCTTCAACCTCCAGGCTCACTATTGCCTCTAGAATCAAATGTGAACTTCTTTGTTTGACATTTAAACATTCACCACCCAGTCCATTTATACCTTTCCATTCTTCTTATATATTAGTCCCTTCTATGAACTCTGTGTGACAGCCATACTGAGCTACTTGTTTCATACATATAATGTTCCATCTCCCTCTCTCCAGCTCTGTGCTTCTTCATTGGCTATTCTCCATGCTTGGAATGTACTCCTTTCTTACTTTTACCTCTTGGAATATTAATTTTCCTTTAACATTTAGCTCAAAAAGTCATGTTCTTTGATTTCCCTGACCCCTTCCCCCCTCCGCCCCCATTTTCTCAAAACCACTTTGAAATCATTTTGTATGCTTTTATACATACTCATAAATGCAGATATCTCTCCATTCAAATGTAAACTCCTTGAAGGACTAGCTATAGGGGTAAGGTTACCTGTAGCCTCGAGGCCACATGGCTTCAAGGCAGCAGGTTCCCTATCCCTGGACTAGCAACTCTGGTGTGAGGGACTGTCAGCACATTTTCAGGGCTGTTTATCCATTTTTGGTGTCCATTTGGCCCTTTCCTCTCACCTATGGCTCCAAAAGGTTGTAGCATGTGTACCAGCTACAACCCCCCATAAAAAATCTCTGCAGATGGACTAAACTAGATTGAGGGTAATCAACAGGCCTTAAACCCATTAGATGTCTACCCCAAGCACATGAAGACTTCCCTATGTGGAATGGGTGGATGAGAATGCTTTGTTGCAACGGCCACAAAGGCAGCTGATGCAGGAACTGTGGAGCTCTTAGAGCTTGGTTAGACATCAAAGATGCCAAGATCATCGACTGTATCCTGGGCCATCACCAGTTTTCCTGACCTTTGTTTTGCCACTGCACTTGGGTGACTCTCGAAGAGTGAAGCTGACAACTTTGTGCAACTCTGCCTCACTTAAATACAATTCACAAGCAAGTCAAAGTATCACCTCATGATGTCATTGGTCCCCTTTGAAAACAAAGGACAATGATGACGACAATAACAACAACAAACTCCTTGAAAGCAGAGACTGTTTTGCTTTTGACCTTGTGTCTCTAGTGCTTAGCATTGTGCTCTGTACATAGTAAATACTTGAGAAATACTTGTTGATTGATTTGACTACATAGGTGACCACACATTTTTCACATCCTCCTTCTTCAAGGAGTCTTTCCTTTAATTTCTGTTTCTTAACACTAGATAGTTTATTTTTTATTAATATTAAATTGTTTATTTTATTACTCCTATTGCATTCACTGCTATCCTTTTTAATTTTTTTATTTTTGCTTTCAGTTATTGATCGTCAGAAATTTCTAATATGTTCTTCTTTTTGTTGTCTTCAATTGGAAAACTGGTGGTCAGGTTTTCTACTACATATACTCACTAATTATTGCTATGATTTTCCAATGTCTTTATGCAGACATTCCATAGTTTTCTCATTTTTATGTCATGTTTCATTTAATGCCTCTTCTTAAAGGCATCCCTAGAGTTCTCCGCCTTTTCTCCAATGGACCTGCTTTCGGGCAACAGTTCTTTTAGAGTAATGCCCTGGTTCAAGTTTATCTTTGTAGTTGGACTTTTCAGGATATTCTGTGACAAAGTCTGCAACACACACTGTGGTGTGTTGATTTAGAACTTTTACATTCTCTCCCAAATATTGTGGAAGGATGCATTCATTCAAGATAGCTATAGCACATAACCAGCTTTTCTGAATTACACTATTTTGGCATGGTTGGTCTATTCACAACAGATGCTCAAAAAGGGCTTTTGGAATTCCATTCTAAGTATGTCCAACTCCTTTTCAAGATCAGTTCAGATACTGGCATTATTTTTGCCATCTGTTTCGTGATTAAACAGGATTTCTAGAGTTCAAATGGAGATTTTCAATGTCTTTAGGACCTTCAGTTTTTCCTCTCTTCAGAGTTAAGGAACTCACCAATTTCTGCTTTTGTTTTATCTTGGGGTTAGGAATTAAGTTATTTCTTAGGATTGCCCTGCATTGATCTGAAATACATTGTTTCATTACATGGAGTGGAGGATATCATTGACAAAAAGCAGTATGAAGCCCTTGCCTGTAACAGGTAAGATCTGTGAGCAATCTTGTTAAGATGTGTAGTGGGTACATAATAGAAGCATCACAAATGCAGTAATTTTCATGCATTCTTGGGGTTTGCCCTCTTTATCTGGCAGTGCCATCTGCACTGAAACATTTTAAGCAGAGGACTGAAGATACAGTATGCTATCCATTACAGACAGGAAGGTGATGGATTTAGCGTGTGGACAAAGACACATATATGTGTACATAGACATCCATTGGGGGATTTATTTTGCTTTACTGTGTGTATTTGTTACAAGAAATTTACTTTCCCCCCCCTTTCTTTCTTCCCCTCCCAATGCAATGGGGGTTAGAGGGGGAGAAAATCGTTTCTGTTAACTTGAAAAAAATAGAGAGGGGGAGATGTGTTTCAGATGTGAAATGTGGCATGAACTTCCGGATGAGATAACTGTATTATAAGTTTTACTTAGCTGTTTTACTTTGTTACAAGAGACTCAAGAAGCAGGAGTAATCCACAGAAGCATGCTATGTAAAAATCAAATCCATCAATACAACTGAAAATGAAAAAAAATTAAGCAGGTGACATGTTGGTATTTTGGATTTATCCCAATGCACCTAGATTTTTTATGGTACCAGAATGTAACAATAATGTTACTTGCAGCTGCTGTGGGGGTATAAGACCAATAACACCAGCACACAGGAGGGCTGCTAGCACAGATTCTTTGATCTGCTTTTCTAAAGGAAAGCAACTTTAAAGGGGTCAACAATCTTATTTTAATCAAACATATGTATATATATATATATATATACACACATATATTTATATACATATGTATATATACACATATACTAAGTTAATTTTATTTATATATATGTATACATTATATACACACATACATATAAACATATACATATATGTGTGTGTATACATACATACATACATACATATATATATATATATACATATATATATACATAATTCACTTAGTTCAGGGGAAAAGTCAGCACCCTGAACTTCAGAAAAAATGCAAAAAGAAATTGCAAGCAGAAATTATGTTAACAGAGCAAATACAAACAGCAAAGACTGACAGACAGCGCTTCCAACTGTCTGACTGAAAGCAATATACACATAGTTACCAGAGAAAGAAGCATCAACATCTGGGTTTTTCAAAGCTAGGGGGTTCCTTAATGGCTCCCAGAGTCTCATCTGGCTAAATCACATCAACACTCTTCCAATGAGTGAGTCCCAAAGCAAAATGCTAACCTCAGAGTATATATACCCTTCTTTAGGCCCAGAGGGCATCATAACCCTCATAGCCCAGACTCAGGTGACTCTGTCTTCCATGTGACTCAGGTTCAAAGCAGGTCACATAGACCTATTAAGGGGCAGGGAAGATCTTCAAATTGTATTAACATTACACAGAACAAGGAGCACCACTCACTCTGCTGTCCTCCATGTCGAATTGAACATCCAAATAGGACTAGTCAACAATCCTACATCATCTCATTTATTTCTTAGATTCACAGATGCAATTAAATCATATTAGCTAGAGTTTTAAGACAATCAATGGTATGTCCAGCACCCAGTTGGCTGGTATTTTAGAGTACCTGCTAGGTTTTCACATAGTGGTCTCAGCACACACAGGGTTCTGGTTGTATAGGCAGCCAGGTGGCCCAGTGGATAAGAGACTGGACTTGGAGTCAGGAAGATCTGAATTTGAATCCTGTCTCTGACATTTACCAGCTCTAAGACCATGGGGGAGTCATTTAATCTGTCTCAGATTCAGTTTCCTCACCTGTAAAATGAGGGTGATAATAGCACCTACCTCACAGAGTTTTTGTGAGAGTCAAATGAGATAATATATGTATAATGACTTACAAATCTTAAAACTCTCTATAAATGCTGGATATTATTCTTGTTATGATATTGCCATGGCTGGCATTCCTTTATTTTCCCATTCCCCTCCCCATCATAGGGATGATAGAATGAGCTTTCTGCTACTATTTCTGCTACTATTTATTACTGGTGCTGCTGCTGGTGCCGCTGCTGCTGCTACTACCACCACCACCACCACATTGTACAGACTGTCAAATGCCTCTATCAAATAAAGGCAGAATTTGCTTTTGATCAGCTTGGGAGGTAAAATTATCATGCATCTGTGGTTTTAGATAATTATTCGGCCAAATGAGTCCAGCCTACTTCTGGCCGAGATCTCATTTCTTGAATCTCTAAAAGGTTTGTGTTCATTTTCTAACTCCAATACATTTCTACTTTCAACTCAGGTTGATTTCTCTTCATCTGGGTATGGAAGTAGTAAGCAACAGAGGAGGACTTCAGTAAAGGGCAAGAACATTATGGTGCTAAAAATCTCATAGCACAAGATTCTAGGAAGGAAGCATTTGAAATTTTCACCTTCAGTTTCTAGTAATTTCTGATAATGACCTATTGTAGAATGACATACAAATGCACCCATTTCTGATGAACAGTATGATATAAAATGGATAATTTAAATTATATTAATTTAAAAAGGTTTTGCATAAATAAAACAAATGTAGCCAAGATCATCAGGAAAACAGAAAATTGGGAAACATTTTTGTAGGATGCTGGACTTGGAGTCAGGAACAACTTTGAGTGATTGAGTCACTATTTTGACTCTTTTAAATACCCAAATTAACTACAAAGGACCTATGAAGGAAGATGCTATCTGCATCCAGAGAAAGAACTGATAAATAGAAGTATGTATAGAATGACTATATATATATACATATATACACACATGTGTATGTGTGTGTGTATGTGCGTGTATACGCACACATATATTTATGTCTAATGGTAGTCATTTCTAGGGTGGGTGGAGGGAAGAAAAAAAAGAAAAGGAAATTTACATGATAACTTAATTATATATTTAATAGGAATATCAAATATATATAATATATTTGCAGTTTCATGTCCAATCAACTTTTTTATTATACTATGTTATGGAAGTGCTTGTTTTATTCCATAAATTAAAAATAAAATAAATAAAATCTTAAAAAGAAAAGAAATAACATGGCCAGATACATTATTATGATACCTTAACTGTGATGGTTTTCTAGTATACAAAGTATTTGGGAAATGTACCCAAATCAAAAATCCAAGAATGTGAGATTATGAGAAAGGGGAGGATAAATGATCTCTACTTCTTCTTTGCCTTTATCAGCTTCCAAAATATTTCTAGTTCATCTGTTTGGAAAGTTGAAGTACCACTGACTTCAAATGGGTCTGTGATCTCCACAGTTCAAATATTCCTACAGCAGTGGTTTTCAAAGTGTGGTTCGCAGATTCCCGGGAGTCCCTAAGACATTTTCTAAGGGTGCTGTAGAACAAAACTATTTTCCTATCAATATTAAAATGCTATTTGCCTATTCAAATGCTCTTCTCCTTTCCAACTACATATCTGTGCATTTGGAGTTTCTTCATATATTTCAATCAAAATGTCATATTAGAACAAATTGAATGCAAAAGCCAATATGAGAATCCAGCTGTCTTTTATTATGGCAGATATTAAAGAAATTGACAAAAATATGTAAAACAATGTTACTCTTCTCACTAAATATAGAAAATATAATAATTTTCATAAACTTTGTTATTTATGTTAACATCTAGTAGTTGGCATTTTAATAATACAATAATTGGTATTTTAATGAAGTAATAAAGATATACAAATTTGTCAGTTTTACTTTCTAATATTGTAAATATCAATAGATATCCAGGGGTTTGGTGAAACCAACTGGAAATAGCTCAGGAGAGCTGATTGATATATTTTCAGTGTGAGAATTTGCACCTTGGAAATGGAAATACTGCTGCAAATCAGGGCTTGACATTGTTCTGTTGATTGTCTAGACTTAAGAAAGTGATGGAGAAAATATAAACAATGTAGATTATACTTATACTTAAAAGTATGTCACACATACTTTTTTGAGAGCTGGTTATAAAATACTTATCAGAGCACATAAACAAAAGCTCTTTGGGATCTTCAATAATTTTTAAGAGAGTAAAGTGGTCCTGAGACCACAATGTTTTAGAAGTGAACAATGCAGATTACAATCCCTCCATGACAGGCCAGTATGACTCTTGTCCATGCTATCCCATAAATTCACCACAGGAAATCCACTTGGCATTTTGAAGGATCAGAAATCTAGAGTCGGAAGTCAGCTCAGAAGGCATTTAGTTTAAACTGAGGCTTAGAGAGTTTAAGTGACTTGCCCAAGGTTGCACAGGAAGTATGAGGTGGGATTTGAACACAGGGCTCTTGCCTTCAAATACAGTTCTCTTTCCATTATACCATTCTGCCTTTTTCTTGACTTCTCACACTGCAGATACCAATGGGACACTCCAAAAAACCCCTCTCTCACCTTACCACATGAGCAGCTTATCTTCTCTTCCCATCAAACATTTCCCAAATGCTTTAAACACCAGCTCTTACTTGAAGTTTCTCATTGGCTCTCTGTTGTAGCCTAATTGTACCCACGATGTGCTTCTCCATTTCCCTCTGTGTAATAGTAATTTTCAGTTCTTCATAGACCATTGTGCTCCATATTTTGCAGTCATACAACAACACATAGAACATTGGTATTTAAAAGATGATCCTGTGCTTTCAGAAGAAGCTTGCGAATATTTGAAGCCAACCCAGTTCATTCTCTTCCACCAGTCTTTATCATAAAGCCTTGAAAATGGTTACACGGGTTGGTGGTGAAGTTTCAAGTGCATGTTTCCAATGTTTTTGCTACACAGTAACACTTTCAGTTTTCTGAAAATGCTTTAAAATCCATTGTACCATTTAGAATTTCTACTTTTTTATCCTTTTTGAAATTAGTGTAATTATATGACATGTCACAAAATCAACTGGTGGTCTTGATATAAACTAGTATAAAATATTACATCTGTTGTAAACTCTTGCCAATATTTAAACAGCATACTGATTTATTTTAACATTTTTATTAATATCTTTGGGTTTGATACCACTTTAGTTTCCAAATATATCTCTCTTTCCTCTGCTACCCACTCAGCCATCTTTTGTAATCAAAAAATAAAAAAAAGGAAAAATAACACATCACCACAATTAGCCAACACAGCAATTGAGTCTGATGGTATGTGTATGCAATGTTACACACCCATTGTCCCCCATGTAGGCCTCTATAAAGAAGAAAAGGAGGTGTATCTTCTTATCTCTTCTTTGAGACAATGTTGCCCATTATAAAACTTCCCATATCCACATAGACAAGTCATTAGCACAAGGGATCACATGCTAAAGATACCTATAATGAAGGATATTCAGTATGCTGACCCTAACTTTAAGCTTTCCCACCTCAGTAGACTTGATGCCAGAAATCATTAATGATATCAGTCTTCCCTGGACCCTGGATGATGCTTTTGGGAAAAATTAAACAATTGAAAGAGGGCAGTCACTGGAATTAAGAGGGGTTAGGAAAGACTTCCGGTAGATGGTGGGATTTTAACTGGGACTTAATAGAAGCTAGGGAAGTTGGTAGTTGAAGTGGAGGAGGGAGATGTTCCAGGCCTGGGGGACAACCAGAGAAGATGACCAGAGCTGAGAGGTGGAGAAAAAGTGGAGGCATCTATTGAAGATAGCCTTTTTGAGGAGTTTAGCTATAAAGGGCAGAAGAAAATAAGAGCCTCGTGAGTGTGGATGGAAGGATCAAAAGAGGGTTTTTTCAGGATGAAGGAGACATGGGAATGTTTGTAGGAAGTAGGAAATGAGATGGTAGAGAGGGAAAGACTGAAAATGAGTGAAAAAATGGGAATGACAGAGGGGTCAATCTTTTGGGGGAGACAGGATGGAATGGGATAACTTGAACAGGTATAGGGGTTAGCCATGGTAAAGAGTAAGTCCACTTCATCATGTGAAACATGGAGGAAAGAGGAGAAAGTCACAGGAGGCACCTGAGTGATAGGAGATGAGGAAGAGGGTTTCATGGTGAATGGCCTCTATATTTTCTGTAAAATATGAAGCAGGGTTCTCAGCTGAGACAGTAGGGTTAGTAGGAGCCATAGAAAGTTTGAGGAGGGATGAAAAGATTTGGAAGAGCTGCTGTGGAGAATAGAATAGTGAGTTGATAAAGAAGGTGTAGTAAGATTGCCTAGAAGCAGTGAGGACCCAGTTGAGATTATGTAACATAAATTTGTAGTTGACCCAGTTGGAAGGATTATATCATTTTCTCCACCTTCATTCAGAAGCACTTGTGTAAGCATGAAGTCAACAAATAGTGGGAGTGATCTAATGCTGAGGACTGGTTGGGCATATCCAATGATAGGCTAAGGGGTTAGGAATTCAAGAGAGGACAGTGAAGAGCTGAATAGATTTACCAAGGACAGGAGAGTGTGGCTAGTGCAGGGGAGATGACCTGGAAGAGAACTGAGGGGGGGAATCAAGGGATTGGAGGTCATGAAAGGGATTGGAGGTGGATGAAAAATAGAGTTATGTAAGGGAAGGCAGAGAGAGAGAGAGAGAGAGAGAGAGAGAGAGAGAGAGAGAGAGAGAGAGAGACAGATGAAAACCCAAAGGATATAACCATCTTTGTATGTGGCAGAGGTCTAGGGGAGGAGTCATTTATAAGAGATTAGTAGGTTAAGAAATTGAGTGGTTAGGGTATTTGGGAGAAAATCAATATGTTGTTGAAGTCCCCTAGTATGGGGGCAGGAGTTGGGGAAGAGAGAAAAAGTATAAGCCAGGTATCAAACTTATTGAAGGGGAGTGACCTCGAGGCCTGTAGACAACTGGTACTAGGATTTCAACTGGATGGCAGGTATGAATAGCATGAACCTCAAAGGAAGAGAGTTTACTGAGTGAAGGAGGAAGGCAGAGAGACTGGAAGTGGCAATGGGGAGCAAAGAGCATTCCAACTCCCCCCACCTTGACCAGTGACCTATAGAGAATGAGTGAAAGTAAAGTTAGTATTAGAAAAGGTGGCCAGGGAGGCTGCATCATCAAAGTTAAGCCAGGTTTCAGTAAGGGTTAGTAAATGGAAAACGTGGGAGAGGACTCAATTTAAGATGAAGGGGGAAATCTAATGCCTGTGAAACAGGCATTCCAGAAAGTACAGTGAAGTTAGGTTGAGACTTTGGGATGGGAGAGTTGAGGGGGATGGGAATGAGGAATCAAGTGGAAGGGGTCATGAAATGGAGTTTGGATGATGGTCTATAGGAGTTCAAAGGATGTGAAAGGCATGATTAGATATGAAAACATTCACCACTGAGTGAAACTCAACATCCTTCTACACTTAAAGGACAGGCATAGCAGGAGATTGGAGGCCTGAAATCCAGAGGAGGATTGCTCTTCTTTGGACTGAAGGTTCTCCTCATCCCATTTGGGAGACTGGGCTGACAGCAGAAGGTGAAAGATGCCTTGTGCTGGTACAAATACAAGTGATTGCTTTGAGGCATATGGAAGATGCCTGGATTCTTCCCTAGCAGTCTTTACTCAGGGAACATTCTGTGCCCAGCAAGGGATGGAAGGCTCACAGTCTTAAAAAAAAAAGCTAACATTTATATAGCACTTTAAAATTTACAAAGCAGTGCGCGCACGTGTGTGTGTGTGTGTGTGTGTGTGTGTATAAAATCTCATTTGACTCTCACAAGAATCCTGTAGGTGTTATTATTACCCCATTTTACAAATGAGGAAACTCAGGCTGCTAGAAGTTTCATGACTTTTCCAGAGTTACATGACTAATAAGTGTCTGAGAAAGGATTCAAACTCAAATCTTCCTGACCCAAAATCCCACCCTCTAGCTACTAATCACCTAGCTCCCTCTGGGTATTTTACTTATTTAACTGTATAAGTCTTAGACAATCGCATTTAAGACATCAAAAGAGTATCTGAAAACATTGACAACTAAATTTGGGGGCCAAAAAGGTAAACAAAAGTACAATTCATAATTTTTACAGCTTTAAAATACAATTCCTAATGAAGACAGCAGCTATTACTTAAATAAAGAATTCATTAGACAGAGAATAGAAATGTCAAAACAAACACACTAATTTATTGATCACTGATGGGCATCAGTCACACCTTCTATCAGCCTATGCCACCTTTCCACAAATTAGTTTTAAGGCCAATACCACAAAGCAAAGAAATATTTCTCTTGATATAGACACATTATGAAGCAATGGTGATTACATGAGGACCTTGAAAATTGGAAATTCATACAGCACACTTTAATCTTTAAAGAACACTACCTCTATTAGCTCATGGCAGGTAGGTATATGTTGAGTAGTACAGGGAGGGTCACCAAATTTTTCAAGAACTTTGAGACTGAGTTTTTAAGAAAAACTAAATTCAGTAGAAAGAGAATGACTCCAAGGAGAGTGTCAAATAGCAGCTGTAAATAGTTATCAAAGGTTACATTTCTCAAGTGCTCAGTGGAAAAAAGAATACTATTCCTGCTAAGGCCTGTTTGTCCACATCCATAGGAACAAATAACAGTCACTGTAGAGCTTTTTGGGGGGCAGGGGAGAAATTTATCAGCTGAATCCATTTATTCCATGATCAGGGCTTCAAAGTTCCACCCCTGAGACTTCTTCAATTGTTGTACAAGTGTCAGTCATATACCCCCAGTTACATTCCAATTTAATTTATATGTGTATCAACTCCACATGCTGAAGATTCTATTTCACTTATAGTTCTTAGCACAGGGTTAGGCATATAATAAGTGCCAACTTCTTGGCTGGCTTAAAAAATTAATTTAGAGATGGAGCCAAGATGATAGAGTGGTAGAAATCATTATGGCTAAATTCCCTTTCACGAAGCTCCTCTAAAAAGATCTAGAAAACGAACTAGACTGAATCCCAATGGACAAATCCAGAAAAAGTCACAATGGGTCTTGTCCAGCCTAGTTTGTTATAGGGAAGTCTGAAGACACTGGGGACTAGGGTTGGGTAAGGAGTTTGCTCAGACAGAACACTACAGCACCTATCAAGAAGCTGCACACCAAGGTAAGAGGATGTATCAGGAGGGCAGAGTTTATAATCTCAAAGAGGATCATAAACATGTCTGAAAGGTTCGGAATCGCCGGATAGAAGAAACTCTCAAAGTAGAAGGCAGAAGAATCAAAACATTTATTTAGGCTCAACAGTAACCAACCCATGAACCAGCAACCCCATTTTGATATGTTGATCATAATCTTCCAGGCCCAATAAGTACGCCTTGCAAGAGTAACCAGGAGGCTACAGAGAAACATGATTGCGTAAAGCAAAATCATGCTTCCCCCTCGATGGTAATAAGATTACCCACTGGCCTGAAGTCTTTGTTCAGCTTCCTCCCGTAGATCAGCTCTGCTACTGGCAGCTCCTGCCTCAGCTGTGTCTATGGCTGAAACTGACGTAACTGTCGTAACTGCCTCTGTAACTGCCTCTGGCTCCAACTGTCGCTGTAACTGTCGCTGTAATGGCCTGAAGTCTTTGTTCAGCTTTCTCCCGTAGGTTAGCTCTGCTACTGGCAGCTCCTGCTTCAGCTGTGTCTGTCGCTGTGGCTGTAACTGACGTAACTGTCGTAACTGCCTCTGTAATTGTCGTTGTAACTGTCGCTGGCTCCAACCGGAAAAGGAAGAGAGAGAATCTTCAAGCTGTCCTCTCCCCTCTTATAGGGTTTCTGACATCATCAAGCTCCGCCCAAATGACCAGGGCCGATTGGTTCTTGAGTTGGCCCCTCCCCCTAGGGTAGAGGTTAACACCTCCCCTCAGCCAGCCCCATGACTCATCACACAGGAAGTTGTCTGCTTCCCGGCATGCTCCCCGGGCCTCCTGCCCCAGAAGAGCAAGCCACAGTGTCCAGAGGCTCAATGAGGCAAGCTGAGCCATTCAAAGAAAACAAAAGCCATTATGGCTACACTCCACCCCTTGTTATAGGATACATAATCTAATCAGCCATGTATCCTATAACATACATTGTGATCCAATTACAAAGGAAACTAAAACATATCATTCATTATAAAGCAAAACATATCATTCAGTAACATTCCCAAACATTGGTTAACGATTCAAATGTGATCCACCCCTAGATCCCAGCAAAATAATCTCTTCAATCAATCATCCCCAAAATAATTATTAATAATTCAAATGTCCACCCCTAAATCCTTGTATCCATTACATAGGATCAATAATATCATAACAATAAAACAACACAGCAAGGATAACACAAAATAAGTAAACAGAACACTATCATCATTTCCACCCCCCTTGAACGATTGGGGCTCAAAATCTTGGGGTGAGGGGTGAAGGTCTCATTTTCCATAGCTTCTTCATGCTGAAATTGGATGTAGAGATGGCCCTGCCCCCAAAAAGTCCCATTCCAGAGGTCATTTCTTTAACAAGCTGGCAGGAATTCCAAGAATGCTACATGCTTAGGCAGTCACCGGAAAGTGCAGGGTGCTTAAGCCTGAAGGAAACAAAACTAGCAACAAGGTTAGCCAAAACAAAGGACAAAAAGAATAGACAAGTATGGACTATAATTCTTCAAATAAAATCATCTCAAGTTTGGTTGAGATTTCAGTTATGCAAAGATCCACATCAAAGCCAAACTCAGGTGGGAAATGTTTCTTTTCAAAAGGAACATAATGAGGAAGCCAAGAGGATCCCACCCTAGATATAGACTAAGATTGTCCTCCCAGCCTTTCCCCAAATGTACAAGTTTTCATCCGTTGATCACACAAGGTCACCTTCACTCTGAGTGGCTTGTGGGCTTGCAGGAGCAGTTCTTATTTCCCTATTTCTCGTGTTATCAAGTCCTCTATACATTCTGTATAATTCATTGGTTGGAATTCCATCTATCATTTCAAAACCTACCCCTGCTCTCAATAAAGTAGTAAACATTTCTTTCCTTGTTACTCTCCTTTGGCGCCAAGTTTGCTGGTTATTCACCCTTCTCTCTCGAGGAGATCTATCCCTTCCCCAGTCACCTAAGTCATGTAACTGTAAAATCTTATTTATCACTGTTGTAAGACGGCTCCCTACTTCTCCAAGTAATAAATTCAAAATTAGTTGTTTATAAGCAGGGGGAGCTGTCCTAATTATTAAATTCCTATGAGGCAGTTCCATTGAATCATTGTAATATTTGTCTGCAGTTCCTACCATAATGGCAGTCTTCATTACCTCCTCCTTTAGTCTCATGATACAATCTCTAAGTGAATACCAGGGTCTGTGCTCAGTGGGCCACATAGAATCAGTAGCATATCTCTTATTGCATCCCACAGCGGCTAATGCCAACAGAGTAGTCCTGCTATCACCATCTCCTTGCTGATGATGTTCCCTAAAAGCTTGTTGAACTAGAGGATCATGGCTGATACCTATGAATCTCATGCAGTCTGTCCCATCTACTGATATTCCACCGGCCCCTTGATCACTGAGTCTTACCATCCAAGATATCAATGGTTCTCCTATTCTTTGGCTGAATCTACTCAAAATATCTGTGACCTCTTGCGGTGAGAAATCTTCCTGAATTTCCCTTGTAACTGAATCTTCACCTCGGGTTTCTGTCTTCCTCCTTTGTATGGGTCGAGCCCTTGTCTGATCATTTAACCATCTTCTATTCTCTGTGTAAGGCACATCCTGAACCCCAGTAGTGTTTTGTGCCTCAGCCCCTAACATTGTCTCATTCTCTCCCCACTCACTTCCTCTGCCACCATGGCTAGGACGAAGCAGGCAGTCAGGCTCTTTCTGGGCTGGGTTGAAATGCACTCTGGGCTTTTTTGGTCTCCTGTTGCTCTTAGCCACATTAATAGAAAAGTTCTCATTTGAGTCAGTTTGGTCTTCTGCTATCTGAGATTTCCCTTCTTCCTGTGGGGTAGGAGTGCCCCCATGTCTTTCACTTAATCTCAATCTTTCGTATACTAGCCGGTAGGCTGATAACACTATCCAGCTTTGTCTAGATAGTGATGCCCCTGACTGAATCCCAACTTCTCGTAAACACTTTTTCAAATCCCTAGGATCTCCTCTCCGTAGCCTTGGTTCCCAGTTTTCACAGGGTCCAGCTTTTTTAGCCAATTCTTTTGCTAGGGAGGAATAAAATGGATCCTCCCATCCTGGGATATTCATCTCTTCCTCTGGAATTGTTCTGCTTCTAAATAGAGATCTTATACCTAGCGATCCTGTTCGTGACGCCAAATGTATCAGGAGGGCAGAGTTTATAATCTCAAAGAGGATCATAAACATGTCTGAAAGGTTCGGAATCGCCGGATAGAAGAAACTCTCAAAGTAGAAGGCAGAAGAATCAAAACATTTATTTAGGCTCAACAGTAACCAACCCATGAACCAGCAACCCCATTTTGATATGTTGATCATAATCTTCCAGGCCCAATAAGTACGCCTTGCAAGAGTAACCAGGAGGCTACAGAGAAACATGATTGCGTAAAGCAAAATCATGCTTCCCCCTCGATGGTAATAAGATTACCCACTGGCCTGAAGTCTTTGTTCAGCTTCCTCCCGTAGATCAGCTCTGCTACTGGCAGCTCCTGCCTCAGCTGTGTCTATGGCTGAAACTGACGTAACTGTCGTAACTGCCTCTGTAACTGCCTCTGGCTCCAACTGTCGCTGTAACTGTCGCTGTAATGGCCTGAAGTCTTTGTTCAGCTTTCTCCCGTAGGTTAGCTCTGCTACTGGCAGCTCCTGCTTCAGCTGTGTCTGTCGCTGTGGCTGTAACTGACGTAACTGTCGTAACTGCCTCTGTAACTGTCGTTGTAACTGTCGCTGGCTCCAACCGGAAAAGGAAGAGAGAGAATCTTCAAGCTGTCCTCTCCCCTCTTATAGGGTTTCTGACATCATCAAGCTCCGCCCAAATGACCAGGGCCGATTGGTTCTTGAGTTGGCCCCTCCCCCTAGGGTAGAGGTTAACACCTCCCCTCAGCCAGCCCCATGACTCATCACACAGGAAGTTGTCTGCTTCCCGGCATGCTCCCCGGGCCTCCTGCCCCAGAAGAGCAAGCCACAGTGTCCAGAGGCTCAATGAGGCAAGCTGAGCCATTCAAAGAAAACAAAAGCCATTATGGCTACAGAGGAGTTCCCAGATACATACCAGGGCTCCACTAAACCCTGGTGGGTGGAGAATAAATTGAATTTTACCCTGAATCAGAGCACTCTGGGAGCACTGAAAGCTTGCAGGTTCCTAGCCAGTTCCTAAGATCCTAGTATAACCCAAGAAAGCAGCAACAAGGTCAGCCTAGAACTTCCCTCCAGAAGTACTGTAGAGCCCAGACCCAATATCAAGTCCAAAGTCAGGAAGTAGGTCGGAATAATGAGGAAACAAAAAAAGAATGCCACCACAAACAACTATTATGGTGTCAAGGAAACTCAAGACGCAGACTCAGAAGAGAATGACTCCAAAACATCTATAAGAAAGCCTTAGAGAGAAACTCAACTAGGGCAAAAATTAAACTAGAATTTCTGGAAGAGGTGAAACAATAGTTTAAAATGAGTTAAGTTTTTTTAAATAAATGAAATGAGAGTAATTGAGGGGGGAAAAAAGCAAAATGAAAACACCAGTAGCATTATGGCCCAATTCTATTTTCTAGGTCAAAGAAAAAATGCTGCAAGCAGCCTCAAAGAACAAACTCAAATACCAAAGATCTACAGGCAAAATCACACATGCTTTAGCAGTCACTACTATAAAAAAGTAGAGACCTTGGAATACAATATTCCAAAAGAGGAAGGATATGGTCTTGCAGCCAATGAATAACTTACCCAGCAAACCTAAGCATAATGCTGCCGTGGGCAGGAGGGTGGGGAGGGGGGGGATGGGGAGGGTTGGAATGGGCCTTTATTGAAATAGAGGATTTCAAAACTTTCCTGATGAAACACCAGGGAGCTGTGTAGAAACTTTGATGTTCAAATACAAAAATGAAGAAAAACATTTTAAAAAAACCAATATAACAGATTTATATGATTTAAAGAGTCACAAAGCCTTATACTTAAAGGTTTTCTTTGAGTACTTTTCTCAGTTAATCAACAAACTTTATTGAATATCTCCTAGATAATGACACTGTTCTAGGTGCTAGGGATAAAAGCCAATAATAAAATAGTCTCTGTCCTCAAGGACTACTGTAGCACCAAGTGGTAGCATAAGAATTTTTTCCCTATGTTACAGATAAGAAAACTGAGTAATTTTGAAGCCACAGTCTGATTTATTAGCCTCATAAATGTATCTACTCTTTCCCAATTCTGTGATTGCCATGGAGAGATACGCATTACAGGTTAACTGCAACCTTAGCCAAAGCTGGGAAGAGCCATAAACATGAGGCCTATTTGGTAGATGGAAAAAGGGAGATGAGGAGAGGGTATATGACAAAAGTCCCCTTGAGAATCAGAGAATTACAGTCTGCTGAACTCTCCCATGTAGTTCCAAAGCTTTCAGCAACTTACTCCCTAGAATCAGGTTGGGAAAATTCCTTTTCTTTATAGTCCTCCTCAGCTATCAGCGATTCTCAGTTTGATCAAGGCTTACATGAGATCCAAGCAATTTTTCTTGTTCACTGGGGATGGAAACCTCTGTGGTGGTTGGCATTTTCCTACTGGCTTTTCCAGTATGGTAATATCTCTATAAATGAGGAGTATGTGTTCCAAGGATACACTTTGTTGTCAGAAACTTAGCCACTGGGAGTAGAAATAATTTATAAGACATTGAAATGTGTTCTAATATGTCAGAAAGAGATTATGCTACAAAATATGCCACAATAAATACCAACAAAAATAGAGATGTGACTGATACAAAGCTAACTTTGACACCAATCCCTCCCTCTATGTATGGTTAGGGTTAAAATAATTTGTTAACTAAATGGCAATACTAGCTCACAGCATTATCCTCCAGACCACTGTAAGTTGCTCCTATCTCTTCTTCAATAACTCAGGATAGGGTGAAATCTATGATAATATGCCAATGGCCAACCACCCTGATCCCAGTATTTGTTTTTACAGTAATATAACTCATTAATTCTCTGGAGGCACAAGGGAGAAATCATCTGATTGAGGGAGAGTAGGGCAATGTCAGCTTGGGTGGTCATCTGCATTGCTGTCTTATCTCCAGGCAAGGGAAACTGTGTCCCAGGAGAGAGATAGGAAGAAGAAGAAGGAAGTGAATGTAAGTTGAGCAAAAGTTCTTAATTTAGGGTTTGTGAATTTGTTTGTTAAAATATTTTTGATAACTGTGTTTCAATATAATTGGTTTCTTTTATAATCTATTTGTTTTATTTAATGCATTTTAAAAAGAACCTGAGAAAGGGTGCAGGTTTCATCATACTTCTAAAGCAGCCTATCACACTACACAAAAAATGTTTAAAAGAACCCTCTACATTAGGAGGGAGGAGGAGGAAGGTAAATGGAAGAGGAAGAGGAAAAGAAGACAGAGACAGAGTTTGCATACCACCAGCCCACTCAGTTTTAGTAAAGATATTCTCATCATCCTTGAGTATTGTCCCTGCTCAAAATTCAAAGTTATCAGCACCTACCTTGTGGACAGCCCCAACTTCATATACAAAAAATACTCTTCATACTCCTTCCACATCCAGATTCCTGGGCTCTACAAACTTTATTTTATAAAAAATGTAAAACAAAACACTCAACAAGAAAATGTACCCCAAAATACACAGCCAACTTCATTATAAAGGAATTTCCATGCCCAGAGGATTAATCAACAACTGGCTGGGAACCTGCAGGCCTTCAATGCTCCCAGAGTGGTCTGATTCAGGGCAACATCTAATTGATTCTCCACTCACAAGGGTTTAGTGGAGCCCAGTATATAACTGGGAGCTCATCATGCCTTGGTGTGCAGCTTCTTGATGGGTGCTGTAATGTTCTGTCTGAGCTAACTCCTTACCCAACCCTAGTCCCCAGTGTCTTCAGACCTCCCTATAAGAAACTAGGCTGGACGAATGACCCATTCTGACTTTTTCTGGATTTCTCTATCAGGATTCAGTCTTTTCTAGTAGCATTTTCTAGATCTTACTTTTAGACAAGTCTTGTCATTTTCACCTTCTATCATTTTAGCCAATGTGATAGCTGTGAGATGATATCTCCAAGTGGTTTTAATTTGCATTTCTCCAATTAATAATTATCTTGAGCATGTTTTGCTCGGTGACTTTCAATTTCTTCTTTAGTCTGACATTCAAGGTCCTCTACAACCTGGTCCCAAACTTGTAAGGGAAGGAAGTCTCTTTTGTTAACTTTGAGATGATGTATGTCAGGTTGAATTCTAATTTAAAAAATTATGTATTCTATTCTTCCTCTGATGCTTTAATATAGTGTGGATATGACCCTAGGTGCAAACTCTTAGAGGTCCTACCAAGCTAAAATGTCTAAAAACATGAGCCTAATGATGGACTGTAAATATGAGAATCAGCCTAGTTAAGTCATAGAGAAATGATGATAACGATGATGGTGATGGTGGTGGTGGTGGTGGTGGTGGTGATGGTGATGATGATGATGATGACTGCCACACAAATTTCAAATACTGTCTGCTGAGTCAAGGTTGTAAACTCTTTCAGTGAAATTAATAACCACACATAAAATCAGATCCTTGAAATATTAAAGTAATTGAAGTGATGGCCTCATTGTCAAAATTACTTGAGTGTGCATCTATGCCAGCCTGAGTACCCCGCCCTTAACAGACCCTTTGTTTTGCCTCTACTAGCTTTCGTGTCCCCACCTTCAATGTCCTGCCAACCTCTTTGAATTTTCAGCCTCCTTCAACACCGAGCTCCCATTTGTGAAGCCTTCACTGACCATCTGAGCCAATGATCGATCTCTTGTGAACAGCAATAATTGTCTGTGCCACTCTGTGGCATGGTGGATACAGGGCTGGCCTCAAAGCCACAAAGACCTCAGTTCAACACCCTGGCCGTATGACCCTGAGCAAGTCCCTTAAGCTCTCTAAGCAACTCTGGAAGAACAGAAGTTGAAGAGAAGGTGTTAACTTGTAGGGGCACCCCAAAACACACACAGCCACATTTGACCGAATGCACTGAAATCCCCCTAGTAGTAGGGCAACTACTTCCTGTTTTGGTGATAAATCCAACTGATATTTTTAAGGAATTCAGATTCACTGACAGTTCTCATAGTCCTGAACTATTCAGGATTGTGTCAAAATGCCTGATTCCTTAGGCTGTCTTATATATTAGGTTATCTTTCATTTGTCTTGGCTACTTATGAAACCCACTATGCTATTAAGTGAAATAAGCTGAGAATAGAAATAGACTGATATGAGCAACTAGGTTGTGAAAGGGATGGAGCACTGGGCCTAGAGTCAGGAAGATCTAGGTTCAAATCCAGCCTTAGACACTTACTAGCTGTGTGATCCTGGGCAAGTCACTTAACTCTTTTTGCCTCAGTTTCCTCATCTGTGAAATGAGCTAGGGAAGGAAATGGCAAATAATTCCAGTATCTCTGCCATGAAAATCACAAATAGGGTCACAAGGAGTCAACATGACTGAAACAACCAAACAACAGCAGCAGCAACAATAAAGGTTTCATGTATATCCCTGACTATAATGTCATGTTGTTTCACTAAAGACTTGGGGGATGTTTCAAGCTCATCCCTAGACTTTTTGATGTCATTGTAAGAGGAATAAATCAAGATGGACCTCAAGCATGCCCGAAAGTTGAGATACTCTATTCATAATTACAAAACATCCTTTGGGTACATGAAAAAAGGAAATACAAGCCAAAAGCTCTGCATGAATCACTTGACCTCTTGGAGCTTCAGCGCCTTCATCTATAAAATGGGGGTGATAATAATAGCACCATGTTTTGTGGGAAAGTCAAAGGCATAATTATGTAAAGTGCTTTGTGAAACTCAAAATCTATATTAATATAAGCTATCATTTGTATATTTTTCGCTATCCCCATGGAAGATGAGGAAAATCTTAAGAGTGTTAGAGCTGAGAAAGCCCTTAGACATCATTTTGTCTAACCTTTTATTTTACAGATGAGGACATTAAGAAGAGGCAAGCTTGAAGTTAGATAGGAAATTAGTGGCAGAATCAGGTCTTGAACCCACATCTTTTTTAAGGTTAAAATTTTCTTTTTCCCTGAATAAAAGTCTAATTTTTCTTCCTTCCACTCATACCTTATTGGAAAAAAAGAATGAAAAATAAAACCTTTGTAATAAATATGCATGGTTAAACAAAATAAAATTGTTCACTGGCCATATCCAGAAAATAGACCTCATTCTGCACACTGAATCAATCCTCCCTCAGTCAGAAGGTAGGTAGCATTCTTCTTCCTGGAATTATGGATGCTTATGGCATTGATCAAAGTTCTTGAGTCTTTCAAAGCTGTCTATCTTAACAACATTGATGTTGTATAAATTATTCTCTTGACTCTGCTCCCTTTACCTTGCATCAGTTCATATGTCTTCCCAGGTTTCTCTGAAGCTGTTCCCTTCCTCATTTCTTACAGCAAAATAGTATTTCATTATCTGCATAACGATTCCCCAATTTATGGACATCTCATTAATTTCATTAATTTTCAGTTCTATGACACTGCAAAAATAGTTGTAGTGAATATTTTTGTACACATGAGTTTTTTCTCTTTCTTTGATCTCATTGGGATTATAGGCCTAGTAGCAGTGTTGCTGGATCAAAGAATGTCCACATTTAGTGATTTTTAGGGAATAATTCCAAATTACTTTCCAAAACAAACCCCAATTTTCTTGACTTTAGAGAACCTGATTCCTTGGGTGTTATATGTTATTTTTCCTGAGGCATTGTAGAGGAGATAAGTAATGATCTGAGCTGAAGGTAATAGTAGGAGGTGGTATGACCCACTAAGGTTAAAAAATGATCCGAAGCTCATATACACGCCATCCGAGCACACGATATGAGCTAAACAGATGCTTGCTGATTGATTGGTGGTTGCTCGATAACAGGAGTGATGCCTCATCCAAATCTTCCACACTCTCAGGTGGCATGTCACCCATTTATGACAACTTTTTCTTCCTTTTCCTCATCAAAGCTGCCACTGATGTTTATTTTAACCAGCTTTCACCTTTATGTACATTTATTCCACAAATATTTTTGCATAAGGTCCCATGCTAGGCACTCCAGGAGAGACAGAGATGAATATGTAAGGTGGCTTATAAATAGTAGTCTTAGTCTGATTTCCCTTCAATGGTGCTGATGGGTGATCCTGGTTTTGGTCATTGTTGGAACAGCCAAATGAAATAGTGCCTAGACTGCTGGACCTGGAGTCAAGAGATTTGGGTTTTAATCCTGCCTTAAATACACAGTAGTTGTGTGATGTCAGGCAAATCACCCAACCTCTCTGAGTCCTAGTTTCTTCGTGTGTAAAATGGGGATAATAATATCTACTTCCCACAGGATTACAGTGAGAAAAGCACTTTTATACCTATAATGTAGCACATCAGTGTGACATGCTATTACTATGTCAGTGGCAAAAATACAGATGGTACTGAACCCAGCCATTGTTTCCTTTCTTCTCCAGGGAAGCAGAATAATCCCTCTTCTCTAATTCTAGGCCACCCTCCATGGATGTTTGACCATGGTCCTCTAGAGTAACGCACAGTGAATGGACTTTCCTTAGGAAACCAATAAACCTTTATTAAGCACCTACCGTGGGCCAGGCACTGCACTGTCTGCAGCTAACAAGTGTTTTGTATAAACTCTGGGAGGTGGTATCTGCCTCCATGCTGTGTGTGAGAGGCACCTGTTTGGCCAAGAAACAGAAAATTCAATTAAATTCTATGAGTTTTTATTAAGCTCCTGATGTATTCCAGGTACTGAACTAGGCATGGGAAATACAAAGAACAAAATGAAAATAGTTCTTGTCCTCTAAGAGCTAATAGTCTACTGGAGGAAAACAACATGTAGATAAATAAATCAACAGAAAACATACAAAATAACTGGGGAGAGAAGGGCTGAGAAAGCACTAATGTGGGCCTAAGATGGAGACAAGCTGCAGTAATAGAGCCTGATCCTACTTCGCTGAGGAAACCCAACCCTGTCTACAGTCTCTATTGACTACTGATACCTGAGGGTGAAATTTCTACTTCAGTCTCCCTCTGCCAAGCAACATTGCACTTCAGTGTCATTTGCCCTCTGGGCACAGATCAGGGAAAGGTTTCCAAGATCTCAGCATCAGCACGTAGGACCATGGGCAACATAGAAAGAGGGGAAGGAAAACCTGGTGCAGTTTGATTCCTCTTTGTGCTATAGAAGCCCTGTAGTATCTTCATTGGCCCCAGTATTCCTGAGCCAACTGGTGCCTGGGAAGAATAGAAAGCTGCCTATGTTATTGATTTGATTTGAGAGAAGCATTATAACATACTAGGGCTTCTGAGGTAGTTTGGGCTTCAGGGTGAAGTTTCCTTCTCCCTAGTTAGTTATGAAGTGGGAAAAGGCAAAGTAAGAGCCTGAGAATTCTGGTATTTCCAGGCTATCAGCTTCATACCATTGTCTAAACATGTGCAGAATCAACAGAGAGGCCAAGAAACAGGAGGACACATTTAGTATATTTCAGTTTTCCTGATTCCTCTTGTCACTGGTTGACTGAATGATTTATCATTAGGAGGTCAGGAAAAACCAATGAAAACTCTCTCTGCTTAACCTGACATTGATTGACAGCTTAGCTGGCCAGTGAGGAGATGAGAAGTAGAGGATAAAAGTGGGGAGTGGGGAGAGAGAGAGAAAGAGGGAGAGAGAGAGAGAGAGAGAGAGAGAGAGAGAGAGAGAGAGAGAGAGAGAGAGAGAGGGAGAGAGACAGAGAGAGACAGAGAGACAGAGAGAGAGACAGAGACAGAGAAAGAGACAGAGAGAGAGAGATACAGAGAGGCAGAGAAAGAGAGAGACAGAAACAGGCAGAAAGATCTTCCATTTTTGTGTGACAAACAACTATTTTGGGGACCCCTATTAGCAGAAAAATTTTGCATGTGGCCCTAATTGAAGAGCATGGGGGAAAAAATCTCATATCCTACTCAGGACCTTAGGCATTATGGTAAAATTGGCAAAACATTCTTTGGCTGGATTCTGCCCCACTCTCTTTGCATTGCTTTTTGCTGTTGTCAATGTTCCTTTTCATCCTTTATTTTTTTACAACTTTCCCCTGTCTCATTAAACAGAGGCTTCCAACACCAAGGCGGGACCAACCTAATATGGCTTCGTACTCATTTCTAATGCACTAGGGACAATATATTTTACATGTTCTAAGAGAACTTGAATTTCAAAAGGGGAATGAAGGGAGATGACAGTACTTAATACTATGCAATAAATAATAATATTCACATTTCAGGCACCAATAAAATGCTAGCAAGGGGGAAATTTTTTTCGGCTAGGGAATTCTTCTGTTATTCTTCAAATCATACCAGCAAAAATTTACTCCACTTATGAATAATACCGTTCCCAATATGTCCTTCACTAGCCTGGTTCTAGTGCCTGAAATTTCTACCATTAGAGTAATGCTGCTGAGTTTTACGTATTATGTATCTAAGTTAACTTGTTAAAATGCTAACTACGTGAAGGGTGTGAAACATGGAATCATTAGGAGGCAAGAACAACATGCTGGTATGGATTAGCTCCTCAGAGTCAGGACTTAAGGAATGGAGCACAGAAGAGATACATTTGAAGGAGGAAAGGGGGGAAATCAGAAAAGGTCTAGAGTGCCGGACACTCCAGGGAGGGGGTACCCAAGTGGGTGATGGATGAGTGACCCAAAAAAATATTTGGGCATGGGATGCCTGGGGTCTTGTTTCACTGGAGGTGTCAGTTGGAAAGGTGCCAAGGACCCGTTTAGTTCACCTCCTTCCAAATGTTGCTCTAGGTAGTCCTGACTCTCAAACCTATAAAAGGGAGTTGGGTTTCTGGAACTGTGAAGTGTTTGGTCTAACCAAGTGTGCAGTGGAACAAGTTGTAGGAAAAAACAAAGGCAGATTTTGCTTCACATTCTTCAGAGATAGCAATATGTCAGCAGCCCCCAGAGAAGCTAAAAGTAAATGAATCAGTGCTAGAAAGTGAAGGATATCATCCGCACTGAATGGTGAAACGGACTCCTGAACAGTATCTTCATTGATTTCTCCGTAATTGACATAGCATCTTGGTTTGCCTTCAGGCTTCAGAAGGAGAAAATGGGGAGTCCATGTACATAGAACTTCCTGGTGTTGGAATTTACAAAAATAAAATTGCTCCTCTGAATTAGCTATCTGTTTCCCTTCCTTTCATTTTCCTTCCTTCCTTCCTTCCTTCCTTCCTTCCTTCCTTCTTCTCTCCCTCTCTCCCTTCCCTTCTCCCTCCCCCTGCCTCTCCCTCCCCCTCCGTCCCTTCCTCTTTCCTTTCTTTCCTCCCTCCTTCCCTTTCCTTCCTTCTTTCCTTTCTTCCTTTCTCCCTCACTCTCTTCTTTCCTTTCCTCTATTTTTCCTTTCCTTGCCTCCTTTTATTCTTTTTTTGTCCTCCCTCCCTCCATCCCTCTCATTTTTTATTTCATTCCTTCCTCCTCCTAAGAATTCTGGTCCTAAGAACAGGAAGATGGCTCAAAGACAGAAGTCTCAGGGATGAATAATTTGCCTACCCTGGACATGCTCTTCATCACGATCTCTCCCCCTAGGTGCTGTTCTGCTGGCTCCCAGGCACTGGACAGAGCATGGGCAAAGAAGCATGAACATGGCACCTCAGGGACACACATCACAGCTCCACTGATCCTATTCTCAAAAAGGAGAGCAATCAAGAGAACACATAAACAACCCTCCCCCTCCACCCCCTCAACTCACATACATGGAGAATGCCCAGAGGCCCCAACTATTACATCTAAGCTGCCCAGTCAGGTCTCCCAGACCTCATGGGGCTCCTCTGCCCTGTCCTCATGCACAATTCTCTGCAATTTGCAAAATATCATGCTTATCCTCCAGAGAATATGCCACCAGCTTTCATGCTCTCTGCTTCCTCTAAATACTTTGGCTATAAGCAGCCCTGTCAGAATTGCAGATGTAATCAGCAGGCTCCTGGCAGCAGCTTTCAGTTACAGTACAGCAGTGGAAGTCTTAATGGGAAGTTTCTTTTGCACAGTGTGTACCCCACTTGCAATCCCTTTTGTCTCCATGCCTCACCTCATCACTCTTTTCTCTGTCTATTAAGCTGACATGTTCTGTCTTCTGCTTTCTTTTTTCCTTTCTTGCTTTATTCATTTGCTTATTTGTCCATTTATTTGCTCTTGTGTTCTCTCTCTCTGTGTCTCTCTGTCTCTGTCTCTCTCTGTCTCCCTCTCTGTCTCTCTGTTTCTCTCTGTCTCTCTCTCTCTGTGTCTCTCTCTCTCTGTGTCTCTCTCTGTCTCTCTCTGTCTCTCTCTGTCTCTCTCTCTCTCTCTCTCTCTCTCTCTCTCTCTCTCTCCCTCCTAGAAAAGATATGGAAAGATTGATTCATTCTACTATTCCTAGGGTGGGAGCAGGGGATCTCCTTTAAGAAAGCAAATGGTACATCAAAATTCCCAATTACGCAGGTTGAAGCTCTCTTTGTGCAAAATATTATCATTTGCCATAGAAAAGGTAAGAAAGAACATCTAACATATCCAAGAGTCCCCGCAGAAGTTAAGGAATAATGTGTACAAACATATTTATAACAGAAACACATTTGTAACTAGAAAGGAAGAGAGTGCCAATAAACTGGAGAATAGGTGAACAAATTGTGAATGTAATGGGATATTATTGCATTGTAAGAAGTGATGAACAAAATGGCTTTAGATAAAAGTGGGAAGGCTTTATAAAGTAATGCAGAATTAAATGAGCAGAACTAGAAGGATAATTTATGTGATAACATTTAGACACCACAAAGAGAGCTGCTGTAAACATTTTAGAACATATAGAATTTTTTCCCTAATCATATTTGGAAATAGACCTAGTAGTGATATTGGTAGGTCAAAGGGTAAAGGTGGTTTAACAACTCCTTTCAAAGAAGTGATGGACTCAAGATGCAAAATAAGATGTAAAATTTTGGACATAACCAGTATAGGAACTTTCTTCTGCTTGATTTTTGTTACAAGGATTTTGTTTTTCTTTCCATTTTTAAATTTGGGGGAGGAGATATGAGAAGAAGAGGGAGGTTTGAAGAGGGTAGCAAAATCAAACAAAAAAAAGAGAAGATGAATTTTTTATAGGCACAGAAGAGAACAAAAAGAAGGCCAGAAAGAATCACAGATAAGGAGGACAGCTTTAAAAGTTACGTGTTGAATTTATTCTGTTTTTTAAAGTGAGCTGTAAATAATAGAGATCTACAATTTCATAAACAGACTTTTCTGCTCTACTATGCACACACACACACACACACACACACACATATTCACACACATACATACATACACACACATATTGAAATGCCTCTTTATTTGGTACTCTGTTTGTTAAGTTCAGAATAAATTTTTTAAAAAGTTGAAGAGTCAAATGACTCAACAGAATACATTGTTTTTCCCTTGGAGACTTTTCAGTCAGTCAACTCCCCCCATCCCATGCAATTCATTTCATCCCCCTAGAGATAGATGGGGAATCAATCAGCAACTGGAGCACACCAGCCTCTGAGGTTAAAGCCTTGTTTTTCCCATGATCCCCAGCCCTGTGACATTTCAGTATTAATCTGCTGGAATATCATTGTATAGGCACTTGGAAAAGAGGCTACACAATAATTCCAACTGAGACTTCCCCAAATAAGTTCCCTGTACAGGGCAGCACAGATATGAAGGAGTGGTACACTCCTGAATGTTTGAAGCTGACCTGATAAGGATGGTTGAATAAATGACGGTAGTTCATGAGTCACAGAGGGAGGGTATCAGTAGATTTATCATCATTGGGACATGCAGAGGTACACAGGTTTTGTTGCAGTGGAGAGGAACATATAATAAGCTCCTCTCTTATAAGCAACAACTTTCCAGGTGAGATCAGAGTATATAAAAAGACTCACAAGCAAAAGTCATCAGAAGTTTAAGCTGAAGGCTGACCTTAGGAAGACCTGTGAAGGATTGGCAGGTTGCCTTTAAGCTGCCACCTCCATCTCTGCTTTCAGTATCTTGCTATCTCCTTGGGAAGCTGTCTTCCTACCTTCCTCTGTCTTCTGGGAGCTCAATTTCTTCATGATTGCAGAGGAACACCCCCACCACACAAAAGATCCTCACTCAGGCCTACCTTTGCACCCTTCCCTCAAACTGAACTTCATTCCATCCCCACAGAGATATGCTCTCTGCTAACTATTGTGGTAGAAAGGATCTGATAAATTAATTCCCATTAAGGCACTGATAATAGATACAAGAATAAAGTATTACTCTTCTGGGGAAGTTCTAATAGTGGGAATGTCAGGGACTCTGGCCAACTGCTTGGAGAGATTGTGTGTGTGTGTGTGTGTGTGTTTGTGTGTGTTGGCGGGGAGGGAGGGTTGATAGAGAGGAGAGCCTGAAGGGTAGCTTTGGAAGGGAAAGAAGCAGAGTGAATATGAGAGCCATTCTAAAGGAGGAAATGATAGTCATTCTTTTTTGGGGGGTAAGACTAAAAAACTGTTTCCCCTTCCCAAAGAAGAGAAAGATAGGAGGGGGACTACATGATTTTTTAATGTCAGTTCCAGCTCTAAGATCTATGATCTTAGAAGCCTCTACCTAGTCTTACTATATATGCAGCCAGCCCAGTGACCATCCTAATTGCTTGTGATGGAACATGACATAATACATTCTGAAAGTGCATTTTAACATGTGATAAGCAAGAATCTAAATTACAATATGCCTGAAGACAAAGGGAATGTTTCTTTGCCCATAAAAATGAGAGTTTGGATTAAATGATCCCTACTGCCACTTTCCAGTTTTTATAAGTCTATGAATTCATTTTATCATGTAGTAATGCAAAAATATAGAAAAGGCAATGGCTTTGGGGACAGAAGACATGGGGGCATAGTTCCAGTTTTCTATCTAGCTGTATGACCTTGGGCAAGTCACTGCCTATAATCTCAATTTTCTTACTTATAAAATAAGGATATTGGACTAGACTATATTAGATCAAGGTCCCTGCAAACTCCACCATTCTGTGTGTCAACTGGAGAAAATATTGTGAGAAAGAAAAACAATCATTTTCTTTCTGTGAATGGACTGATAATTCTCTTTTTGTCATGGTCTGCTTTAATGAAATATTGAATCTTAATTCCTGGTTCTTGTCCAATGCTATTAAAATACAAGTCTCAACAGACAACTGAAATCTTTCTGATAGAAAACACTTATCAGGGAGTAACTGTTCTCTTGATGTCTCCTTTTTCATTCCTTGTATGATAGAAGTAACATAGACTAGGGTTCTTGGCACGTCAATTAGGTGATTTTTTTTGTGAAAGGTAAGTAAATTATCTTTGAGACTTAATGATCCAGGAGACTAAGGCTTCAATCCTTGACATAACTTTCTGTTCACCTAAGTACAACAGACCAGCAAATGAGGAAGAGAGGGCTCCTCAGATCTGACATATAATTTTAGCCAAGCAAGTCATCGTGTAGCGGCAGGGAGCTCTGTCCAGCTGAGTCAATGTTGTATTCTTGCCGAATAGCCTTTCCGTGCTATTGTTCAATAACGTTTTGTAAAATGTTAGATGATCTGTTGTTAGATGATCTCATTTCATTCTAGGCCCAATCTTGAACGAGCAGACTGGCCTGAGTCAGGCCTGGCCCAGAATATCTGCCATTAGTCAGCAGGATTAGGTCAGAAGGACCTCATGGCTGACCTCATTGAAGTGAGATAAACAAAATACGGAGGAAGGGAAGCCCAGGGTAATCAGATGCCCTGATATGTGAGAGTCTTACCCCTGTGACCACCGTGCTTCTGGTTGCATGCCTCGGGTCTTCTCAATTAGATACAAAAGAGGCCTTCACTGCCTGGATAGGATTAGGAAGTGAATTGTAAGTAAATTGTCATTGCATAATCAGCAACTAGAAACAGATGCGAATATGCTGAGTCTTTTAGAACCATGCTATGAAGATGATAAATACTGTAGAATATAATTTGTTAAATCTGCACAATTTTGTATTAGAAGGTGATTGTGATCTCTAAGCCCATTAGCTGTGGAGTCTTGTATTCTCCCTAAAGACTGTTAACTTGAGGATTATCTAAGAACTGTGCTAAATAGATTGCTTGGGTTTACACCTTCCCAAGATCCCAGAGACTGTTCCAGAAATGGAAACATGGACAGATGTGCCATGTGCACTCAAATTGATTTGTTGATGACAGGGGTCTCCATCATTTTAAAAGGAAAGACAATTTCTACTCCCATTCTCAAATGGTGATAGGTGAGTAAACAGTGATCATGAGATGAGTGTTTTTAGTTTTGATAGCAACTGAATTTGAGAGGCTGGGAGCTCCTGGGTTCTTCAGTAAGACTGGAAGCAAGAGGAGTTTCTTCTTTGGAGAGTATTTTCATCAATATGAAGAGGAACTCAAGCTCTGGTCTGATGGTCCAGTAGCCTTTGGAGTTGCCTGAGCCACCTCTTGTGGCTGTACATGATCTTATCAATGCAGAAGATAAGCCAAGGGCAGTGATGGCCCTGGCTTGCAGATAGAAGGAGTAGGCAGTTCAGTGGAAGTGCTCAGTCCTGGAAGAGGGTCTTCTAGCAGCACCCTAGCAGAATTTGACCAATCAGAGAGGTCAGTGGCAGCACATGAGATGGCACTTAGGCCCCCTCAAACTGGGCAGTGTGGTAAAGGCCCCAGTGGTAGCAGATTGATCATTATAGATGGCCCTAGCACAATGAGAAGTATTACTGGCCCTACAGGCAGTGGAACAGGAATCACCACAGACCCCAGACACATTGGAATGGGCTGAAATGTGGGCTAGGATTCAGTCAAGCCCATTGTAGCTCTGCAATAATAAGGCCCCCTGACATTGTTGCAAATATAGTATTCACAGGTCAACTCCATAATTTACTATTACCCAAGGACCAAGGGATAGAATTTTGGAAAAATGCTATGCTTTGGGGGACCAAGGAGTAGAATTTTGAAAGGTCCCTTGCTTTTTAATGACAGGGTAAAACTATCATTTCGTAATGACTTATACCATTCAGAAGAAAGAAACAGTCTATCAGCAGAGGCCTCTAAAAGAACAAAGATTTGATATCTCTTCCACCAGGAGACTCTCAGGGAGAGAGAGGTTCTTGCTATTGGGGATCACAGAGTACATAACTCTTATCAGTGTTGATTCTGGCACTGGGACAAGTTACATGCAAGAGGGAAATGCATTCTTAGCCACATTAAGAGATAATTCTGACCAGTAATGATGATTGGCAACTGTACCAGAAGCACCATCCCTCTGTGCATGGCCCTAATGTTTCTGGTACTGTTCCTTCTGCTTGTCATTGATTTATATCTACAGACCCATAGTGAACTATAAAGATTTGGGATCATTCAATACATGAACCTAACCGTTAAGATTAAGAAACCAGTTCTTTTCAAGGAAAACGTGGAACATGGGATTTCTAGTCATTGTTCTCTTCACATTCAGTGGGCAGTTACAATGGTTGCTTTTTTCTTTTACCTTCACTAAGTTCCTACTCCAGCTCCAAGTTCAGTGTTGCCAAGCAATGGTTGTAAGCCCATTCAAGTGGTGGAAGGTCCTCAAAGTCCTTTGGAACCTTGGGACCAAGGGATGGGATGTGCTTAGAACAACATCCAAGGCTAGTCTTTCCCTAAAAGGCACTGAAACCATCCTCAGGGCTAAATTGGTCCACCAAACTAAGGCTTGAACTGTTAATATAGCTTCTTGATCACCTGAGTGCAAAGGACCAGTGCATGAGGACCCGGGGCCTACACAGACTTGAAACATGCTTCTGATGTATTACTGTAGAAAATTTGAAGGCAAGAGAACTGCACTCAATTGAAGCTATGATGGTGAACATGCTTTCCATGTTATTAAGTGAGTATCTTTTTATTAAATGTTAGTTGGAATTTTCCATTTTGTTTCAATCCTGAGCATGAACCACTAGATTGACCTGAGTCAGGGTTGGCCTGGAGTGCTTTGGATAGGTAGGAAGCCTATTTAGATCTCTGGTTGAAGACCACAGGAAAAAATTTGGAAGAAAGGGAAAAAAGGAAGCCACCCGACAAATTGGGGGTAAGGAAGGTATGTAGAACTAGAAGTAATAAGACCTGAGTTCACTGACTCAACCAGGAAATTATTATGGAATTTTGGTCTACCTCTCTGATCCTCAGTTTCCTCATCAGTGCTTTATAACAGCATAATACAAAAGAAATCTAATATATTAGAGAAGAGACCCTAGTCTAAGGAAGTTAGGGTAGGGTAAATCTCCAAAGTGGGAAGTTTGTCTTTGGATCCGTCAACATTGCTCCTTCATGACAACACTTTTTTATTCCTTTTTGGGGGGCTGGCTCAATCCAAATAATGACTCCAGACCTTTGGCTCTCCCATCAAACTTTACCTGTTCTATTCTAGTCACCCAGACATTTGACAGTTGACAAGTAATTAATACACTAAATGAATTTTAGTAATATTGTGAAGACTACTAATAGGCCAATGTGTTACCCCTCCCAGACAGATTACCTTTCAGGGACACAAATAAATGTCTTCATTGATGGGAATTTTAAGAGGGAAATGGTGATTATTTCTAATATCACAAAATTGGATGTCTACTCTAAGGGCCAAGGCAGGGAATATAGGAAAAGACATGTACATGAGTAGAAGAAGGAAAGGAAAGCTAGCAGATATAACATGACATGGCACTAAAAATACCAGTCTTGGTGTCTGGGGACCATGGTCTTAATCCTGGTTCTGGCACTTAACTAGGTATATAATCTTAGGCAAGTGATTTCATCACTCTGGGCCTCAGTTTCTTCATCTATAAAATGAGTGTAACTAGATGATCTTTAAGATTATTTTAAGATCCTAGAATTTAGACTCCCAGAACTATCTATGATTCTAGGTAGAGAACTTAGGAAAAACCATACAAACATGGCTGGGCAGGAAGAAGGATCACAGATAATTTAGTGGGAAGAGCAGTAGAGTAGGCTTATGCTATTAACTGCTGTGTGACAACACACCTTTCTGGACTACAGTTTCCATATCTCTAAAATGAAGTAATTGGGCTAGATGAATTCTAAAGTCCCTTCCTGCTTGAAATCTATGACATTAAAAAATAGAGTGGCTGCTGAATTCACTACTTGACTGCTTAATGCAATCAAATAAGTGATTTAACAAATTTATTTTTCTGATTTTTTCAGATCCTTCCTTGCTCCTCTGATATAAGCAATCAATATCATCAACCCAGGCGACCAATGAATTTGACTCACCCAATCTTTCCCACCACCAAATTAACTATTTGCTTAGTGGAATTAACCAAACTAATAGATGCTTTGTTTTGCTCTTCCATGAATAGAGCTGTTGAAGTAGAAGAGAAGGGATAGTATGGTGAAAAACAAGCTGGATTTGGAATGAGAAGGTGTGAATTCAAATCCTAGTCTTGCCACTAACTGGCTATGTGACCTTGAAAGAAATCTTTCTTTTTAAACCCTTTGGTTTTCATTGATATATTTTGTTTTTATATCACCTACATTTCCCATTATGCCTCTCCTCCTCCCTTTTTCAGGGAGGCTTCCCTTATAATGAAGAATTAAGAAGAAAAGAAAAGAAAAAATTTCAACCAAGCTAATCAAGAAACAGAAAATCCTCACATTATAAGCAGGGTTCCACATGCATAGTCTCACAAAAGAACAGAAGTAGGTATTTTTTCATATCAATTATTTGGGACCAAGCTTAGTCTTTACAATTTTGTGGCATTTAGTGTGTTGTTGGTGTTTCCATTTACATTGTTGTAGTTATTGTGCATATTGTTTTTCCGCTTCTGCCTACTTTAGTCTTCATTGGTTCATATGTGTTTCCAGTCTTTTCTGCATTCATCATTTTCATCATTTCTTACAGTGCAGTGATATGACATTGCACTCACATAACATAGCTTTTGTATTCATTCTCCAATCAATGAGCATCTGTGTTGTTTATAATGTTTTGATGCTATGAATATTTTGGTGCACATGAATTTTTCCTTTTTGTCATTGATCTATGGGTATATCCATTAGCCTCTCTGGGACTCAGTTTCCCACCAGTAAAATGAGAGATTATATTAAATTATCTTTAAAGCTTCTTCAAATTCTGATTCTATGTGTTTTTTTCCTACCACTCTTGGGTGAGGCACAAAATGTCTCATTCTGAGACACGTCCCTTTCAAGGAAATGAGGGAATGTGCCTGGTAGCCAACAATGTCAGCATCTCATATAAAAGAAGGTAAAAGGCAGCTGGTTCACAGTGTCTAGAACTCAGGTTTTCATTGACCCTTCATTAATAATACATAAAAGATGAGCCAGGAGACACACAACAGAGCTTCCAATTAATATGGGGAATGGAAACTGGTGGGAACTGGATGAGAAACAATATGACATAATGAAATGAAATGCAACTGGGCAAGTCAATTACTCTTCCAGACTCAAATGAGGCAGAGGATGAATTATATGTTTCAAATGAAAAAACACAATTAAATCCAACTCAGTCCATCAGCTGAAGTCTTCTGCCAAATTAGTGGCTTGCCAGCCACAGAATGTCAGGCCAAACAGAAACTTTATACTTTGCCTTTCACAGAGGCCTCTTACCTTGGGCTATGCCTACATGAGACTTGTGGACCTATAATGTTCTTGGGTTGATTTTGTTTTGTTTTGTTCTTTACCAAGCTACTTGTCTATCTATTTAGTCTATGGAAATATGTGACTATATGAAAGATCTGTGATTTCCATAGTAGAGGAAACTCCTTCCACCAACCACTATGAATTAAAACTGGTCAATGACTTAACAGATACTCAATAAGTCCTAGAAAGTTGCTTGAGGTAAGATAGTTTAAGTGACTTGCCCAGGGTCCCACCACTAATAAGCAAGATTTGAGCCTTGATCTTCCTAACTTCCAGCCCATCACTGTGTCCACTAAGATCTCCTGTCTCTCAATTAAGTCCAATACCTGGTAAGTTCATAAGGGAAATTTTAAATAAAATGAGTGAATTGGTACCATCTTAGCCAAATACTGTCAGACTAATGGCAATATGACAGTGCTGGTATCATACAGACAATTTGGGCCTCTTTTGGTGTAATAGACAGAGTAAGTGATGAATCTTGTAAATGGAGGGAGCTTCTCTTTGAGAAATGCACAAGTGAATGAATCATTTAAGTAAAGTTTCTTTCCAAGGAGGGAGATAGGATTCCCTGGGCAGCATCCCTTACCAGGCAACCACAAATTGTATACTGTCACCGTTTGGTCCTAGCACATGAAGCTCTCTTCCCATTCCCCCTTTGCAGACTTACGAGCTCTTTGCTTCTCTAGAAGCAACCTGCATAAGAGAATAATAGTTCTTGGGCTGAGGCTTCAAATGTTGGTAGCTTTTCCCCCTGATCACTTGCCTACTCTCAATTCAACTTGACAAATATTTCTGAAGCATCTATGTGAAAAGCACTGTACTAGTCCCTGGTTTCAGTACCAGGGCAGAGAGGACAGCTGTAGTTTACAGCCACCAGAGGGACTGCAGGGAGCAAAATCATTTGCAGAACAGCATGGCTGGGGGCCCTAGCAGTGGCTTAGAAGTAGATAGGGGAGACCTAAGTTGGGCCCCAAGACAGACCTGTGGAAATAGAAGAAGGACCTGAGACTTGGAGCATCATTCACCATACCTCAGGGTTACAACTTGTTTTATACTAATAGCTGGTAGAAAAGCATTGTATTGTGCAAGGGGAATTTTTCTAGGGGTAATCCCTGCCCTCAAGGAGTTTACATTCTACTGAGATGATACAGCATAATATCAGTAGCTGATATTTATATAATGTTTTAAAGTTTGCAAAGTGCTTCTCATATTTTTTATCCATAGAACAGCCCTATGAGATAGTTTCTCCATGTTTATTATCTCCACTTTACATTTGAGGAAACTAAGGTTTTAAGTGGTTAGGTTATCTGCCAATGACTTTGTAGTTAGTGGAGTGGAATTCAAACTCAGGTCTCTCCTGATTCCAAGTACAATCCTATTTCTACTACCTGACTTTGATTCTCTATACAACATAATTTGAGGAAGGAGTGAGTGGTGAAAAAAGAAAGGCTTTGAGTAGGGTTAGGCTCTTGAACTGAGAGAAACTAGGTAGTCTAAGATGTAGAGGTGAAAAGGGAGGACATTCAGGTATAATGACAGTGGTGTGGTCTGGAGTCTCACCTTTGATATCACCATACCATAATGTAATACAGTAATTACCCCTCACATGGGATATGTTTCTGTTTTGACTCATCCCAACCTGCTCTTGCTCTGGCAGATCTAGGTTCTCAGAAATGGACCTCCAGTGCATAGTTTACACTCAAACTTGAGGTTCTAAAGCCTACATTGTTGAGGAAAAAATATATTTCCCTTACTCTGGCTCTTGAGACCTCACCAATGAATTCCTATTTACATAGACAGTCACTCAACATTATGCCCCAATACGCATGGTACACGATATTTTCATGAATAGTAACTCACAACAATGATACTTTTAAATCTTAAAAACACTTACTTGTCAATAAGGCAAAATAAATAATAAAAAGCATCATAGGTATCCATTAAAGCAAGTGGATTTAAAAAAACGAATGGAGAAGTTAGAAATCATAACCAAACCAGAGGAAATAAAAAGTTATCAGGAGCTACTAAGCCCAGGTATACACTAACAAAACTGAGAACACAGAAAAATAGAGGATTACTTCAAAAATATACAACTTAACAGAAGTCCAAATAGAGATCTTAAATAATTTTATTTCAAAGAAGGAAATAGAACTAGAAAAAGAACTACCAAAGGAAAAAAAAAAACCTCCTGATCCTGACGGCTTTACAGAAGCATTCCATCAAACGTTTAAAAAATAATCAATACCAATACTGCACAAGAAAGCACTCTACCAAACTCCTTTTAGGAGACAAATGTAGACCTAATACCTGAACTGGAAAGGATTAAGCAAATAAAAAGAACTACAAGCTAATGTAATGAATAGCTATTAATTAAAAAAAAAACTTTAAGTAAAATTCTGTCAGATTACAGAATTTAATCAAAGAAATTATTCACTATTACAACATTGCATTTATGGCAGAGATACAAGGATGGGTCAATAATAGGAAAACAGTTTACATAATTAATCATATTAAAAACAAAAATATTAACAACCACATAATTATCTCAATTGACATAGAGAAGATCTTTGATAGAGTACAACCCAAATATGCTAAAAGCCCTACAAAGTGCAACGATAGAGGGATACTTTAAATATCACAAAAGTACCTACCTAAAATCGAAAACAAGTATCATGCACAATACACATATATTAGCAGTTTTTCCAATAAATACAAGAATAAAACAACTATGCCCACTCTCCCCACTATCATTTAGCATGGCTCTTGAAATGTGAGCAATATCAATAAGATAAGAGAAAGAAATTAAAGTGGTAAAAACTTTTTTTTCCATTAGATTGTGAGTTCCCCAAGGCAGAAACTGTCTTTTCCCTTTCTTTGTATCCTCAGTGCTTAGCACTATGTCTAGTACATAGCTCTTAATAAATACTTACTGATTGATTGACTAAAGAAAGGCATAGAGAAAATAGGACTCTCCCTATTTGTGGAAGACATGATGACTTAACAAAATCCTAGTGAAGCCAAAATACTAATTGAAAAAATTACTAACTTAGCAAAATTGCAAGCTAAAAAATAAAACCACAAAATCAACAGCACTTGTTTAAAAATAAAATCTGAGAGGCAACAATAGAAAGATAATTCCTATGACAAATTACTGCAAAAACCATAAAATATTGAGGGGAGTTTCAATCTACTAAAACACAAAATAGTTGTATAAATTCAATTACAAAATGCTCCTTAAAGAAATAAAGAACAGCTTAAATCAGTCCTCATGTCTGAGCAATGTCAATATAATAAAAATAATATTAATGTTATCAAAGGTAATATGCAGATTTAATTCTATAACAATCAACTAGAAAAGATATTTAGCAAAACTCAATAAGATGATAAAATTCATTAGGAGAGACAAAAGATTTGGAATATCAATTGAAATAATAAAAAAAGGTAGCAATGAAGGGGTAATAGCATTTCCAGATCTCAACCTATTTTGTAAACAGCAGTCATAAAAACTAGTTTAAAAGTAGAGAAATGGAATACACTAGACAAGGGAGAATCAGAAATGATGGCACTCAATCACTCAGTGTTTAATGAATGTGAAAACACAAATTCCTTAGGAAAGTGCTGCCTCTTTGATAAGTACTGCTGGGAAAACTTGAGAGCAGTATGTTTGAAATTAGACTTAGACTAACAACTTCTACCATGCTCTACAATAATTTCAAAATGGGTATGTGACTTGATTATTAAGGATCATTCCATAAAAAATATTAGAAGTGAGCAGATCATAAGCTTTTCATAGCTGTGTGGGAGATGGATTTTTAACCAAACAAGGGGTAGAAATAATTACAAAAGACAAAATAGGTAATTTCAATTACATGAAATTGAAAAGCTTGTATACAAACAAAATAAATATATTTAAGATAAGAAGGGAAGTAGTCTAATGGGGAAAAGTCTTCATATCAAATTTCTTGAGGATTTGGAATTCAAAATACATAGACAAAGAATACACAATAGATAATTAACTAATAGCATAATGTATGTGATGTTATAACATTACAATAAAATTTGTAATATGATGCATAAATTTACAGAGAAATGGATAAACAAGTTATGGCATGATTATAGTGGAGTAGTCCTTGTATTATATTATATTGTATTGTATTATATTATATTATATTATATTATATTATATTATATTGTATTGTATTATATTATATTATATCATATCATAGTGGAATGACTTATATTAACAAAGAGAAGCATAGACTTACTTAAATTGATACATAGTGAAGCAAACAGAGTAAAAAAAAAAGAAAAGCACAACTACAACAATGGAAATGAAAAGAACAAAGATAAAATAATAGCAAGCGAATGTTGTAAAATTACAAAGAAAAAGCATGGCCCCAAAAAAGAGATGTGAGAAGACACCTCCTGTTGCTTTGCAGAGTTGAGAGGTCCACAGATGTGGAACATTGCATACGTTTTCAGATTTTTTTCAATGTGTCAATTAGTTTTAATGATTGTTTTTCCTTTTTTTCTTTAAAAATTATTCTTTGTTATATGGGATGGTTCTCCATAGAGAAGAAGGAGAGTGACACAGGAGAACATTTAGTGATGTAAAAACAAAAGATAGCAATTAAAAATTGTGTTTTACATTACTTCACATGTATAATAAATATCATATTACTTACCCTCTCAAAGTGTTGGGGAGGAGAGTGAGAGAGAAAATTTGGAACTCAAAAATAAAAAAAATTACATGTAATTGGGAAATATTTAATGAAATACATAAAAATACACTTAAAAATAAAATGTATTTTTAAAAAGTGTTATGTGCTGATTGTCCATACCCCCCAATTATTTCTCTGGATTGGCCCACTATCGAGAGGGGGGAGAAGAAAGAAGGGGAGGGAAAGACAAAGAAAGAGAAAGAGAGAGAAAGAGGGGGGGGAGAGGGAGAGACAGAGACAGACAGAGACAGAGAGAGAAAGAGAGAGAGAGAGAGAGAGAGGGGGGGGGGGGGAGGGAGGGAGGGAGAGACAGAGACAGACAGACAGAGAGAAACACAGAGAGAGAGAGAGAGAGAGAGGGAGGGAGGGGGAAGGGAGGGAGAGACAGAGACAGACACAGAGAGAGAGAGAAACACAGAGAGAGAGAGGGAGAGAGAGAGAGAGAGAGGCAAATAATTTGAGTTTTAGCTTCTGTCTCCTGATGTATTTTTATCCTACTCCTCATCAGACTTCTATATCAGGGCTTGCCCTCTCTTTGAACTGGCAGTATCTTTTTCTGATTATGAAAATGTGTTTGTGGAGCTGGAGGAGGGAAGCAGATGACTGAAGATTCCTTTAATACCAGAAAATAATGTCCAAGCCAGGTGTTCAGCAATTTTGATAGTGACAACTCTTCATTTTTGTTTTCACTGCTCAAATAGGAATGATATTTCAATGACAGCAGTGCCTTTATCTTTACAAGGAATTTTAGTATTCATTTTTTTAATTGGTTAAAATATAATTCCTGTTTCTTAGACTATGCTTCAAAGGGCGTTCAGAGAACTTAGAAAGAGCTAACAAGGAAATCTGCCATGTAACAGGTCCTGCCACAGAGCTCCATGTACACTTAACAAATGTTGGTTGAGCTAAACAGGCACCAGTTAAGCAGTCATATTACCTCCTGGCGTGGAAGAAAAAAAATTGGATGAGAAATTGAACCAAGAGCTACACCTTGTCTATACATTTGTTGTTGAGTTATTTCAGTTGTGTCCAATTTTTCATGACCCCAGTTGAAGTTTTCTTGGCAAAGATACTGGAGTGCTTTGCCATTTCCTTTTCTGGCTCCTCTTACAGATAAGAAAACTGAGGCCAACAGGATTAAGTGACTTGCCCAGAGTCATGCAGCTAGTAAGTGTCTGAAGTGGATTTGAACTCAAACTGATGAATCTTCCTGACTCTAGGCCCAGTACTCTATCCACTATACCACCTAGCTGCCCTCTAGACCTGTACAAGGTAGGAAAAAGTATAGCAAATAAAATCTCACATAATTATCCATAGTCTAGGATCAATCTCCAAGTTCAGTGTTCTTTCCATTACACCACCATGAATGTCATTCCAGTGAATCCATAGTCAATAAATTCTATGACAGGAAGATTTCTATTCTGGACCTTCACAACCAAAGAATTCTGCTTTCCAAATGGATCATCAAAAGTTGTGTCTTTCTTTTTTTTTATTTATTTAACATATTTAGTTTCCAGCATTGATTTTCACAAGAGTGTGGATTACAAATTTTCTCCCCATTTCTACCCTCCCCCCCACTCCAAGATGGCGTATACTCTGGTTGCCCTGTTCCCCAGTCAGCGCTCCCCTCTGTCACCCCACTCCCCTCCCATCCCCTTTTACCTTCCTTTCTTGTAGGACAAGATAAATTTTTATGCCCCATTGCCTGTGTATCTTACTTTCTTGTTGCATGCAAAAACATTTTTGTTTGTTTTTGAACATCTGTTTTTAAAACTTTGAGTTCCAAATTCTCTCCCCTCTTCCCTTCCCACCCACCCTCCCTAAGAAGTCAAGCAATTCAACATAGGCCACATGTGTATCATTATGTATAACCCTTCCACAATACTCATGTTGTGAAAGACTAACTATATTTTGCTCCTTCCCAACCCATCCCCCTTTATTGAATTTTCTCCCTTGACCCTGTCCCCTTTTGAAAGTGTTTGTTTTTGACTACCTCCACCCCCATCTGCCCTCCCCTCCATCATTCCCCCCCATTTTTTTATCTTCTTCCCTCTTCTTTCCTGTGGGGTAAGATTCCCAATTGGGTATGTATGGTATTCCCTCCTTAGGCCAAATCTGATGAGAGCAATGTTCACTCATTCCCCCCTCATCTGCCCTCACCCCTCCTCCCACAGAACTGCTTCCTCTTGCCACCTTTATGGGAGATAATCCATCCCATTCTATCTCTCCTTATCTCCCTCTCTCAGTATGTTCCTCTCTCATCCCTTAATTTGATTTTATTTCTTTTAGATATCTTCCCTTCATCTTCAAATCTTCAACTCACCCTGTGTCTGCTCTCTCCCTCTCTCTCTCTCTCTCTCTCTCTCTCTCTCTCCCTCTCTCTCTCTCTCTCTCTCCATATATATATATATATATATATATATGTATATATATATATATGTATATATATATACATACACACATAGATATATACATACATACACATTCACCCATATATATACATAAACATATATGTATGCATATTCCCTTCAGCTACCCTAATACTGAGGTCTCATGAATCATACACATCATCTTTCCATGTAGGAATGTCAACAAAACAGTTCACCTTTAGTAAGTCCCTTGCAATTTCTTTTTCTTGTTATTTTTCTTGATTACCTTTTCATGCTTCTCTTGATTCTTATGTTTGAAAGTCAAATTTTTTATTCAGTTCTGGTCTTTTCACTGAGAAAGCTTGAAAGTCCTCTATTTTATTGAAAGTCTATATTTTGCCTTGGAACATGATACTCAGTTTTGCTGGGTAGGTGATTCTAGGTTTTAATCCTAGCTCCATTGATCTCTGGAATATCGTATTCTAAGCCCTTCGATCTCTTAACGTAGAGGCTGCCAGATCTTGGGTTATTCTGATTGGGTTTCCACAATACTCAAATTGTTTCTTTCTGGCTGCTTACAATATTTTCTCCTTGATCTGGGAGCTCTGGAATTTGGCGACAATATTCCTGGGAGATTTCTTTTTGGGATCTATTTGAGGAGGCGATCAATGGATTCTTTCAATTTCTATTTTGCCCTGTGGCTCTAGAATATCAGGGCAGTTCTCCTTGATAATTTCTTGAAAGATGGTATCTAGGATCTTTTTTTGATCATGGCTTTCTGGTAGTCCAATAATTTTTAAATTATCTCTCCTGGATCTATTTTCAGGTCAGTGGTTTTTCCAATGAGATATTTCACATTGTCTTCCATTTTTTCATTCCTTTGGTTCTGTTTTATAATATCTTGATTTCTCATCAAGTCACTAACTTCCACTTGCTCCAATCTAATTTTTAAATTAGTATTTTCTTCAGTGGTCTTTTGGACCTCCTTTTCCATTTGGCTAATTCTGCCTTTCAAGGCATTCTTCTCCTCATTGGCTTTTTGGAGCTCTTTTGCCATTTGAGTTAGTCTGTTTTTTAAGGTGTTGTTTTCTTCAGTGTATTTTTCGGTATTTTTTTGGGTCTCCTTTAGCAAGTCATTGACTTGTTTTTCATGGTTTTCTCGCATCCTTTTCATTTCTCTTCCCAATTTTTCCTCTACTTCTCTAACTTGCTTTTCCAAATCCTGTTTGAGCTCTTCCATGGCCTGGAACCAGTTCATGTTTTTCTTGGAGGCTTTTGGTGTAGGCTCTTGCACTTTATTGACTTCTTTAGGCTGTATGTTTTGGTCTTCCTTGTCAGCAAAGAAAGAATGCAAAGTCTGAGACTGAATCTCGGTGCGTTTTTGCTGCCTGGCCATATTCCCAGCCAACTAACATGACCTTTGAGTTTTTCAGTGGGGTATGACTGCTTGTAGACTAGAGAGTTCTATGTTCCACGTTTGGGGGGGAGGTGCCAGCTCTGCCACACCAGCACTGCTCCTTCCCCAACCCCCAACCCGGCCTGGGCTTAGATCTTCAGCAGGCTGTTGCACTCCTGCTCTGATCTGCCATTTAATTCCTCCCACCAGGAGGGCCTGGAGCCGGAAGTAACAACAGCTGTAGCTGCCCCACCTCCACTGCCCCCGGGGCTAGAAGCCGAACGCGAACTCCTTCTACTCCCGCAGCTTTTCCCACTAACCTTCTCCGCAGTCTTTGGTGTTTGTGGGCTAGAGAGTCTGGTAACTGCCGCAGCTCACTGATTCAGGGCCCTAGGGCCCCCTCCACCCGGCTTCTGGTCTGGATGGTCCACGCCGTTCAGGCTGGGTTCTGCTCCACTCCACTCCCAGCTCCCAGCTCCCAGCTCCCAGCTCCGTGTGGGATAGACCTCACCCAGAGACCATCCAGGCTGTCCTGGGCTGGAGCCCTGCTTCTCTCTGCTGTTTTGTGGGTTCTGCCGTTCTAGAATTGGTTCAGAGCAAATTTTTATAGGTTTTTGGAGGGACTCGGTACGGAGCACACAAGAGTTCCTGCTTACCAGCTGCCATTTTGGCTCCGCCAAAAGTTGTGTCTTTCTTAAAGTTGGGAGCTTGAGAGAATGAATGCTTTGTTGTTCATGTCCACTCATTGGAGAGGATTTGGTTAGTGTGTCCCACATTTGGTCTGTTGGGTGACAGTTCAAGGGTTACAGGCTTTAAGGGATTTTAACAGCCTATTTAAACTGAAGCCTTGTTTGTGTACTGGGGTGTGAAGATCCATGCATTTGTTATCAGAAGAGTTCACAAGGCTCTTGGGCCGAGAGCTGTGCTTTTCCGCACTCACCAGGATCTCACTCCCATGGGGAAAGACATACCAACAGAACCACCTGCCACGCTAATGATTTTTTCCCTCCCCTATTCCTGATATCCAATTCTCTTTTTTTAAAGGAAAAAAGAGTTATTTCTTCCTCTTGTAGACCCTTTTCTATTCTGTTATGGCTACCTACCTTTCTGAAGGCAGATTTTAGGTGGCTTTGCATCACAAGCAGGCTCCAGACGTCTCTGAGAATTCTAGCTCTGGAGCCACTACACACTTTCCATTGTCCCATTGCTCTTGCTAATAATATGTTGCATATTGTTCTTGTTAATAATCAATCATGCAAATCATACCCAAAGTCCCTTGTACTTTCAGATCATTCCAATCAACTCAATATCCAAGAGCAAAAAAAATGTAAATAAGAAGAGATAGTCAAACAATTGAATCGTTCCTCTACTCCTTTCCACCCCACACAGATGGCTACAATCTTCTCCAAATCACCTAACTTCCCTAGGTTTCAGTTTCCTCTTCTGGAAAACATCTGGGGTTGGAGATGACCTTTGAGGTCCCTTACAGCTGCAGATTTATGAGCTTAACATCCTATACTTCCTTAGGGAGGAGATGGGATAGAACCTCTCCTCCCAAGAAGAAAGGTTTCGCCATCTTCTATGGCAAGATGGCAAAACTATCCCTCAGCACCTAGAATAGGTAGGATAATTGCCCTATTTCCCCTGTTTCCTCTTAGCAATCTCTCAGTTGCTAACATGGAGAACTGCTAACCTCTTGGGGAAATCTGGAATCCACTGAAGTCTTTTGTTGGCCAGGGTTATCAGGATTTCACTAGGATTCCTGGGTTTGGGTCACAATGGCAACCACACTCTTTGCATTCCCCATTTGATCTCCACCTGGACCATAGCTAACAATTTGTTTCTATTCATGACTCAGGAACATGTCAGGATGCCCGAGATGGTGACCCTGGTCGCACCTCCATTCCTTTTCCTTTTTCTTACTTAATTTCATTTCCCCTCTCTCTTTCTTTCCTCTCCCAAATTTGTACTACCTAATGCAATACCTGAGTCGAGGTGCAAAGCCTCTCAGGGGCTCAGATATTTCCAATGAACAACAGCTCCTTTGTTGTAGACCCTTGAAGTTGAACCGGAAAGTTCTTGTTAAGCATAGAGGTACTCCCTGCCCATATTATCTCTATACCTTCAATGACAGAGACAGACACAGAGAGACATAGACACAATGAGACATAGACAGAGAGTCAGAGATAGAAGGAGAAAGAGAGAGGAAGGGAGGAAGCGAGAGGAAGAGAGAGAGAGAGAGAGAGAGAGAGAGAGAGAGAGAGACAGAGACAGAGACAGAGACAGAGAGAAACTACCTTAATGAAATGCAACAAGGTGACTGACTGTTGAAAATGGGAAAGGTGGAGTGGCCTGAAGGAGGGTCAATGGACCACAGTCCTCAAACCTTTAACTTTTGCTAATCAATTAGTCATCTGTAAGCATTTGTAAAGTGCCTACTATGTGCTAGACATGGTGTTAAATGGCTGGAGATACACTTCCTCAAGCAGCTCAAACTTTGTTAGAGGAGACAAAGGTGTACATGTGCTAGATGCTCAGTGTTTTGGATGGGGAGAGGAAACTAGAAACTGGGGAGATCATGAAAGGCTTCATACAAAAGAGGGTACCTGAACTCAGTTGAGAAAGAAAAATAGGCAGAAGGAAGTGTAGGGATGGGAAACAGCCAGTGTAAATGCACAGACATGAAATACAGAAGGTCATATATGAGGAACATAGGATAAATGTCATATATGACAAGGCCAGTTTGCTGGGACTGAATGTAGAGTGTGTGAAAGGGTGTACTGTGTGACAAAACTGGAAAGTTAATAAGGTTTTAAACTGCTTCACTGGGATTAAAGACTTCGAGGATACACTCAGACTTAAATTTCTCATCTACTACATGATCCTTGTACAGGCTTATTGTGAAGAAAGTCCTCCATAAACTTTAATGGATGGTATTAATGGATGGTATCATTGTGGATTATTGCTATCACCTTCCTATTTCAGCTTCTCATTGTCCCTTTATTGGACTACTCTAATAGACTCTGGGTCCCAGAATGTCAGAACAAGAAAGTTTCTCACAGATCAAGTTATTCCAAGGCTCTCATTTTTCAGGTGAAGTCTCTGAAGCCTGACAGGGGCAGTGACTTGCTTAAGGGTCACATAATGACTAAGTAGAAAAGCCTGGGCTCAAACTTGGGTCTCCTGACTCCTAGGACACAGTTCTTTCTACTGTACCACCTGCAGCTAACACCCAACTATCAGTTAACACCAGATCAGGTATTAGTTGACAGGAGTGGGAAATAAGATAGGCCCAGGTAAAGGACCCAGGAAGAAGGAAAACAGCAAAGGGGCAGGGCCCAAAGGCAAACTTCTATTTCACATTTTTGCAGGGGCCCGGCATTACTAGTAGCCCAGCTCCTCTGAATGTTCTGAGACTCTCACCCAAGCCCAACTTCCCAAGGGAATATTCCTTTGTCTGGTGAGGTTCACTTAAGTGGGACTGGAGTTAGAGATAGCTTTATTGGGGTTGTATCTGGCCATCTCCTTGGCAAGTAGCCTGGGGAAGGAGAGACTTGGGATCAAGACAAACTAGTGAGTCACAGCTCTGTTTCTTGGGAAACAACAATGACCACAGTGACAACACTACCAAAGCTGGACTTAGGTAGGGAGGAGAAGAGCTGCAGAAATTGAGCCTGGAAGATTATTTCTGGCATCATTTGGGAAGAGGGGAGGAAACTGCTCTACATCCCCTCTCTCTTTAACTCAGGGGAACTGCTCCACCAATAGAGGTGTCCCTTGGGGTCCCAGCTGAGAATTACTTCTTCTCTGCACAACGATATCCATTAAGAGTTCAGACACTAGGCTCATTTTGTGGGGCCACCTGGACCTCAGGCTCTAGGCAGGAAGCTGGTAGCAAATAGGGAAGTAGAATAATGACCAACCTGGCTCTCTTTCTATCCAGGGGGACAATTCTAAGGCTTAGAGCTGGGAGGGATGTTAGAGATCCTGTAATCCAACTCCCTCATTTCATAAATAAGGAAACTGGGCACCTGAGGAGTTAAGTAGCCTGCCCAAGGTCATACAGGAGTAAATAAAAGAGCTAGGATTCAAACCCAAGTACTTTGACTCAAAATCAAATCTTTCCATAGTAGTATGTTGCCTTAGAGAGAGGATTCCACAAACCGATCAGGGTCATATTCCATCCTGCCCAGACTTCCCTGAAAGTGGCTGTTTTGAAACTCCCTGCAATTCTTCTCTTCCTTTCTAGTCTACTGCCAAGTAAACCACAATTCTCCCTTGGTTACATTACAAGGATAGAGACTCCCTGGTTGGGTGAATGGTGAAAGCCATAAAATGTCCTTTTCTTTCCCTTCTCCTAAGAATAATATTATATGCACACACACATATACACATGTGTATGCATGGATGTGTGTACATATCCATAAAAATAAACATATATGATTGCATACAAATATACACATACATATATCTAGTACATACATATATAGACCAGGTTGAGTCCTATGACTTAAGGGAATCCCTGTTTTTCACCATCCCTTCTGGTCCCTGTCCAAAATATGAGTTAGTAGAAGCTGGACTAAATGACCTCTAAAGTTTTGCAAATATTACCCCAACACAGCCGGAACTATCAGCTATAAAATAATGTGGGATAACAAAACACATATTCCTGTGAAGGTAGCAGAGTGGGGAGGAGGCTGGTTTTCCTCTTTTGGCTATGTTAGTGAGTTGATTAACCAAATCTGCTTTGAGACGAACTGAAGAAATGGTTATTTCTACATATGTGTGGAGAGCTGGAGGGATGGTGAGGAGGAGGAGGAGGGAGGTGATTACTTTTTGTATGAAGCTCTGGTCAAAATATTAAAGGTAAGTAGGGTTTTAAATAGCTACCAAGCCACTTATAGAGTTTCTTATACAGTTATAGAGTGTCTTATGACTTTCTACTGGGAATTCAAGTTGAATAAGGAATATTTTTGTAGTCACTATATCTATACGGTTTCTCTTTAGTATGAGTTCTCTGACCTTCATTAAAGTCTATACTGTGGCATATCCTTTCATATCCCTTGTGTTCATGAGATTTTACCTTCGTAATTCTTCTCTCTTATATGAATTCTCTGATTCTAAGAACAGGATGAGAGGCAGCATGGATAGCAAGTTGGGTCATGGAACCAGGAAGACCTGAATTCTTCTGACACTTACTGGTTGTGTGATGCCGTGCCTCCCCAGGAAACCCTCTAAGGCTATAAATTCTTGGAGAGATAATAGGTTCCCACTTCAAGCACAGGCTAGTTGACCACTTGCAGTGAATGTGATAGGGAAGATTCATTTTGGGTATGGGTTGGATTAGAGATCCCTCCTGACTTTCAAATTTGTGATTCTTTGAAGTTTCAGAACAGAGATTGAACCACATTGGTAGAGGAAATACATCACTGGAAGCCTCCTACGCCAATGAAATTACAGGTTTTATAAAACAATAATAATAGTGATGAAAGTGATGATGATGATGATGGTGGTGGTGGTGGTGGTGGTGGTTGATGTCCAAAGACCTGCCAAGGTTTGGAAAGGCTTAACCCCAGGATGGTGGTCATCAGGTGAATGACATTATCTTTGGTCATAGTATATCTATAAAGGCATGGAGGCTCTTTGTAGGTGGGGTGAACTCTCAAATGGAAACCATGGCTATTTTGTAACATCAAAGAAGTAAGAGAGAATGCCTCTTTCCAATCTCTCCTCTTTCCAATGTGCTGAGTTCTCTACTCTCATATGAATCTTCTTAAAACCCTGCTCTGGTCATGTTGCTTATTTAGATCTTCTTTTTGTCACCTGTCTTATCCCTTTGGTGCCATCATCTCCCGGTGACTCCCCTGGAATCATTCTTTCTGTGTGTGTCACCTAGGTTGATTTTTTTCCTTTCCCTGATCTCTGTCGCTGTAGAGAGAAAAGCTGGGAAAACTGCAAGTGCCGGGGAATTAGGAAGCCAGATGGAAGTGAGTCCCACTATTTCCCCCTTTCCAGAACCATCCCTGTGTGGCAAGAGCTTTCCTAAGCTCCTGGGAAACTGATTACTGCTTCCTAGCTTACCATGTTCTAAACAACAGAATGGATCAAGTTGTCTGGGGAGTTATCTCCGAGGAAAAGGAAATAGAAAAATGGCCCTGGCCTTCCAGTAGATTAGAGTCTAATGAGAAGAGCAGGAAAACACAAATAGAAAAAAGTAAACAACAGAAGCCACAGACAATCCCCAGGCTTCACTACTACTACATTTTGAAATATTACAATATTATTCTTTAATACTTCAAGGATTTGTGATTTCATTAGTGTGAATATTCCTTTTGCCAACACAGATCTGTGCCTTTAAGAGACAGTCTTTCCTAAATTGCCATGGTTGAAAATATACATTCCCTAGTGGCTTTTCAGGATGTATCTCTTCAAACTTAGATAGACTGAACCATAGATGGCAGGCATATAGTTCTGACTATACTTAAAGCTGTTTCAGCTTGGTAGGACCTTTGAGTTTTTGTTCTCTGTTGGTCTAGAGCAGGGCTGTCCAACCTTAGGTTTTTATTGAAACAATAGACAATATATTTTGATTTGCCATTTAGTGAGAGCTCTGTGGTAGTTCAGCTTCATTTACTAAAGCATTTTTGTAAATATCTATGCTTGTAGGCAGACCCCATGTGGCCTGCAGGCTGCATTTTGGACAGCCCTGGTCTAGAGAACCCAGGGCAACTTCCACAGCAGCATGGGATAGCAGAGGAAGGCTTTGGTATTATCACATTTACTTTATCCAAATTCATGTCCACAATGGAGCAAATGGTCCTTAAATACCTGCAATGTGCAAGGCATTATGTTAGCTAGAATGTGGAATACAGAGATGAATCTTTAAAATCTCTTATCTTTAAAAAGCCTACAGTGTAGCAAGAGAAAAAAATGTGCACAAAGATTAATATAATGCAAATTAGAATATGATAAGTGCATCAAGGAAGTGTAATGTAGCATGACAGTATGGAGGAAGGAGTGATCACTTTTGTCTGAGTGATCACAGAAGGGTTCATGGAGGAAGAATCTCGGCGTTGGGCCTTAAAAGATGGGAAGGATTTTTATAGTTAGAGAGAGTGTGGGTAAAGCAATAGAGTCCAGGGGAAGGAGAAGTTCAGAAGAGGTGAATGAAATAGAAAAGAATGATGTGAAGGTAGTTCCTGAAAAGTAGTGATGCAAAAGGGGAAAAAAAGGTCACAATACAGATGAGTGACACGGTCAGAGCTGCCCTCTAAAAAGATACAGTCCGGTAACTCTGAAAAACTTCAAACTTTGACTGCATCAGGGAATAACCATGACTCCAAATCCTCTAACCTCTTCATAGAGAGGGGAAATATTGGATATATACATATATATGTATATATACATATATAGTGCCAGATCTGAATTCTAACATATGGCCAATACATTGATTTAGTTTGCTTGACTATACATATTTGTTATAAAGGGTTGATGAGGGCTTGTGGACAGTGATAAATATTTGGGTGGAGGGGAAACATCCATAAAATATTTTACAAGGTACACAGAGGGAAAGGGAGTGAAAGAGCAGAAGAACAATTTGCTGCTACCTGGCTAAGATTTTTAAAAGCCCCAACCACTGTATGTAGTAAAAGCTCAGTGGCTTATAAAGTCCTTCTCTATTATTCTTCATCACTTGGAATGTTTGTGATTGTTAATCACTGAATTCACAATAAAAAAAGAAAATTTTCCTGGTGCCAGAAGCCATATAAGCAAAGGCAAGAAAGGGTGGGATGATCCTGAGGGAATCCATTTTGGCCAGAGCATAGAATACATTAAAAGGAATTATGAAATTTAGGGTATAAAGGCAGGGTGTGGACAGATTGCCCAGCCCTTTGAATGCCAAGCTGAGGAGTTATTTGGTAGACAAAAGGGAACCACTGAGATTGAGGTGGGGAGTGGTCTAAATAGAGTGCTACATTAAGAAGGTTATGCATATGTAGATTGGAAAATCAGAAAACTGGAGACTGAGAGACCAGCCATGAAATGATTCAACGATCCAGGAAAGAAGGTGGGCCTTAACTTAAGTAGTGGCTTTGAAAATGGAAAGGAGAGGATGTACTACAGAGATTTTGCAGCAGTAGAATTGATAGACCCGGCAAGTGATTGGATGAGTGGGGAGGGGTCTAAGAGGGAGTAGAAAGTTAAGGACGGTTTTGAAGATTGTAGCCAAGGCAACTGGGAGAATGTAGGTACCAAGAACAAAAAAAATATGCAAGCCAAGAAAAGGACAGTATTACTAAAGCATAATGCTGTAATCCAGATGTGCCCACAGCCACAAAGAATAAGAGAAATAATAAGGCTTAAAGCAAGCACTTAAATAAAGATGAGAGAGAGAACCAGGTGTGGTGGAATGAACCCTGGGACAGGAATAAAAAGACATGAGCCTGAGTTCAAGCCTTATCCCTAAACTGCTGTAGTTCTCAGTTTCCTCATTTGTAGAATTATGGAGTTAGACTAAATGATGTCTAAGGTATCTTCAGACTTGCATGTCTAAGATTCTATTTTAGCTCATGCACATGGAAGGTACTGAGCCTACAACCTCCTTCAATATGATACACATTTATTCTTGTAAATAGCTCACATTTACCTAATGTGTTCCTCGTAACAATTCTGTGAGGGAGATTTGTTGAGTATCATAGTCCCCATTTAACAAATGAGTAAACTGAGTCTCAGAGAGAAGTGACTTGCCCACGTGAGCCCACATTCATGTAGGAGGGTAGGATTCCAACTCGGTGTCTTGGCTCCAATCATAGCACTTTTTCTACTTCATCGTACTGATTCTTCTACTAACTTCCATTAGGCTAGCGCCTTTACTTTCCTCACAACAACACTGAAAGGCAGGTCATTCAAGTACTGTCATGACTCCCACTTAATAAGCTAGCAACCTGAAGCTCCTTAGGACAGTTTGGGAAACAATTCTTATTCTCTGTCCTCTTTCCCCTCCTCTTCCTCTTTCAGCGCTGTAACTACTATTACAATTCCGTCAAATTAAGTCAGACCACTGGTGATTTTTAAAGCACTTATTCACAATCAGATGAAAAGTGCTTTTTATTCCTTTTCCTCATAGTTAAAAAACAATAATCATGAGTTTGGCTGTATTTTATCAGATTCTTCCCCCTAAACTGTTTTGTGTACGTGGACCCATCACCACAATTATTAACAACAGAGTTGTCTGGGCAATGTGATTATTTGCACAATAGAGTTAATTACAACAATTACAATAACTAATTTTTATAGCGCTTGGTTTTGCAAAGCATTTTAACCTTATAAGCTCATTGAATCCTCACAATAACCCTGTGAGGCAAACGCTATTTGTATCATCACCATTTTACAGACAAAGAAACTGAGGTTTTGTGAAAATAAATGACTTGTTCCCTTGTAGGGATCTGAGGTAGAAGAGCATAAACCCCACTTTTCCCGATTCCGGGTTAAACACTATTTCCACTGCCCCAAACTTCCCTCGGTTAGGTCCTTGAATTGGATTTCACATGACTGCTCTTAGACGACTCCCATTTGTTTTACTGGGAGCTAGGATAAATATGTGAGGAAAGCCTCCCAGAATTGAACTACGTGTGAAATCTATCTGCTTCACTTTAGCCAAGCTTGTCTGCAAACTGTTAATTTTGCTGCTCTATAGATTGATGCAATCTAGCTCACTCCAAGAGGAAATGTGGGTCCTTTTGTTCGGTGATGTGGTTACTGAATAGTAAAAAGTAATAATATCACTGGGCTGAAGGTGGGTGACAAAGAGAACCACACACACACACACACACACACACACAAACACACTCAGAAGCTTCACTTACCTAGATTGGCACCATTATGTAAAAGCAGGATGAGAAGGTGATAAATTGACCAGGTGAAAACATCAAAGCTTTCAATGAAATCAGCCTAACTTAGCAATGGAGGTTAGAGTCTGTAACAGCAGTTTTGCATCAAGAACCAAAGACTCAGACCCTTAAACACAATTGCCCTCGCACAATGTATGAACACATGCACGTACACATGTTCACAGAGGAATATAGGACAACACAGAAGAAAAAGATGGTGCATGAGTATTACATGGTAGCTACTAGTGGCCCCTGAAGGATTTCTTCATTTTATCACCATGGCATTGTCTCCCTTTACTATTGCTATTTATAATAATAATAGCTAACATTTATGTAGCACTATGTGCCAGGCACTGTGCTAAGTGCTTTATGATATTATCTGGGTTCAATCCTTTGCTCTCTGTCGCTTACCAGTCTGGGCCTCAGTTTCCTAAACTGCAAAATGAGAGAGTTGGACTCTGTGACCTTTGAGGTTCCTTGAAGGTCTATCGTTCTTTCATGCTAAAAGTCCTCATGTTTTACCTCTTGACTCCTATTCTTTATTGCTTTCTGTCTCCTCTCTCTTTCCCCTTGCTTTCCTTCCATGGAGTGAGAGAGATCAGTGAGGCCAGCTTGCTTTAGGATAGTACTCAGGACAAAGAGAAGGTTGCCCATCATAATGAAATGCTTCTGTGGGCCAGCCAAGGTAATGAACTGCTCTTTGTTGTGTGAGTCAGACATTTTGTTTGCCTAAGGCATCCTGAACCTCCAAAGTAGGGTTGCCAGAGAGAGCCCTCTTAGGAGTGAGTTTCTGTAGAAAAACTTAGTCAAGTGCCTCTTCGTTCAAAGCCAAACACAAGACTTAGTGCCATAAATATATGTAGTAATAATACCAGCTCTAAGGTTTCTAAAGCACTTTACATATACTATCTCATTTGAGACTCACAATTACCCTGCAAGGTTGTTACTGCTGTCAACCTCATTTTGCAGATGAAGAAGGTGGGGCTGACAGGGACTTGCCCAGTGCCCCACAACTAATAAGTAAGGCAAAATTTGGACCTAGGTCTTCCTGACTCCAAGCATACCACTGTATCCACTATGCCACCAAGCTTCCTGGTGGATAGATGCCTGAAAGATGACTTTCATCTTCTGGCTTTGCATCACCTTCCTTTGTATCTGCTGCTTTGCCTAGTTTCAACTCCACAGAACATGAAGTGCCTCCTAGGATAAGCTCATCACTTCTAAACTCACCACTATGCTGCTAACTTGAGCACTGATTGACAGCACCTCCCTAAGTTTCTGTTCCCCTTTCATTTCAGGGCTGGAGGGCCAAGTACCAAAATCCTCCCAATGTTTTCCTTTATAAAGGGCAGAAACTGGACTTTTAACTCACCATCAAATCCTGAAAATAAATGACCAAAGAGCCACAGAGGTTATATGACCACTGTTAACTCTGAAAAATGCCAAAGAGCTCACAGAGGGCATACCCCTATATCCTACTGATCCAGTTGGCATAGTTTCATGATCCACTCTACCTTCATTTAGCAGTACATGTAAAGGGGCAAAGGTAGAGGATGAGGGTGATCTAAGGCCAAGGTTTGTAAGGCAAGATTGATGATATGATAAGGGGCCAAGAAACTCAAAATAAGACAGTGTAGTGTTGAACCAATTAATCCACTTCCTTTCCTCTCACTTTCTTCTTAACCCTCTATAGTCTGGCCTCCAACTTCACCAGTAAACCAAAATGGCTCTTTTCAAAGTTACCAACGATCTCTTAATTCCTAAATCTCATTAGATTTTCTCAATTCTCATCCTTCCTGACCTCTCTGAAGTTTTTGACAATGTCAATGAGTCCCTCTTCTTTGAGACCTTCTTTTCTGTTTTCATGACACTACTTTCTCCTGATTCTCCTCCTACCCATCTGACCACTTCTCAGTTTCCTTTGCTGGATAGTCATGCAGGTCACTCCTGCTAACCTTGAGTTTCCCAGAAGGCTCTGAACTTAGCCCTATTCTCTTCTACTTCTATATTGTTTTATTTGGTAATCTCATCAGCTTGCAAGGATTGAATTATCATCTCTGTGCTGATGATTCTGGTCTAACTTACCCAGCCATAAGCTCTCTGATGACCACCAGTATCACATTTCCAACTACCTATTAGACATCTCAGAATGGATGTCCCATAGACATCTTAAACTCATCATGTCTGATACAGAACCATTAGCTTCCCCCCAAATCCTCCCCTCTTCTGAACTTCCCTATTATTGTCAAGGGCACCACCATCCTTCTAATCACCTAGACTCAAAAACCTGTGTTATCCCAGACTCTTCACTCTCTGTCACACTCCATATTAAATATCTCTGTGTTGATTTTACCTTTACAACATCTCTCATATGTCCCCCCCTTCTCTCCTTTGATATAGCCACCATCCTGGAGCAGGCCTTTAGGACCTCTTGCTTGGATTATTGCAATAATTCTGTTCTTGCTGGTTGGTTTCCTTGCCATAGATCTCTCCCCACTCTAGTACGTTCTCTACTCAGCTGTCAAAGCAATCTTCCTAAAGCACAGGTGTGACCATGTTACCCTTCTACTCCATAGACTCCACTGGCTACCTATCACCTGCAGGATCAAATATAAAATACTCTTTTTGGTGTTCAATGCCCATTATAACATCCTTCCCTGACCCCACTTTCCCAGTTGTCTTACACATTATATGTCACATATACTCTGCCATCCAAATGACACTAGACTTCTTGATGTTCCTCAAACAAGACCCTCCATATCCCAATTCTGGGCTTTGTAACTAGCTGTCCCCTATACCTGGAATTCTTTCCTTGTTATCTCTGTCTCCTGACTTCCCTGGCTTCCTTCAAGTCCTACTTAAAATCCCACCTTCTACAGGAAGGCTTTTCCAATTTCCCTTTATTCTAGTACCTTCCCTGTGTTGATTATTTCTAAATTATCCTTTACATAACTTGTTTGTATATAGTTTTTTGCATGTTGTCTCCCCATTAATCTGTGAGTTTCTGAGATTGTCTTTTGCCTTTCTTTGTATGCCCCAAGTTAACAGAGTGACTGGCACATAGTAAGAGCCTAATAAATGATTATCGACTGAGTGAAGAAAAGCTCCAACTGAAGGCTGCTTTGACTACATGCATTCTTCATGTTTGTTTAGTTTTCAGGCATTGTTTTGTAATAAAGTCATAGAGAATGCTGAAGATAGGCAGTAGAGTGTCTTGAAAGAGCAACCGACTAGGAGTCAGTACTTTGAGTTCTGTTATGAACCAGCAACAGAATGACTAACTTCTCTGGATCCTAATTTCCATCAACCTTAGGTCTGTAGGCTCTTCTAATTCAATTCTCTTTTTTAATTCTACAATTCTCCTAAGTTCCTTAACTTAGCAGATTTCAAATGGACATAGTGTCTAAACGAAGACTGATCCCCACAATGGTCTTTTCACCCATACCAACAACCCAGATTATAACCATCAGTAGTGTCATCTCTGAAAAGGTGGACATATACACAGGTATGACTCTAAGTATTATGCTATACAACAGACATGCACAGTACTAGAAGAAAACTCAAGACCAATTTCTCTCTTCCTTTGCCTCTGGGTAGAATTCAGTGTCCTAGAAAGCTATACTTCTAAACTTTCTTTAAGTATTTGCAGAAATTGGATCCCTGCAACCTCCAAATGTGATACACAATACTATTTCACAACATTTTCACCCAGAAATTTCAGATGTATCACCTAAGTCCCTCATGTTGCAATTTAACTCCTTTGGGGTCTTTTGCATGGGTGTGGATATACACCTGTCAAAGAATCACTTAAACCAGTGGTATTTTGAAAGGCCAAAACCACATTTCTATCTTGTTAGTTCCATATTTTATAAGTCAAAACTTGTCTGCCTCATTGTCGGGCCTTATTTCTTTATCCTCTTTTATGCCCCCAACATTCATGTTTCATATTATGTACTTCATCTCCTTACTTCCAGGAATATATCATATGTTCCCCATTTCTGTTACTTCATTCATAGCCTTCTTGCAGAGAGTGCAATTGTCTCTTCAGCTCAAGTCCCACCTTCTCCATGCAGACCTCCTGGACTGCTCTACCCTACACAGATCATCCTTTCTTCTGACTTCTTATAGCATTTAGGGTCTGCAATAAAGATATATTTTATTGTTCACTTTCTTAGAATCATAGGATTTAGAGTTATGAGGGATCCTGAAAGGCAACTAGGAAAATTGCAGATGGGAAAACTGGTACAGAAAAGATCCCATAGATTATAAATATACTTTTCTTTATTAGTTATGATAATATTAATATCATCATTATTAGATTATTCCAGATACCAAGATAGTTTTATTTTGAAGTAGCACCCAGAGCAATCTCATTCTTGAATGAAGAATGAAAGGCATTTTAAAAACATTTTCTATATGTCAAACACTGCACTAAGTGCTGGAGATACAAATACAAAAGCAGAGAGAGTCCATACCTTCAAAAAACTTATATTTTAACAAGGGGATACAACAAATATAAGAGCATGGTGACTAGGGAATGGTATTTTGGTTCGGGAAGTTATGGAAATGGTAAGTGGAGCCATAGAGAAATGTAGGTTAATACCCTTTCCCCAATGTTTTCTAGCATAGCAATTTAATTAGGAGGAGAGTAAATACATTGCCTAGGGAAGTTGATTGAAAATGAGGTACAATGGGAAGAATAGCTGGAACTGCCTAAATATAGTGAGCCACATGAGGCATTCACCAATCAGGTCATCAGGCAAACAGTTATAGGACTGAAAGAGTTAAGTAGTCCTCAGCATAGTTTCTGTTCTGAGAGTATAGCAGCTTGGCGAGAAGCTATCCCAGGTCTAAGGCTGTGGTTAACACCATGGTTAAGCATTAACTTAAAAAAATCATAGTTCATGAGCCCCCAACAGTGTGTTTTCTTTTACTAGAGACCAAAAAAGTGTACATGTTAATTCAAAAGAATTCAAGTAACATCATATCAAAATAAATGACAATAACACCCTCCCCCTCAAATGCATAAGAATAAATCATTCTGTAGTGTCCTATATCTGCAATGGGGGTGAGGCACATATGTAGGGAATATACATGACCAGATGACATGTATGCATGAGTGGAGCAAGTCCTGCCTCTGATGCCACAGAACTTCCAGTGTCCTCTGGTGATGATATCATACTACTCTGGTGCTCTCTGCTGGGTCTCTCTCTACTAAGCTGCTGCTCTTTTCTAATATATATTGGTATTCACCTATGATGCAACTCCTTCTCTATAGAGAAAAGGGTCTCACAGCTCCTCAGCTTATAGCTTTATGACTTATAGGATGTATTCATTTCTTTTGTGCCGCAGACCTCATTTGGCCTGATCCTGACAATTGGGTAGAGAAGCTTTAAGTCCTTTTAAGTATGTGTTTTGAATTTTTTTCCTTTCCTGCCACTAGTGTTATCACAATCTAACTCTTTTTTGGTTTAGAATAAGAAAATTCCTTTCAACTCAGTTTCACTCCCATAGTGTCAATTATAATCCATGCAAATCACAGGAGCTAGGTGGAGAAGACTGAAAGGGGCTAGTGACCTTTGTTATGCTATCTTTCAGAATCAATCTACTGCATTGTCTAAGTTTACTAAACATCTTAAAAAACTAAAAAAAAATTGTAGACTGATGTCATTTTGGAAGGATACTTCTAGATGCTTGTCAAGAAACCAGAGATTTAATTTTCAAGAATTAATGATTATATGGGGCATCTAGGTGGCACAGTGAGTAGAGCACTGGTCCTGGAGTCAGGAGTACCTGAGTTCAAATCCGGCTTCAGACACTTGACAAATTTACTAGCTGTGTGACCTTGGGCAAGTCACTTAACCCCAATTGCCCTGCCTTCCCCCCTGCCAAAAAAAGAATTAATGATTATTGCTAATGAGTAATTTTTGTTTTGCTATGATGTTTTAGGGCCAGATTAGTATGAAAGATCAAAGTAGATCAAAGAAGACTAGGGATCCCATAATAAGACTTTAAAAAAAGGATTTCAAAAACATTTTATGCTCTTTTCTGCTGCTCTTTCATCAGATTTTTTTCTTGTCCATCCTCTATTACACTACAAATATGTGTTCTGTAATTCTAAAAAGAGTTCTGGGAGAAAATGTATTTTCGAAATATACTATATGAGAAAAAGAGGTTGACCTTTAGAAACAGAGATTAAAATCTTTGTGAGATTTGGTTTCCATAGGCAAAGAAAGGAAACTGGTGGGTTGAAACAGCTTTGTAAATAATTGAGCCCTCAAAAGTCACTTTCCTTTTATGGTTCTGGCAGGAACCACTTGCTCTTTCAGTTGGATTATATTCAATTTTAATTAAGGTAGTATTTTCTTCAGTGGTCTTTTGGACCTCCTTTTCCATTTGGCTAATTCTGCCTTTCAAGGCATTCTTCTCCTCATTGGCTTTTTGGAGCTCTTTTGCCATTTGAGTTAGTCTATTTTTTAAGGTGTTGTTTTCTTCAGTATTTTTGGGGTCTCCTTTAGCAAGTCATTGACTTGTTTTTCATGGTTTTCTCACATCCTTCTCATTTCTCTTCCCAATTTTTCCTCTACTTCTCTAACTTGCTTTTCCAAATCCTTTTTGAGCTCTTCCATGGCCTGAGACCAGTTCATGTTTTTCTTGGAGGCTTTTGATGTAGGCTCTGACTTTGTTGACTTCTTCTAGCTGTGTGTTTTGGTCTTCTTTGTCACCAAAGAAAGATTCCAAAGTCTGAGTCTGAATCTGAGTGTGTTTTCACTGCCTGGCCATGTTTCCCAGCCAACTACTTGACCCTTGAGTTTCTCGTCAGGGTATGACTGCTTGTAGAGTAGAGAGTACTTTGTTCCAAGCTTGAGGGGATGTGCTGCTGTTTTCAGAGCTATTTCTACGCAAGAAGCTCTGCCACACCAGCGCTCCTCCTCCCCCAGGAACTGCCAACCTGGACTGGACTCAGATCTTCAGCAGGCTTTGCACTTCTGCTCTGATCCACCACTCAACTTCTCCCACCAGGTGTGCCTGGGGCTGAAAGCAACTGCAGCTGTAGTTCTGTAGCTGCACTACTTCCGCTGCCCTCAGGGTGATGGCGAAACCACCAACTCCTTTTACTCTGTCCCTGCAGCTTTTCCCACTAACCTTTTGTGTTGTCTTGGTGTTTGTGGATTGAGAAGTCTGGTAACTGCCACAGCTTACTGATTCAGGGCTCTATGCCTGTTCTGCCTGGCTCCCAGTCTGGCTGCTCTGGGTGCAGCCCATGCTGGGCTCTGCTCCACTCTACTCCCAGCTCCCTGTGTGATAGACCTTACACAGAGACCACTCAGCCTGTCCTGGGCTGAAGCCCTGTTTCCCTCGGCTCTTTCATGGGTTCTGCAGTTCTAGAATTTGTTCAGAACCATTTATCGGTGTTTGGAGGGTCCTGGGGGAAAGCCCTAGGCAAGTCCCTGCTTTCCAGCTGCCATCTTGGCTCCTCCCCCCATTCTATTCAATTTTAATTAAATGCTGATTGTGGTAGCCCCTGCATCAATTTCTGGCTTTCTTTTGACATAAAGGACCTGGTGATGCTTTGGGGACCTCTAACTTTTCTGGCTTGTTGCTCCCACCAAGATGATCTGGAAACATCAGTGTATGACATTTCTGTCACCACCATCACCATCACCACTCCAATGCCAAGGGTAGTTATTGGTTCCTTTAAAAGGCACACAGGCCTACAAGGCTCATAACACAAACAACTTTATTCAAAGAAACAAATAGACCTCACATCTGATCCCATAAGAGAAATGTAACCCAACAATTAGCAACTCTCCTCCCAGGGACCTCTACAATTCTGAGTAAGACCTTGGTAGGAGGTAGCATGGGTTTGCTTTTCTATATTAATGCCCCCTTCTATGTCTATGCAGCATCTATTTCCAGCCATCTAAATAGTGGTTCTTTGTTGCTAGCCCCCATTGCTGCCCATCAGTGTTCCTTTATGAAGTTCTCCTTGATCCCAGTAGGGGGCTATTCTACACCTACTCCCACTCATTGTCTTCTATGACTCCTATGATACTGATTATTTTCTCAGGGGACCACCAGCTTTCTAACAGTCCCTATACGGGGAGAACATTACAATTCAAAAAACGTACCTCTGTTATTTTGAAGATTTATCTTATTTAGTAGTCTTCCAGCCTTGGGTTTCTTCATATCAGACGTCTTTGGGAACTATAGAAATTTATTCTTCTTGAATCTCACAAGTAAATCTTAGGATCTTAAGATAATAGACAGACCTTAGGAAGGACCTTACAGGTTATAACTCTAAACCTCTCATTTTATGGATTTAAAAAAAATGAGTTTCACATAGTTCACAAGCTAGTAATTTGTCACAGGCAAGATTTGAACCCAGGTCTTTTTGACTCTAGGTCTGTGTTGGCATTCAAAATGGGCTCTTAGCACTCAGTTCAACCAAGTGCCCTTGAAGAGTTTGGCCTTTGTTTCCTTGATTAGATTGGGAGTCCTTGGAGACCTCCTTGCCTCAGGAGAGGGCTTAGTTTACATGGGTTTGAGTAGCAAGTTTGGGACATCAGAGGCTTTTAGACCATGTGGGTTTAAGTCGCCTCTTTGTGACAATTTTAGGTCATGTGGATGAGTGGCATGTGTGACTCACCCTCGGCCCTCAAAAAGATATAAAACCAGGGATTGGCTTTCTCTTTCTCGGAGCTCTGAGCCACAGGAGGAGGGGCGAGTGACTCTGGGCCAGCTGTTGTTGAGCTCCCTAGCTCGTGAACTCAGATGTTGATGCTTTTTGGTAATTATGAATTGTGATTTGATCTGCTTCTAATGTATCTTTGTATTTGTATTTTCTCTGAAGTTCAGAGTGCTGGCTTTTTCCCCTGACTTAAGTGAATGGTATTTGTATACTGAATTAAAGTAAAATTGTTAACCCCTTAACGTTGCTTTCCTTAGTAAAGCAGATCAAAAGAACCTATGCTGGCATCATTCTCGTTGTTGGGCTTGTGTTGGTTTTTCACCCCCACAGCAGCTGCTAGCCAGATTGTTGAAACAAATTCCAATCCTCTATTATTGTCCAATCCTCTATTATTATAGATTGGTTTCTTCATGTGTGTTGACTTTGGCTTCTCTACTAGATCTCAGCTTCTTTAACATCATCTAAGAGAGCTGATATCTTGCATTTTGAGACGACTTTCAGTTCCCCAAATGGCACTGGAACCATAAGAATGAAATTCAGGAGATCTGGAGTAATCCATATCAAATTCCAAACATTACTCAGGAACTCCCATGCTTAAGCTAAAGCACCACATAACCTTTCCTTGATGGGAGCCAACATGGCTTCTTAAAGTATATTGTCATAGATGAGCCTGTCCTAGGATAACAGCAGGACCAAAGGTTACCCATTTTCAAACATGGAGCCCAAGGGCAGGATCTCATGTATTCACTCTCAAATGACTGAAGTCATCAATCAAACGACCTGTCAGAAAGGGGATACCTTTCCCCTGTGTTCTCTTTCTCCATAAGTTTTCCTTCCTGGTCAAAAGTCTGTGTTTCTCAAGTAGGGACACCTGGTCTCTCTGCCCACTTAGAGGTAGAGGGTAAATTGGAAAGTATCTGAAAAAGTATACCTGAATTTTTTTTAAAGCAGTATTTGTCCTACAGAAGTCCTAGTCAAGTGTTTCTTTTACAAGGGAAAAGAAGAAGAGCTGGTGTCCCTGAAAGTCAACCCAGAGTCAGGTGTGTGTATGAAGTTATTCTTGCTCCTAATCAACTATTTTCACACTACCTCCACACACCAGTGATTGGCTGTAACGTTAGTGAAGAAAAAAATTGGTTCAATAGAATCCAACTGCTTTTTAGGTGAATTCAGTCAAGTTGGTACTTTGGGCAATTTTTTGAAAAGTTCAATTCAATCATAGAATTCAAATAACTATTTTTCAAAAATAAAGTTGTTTTTTAATTTGTTCTCTGAAAAAGTCAGATGCTTGACTGTGTTTAGTTGAGTTTTTGGTTGATGGGTTTGTGGGGGTAGGTGCCCTTTTTGCCTGAAGAAGGGTCCAATGGGAACAGAACTTACATGAATATAAGGAGGTGGGCAGATTCTCAGCACCATCTAAATGGGCAAAAGATGTTTTCATGAGAATCATGTGCTGAAGTGAGCAGCAAAGAGCATCACATATTTATCTATCGGTTCATGGCTTCTGGTGCTTAAGGCTGCTGATTTCAAACAGAAAAAAAGAAAAAATCTTCCTTTGAAATGTTCAAGGGAGAGTAAAGCCAAAGCAGGAGCTTGGTCAGTTTATCTTGTCAGGGGGGATGGTGGGGAAAAGGACTACTTAGGAAATTCTCTCTCTCTCTCTCTCTCTCTCTCTCTCTCTCTCTCTTGCTCTCACTCTCTCCCCTCTCTCTATCATTCTGTGTCTCCATCCCCCATCTCCTTTTCCTCTCTGTCTCAGTCCTTGCCTCTTTCTATCTCTCTCCCTTCTTCCTTCTATCTTTCTCTCCCTTTATTTTCTCCCTCTATTCTTCTTCATGTGTCAAAAATATCCCTTCCAAGAAAAAAATAGAAACAATTAGTATTCATCATCTGCCACTCTCCTCCTCCCACACTGACAAGGATGAGCAGAAGATTGAGAGGTACTGGGCTCAGCTCTAGTCTGTATGAAGCCCACAAAGGTCAAACTGCTTCACTGCAGTTAGGAACCTTTGCCCTCTGTACAATACCCATAATATTGCCCAGTCTTGCATGTCCTTATTTGTTCTGTTCCTGAGGAAAGGTGAGGATTGTGCTTATTAGTGAGTCATTGGACAGGACTGATTCCATGAGCTAGGTGACAGTGGTCAGGTTAGAGAGAAAGAGGACTTGATATGAAAGTTAGGAGAAATGCTGCCAGGTCCAATATTTCCTTATTTCAGTAAAGAGAACAGGACTAGATGTCAGGAGGCCTGATTTAGGCATTCACCAATTATGGAAATGTCACTGGATCCTTCTGGGCCTTGGTTTCCCAATCTGTTACCTGCCTTTGATACTTTACAGGGTTCTTATGAGAATCAAGTGATATAATGGACATAAAAACACTTTGGAAAAAACAATGCAACATATTAGCTTTTTATCATATTACCTTGAATGTACATAGTGGAATTGAACTGAGTTCTCACCCATCTCACTTTGGGCAGAGAAAGCTCCACAACCGAACACAGGGAGGAAACCTCACCATTACAGAGCAGTTATTAGGAGCACGTATCCTGCTGGCTAGGTAGTCCATTGCCTTTCTCTAGGCTCTTTTTAGCCATTCACGAACACAAGATAGAAAGGATGTCTCTTTAAATTCAAGTTGGCCATTACAAACTCCCTATTAGCAGAGTATCAATGAAAAAGACAGTTTTATAATCCAATGAATGGCTTAAACTCATTGTTCACTCTTTCCCCCTAAATTCAGAGTATGGAAGAATTTTTGTCAAATCCTATATCTATACGGGGCTCTAGAATCCATCCATATCCATCCATCCATCCATCCACACACATTTATCAAGTGCCTGCTAAATGCACTTTGGTGCATTGGTTTTTGGTATCACCCCTGACACCAACAGGGTTCAATTAAGAGTGTGGCTGTTGCAGTTCCTAACACTGATAGGGCAGCCTCTGGAGAAGAAATGGTCCTGCTGAGACACTACCCTGATAGTCATGGCCTGTAATTCTAATACTTGCTCCTTGAGCCAATGAGATACCCATACTAAGACCAAGGGTAGAAGATCAAGTTTTCTGATCAAGCTTGAGTCTGTAATAAAGAAGCCATTTTTAACAGATCTGGCTGCATCTCAGGGAAGACAACTTGCTTGAGGCTCAGCCCTATCACCCTAATAGTGTATTTTAGAGCATCAGACCTAACAGAGGTCATCTTGGGATAATAAGCTGATAGAATGAATTGTTGGAAAATAGATCTAGAACTAGGAGGGGCCTCAGAGGCTGAGTCTAACCTCCTCCTTTCAAATAGGAAGAAACTGAGGCCCAGGGAGGTCAAGTCACTTGCCCAGAGTCCCATTGCTAGTATTCATTAGAGGCAGGATTTGAAAGTAGGTCCTCAGACTTCAGAGTCACAGCTCCTTTTACCATCCCATGCAGACTAGTGGGTAAATATGTCACTTTTGAAGATATTAGAGGAACTCCTCACTCAGGATTGCCTTCAGAACCTGGGGCACATCCTATTTATCATATATCCTCTATGGTGAGAAATCTTTTGCCCTTTGAAGATGAACTTGATTTTTGCAAACACCCAAAAGTCATTCAGGATCAAAGCTGATATGAATAGAGTAGATTATCATTCTAGGTAAGGTTGCTTTGAGTCAATTCAATTAAAGTCAAGAATAATTCTAAGGTACTGTGCATAACCCTAGGGTTTTAAAACAGCACCCTCCTACCTCAAGGAATCTGCAGTCTACTGTGGAGGTGAGGCAGGGGGAAGGGGGTTATAGCTTTTTTAGCTGAGAGGATCAGGGACAGCTCCATGAAGGAGGTAGCCCCTGAACAGGGGCTTGAAGTCTCCCTTCAAGGATTTGAGTGGGTGTGGGTGAGAATGGAGCCTGTCCAGGATCGGGGCAAGGCCTGTGCAAGTGTAGAGAGGTAGAAGAATGAAAAGGTCAGGGAGCAGCTAGTTATTCAGATTGGTTGTAGCATAGAGATGAGTGTACTATAAAATGATGGGACCAGTTTGTTGTCTTGTTGTATTAGGAGGGCAGAGTTTATAATTTCAAAAAGGATCATATATATGTCTGAAAGGTTCGGAACCGCGAGATATAAGGAATCTTCAAAGTAGGAGGCAGAAGAATCAAAGCATATATTTAGGCTCCATAGTAACCAACCCACAAACCAGCATCCCCATTTTGATATATTGATCAAACGCTTCCAGGCCCAATAAGTCCGCCTCACAAGAGTAACCAGGAGACCACAGAGAAGCATGATGGTGTAAAGCAAAATCATATACATGCTTCCCCTCTATGGTAAAAAGATTACCCACTGGCCTCAAGTCCTTGTTCAGCAAATCTCACGTAGGTCAGTTCTGCTACCAGCAGCTCCTGCTTCAGCTTCGGCTGTGGCTGTAGCTGTAGTAGCTTCTGGCTGCAACGGAAGCTGTTTTTAACCATCTGGCTTCTGCAGGGGTGTAAGGTATGCTGGGGAAAGCACAGGTTCTTTCAATCTGCTTAAGCAAGGGAAGCAAGGTGAAGGGGCCGACAAGCTTACTCCATTCCAACATACAAACAGCATTCAGTTAGTTCAGGGATAAAGCCAAACTATTCAAGGGCACTTGTTGACTAAGTGCTAAGGAGCCCATTTTTGGTTACCAACACACTTGTGCAGTTGTTAACTCACTCTGTAGGACTCTCTCAAAGGAATCTGAGAGGAATGTTGAGTAATGGTTGTATCTTGTCTACCACATCTAGGAAGAGAGGGGGCAGACCACAGGTGTGGAGTGAGGCATACAAGTTTAGCTATGGCCAAGGTATTGATTTGTTTTGCTTACTATACTTATTTGTTACAAAGCAGAACTCTATATGGGGTTAGGGGGGAGGTCAGTGGGGAGTGTCAGTGAAAAGAGATCATCAATGAAATATTTTAAAATGTCTTAAAGGGCAATTCATTTAGATGTGTAAGTTTCAGTATATTTGCTAAAAATTATTACTATTGCTTTATATGTCATATCATTGAGAAACAAACAGGAGCATTTGAGGAATATCTTCACAAATACAGAATCTTCCTTTTATTTGGATTCAGTGTGGGACTTGCCATGACATTGGTGAACATTATATGTGAACATATGTCTATTTGTTTTTGTTCTAGCCTGCAATGGATATTCATGGAGTACTTAGAAAGTTACTTCTATAGTCCCATCTGTCATGGAATCTTACAGAATTTTAATATTTACAAGGAAGACATCTTTTCCAAGGACAGCATTTAAAATCACATTTTGTTCTTTTTAGTCGAATGCTTTTTAGAACTCAAGAAGCAATCAGCTCTTATATACATGGCATCTCTGAATCAACTGGGTAATTATAAATATATGGTCTGCTATAGAAAAATCACAAGCTAAAGCATATCTTTTCACTTCTCAGTTTTCTAGCCAAGATGCCCTCCATGGGTGCATAGAATATTCTCTTTTATTCCCCTTGTAACTCACCATTTCCTTTGTTTGTACAAGACAGTTAACAATGATGCTCTGGCTGAGGGGGAAAATGTGGTTTAGGGTTGTAATCAGTTCTTCTGTCCTGAAGCAACTACTTTGAAGGTTTGGGAGTAGTTAGCATGGCCCCAGGGGCCTTAAGAGTTAGCAATTTGGGGTTTTTCTGCCTTGGTTGGTAGGATTGGCAGCTGTTGGGTCAGTGATCATAATAGCATTGGCATCATTGAGCTAAGTGGCTTTACAGTCAAACTTGGTCACCTTGACTTAAGTCTTGGTGACCTTGAGGACAGTAGGGGTTGGTGGACTTGGTAACCTTAGAGGCAAATTTGGTGATCTTGGGCCTGAGGGGCTGCCGCTTCTAACTACAGAGTACAGAGTACAGAGTATATTGATAACGTAATGTATCCAGGGGGGCGGAGCCAAGATGGCATCTGGAAAGCAGGGACTAGCATGAGTCCCCACCAAGTCCCTCCAAAAACCTATAAAAAATGGCTCTGAACCAATTCTAGAACTGCAGAACCCACAAAATAGCAGAGGGAAGCAGGGCTCTAGTCCAGGACAGCCTGGATGGTCTCTGGGTAAGGTCTGTCCCACAAAGAGCTGGGAGCAGGGCGGAGCAGAGCAGAGCCCAGCATGGGCAGCATGGACCAACCAGACCAGGAGCTGGGCGGAGCGTGACCTAGTGCCCTGAATCAGTGAGCTGCAGCAGTTACCAGACTTCTCAACCCACAAACACCAAAGACAACAGAGAAGGTTAGTGGGAAAAGCTGCTGGGACAGAGTGAAAGAAGGAGTTTGCTGTTCGGCCACTGCCCCAGGGGCAGCAGAGGTGGGGCAGTTACAGAACTGCAGCTGCAGTTGCTTCCAGCCCCAGGCCCACCTGGTGGGAGGAATTAAGTGGTGGATCAGAGCAGGAGTGCAGAGCCTGCTGAAGATCTGAGTCCAGTCCAGGTTGGGGGTTCTTGGGGAAGGAGGAGTGCTGGGGTGGCAGCACATCCCCTCAAGCTTGGAACATAGTGCTCTTTACTCTACAAGCAGTCATACCCTGCTGAAAAACTCAAGGGTCAAGTAAGTTGGCTGGGAACATGGCCAGGCAGCGAAAACGCATCCAGATTCAGTCTCAGGCTTTGGAATCTTTCTTTGGTGACAAAGAAGACCAAAACATACAGCCAGAAGAAGTCAACAAAGTCAAAGAGCCTACAACAAAAGCCTCCAAGAAAAACATGAACTGGTCTCAGGCCATGGAAGAGCTCAAAAAGGATTTGGAAAAGCAAGTTAGAGAAGTAGAGGAAAAATTGGGAAGAGAAATGAGAAGGATGTGAGAAAACCATGAAAAACAAGTCAGTGACTTGCTAAAGGAGACCCAAAAAAATACTGAAAAATATACTGAAGAAAACAACACCTTAAAAAATAGACTAACTCAAATGGCAAAAGAGCTCCAAAAAGCCAATGAGGAGAAGAATGTCTTGAAAGGCAGAATTAGCCAAATGGAAAAGGAGGTCCAAAAGACCACTGAAGAAAATACTACCTTAAAAATGAGATTGGAGCAAGTGGAAGCTAGTGACTTGATGAGAAATCAAGATACTATAAAACAGAACCAAAGGAATGAAAAAGTGGAAGACAATGTGAAATATCTCATTGGAAAAACCACTGACCTGGAAAATAGATCCAGGAGAGATAATTTAAAAATTATTGGACTACCTGAAAGTCATGATCAAAAAAAGATCCTAGATACCATCTTTCAAGAAATTATCAAGGAGAACTTCCCTGATATTCTAGAGCCACAGGGCAAAATAGAAATTGAAAGAATCCACAGATTGCCTCCTCAAATAGATCCCAAAAAGAAATCTCCCAGGAATATTGTCGCCAAATTCCAGAGCTCCCAGATCAAGGAGAAAATACTGCAAGCAGCCAGAAAGAAACAATTTGAGTGTTGTGGAAACACAATCTGAATAATCCAAGATCTAGCAGCTTCTACATTAAGAGATCGAAGGGCTTGGAATACGATATTCCAGAGGTCAATAGAGCTAGGATTAAAACCAAGAATCACCTACCCAGCAAAGTGAGTATCATGCTCCAAGGCAAAATATGGATTTTCAATAAAATAGAGGACTTTCAAGCTTTCTCAGTGAAAAGACCAGAGCTGAATAGAAAATTTGACTTTCAAACACAAGAATCACGAGAAGCATGAAAAGGTAATCAAGAAAAAGAAATCACAAGGGACTTACTAAAGTTGAACTGTTTTGTTTACATTCCTACATGGAAAGATGATTTGTATGATTCATGAGACCTCAGTATTAGGGTAGCTGAAGGGAATATGCATATGTGTGTGTGTATGTATATATATGTATATGTGTGGGTGTATGTGTGTATATATGTATGTGTGTGTATATATATATGGAGAGAGAGAGAGAGAGAGAGGGCACAAGGTGAGTTGAAGATGAAGGGATGATATCTAAAAGAAATAAAATCAAATTAAGGGATGAAAGAGGAATATATTGAGAGAGGGAGAAAGGGAAAGATAGAATGGGGTAAATTATTTTGCATGAAAGTGGCAAGAAAAAGCAGTTCTGTAGGAAGAGAAGAGAAGGCAGGTGAGGGGGAATAAGTGAATCTTGCTCTCATCAGATTTGACCTGAGGAGGGAATACCATACACACTCAATTGGGTATCTTACCCCACAGGAAAGAAGGAGAAAGAAGATAAAAAAGGGGGGATGATAGAAAGGAGGGCAGATGGGGGAGGAGGTAATCAAAAACAAACACTTTTGAAAAGGGACAGGGTCAAGGGAGAAAATTGGATAAAGGGGGATAGGTTAGGAAGGAGCAAAATACAGTTAGTCTTTCACAACATGAGTATTGTGTAAGGGTTATACATAATGATACGCATGTGGCCTATGTTGAATTGCTTGATTTTTTAGGGAAGGTGGGTGGGAAGGGAAGGGGGGTAGGATTTGGAACTCAAAGTTTTAAAAACAGATGTTCAAAAACAAAAAAAAAGTTTTTGCATGCAACTAGAAAATAAGATACACAGGCAATGGGGTGTAGAAATTTATCTTGCCCTACAAGAAAGGAAGGGAAACGGGGATGGGAGGGGAGTGGGGTGACAGAAGGGAGGGCTGACTGGAGAACTGGGCAACCAGAATATATGCCATCTTGGAGTGGGGGGAAGGGTAGAAATGGGGAGAAAATTTGTAATGCAAGCTCTTGTGAAAATCAATGTTGAAAACTAAATATATTAAATTAAATTTAAAGAAAAACATAATGTATCCATCAAACTTGTTTAAACAAATAATTATAGACATTTTTGGTGGGCTCACTAGAAGTAATAGGTCTCATTCTTGTTCCTCACACATAACACTTCATCTCCAATCTCCATACCCTAGCATAGACTGCCTGCTATACGTAGAATACACTCCTTTCTCCTTTTCATCTATCAGAATCACTACTGAATTCTGATATACTAAAACTTACACATCTAAATGAAATGTCACCTAATCAGAAATCAGCTTAGGGGGCACCTTTTATCTGAGGCCTTTTCTCAACCTCCATTTACTAGTGCCTCCCTTACCCCAATTATCTTGCATTTAAATATAAATAGTGTATATATCTTGTAGATACTGCTGTCTAGATACATGTTGTCTTCTCCACTAGACTGAAGCTCCCTGAGGTCAGGACTCTCCTCTTTGTATCCCTTGTATAGTGACTGGCACATAGTAGGAATCCAATAAATACTTGTTAACTGATTGGTGTCAAAATAGTTGACCAACTCCTATAGTCTATGTTAATGCAGCCCAAGTAATTTCTTCAGTGGGGGTAACAATAAGAGCTTCTAGATAGAACATGAGTATAAAAATAAAACAGGCACAGCTGCACACCAACAGACAACCTATGATACCAATTGAAAATCATTCTGTTTTTCTGCCTCTTAGTTTTGCTATTGGTCAATTGGGGACACTGAAGTAATACCATCTACCTATATATAATGCCTTCCTCCCTCCAGGTATTATACCTCTCAGCAGGTATTATATGAAAATGAAGGGGACAATCCTAAAACATTCCCAGGATTCTTAGAAGAAAGACATGATAGCTCAGCGGGTCTCATTTTTTATGTATGTATTTCATTTTAGGCATGTATTTCACCAAGAGGTGAAAAAAAGTGCAGGAAATAGTCTCCAAGGTCTGAAAGCATGAGCTCTCCAGAGTCATGCTCATTTTCAATATGCTGCCTATTCTGATATACCTACCCCACTGCCTCTCCCTGATCACACCCTCCAATCACATGGAGAACACCCAGAGAACAGATGCTTCTCTAAAGGCAAGTATTTTTGAAAAAGCAAAACATGGAAATGGTAATGGAGTGATTAGTAGCATATATGCCATAAAGCATCCTACAGATTACTTGCATTAAGCCCTAATCCTCTGTATTCAAAAAACAAATCTCTCCATTTTTATAAAGAGCTTACTAAAGACCCTAGGATGATTGTGTAAAAATTAATCTCTGGTGAGAGGGTCAGTCTGCGAGCAGAAGTGAAGTGTACTGTTCAGCACATGGCTATTGCCAAAAACTAAGCACACTCTTCAAAGCAGAAGAAATGGAGCTAACATTCTCCCTGTCCCCCGGCCCCACCCCACACTCACACACACAAACACTTTGTTATTTATCTATGGGCTTTGTTTTTAAATTAATTTCCTTTTTATTTCTTTAAAATATGACACAAAGAGCCATCCCAGAAGGAAGAAGGAAAAAAGGAAGGAAGGAAGGAAGGAAGGAAGGAAGGAAGGAAGGAAGGAAGGAAGGAAGGAAGAAAGGAAGGAAGAAAGGAAGTGAGGAAGGAAGGAAGGGAGGAAGGAAGGAAGGAAGGGAGGGAGGGGGGAGGGAGGAAGGGAGAAAGGAAGGAAGGAGGAAAGGAAATAAGGGAGGGAGGGAGGAAGAAAGAAGGGATGAAGAAAGTTTGAAAAGGAGAGAGGAAGTGTGGGAAGGAGGAAGGAATGAAAGAAAGAAAAAGAAAGAAAGAAAGAGGGAAACTAGGAAGGAAGGAAGTAGAAAGACAGATTGGGAGGAAGAGAGGGAGGGAAAGAGAAAAGTAGTAAATTTTTTTCTCGCCTTCAGTTCAAGACTTGAAATTTCAGAGGGAAAGAGACTCTTGCAAAGTGTATCCAGAAGAAAGGACAAAAGATGAATACTGAATCCCAACCATATAAATTTTATATCATGTAGAAAATAGAACCAGATGGAAGATAGAGCTGGGCTTAGAGTCAGAGGACATTGGATTTGAATTCCAGCTCTGCTGTTTACTACCTGTGTGACCTGGTGCAAGTCATTTACTCTCTCCAGTTGTTAGTTTTCTTATCAGTAAAATGAGGTGGTTGGACTAGATGATCCCTAAGAGTCCTTTTAGCTCTAAATCTATGATCATTTGAGGCAGCTAGATGGCAATTTCATGCATTAAGATCACAGCTTCTGACAGGATGATCCTTTTAGGTCCTCTCTCCCTCCTCCTGTCCCTTAAATGTAGGCATTTCTCAAGGCTTTGAATTTCACCTTCTCTCTTTATGTTCTTTCCCTTGGCCGTGTCATTTATTCTCCTAACTTTAATTATCACCTCTATTTGACTCTCTAATCTATATCTCTAGTCCTGATCTTTCCCGAGAGCTCCAGTCACACCTATTTAACAACCTGCTGGATATTTGCACATGGATACCTGGTCAGCACTTCAAAGTGAATATGTCAAGCCCTGAACTTTCCCTCCTTGCCCCCCCCAACCTCCTTCAAACTGTCCTTTCTCTCAATGTGGCTATTTCTGTGAATGGTGTCACCATCCTCCCAAGCTTAAAATCTGTTGTCCTTGATACTTCCTTTCTCCCCCATATCCAATTAATTGACATGTTCTGCTGATTTTACATTCAGAATGTCTTTTGACTCTGTCTTCACCTTTACATTCCCAATTACAGCATCCTATTTCAGGCCCTCATTGTCTCTTTTCCAAACTATCATAATAGGCTTCTCAGAGTACTCTGGTCAGTAACCTTCAGTATTCATCCACTACCCTACCTAAACTCATTAGCCTGACATGCAAGATCTTCCACAATTAGGGTCTGACTTCCCTTTGCACCACTCTCTCACATTACTCTTCCATCTTCCAGCCAAACTGGACTACTTCCTTTCTCCTGCTTCTATTCTGTCCTCTCCAATCTCTGCAAGCTTGCCCATACCAAACATTATGTTGGGAATGGGCTATCCCCCATCCCCAATCTTGGACCATCAGAATCCTTTTCTTCAAGTCTAACTTTGGCATCATGTCTTCTGTGCTCTTTTCTGAAACTCTGCCAATTCCTATGGCATAAGTATGTGCATGTATAAACACACATACACATTGTATGTACATATACATGTATTTTTTATGTTCAGTCATTTCAGTCATGTCTGACTCTTTGTGACTTCATTTGGGGTTTTCTCAGCAAAGATACTGGAGTGGTTCAACCTTTCCTTCTCCAGCTCATTGTACAGATGAGGGACTAAGGCAAATAGGGTTAAGTGACTTTCCCAGGGTCACACAGCTAGTAAGTGTCTAAGGCCAGACTTGAACTCAGAAAGATGAGTCTTCCTGACTACAAGCCCAGCACTCTATCCATTATGCCACCTAGCTACCCCTATACCTGTATATGATATATCATTATATATCACATATATATATATATATTCATATATGTGTATATATTTTACTATATATCATATATATGATATATTCAATGGTATTATTACTATAGCATGAGATATATAGATATATATGTGTGTATAACTGCAAAAATGCTAAAGAAAATAGGAAGTATCTTTATATGTACATGTTATATTTTATGTATGTATTTATTATGTCATGTATATATGTATTCATACACACACGCATACACACACACACACACACACACATATATATATATATATATACATATATACTTTCGATTTCTTTTAGCATTTTTGAAGACTATTCTTTAGCACTTATTATATACCAGCTCAGTTATGGTTATTTGTGAACATATATAACCCCTGCAATCAACCCACAGACCTTAATTATCCTTAATTATATTGAATTCTTAAAGGACAAGGGCTATGTGTCTTGCTTCACCTTGTTCTTAAGCCCCAGAATAGTACTCTGTGTAAACATTTTGTGACCAACCAGCAAAAAGCATACTAGAGCATGTACTATGTCTCAGTTTATAGAACCATTCTAAACTATCCCACATATGCTATGGGTTTGGCATTTTAAACTTTGGTTTGCTATTGGATTTTTGCATTCTCTTGAGCTTCCTTCTGATTGCCCCCTGAATTGTCTGGGCTCAGTTGGGTAATTTTGATGCTCTCTTCCAAGACTCCTGGTTGCCGTGACCTCTGTTTCATCTCTGTTCCCACACTATGAACAGCTATCAATGAGGATTGGTAAAAGGTATGTTTAGCCTAGGTATGTTTAAACTGGGTATGTTTAGCCTGGAGAAGAGGAGACTTAAGGGGCCACAAGAGCTGTCTGCCACTATTTGAAGGGCTATCATGTGAAAAATCAATTACATTTTTTTTTGTTTGCTCTCAGAGGGCAGCACCAGGAGATATGGTAGAACCTACAAAAAGCTCATTTGTATTTGTTGTAGGGGAAAACTTATTAATGATTAAAGCTGTCCAAAAGTACAACAGGATACCTCAGGATCTAGTGGATTCCTAGAGATGTGCTGGAGCCAGCTCATGCCAGCTCACAAGTCAATTTTTAAATTTTCAGTGGGAGTATTTACACTTTGGAAATAGGCAAATACTACAAATCAAGATTTGATTTACTGTTTTGTTGATTGTCTAGTCTTAAGAAAGACATGGAGAAAACCTTATTAATGTCTTATTAAAGTGTGTCATGCATACCTTTTTTTTAGGAAGCCGATTGCTAAACATTTACCAGCATATCATTGGTTCCTCTTCGCTGAAGGAAGCCATGTGACTACCTGTTAGGGGAGTTGTAGAAGAGATTCCTATCCAAGTACAGGTTGTAACAGATGGTGTCTGTGGTCCCTTCCAACTCTGAGATGATGCAATTCTGTGAAGGCCAATTCTGGATCTGGCTATCACAGCTAAATATTTACTCAATGTCAGTGTGAGGTGATGAGTGTTAGTCAAGGGCACTAAAAAGAAGGGATGAAAATGACAGACATTTTGAAGAGAAAACTGACTGGAATTGATGAATGACTGGGCAGAAGTATAAAAAGGGAAGGAAGAACCAAAGATGACTCTACAGTTTTAAGCTCTAAAGGTGGAGAAGCTGATGGTGTTAATCAACAAAAAGAAGGAAATGACGAAGAAGAACAATACTGGATTATGGCTTCTAGCCAAGAAGCTGGTTGGCAGGTAAAAGTAATGAGTTCAGATTTAAATCAATCAAGCAATCAACCAACAAGAATTTATTAAGAATCTACAATGTGCCAAGCATTATACTGGTGGGAGCAAGTATATAAAGGGAAAAAAGGAATGTTGCCTGGTTTCATGGAGTTTAGCTAGAGGAGACAACATGTACATATACAACACATACAAAATATATGAATATGCATGTATATACATATATATGTCAATACAAACAGTAGTTGGATCTATGGGATTGTAATCTAGGTGTTATGTTGAAAGGGAGTATGCAGATCTGGGAGTCATTTGCCTAAAGAAGATAATACAATGCATGAGAAAAGAGGCTTTCTTCAATTTTTTGAATATATATAAAGAATATCAAAGAACTAAGGACTGAGTTTCTTTGGGGAACATTCACCATATGAGGGCAAGAGAAGAGAGAAAAGCCAGCAAGCATGAAAGAAGAATGGACAAAGAAAGAAGGAAAGACTATATGAGGCAGTGTAGGGCAGTGGAGAAATGCTACATTTGGCGCCAGAGAACCTGGGCCCTAATTCTAGCTTGGTCTTATCTTAGACAAGTCACCTAACCTCTCTTAGACTCAGTTTACTCATCTGTAAAATAAGGAGATTGTATTAGCTAGCTAATAGCTGGCATCTAAATAGCTAATGCTCTAAGGTCTGCAAAGTCTTTATATATGTTACCCCATTTGGTAGTAACAAAAACCCTTTTAGGTACACATTATTATTATTATTATCCCTCTTTTATACATGAGGAAGCAGAGACTGAGAGAGGTTGCCCAGGGTCATTCAGCTAGTAATTGTCTGAGATGGGATTTGTCTTCCTCATTCCAAGTCCAACACTCTAAACACTCTTTGTACTATACCACCCAGAAGCCTCAAAGGTCAATTCCAGCTCTAAATCTAATAACGTTCCTTCTAATTTTAATTTTGCAACAGAAGGAGAATCAAGAGAGTACCCTCTCATGACAGCCAAAGGAAAAGGTAATTACAAGAGGAAATGGGTATGGAAGTGGCACATTGTACAGAAAAGTCAAGGCTGTTGATGACTGAGAAACAAACTTTGGAACAAACACGATTGTTGGTAACATTAGATATAATGAGCCCAGTGGAGTGGTGATAGCAGAAATCAAAGTGGAAGAAGATGTAGTATCATAAAAAACCAAGGTGAAAGCAAAACTTTAAGGTCTTATACTCAACGGTCAATAGTGTTAGATGCATTCTCTCTGTCACTCAGGACTGAAAGCAGAGTAATTTTGAACTCTTTCATCAGTGCCCATATTCAATATGTTGGTTTATCCTGTTGATTTTATTTCTGCAATATCTCATATCTATGGCTTCCTTTCTACTCTTCCTGTGATCCTTTCACCCCTTCAGTTGCATCTTCTTGCCTGGACTATTGTCCTAGTCTCATGATTGGTCTTTCTGCCCCTGGGTTCTTCCCTCTCTATCTTTCACTCTGCTGCACGAGTGAGAATATCAATGGACTTGGAGTTAAAAGACCAGAGCTTAAGTTCAGTTTCTAGCTGTGTGATCCTGAATGAGTTTCTTATTATCTAAGCCTCAATTTTCTCATCTGTAAAAGGAAGATAGCAATAATTGTAATACCTGTCTTATACGGTTGTAATGAAAGGGTTTTTTTAATCTTAAAGTCCTATATAAATGGGAGCTATAATTTCTATTTTTTATATGCATCTTGGATTGCATCACTCCTCTCAATAACCCTCACTGGCCCCATATTGCCTACCAAATAAAGTATAAACTCTTTACATTCAAGGCTCTCCATTCTCTGCCTCTCACTTTTGTTTCCAGACTTACCTTACCTCATTCACTGTTGAATGCAAGGTGTTTCCATCAAACTGGACTATACCCTGTCTCCTCTTCCCATCCTGCCCTGTGCCATTATCATTCTCTTTCTCACACAACCTTGCATGCCCAGAATGGGCTCTGTTGTCAACTCTACTTGATGAAATTGGTCCTTTTCTTCAGGACTTGATTTATGCCTCCTCCAAGAAGCCTTTTGTGATCTCCCTAGGTGGAAGTCATATCACCTTTCTCCAGTTCCTCATAGTACTTTGTATCTCTCCTCTCCACTCTTCACCTTCTGCTTTGTGTTATTAATGTCTGTGTACACATATAATCCCCTCAATGAGACTGTGAACTCTAAAGGGGACTTTGCCTTATTTCAGCCTTGTATCCTGATAAAACTAGCTCAGTGCCTTGCAGTTACAGTAGTAGGTACTGAATAAATGTTTGTTGAATTGGAGGTTAAATTGAGAGGTCAAGGAGGATGAGGGCTAAGAACAGGTTTTAGGTTTGGCCATATGGAGTGTGTTGGTGGGGCTCAGGAGGGTAGTTTTGGTAGAGTGTTGGGGGATTGAAGTCAAATTCCAAGAGATTAGGAAGGAATGGAGGGGAGGTACTGGAATCAGGGGGCATATATCAGGAGTCTTTATGAAGGGATTAAGTTTATAGTCACAAGGATGTTGAAGTGAATGATGGAGCTTGTCCTAGATGGCCTCAATTTTTTCAGTAAAGTAGGAGCTCAGGAAATCCACTAGATGTGAGATCATGAGACTGAGTGGTGGGGTTAGAAGCTTCTTGAGAGAACTCTGGCATTTGGGTGAAAAAGAGCCTATTATTCTAGAGGAGATAGCACTGATCTGAGAGACAGGTAGTTTCTAGTCCCATTTTCCTCACTATTAAGCACAAGTCACAATCATCATGGATCTGTTGGAAAAAAACTAGCTGCTTGAGATGCATGAAAAGTACAGTGAAATCCTTGAATAAAAGACAGACACAAAGGACAAACTCTTGAAATATGGATGAGTTTAGATATCTGTGATTTTTTAGGAAATAGAGTGCTGAATTTGAAGGCAAAGAACCTGGGCTCAAATCCCAGCTTTACTACTTGTTACCTTTGTAACCTTGACAAATTACACCACTTTTCTCAGCCTCAGCTTTCTCCTCTTTAAAAGAATTAGGATTCAAACTTTTTTAAAGGAATGATAAAAATAAATTTAAAAAATTTAGAAAAATATATGTTTTGCATGGTTTCATATGTATAATTGATGACTGATTGCTTGAATTCTCCCTTGGTAGGGAAGGGGCTGGAGGGAAGCAAAGATTTGGAACTCAAAAAAAAATTTAAGTGAATATTGAAAGAATTAGGGAAAAATAAACAAATAAAATGATTGAGCCTACACTAGGTGACTTCTAAGGTTCCTTTCAGCTTTAAATCCTACAAATTGCTTTTATGAAGCAAAACAATACCCTTACAAATGCCATTGTTTTTCTTTAATCATTTTTCAGTCATGTCTGACTCTTCATGACCCTATTGGGGATTTTCTTGGCAAAGATACTAGGGTAGTTTGACATTTCCTTCTCCAGCTTATTTTACAGATAAGAAAATTGAGGCAAACAAGGTTAGGTGACTTGCTCAGAGTCACACAGATAGTGTGTGAGGTCAGATCTGAACTCACAAAGATAAGTCTTTCTGAATCTAGGCCAAGCTACCCTTCAGTGCCAAGTATATGACAGTTTTATCCTGTGAAACTGAATTTGTGTGTCCTGCAAAGGTGCATATTCAAGTGTTATTATTTCCATTTTAATTATTATTTCTAACTTCTGTTTTTACATCAACTTCATTTCAAAATATATATTTTCCCTCTCTTAGCCAGTAAGTCATCCCTTATAACAAAAAAATATAAAATAGAGAGGAATAAAAAGCAGTTCAGTAAAATTGACCAACCCATCCATCAAGTCTGATAGTGTATGTAATATTCCACATCTATAGTCCATCACCTCTGCAAAAAAGGCAGGAGGTATCTTTTTTATATCTTATTTGGGAACAATCTTGATCACTATAACTGCACATTAATTTAATTTCACTGGTTGTTATTATTAAATACATCTTCTAGATGAGCTTAAAGACTGTATTTTTAAGATTGCAAAAGAATTTGTATTTGGTTTTAAACTGAATGTTAAAGGAATTAATTCCCCTATCAAATTCTCCAGATGAAAGAATCAAACATGGTGTGTTCGTGCGTGCATGTGTGCGTGCGTGCATACGTGTGTGTGTGTGTGTGTGTGTATGTGTGTGTAAAAATACATCTTAAAATCTTCTATAGAATAATCAGGGTAGGTGTGCTATGACAAGAGAGGAAGAGAAAAATAAGTATAATATAAGGAAAATCTTGTTACTAGAAACCATCTCCAATGCCCTATTTCATGGAAGCAATATCCAGGAAGGATAGGCTTCGTTTTCCAGTGGAAGTATTAAGGTCTCTTTATGAGTTTGATGAGTGACATGAATGAAAGCAAATGAACTGGGAAACCAAGCAAGCAGAGTTGGGCAGAGTTCGGTGTGCATCAGGAAATTTCCAGAATCCAAGGATTTGAAATAAAATTCTAAGAGATCATGTAGATGGACTCCAAAGTCTTTGTAGATATTCGAGATTCCTTTAGGGCAAGCTCTATTTTGGAAAAATATATTTTATATGTACATATAATATATGTATATTATATATATGCACATTCACAAAATTAGAGGAAGATGAAATTAGATACCTTTCAGAATTATTACAATATATTCATAACTGCTAAATTCTTTCAAACAAAGAACAGAGTTAATCAAAATAGAGAATTTTACATGAACCAGAAAAGTGAACATAAATAGTGCAGGAGAAGTAATTAAAATATTGATTAGAGAAAAAGTCTCTGCATCAAATATAAAATAATATATAATGAGGATCTTATACCTAGGCTACGTAAAGAATTAATGTAGCTCTATAAGACCAAGATCATTCTCCCATAGATAAATGTTCAAAAGATATGAATGAATAGTTTTCAAAAGAATCGAAGCTATTAACAAACATATGGAAGATGGCTACAAATCACTAAGAAGAAAAATATGAATTGAAGTAACTCTGAGACTTCATTTTACACCTCTAAAATTGCTGAAGATGATAAAAATGGACGTAGTCAATATTGGAGGTTCTGAGGAAAGAGAGGCACATGAATACATTGCTGATGGAGTTAGGAATTGATCTAATCATTCTGCAAAGCAGTTTGGAATTGTGTTTAAAAAGTGACTAAGGTGTCTATCTTCTTTGACCTAGTGATTCATTGCTAATCATTACTATGAGGAGGTTTGTTGTTGTTGTTCATTCTTCATTCTTGAAGAGGATCAGTGACATCACGTTACCTTGATGTGAAGGATATTAAAGATAAACAGAAAGTTCCATATACACCAAACTATTTGAAGCAACACTTTTTGTATGAGCAAAGAACTGGAAACAAAGCAGATGACCATCAATAGGGAATGGCTGAATTGTTTAAGTGAGTGTAATGAAATATTACTGCACTAAAAGAAATAATGAATATATAGAATTCACAAAAGCATGAGCAGACACGTATAAAGTGATAGCAATTAAAATAAACAAGAACAAAGGAAGCATTTATTAAGTGCATAGTATATGCCAGGAACTGTATGAAAAGCTTTACAAATATTAACTTGTTTGATCCTAACAATTACTTTGAAAGGTAGGTGCTATTACCTTTCCCATTTTTCAAATGAGGAAACTGAGGTGAGAGAAAGGTTGAGTGTCTTGCCCCAGATCACTCAGCTAAGAAGTGTATGAAGAGGGATTTGAACCCAGGCCTTACTACCTCCAAACTCAGCCCTACTGAATCCACTTGTGCTACCTAGCTGGCTTCTAACGGGACCAGGAAAACAATACACACAATTACTCCACAAATACATACAAAAAGAATGAAAACAAAATAAAACTACATTCTGTGTAATTATTATTTTTAGAGTTATATGGAATGAGAAGGGTGGAAGAAAAACGTCCAGAACAGAAAGTGATGTAAAAGCAAGATATCAATAAAAATTAAATGCAAGATTTAAGCATCTTCAGAAAACTTTGACTCTCTTTGGGCAGAGTTCCTCTAGAGTCCTATAGAACTTTCTGTTTCAAAATGAAGAGGAACCCTCTTTCTGATCTCTTCCCTGAATCTCCTTTCTTATTTCTTCTTTTTCCTGTTCCCCCATGTCCTCATTCACTTTCTCTTAGCTCCTCATGCAGCTGTGATTGGCCTGGATCCAAGGGCTGAGAGCATCTGCTGCTTTTAGGCATAACTGAATCTCTAAATTTCTCATGACCAAAGGAGAAGCTGCTTGAAGACAAAACTTTAGCTTAATGCACACAAAGCATTGTGGCATTTAGGAACCATTAGGCATTTGATTCAAGACTAAATGTAACTTTGAGTGAGAAATGCTCATCATTCACTCTTTTCCTCATTCAGCAGCCATTTCTTGTACTTCTTAGGTTCTTAGATGTCCACTAGATGCTATAAGGAATGCAAAAGCAACAGATTATATGCTTTGGTTTTTCACAGAGTTTGTAGTATAATCAGGTAAACATATTAGAGGCACATAGAAAGCCAGCCTTAAAGTTAGGAAGACCTGGACAAATTCTGTTCCTGAAAAATACTCTCTGTGTGACCTTAGGTGAGTCACTTAACCTCTCATTGCCTCAGATAATTCTAAGTTTCAGAACAGTTGCTTCATACACTAACAAAGGGGGACTCCTCACTAGGAATTTCCTACACTGATATAATCACAGGTCCTGACCAAAATTTTTTTAAACAGTTCTTTCTAGGTGTGGTAGGTGAAGCACATATAAATGCAAAGAGGTGCATTTGCTATCTATTTCATGAAAATATAGGCATAAAAGAATGCTTCTCTGTACACACAAGCAGATTAGGCAGAAGCCTATGCAGAGCAATTAGAAAGTCTTCTTTCCATCCACCCAACAGTGTACATCTGCCACTGGAGAGCTGGAAGAGAATGCCACCGAAACCTTTTAACGAACATATACAGGGCTAGGATTAGCTTGTGGTCAATATTGAGGTGAGAGCAAGCGAATCTGAGTAAATAAAAGACCTGTCTTCTTTCTCCTATTTCATTCCACAAAGAAAACACTCGGAAGGAACAGAGCATGCCTTCTTCCAGTATTTGATCAGAAATTAATGCTGCCACCAGGCCTCATCAAAGTGGCAGATGAACAACACATTTAAAAGCCATTTTAACAGAGCCACTCAATATTACAAACCAGATCTGAAGATACTTGCTTTGAAACTGCATCTTTTAATTGTGTGATAGAAGTAGCCCAATGCAAGAAGAACTACTCTCATTTCCATTAATTAGGATTCTCTCTGGCTCAAGGCATTTTCAATGAAAGAAAGGGAAAAAATTATTAATGCCATAGAAAAGATGTAGAAGATGTTGAAAAGATGTGGAAAACATGGTGATGAAAGAGGAAAATGCCAGAATTGCGTGACTATTTAAACCACCAGCTTCTTTGAAAGAATAGTAATTCTGCTTCAGGGAAACTAGCTGATGGGGGCCTGGTAAGGTAAAAACAAGGTTCAATTTACTCCTTATTTAGCAGTGGTTAGATTATATTTGAAAAAAAAAGAAAATAACAGTAGTAGAGACTGAAAAACTGGAAAGAGACTGAAGTTTCACAGCAGGAACTTTTTCCCACCTTCTTTTCCAAGTGTCCTCTCCCCCCCCCCCTCAGTTGGTTCCTAGAGAGGATCTCTCCCCCATCCCTTAGTTGCTCAGGACCCGTTCTAAGGGATCCTATTCATAGCTATTCTCCCAAATAACCAGCAAAATCTCATAACCAACAATGCATTTCTCTTCACTACCCCCCACTCCCATTCTTATCCTGCATTCCTTTTCTTCTGCTAATTGCCTATAGAGTTTGTGGCTTTTAATCCATTATTTCCACAGATGAGATAGGGTGGTTTAAAAGTGGTCTTCTATAGATAATACCTTAACCCCAAAGAGTAGAAATAATTATAGCTGGCAATTCCAAAACAATAACAGTTGTGATGTTGAGCAGGTCACTTAACAAGTGACTTTGCTAATGGGAAGAGCTTTGACTGGAGTCAAAGGATTTGGATTCAAAATCTGTCTCTACTACCTATTACCCTTGGGGACATCACTTTAATCTTGTTGGGTCTCAGTTTCCTGATTTTTAAAATGAGGATATTGGACTAGATGGCCTCTAAAGTCTCTTTGAGCTTGAAATCTATGATCCTAGGCTCCTAAACAGGTTGCAGTTTGCATTGGTGGAGGGAGTTACCACACCAGGAATTCTCTACAGTGATGAAATAGTGCGCATATTTATATACAACAATGCACATTTCTGACATTGATATAAACTTTAATGTTTGCCAAGGAATTTACATAGATACTCTCATTTGAGCCTTACAACAACCCTGAGGGGTAGATAGCAGAGGTATTACTATTCCTATTTTTCAGGTGAGGAAATTGGAATTCATTTAAGGTGAAGTGAAATTGAAGGAGATTGAAGTGACTTGCTGTGATTCACATAGGGAGAAAATGCCAGAGGTGAAATTCATACCCGTGTCCAAAATCCAGCATTCCATCTATGAGGCCATGTTGCCTCTTCAATTTTAGGTCCTATGGCAGACATTGGAGGGGAGACACTATTAGATGAGTAGGTGAGGGGGCTTGATATCTCTTTAATTACAGCTGCCTATGCTGCCTATGTATACAGCTGACTCAATAGAGAATCATTCTTTTAAAAATAAATTTGTGTAAGACAGATAATAAGAACATCTGTCAACCTATTAAGATCTAGATGAGTCTGAAATAGTGATAGGAAAAAAAGTACATTTGGATCTTAAGTAGGTTGGCATAAACATATGCAACCTAACCAGTGGCTCAGAACCACAGTGTCTGGATCATAAATTCAGTCTTCGGAGGGTATCTCTTTATACATAAAATCTTTTCAGATCAGTCTGCCCCTACCCTGGATATACCTGTATGTTGCTAATTTCTAACTCTTCTCTAGGGATTTTCAGTTCCAGTGCAAGCCCCAGGTTAACACAGCATGGGACAGAGAATATGTAACAAAGAAAAGAGTAAGGAGTCATGACGATCTCAATCTTTTGATGAGCCCCATCTTCCCCAGACACTCATAAAGTTTCTCTAAACTTATTGTATTACCTTTGGGGCTGAGGTTGCCCCCAAAAGAGGAAAACTTGGAATAGCTAAAAACTCAGCTCTCCTTCCCCACTTCCCCAAACCTACAAAGTCCACTTCACTTCCAGGACTAGTAATGGACAAGACCCAAGATTCTTTTTTTCCCTTGCACCCTGTTTATGTGGCATTTCTCCTTGGTTCAGGTCCTTACTCTGTTTCTTGGTGCATGGTTCTTTACCATGACAGTCTTTCTCACCAGTCCCAAAGTCATCCCAGTTCTCAACACTCCTGGCTAGAACCAGGAACTCCTTTACTTAGTCCAAGAACTCTTTGTCATTTACCCAGATGCAACTGCTCCATCAGTGTTGCTCTGCCTCTCTTATTCTCACTCATTCTTCTTTCAGGCAGGCCCAGAGCCCTGCCTGCTGGCAAATAAAGGGGCCACTTGGGAATCTTTGAAGAGCTCCTGGCCCATCTGTCTCAATCAAAGACTCTCACTTTGGAGGCTGGGGAAAATATTCTCACCACTTTCTGTTTACTTTTTGAACTTTTATCATCCTCCTTCCTGTCATCTTGTCAATCCACCCTATAACTAGTGCCAAGGCAAATGATTGGATAAGACTGAAAAAGCACTAGAACTACTGGAAGGGGTAAGGAGCAGGGGGAAGCTGGTAGTTGCTGAAACCAATCCTATTGAAACAACAAATGTTCATGTCCTTGGTACATATAATGTATTGTACATAGCTATTCTTTTTTTTTGCAGGGCAATTGGGGTTAAGTAACTTGCCCAAGGTCCCACAGCTAGTACATGTGTCCAGTGTCTGAGGCCAGATTGCAACTCAGGTCCTCCTGACTCCTGGGCCAGTGCTCTACTCACTGTGCCACCTAACTTCCCCCATACATAGCTATTCTTACCAGGATAGAAGCAGTTTTGGGGTCTGTTTCATATTTTGGTTATTTATACAAGCATCTTGCACTGAAATTCTATTCTAGTATCTCACTTTTGCAAGCACATGAGTTATCAAAAGCTATGGTGGCAGAGTATAAGCTGCACTGTTGTTCTTCAGTCATTCAGTCATGTCTGATGCTTCATGACCCCATGGACCATAATGTCCATGGGGTTTTCTTGGCAAAGAAATTGGAGTGGTTTGCCATTTCCTTCTCCAGTGGATTAAGGCAAGCAGAGGTTAAATAATTTGCCCAAGGTCACAGAGCTAGTAATTGTCTGAGATTGGATTTAAACTTAGGTCTTCCTGACTCCAGGCCCAGCTCCCTATTCACTGAGCCATCTAGCAGTCCCTCAAACTCCACTAGAGCCTTCCAAACTGGAAGGTCTTTGAGTATAGTTTAGTAGATTCAATGGGGCATCTTTTGAGATAAGTCTAATGAAATTCAGAGACACTCATCCATTACCAGAGAGTCAGCCACCAAGTAATGAATTCAGGAGGGACAAAGCAATTCATGGAGAAACATCTATCAAAGTATATTTCCTCAACTTTTAAATGAGGTTAATGATACCAGCCTTCCCATGATGATGATGGTGATTAACATTTATTTAGTATTTTATGGTTTACAAAGTGATTTTTATGTCTCTCATTTGTAACTCACAAAAACTCTGGGAGGTAGGTGGTATTATTATCCCCATTTTACAGGTGAGGAAACTGAGTCATACAGAACTTAAGAAACTTGCCTAGAGTCACATAGCTAGATGGTATCATTGACAGGATTTGAATTCAAAACTTCTTGACTCAAACTCCAGCATTCTCCACTATATCACCTAGCTACCAATAACATCGCTGAGATTACATCAAATAATAGGAGAGAGTGCTCTTTAAAAAGTAGATAATAAAATGTAAGGTATTATTTATGTCTCAGTTGAGTTGGAAAAACTTCTATCCGTACTCTAAAATAGATTAAAGTGTAGAAAAATCTGGAGAGAGTAATGTTAGGGAATGTATGGACAATTTGGGGAAAAGTGGATTTTTTCCCTTTATAACTTTCACTTATTTTTTCAGGTATGAATTACTCAGCAATATGGTGACTCTGATATCCTCCCAGAAGACATGATAATCTTCTTAGCTTAATTCTCTATTTCTTGGTCTCTGCTCTGATTTAATTAGAGAATTCAATGACATTTATAGGTTTGTTTTACCAGTGATATTTTAGGAATGTATTATATTTGTATGTGAGTCTGTGGATTCTGTGTATGTTATAGAATAGTACAGCTAAAGCCAAAACCTGAACACTAGCAAATGTCCAAAGTCAGAAAAGAACTACAATTTTGTTGCTGAATTGTGTTTCTGTGTAGCATTCTATTTTCAATGCTAATTACTTATGTGTTTAAGCAACAGCTTCAATAACAAATGTTGCAGGGAATATAGAGAAGCAGAAACTCTGTGTACTGTGGGTGCAACAATGAATCGTCATTCTCCAAATCAACCGTGCCCCCAAAGCTTTGACCTATCTCTATCACTACTGGCCTAAATCCCCAAGAGATCCAAGAAAAAAGGAAAAGACGCATATCTATAAAAATATTTATAGCAGCTCTTTTTTTGTAATGGCAAAGGACTGGAAACTAAAGGGGCGCCCATTAATTGGAGAATGGCTAAAGAAACTATGGTATGTGAATGTAATAGCATACAGAGTGTCTAAGAACTCAGGGCAGTTTTAAGCTTTAGTAGTATTATTGAACAATGAGAAATGATGAAAGGGATAGTTTCAGACCAACCTAGGCACACTTATATGATCTGATACAGAATAGAGTTAGGAGAACCAAGTGAACAATTTATATGATAATAGCATAAAGAAAAACAACTTAGAAAGACTTGAGAACTCTGATCAATGGATGGCTAACCATGTTCTGAGAATTAATGATGAGATAAAGTGGCATCAAACTCAAGATGCAGAGTAAGGCCAACTAGACCCTCCCTAAGGACACTTCTAGCTCAAAATCCTATGATTCTTCACATGAATTTTAATCTCTAATGTATGAAGAAGTGGTATGGTATAAATGAAAAAGGACTGGACTGGGGAGGAAGGAAGGAACCAAGCAGTTATTAAGCACCTACTATGTGCCAGGCACTGTGTTAAATACTTTACAAACATTATCTCATTCGATCCTCACAAAATGACCTAGATTATAGTCATGGCTCTTTCATGAGCTTTTTTGTGACTTGAGGTGAGTAACCTCTCTGTGACTCAGTTTTCCACATCCATAAAATGAATGGGTTGTATTAGGTGATTTTCTAAGCTTCCTTCTAGCATTTTCATTTTATGATTCCATGATAAATAATTTCTTCAAAACTTTTCTCTCCTTAAGAGAGGTGCTGAACTTAAAACAAAGTTTTAAAGGGAAGAGGAGGGGAGAATTCACATGAAAGGTAGTTCCCCCTGAAAGTTGACAGCAAGGAGAAGGGAAAACATGCTGAGAATAGATGTGACATCTTAATAATTGGTGGTGAAATGCTGTAATGCTAGACTATAGAAAGCTTAAATAGAACTGTAGCTCTTTTTCTTTTATTAAAGAAAGGCAAAAAGAAAAAAAATGGGGAAAGGGGGCTGGCAGCACAATGCTCAAGCAAGAACAAATTCTGGAAGCTTTTCAGTATGATATTGTCAGTCACACCAGTGATGCGGATGAAAGCTTTTAGCACATGAATAATTTCAGTGAAAGGGTTTTATCGCTTTTTATTTGCTGGGCATTTACAGAAGAATAAACATGCTGGTATATATTATATAGAGAGGGAGAATCCACAGCAAATGAAAGCAAAGGCCTGTGGACCCAGCTTCCAGCAAAGACTATGGTTGCTTAGCAACCAGGCAACTGGAGAATTCTGTCTCTCTTTCTTTCTTTTGTTTTTAGATTGCAGTAACCTTTGATCAATTTTGGCTCCTCAACAAAAGACTTGGGCATTTTGAGAGAAGGGTTACCTGCTAATTTGTAGGTATCACAGACATATAACTGGGCTATTCGCTTTTCTCCCCAGGTTCCAGTTAATAACAAAATACTTTTAAAAAATCTTTTTTAAAGTTCCAGTAGCAGTGGACTGAATCTCCAATGAATTGGGACTTACATGACAATGGGCAGCAAATTAAGAGATGTACATTATTTACCACATCACATTGATTACTCTATGTATGGCTAAGTTTTGAAAACCCGATTTTTCACTCAAAATATAGCTTCCACGTAGAGGCAACCAAACCCCTAGATACTGTCTGGGGAGATGTGAGGGTCCAACTGTGCCTCTTTTTTCCTATTCCAAATGATTTAGTGCCCTCAAGGTTTATGGCATTGGTCCATGCTCTGTGGGACAGAACCACAGAACAAGAGAGTTCATGGTGCTTTCCCTCAGGTTGCTCATGAAAAACAGAGCAATGAATGTTGCAGAAAATGATCAAAGTTATATTCACACAGATATATACAAGAACATTTTGAATGGCTACAGTATGTATTTACACTACATACAGGGGGAGGAAATGGGTCAAACCAGGTTATAGCAGTTAATAAGCTGCTGGTGGTTTAGCCTGACCTGCAAAAGGCTATTAACTATTTGGGTTGGGTGGTAGAGAAAGAATGTATTTCCATGAAAATGACTCTCTGGAATGGGGGCAAAGAGTCCCTATAGGCTTAAAGCATCATTGACTTGAGATAAAAGAGAAAAATACATGGGAAAATGAGGAGGAAAGATGAAAGAAGTTCGGGAAGGGGGGAGTAGGCAACATTTTTCTGAACTTCTTGGTGACTTCTCTTTAAAGTCTTATATTCACCCTTGGTGAAGGGAAAAGCTATCATGCAGTATAATGTGAATAATAGTAATGTGTGGCACTGTGATGGTTATTTTTCTCTTCAAAAAGGTATATTTAACTAATCTCTGGTCGTGGATTCTGTTTTAACTTAGCCATTGTCTGGATTTTGTTGTCAAAGTCTGCTCTTAAAGTTCATTTGTCCAATTTTCATCTGCATAAAAATATGGAGGTGGAGGAAAGGGTCACACAGTGTGACTTGTCCCAGACCCTGAAACTCCTTGGGGATGGGTCCGGTCACACATATCAAGAGAGGGTCACTTCTTTTTATTGAATTTCTAAATATTATGCTCCACTTCAGGAAACTTATATAAGAAAAGATTTGTTTTATGACTCATGCTATATGCGCAAGCTCAGCAATAGGAAATTCTTTAAATTTTTCCTCAAACTCTCTTCTTTTCTACTGCTCAATTGTGTTCTCCAGGAGGACAGTATCATTCTTTCTTTTGAAATGACTGCTGTTCCCACAGACTCAGATAAAAGCTGAGATTGTTTCATACAGCTCTTTTCCAAGGTATAGACCGTAAGTACCATGGATAGCATCCAGCACTAGTTCCCACTAGTCTGTCAAACTGCTCTTCTAGCCCTCCAAATTCAATTCCCTCCCTTCCCATCTCACCTGAGACCTTCTCATTGTTACCTGTGTCTTATGCAGATAGGATTGATTGTGGAAAGCACCAACTGGCTGTACAGGTATAACGCTGAGACCCTGAATTTCTGGTTTAGTTAAAAGGTTTACTTTCCCAGTTAAAAAGCCATAGGTTCATAGATTTAGAGTTGTAAAGGGCCTTGGAGGCCCTTGAATCCAACCTCTTCATTTGACAGATAGGAAACTGAAGCATGGAGAAGTTAATTGGCTTAACCAGAGTCATGCAGCAGTCTAAGGAGGGATTTGAACCCAGGTCTTCCTAACTATATTTAATGCCCCATCCACAAGATCTCAGAGACTTTGATAGCCTGTATGAATGGCAGCTAAACTCAAAATGAAATAAACAGTCTCAGGATTGGAATTGTGTACTTTTGCTTTATTTCACTCAGTAGCTTAAATAGCTTTTGTTGCTTTTCTTTTTTTGAAATCTATTTAAGGTTTTCAAAGTGTTTCATATATACTGTCTCATTTGATTCTCACAATACCCTGAGGCAGATGGTGTTTTATAGATGAGGAAACTGAGACTGAAAGACAGAGGGTAAAAGACTTGCCCACACAGTTAGTAAGTGTCTGAGGTAGGATTTTAATTCAGGTCTTCTTGGCTCAAAGTACAGTACTCTATTCACTATGCCATGCTCTATGCCTCTATGCCTAAAACTACAGGAAATGTTTTCCTTTTCATTATGAAAAACAGACAGCACATTTTTGTATTGTTATTTCATTAAGTGCAGCAAGTACATCTTCCCCAAATCCATTATGTTGATTCTCTTATTTGACACCCTACATTCATTTTTCTATTAAATATTGTCTCATCTGACAGTGAAGTCATCACTGAGTGACTCTGAGGACTAAGATTCAAGTGATAAAAGCTATGTCTTCATGACACCCACACAACATTTAGGAAAAATGAAATAATCCCAATCTTTCCATTCTTGCCAATTGCTCTGTCAATTAATCTGTTGTTTTGTCTAGGAGACATTAGCCCATCTGACTGACTTTCCCCTCAGTGAATTAACTTGTTTCTATCACTCCCACCCCATCCCAAATTAATCAGACCCCTTCAGCAACAGTCATAATTTGTTCATTCATTCATTTGTTGTTTGTCCTTCATTCTCAAAGAAAACCATGACATCAGGAAGGTGATGACATGACTTGCAAGTGAATTTATTTTAAGTGAAGCAGGGCTGTTCAAAGTCATCAGACTCATTCTCTCCTCCAAAGCCATCTGAGTTCAGTGGCCAGATATAGATCAGGATGAATGGAAATGGTCTTCAGCTTCAGCCATAGGAAAGGATCAAATGAAATATGTGTAAAGTGCTTTGCAAACCTTAAAGTTCTATATAAATACTGGCTATTATTTTTGGGAGAACTACTCTTCTCCTTAGCAATGAGGTTAGCATCCAAGTGAGAATGTACCAGCCCTAGACTGGAATTGTCCTCATTGTAAATTGTTTAACTCAATGACTTGAAGCCATGCCCTTCTAGGACTATTTTAAGAGTTAACATGCTTTTTGATAGTTCCACTGCTCTACTAACCCACTTATAATTTCTGATCCAGGGTCACTTCTGTTGAAGGAGCCCATGTTTTAGAAGCTGTATTCTCCCCCTCCCCCTTCCCCTTTAAAGGAAACAGGTAAAAAATGAAAATGTAATTTAATTAATGGAAGTCAATGCACAGATTGGGAATTTGCTCATTAGAGAGCTGGCTGGTGGCTTTTCCTGCCCAAATGAGCAGCATACTCTTTTGTGTCTAGCTTCCCAGGTCTTTGACTAGTCTCCCTGGGATTTTCCAGGTGCAAGATGAGCCCCAGGAGGGCTCCCAAAGCTTACTAGAATGCAGAAGCAGATGGAGAATCACAATTAGGTACCAACTGGGAAGGACTACAGAGATATTGAAGATCAAAGTGCTTCTCCACCCAAGTGATTGCTCAGGTAGGGGTAACCCAGGACAAGGAAACAAATGACAGGCTCCAAACATAAGTCTGACAAAAGCAGAGCCAATCTCAGTCTAGAGAAGCCTATAGGACAGCTAAGGATTTTTTTTTGATCTCTCTCTCCTAAGGATGATCCATCTTCAGGGGGCACCTAACGTTAGGTGTCAGTGCTGAAATAGTAGTTTGTATTGATTTTGACATTACACAGGGAGCTGGGGAGTTTGAAAATAGACTTGTTGTTCTCCCCACCTTAGCTTGTACAATTTTATCTCCTTTTATTCATGTAGATTCACTAGCGCCATTGTCCACAGTCAGAACTTTAGACATCACTAAAGATATCCAGGCCAGAAGTGTTGTTATATACTTCTAGAAATGGACTATTTCCCAGAGATGAAGATCCACATTACCCAAAACAATTCACAGCTGTCCACAGCTGTAGAATACCAGTGCAGAGAATGAAAAATCTCATTGTCATCATATCTTTCCATTATCTCTTGTGGGCTGCTTGCACACTATGTGCAGAATGGGGTGATTCACTCTAGTACCCTTCTGGAGACTCATTTCCCTTCATCTCTTAGAATTAGCTATGTCTTACTTCTATCATCCTTTCCGAAGGCTTCTTTTTCTTAAATTCCTCCCTTCTCCTGGCCGCTCCTCTATATTCTTCAATAACTAGGAATCAGTCTCTCACTGCTCATCTAGTAAGTCTCCAAAAGCCCTCCCATGGAGAATTCTTGGGGATAGACTGGGGCTCTAGATACTTCCAATTTCACATATGTTTTGGCCAGGACACTTTGCATGGAATGCCAAGTTCATTTCCTGATCACTTCCCATAGGAAATATGTGCTAGGTAACTGCTGAAATGCTTAGAATTATGGAATCATAGATTTAGAGCTAAAAAGGCCTTAGAGGCCATCTAGTCCAACCTTCTTATTTTACAAATGAGGAAACTTAGGCTCAGAGAGGCTAAGTAACTTGCCGATGGTCACGGTACCAATGGGTAGTAAATTGTAGAGCTGTGATTTGAACCCAGAACCTTTGACTCCAAATTCAGTGCTTTTTTACTGAATTATACTGTCACCATCAAGTTGGTAAAAGACCCAAGGCATTTCTTAATCTCTTCAACCACACTTTAATCCAAAAACATAATTCCCTTGAGTCTAATTCATAAACAGGGATAGATCTAGTATCCTTATTATGTTCCAAAGCTTTTAATAAATGTCTATATCTACATGGCCCCCCATCCTCAGTGCCATCCAAATCAACCTAAGTCAAGAAAGAACCTGTCTGTCCATTAGTCAGGGAAGGTTTATATAATGGGTGGAATTGGCAAAACAATGATGCAGGAATTAAAGTGAGGTGATCAAAGTAGGACTGGACAGGGGCAAGAGCCAGTACAGTTTCAAAGAAATCAAGTTTGATAGCATATCTGATAGCATAAGGGAAGGTCACTGAAGCTGTGAGGACTATTTTCCCATTCTTTGCCCATTTCTTATATAACAAAGGTTATCTCATGGAATGTTCCCTTTGTCACATTCTTTATGTCATTTCCCACCTACCCAGCCACATCTATTATAGGAGGAGGAGGGATGCAGGGACCATGCAGGGTTTGCTACATCATCCCAAAGCATGAGAATGGCAGCATGGTGTCTTAGTCAGCAAAATTTTGACTTACTGGACTTGGTGGAGTAAGTTTTTATCATATGCCCCAAACATACAAAAAATATTATTTTGTGGGACATCTGGTTTTTATATATTGCAGTACTAATGATAAAAATTTGCATGAAGACCATTTTGCATGACCAAAATTTGAAAGACCATTTGCAAGAGTAAAATTCTCATGAAAGTCATTAAAGTTTATGCACTAACACTGGTTGCTGAGGAATAGGAATAGATCTATACTAAAATAATTACATGGAGAACTTGATAAGATTCTCCAAATGAAATCATTATGCACTCTAATAACTTGATGACCTCAATGCAAAGGCAGGAAAACATGAGGATGGGGGAAATATATGGGAGAGTATGATTCAGGAGAAAGAAATTAGACAGTCTAGATACTTGTAGATTATACTGAAGCCTCCTAACTCTATATCAAAGGCATTTTCTAAAAAAAGGAATTAAATATGTAGAGTTTCAAATCTCACAAAGGATGAAATTGATTGCACTTTAACAGACATGAAAAGACTTTATTGACATGGAAGTTGTCTGCCTATGCACAGTCAGACCAATGGCTTGTCAGAGCAAAGATCAGAATTTCTAACAAACAAAAATAGTAATAAGATAGATATGGATTAAACCATAAAAAGATGAGGATTTAACCCTGAATTATTCAAACAACTCTTTTTTAAAAAAAGGAAATTAAAAAACTGAAATGATATCGATGCTAATTATAATAACTTTATCCAGGAGTTAAGTCAATGTAAATTAATTACTACAAGGAGACCAAAAGTGCCAAGAAATTTCTGAAGTCAGCAGTTATTTACCTTGTTTTGCAAATGCACAGAGATAGCTGCTGAATTGAATATTGGGTTAGAATATAAACTCTTCTATTAAACCTTATGAAGAAAGATGATGAGCAACTAATTATGAGCAACAACATGCCATAAAACAGAGAAACAGAGGAGCACAAACCAGTTTAAAGAAAGATTGGCAAGATATCCAGCTGAGCAAAGTCATCTCATGGCCATTTAAGGGTGGAAATAGAGAATACTATAAACAAGAAAAAAAATGGAAAAGATTTGCAAAAAAAAAACCATTTCGATAAACTTTTTTTGTCAAAGATATTCAAACCATTACACTTCTACCCTAACATCACATCCCTAAGGTGCTTACACAGGAGGCAGAAATGGATCTAGATAGAACAAAGATTGGATAGGCAGTCAGATTGGGTCAAATATATAGAGAAGAGATCTATGCTGAAGGTGACATAGTTGTGAAAACATTGAAGTACTGATATACAACATTTAAAATGACCAAGAGAATATCGATTACTACTGACTTACATTCTCACTCTCCCATCTATGCAAAATTTTTATGAGAATCATCAGTATACAAATTAATGACACCCTTAATGAAGGTATTTTTAAGGAACAAACTGGTTTTTCATGTGATGTCTTCCATCCATGTGTCTATATAATTCAAAATTCCTTGGAAGCTGTAACAACAGAAATAACTCTATTCAATGAATAACCATCTGATAAACATCATGCATGGTATAGAACAGGGAGACGTATGCACAGTATTTGCCATGTGATAAAAGAGAGCCAGCACAGAGTCTAGGTCACAGAGGGATTCTCTGTGTATCATAAGGTCCTTTATAGGTTCGTATTTAAGAATGACTTTCTGTTGATTTTATGGAACTGCAAGATATGGAAGAACCTCAGAAAAGAGATCTGTAATACTTAAATGACTCTGACCTGTCCATCCACATAAGAAAGACCAAATGGACAAAAACTGTTTGCTGATCAGATTCAACATGCATCTGATTAGACATTCTATGGAGTTTGTCTGACAGTATGTTATCTGAGACATAAGGTACAGATGGACGATAAGCTGGTTTTGGAGTTAAAAGGGAAGAGAGTGGCTTGGATTGCTTTCAGATTATAGCAAAACATTTTTTTACTGATCCCAAGCTTCCCATAACAGCAAAGGCTCATCTTTTCAGTACAAACATTTTGCCAGTGCTGCTGTTGTATATGGCAGCAAGAAATGGAACACCACTGACACTAAAAAACTAGAGATGGGTGATGGAAAAGCATTTGGTAGGTGTGAGGAGGTGCACACATGTGTGCACACCTATGTCAATGAGTGGTCCCAGAAGATAACAGCAGTGAAGGTTGTCATTAAGGAAATATGACAGAAAGAGAAGATGATCTGGTCACACATAGAGAAGGTAGGGGAAACAGGCCTCAGTGCTCCATTGGTACTTTGAGATGTTGGGAGAAAGTGAAGACTTCTAGAACATCAAGTGAAACACCAGATTTTTTAACTCTGGTATAGATTATAATGAATTAAGAGAGTCAAGATTTTAGAGGGTCTCCTTCCCTGCATTCTTCTTCTCCTCTAGGAGGCTAATTCACAAGTGGCTATAGATGGTAATCACATAGGATGTGTAAGCATGATGGGTTGTTTGTAATCTGTATCATCAGAGGGAAATTCTGAATAATGAGATTACAGATCAAACAATATAAGATAGATCTGTTGGAATATTGAACATCGGGTGTAGTGGTTCATCCACTAAATCTTTAAGTGCAATTCTCTTCCCCAGCCCCCATTCCCCTCCACCCCATGCTCCTTTAAAAGTGTATGTGTTGGTGGAGTAGGGGGGAAGGTGAAAGAAAACCCTAGGGGGAAGGGTCTACATCTGGTTTTGTCCCTCTCACACATTCTATATTTAAGTCAAACGGGCCCCCTTGAAGCACCCAGCACACAATGTTCCATCTCCCACCTCATTGCCTTTGCATAGTTATCTTCCATACCTGAAATGTTCTTCCTCCTCACTTTTGCTTCTTGAAACCTCTCCTTTAGGGCTCAGTTCGAATGTCAGCTCCTATGTGAGGTTTTTCCTGATTTCCCCAGTTACTAGTAATTTCATCAAATATTTTGGAGTTTTCTTGTATATATTTTGTATTTTCTAGTCTGTAGGGTCCTTGTGGCTGATTGTTTTTGTCTTTCTAATCCCAATGCTTAACATGTTATGTGAAACACAATAGGTGCTTAATAAGTGCTTATCAAATTTCATTGAATTATTTTACCTCTGCCCTACATAGCATCACAAGCAAACATACAGGCACTCAACAAATACTATTTGGTGATGAGTGATACATAGAAGAAATCATATTGTAAAGTCTCTCAGTAGACTAGAATTTAAGATAAAAGTTCAGGTGTCCTTTTTTTGCCCTAATTTGCCCTTTAGTATCTCATTCTTGCCGTCAGGTCATGTCGGTAAAACAGCATTCTGAAAGAATGTTTCGTTGGCCCTTGCTTCCCATCAAATTAGACCCAAGGTTTGGAGGCACTATCGATGTGATTGCTTATCCTAGAATAATTTGGGTTGCAACCCAAAGTGTCTTCCTCTAAAATTAGTAGCTTGGGATAAGCCAAGAGTATCAAAGGGAACATTAATTCCTTGGTCTCCATTTTGTACAGTGCACTGAGCCAATATGGCTGCCTTCCATGTTCATTAATTGCTATTAGGGGACATGAATAGGTGAGAAATCAATGAACACTTATTTATGATATTCTTCCTCTTGTCATTCTTACTACTACTGTGATGTGCTAATGTATTCTAAGAGCATAATCATAACTGTACTAAATGTCATCTCCCACATATTTAATTATCTAGAAATAAATTTTTAATTAAAAATTGGAGCCTTTTTTTCCCAGGGTCAGTTCCTTGGTCCTAATGCAAACCAAATTCTCTAGAGAAATAACATTGATCAAGACATTCATAGATTTTTTAACTCTGGTGTAGATTATAATGAAATAAGAGAGTCAAGAATTTAGAGAGTCTCTTTCCCTGCATTTTTCTTCTGCTTGTTTTATGGCAAAGGAGGCCAAAGTATATGTGGTGGCCTTATGGGAGATCCAGCATTGTGGTTAAATATGCAGTAGAATGATGTATCTTTTAGTAGCACGAACCAAGGGGATCTTAAAACAATGTTTTATAGCAAGTAAACTACCACTCTGTTATTTGATGAGTGTACATATCTCTTCCTGGTTAATGCTATAAAATGCTTTCATAGGTCCATCAGTCCATTTCCCTACAAGGAGAACAAGAAAGAATCCAGGTGGGAGAAAGAATTTCAACCAGCCGAGTAGTACGCTGCCCTCTGCCCTCATGAAAAGGAATTTATTAACTGTCCCTATTTTACCCAATTACTTTGAAAAAAACATTTATCAGATGTGTCCCCATTTTAACCAATTGCTTTATTGCACTTTTATTATAAGTGCAAAGGTGAAATGAAGTAAGTGCCTACTCGTCCTCCTGTTCCCCCCAAGTCACAGCAAACACTGCTGGTCACAGAACTTTGGAATCAAGCTTTCTTATTGTCCAAACAGTCATTAGCAACTGAGCAATTATTATAAATGTCTTTTATATGTCATCCATTATGTAGAAAATGCACCCAAGTTCAAGCACGGGAGGGAGAAAAGTCAATTTCACCTTCGGTTCCTGTGATAATCTTGAAAACGTTCTTTAGCACTAAAAAGTGCAGGTTAAAATAGTTGTCTGCAAGATAAAAGTTGGGGTTTATGGCACTGGCAGCCATAAATGGAACTCAGTTGGGTAGGAGCATATGCATTCATTAAGAAACATGCTAATTTGGGCCTCAATTCCAGAGTTGCCCTTGAGTTTTTAGTTCTGAAATTAGATCAGAAATGTTTCAGAGAAAGCATCATACTATATATTCTGTGTGCAAGACATTTTGTTTCTCTGGGCTTCAAATTCCTCATGTGTAAAGTGAAGGATTTGGGCTGGATGGTTTCAAAATTAGCTAGCTCCCTTCCAGCTTTACTTTTCTTTTTCTAAAAAAAGTTTTATTGATATGTTTTGTTTTTACGTTACATTTACAGATTGTTACTGCTTCGTGAGAGGTCTCCTGTAACAAAGCTAAGCTAAACTAGTGACACAGTGACCATATCTGAAGGTGCCTACAACGTTCCATATCTGTAGTATCCCTACATCTCTCTATTTTTAAAAAAATTAACAAAAATTTATTTTCTCTCCCTCTCATCCCCCACCACCATTGGGAAGGGAGGGAAAGAAAAGTAAGTTCCTTGTAACAAATATGTATGATGAAGCAAAACAAATTCCTTCAATGGATATATGCAAACATTATACATATATACATAAATGTGTATATATATACACACACACACACATATATATATATATGAATGTATATGTGTGTATGTCTCAATCCACACCCCAAATCTATCACATCTCCATCACAGATAGCATGTTTCATCTTTTGTCCTTGGAAATCGTGAATGGTCATTTTATTGATAACAGTTCTTACAGCTTTCAAAGGTGTTTATTTTTACAGTGGTGTTGTTATTATATAATTCGTTCTCCAAGTTCAGCTCATTTCATTCTTCATCATTTAGGAAAAGGCTTCAAAATTGTTTTCTTTTATAATATTGGTGTTAAATTTTTCTGGTTCTTTTTACTTCCCTCTTCATCATTTCATATATATCTTTACATCTTTCTTTGAAATCATCTATTTCCCTGTTTCTTATAGAACAATAGTATTCCATAACATTCACAAATCAGAACCTAATTCAGTCATTCTTCAACTGTTGGACATTTTGGTTTCCAGGTCTTTTCCCCCAACACAAAAAGAGCTGCTACAAGTATTTTTATGCATATAGGACTTTATACACTCTTTTTTCTTTGATCTCTTTTGGGTGTAGACCTAACAGTGGTATATCTGTGTCAGAGGATACACATTGCTTAGTAACTCTTTATGTATAGTTCCAAATTACTTTCCACAATGTTGTACCCAATCACAGGTACACCAATAGTACATTTATGTGCCTATTTTCCCACAGTCCCTCCAACACTTGTTTTCCTTTTTAGTCTTCTTTACTATTCTAATGGGTTCAAGGTGGAATCTCAGAATCGCTTTAATTCACATTTCTCTAGTTAGTAGTGATTGGGAGCATTAGAGGGCTATAGAGAACCTGGGTTTCTTCCCTTGAGAACTGTTTGTTCATATCTTTAGACCATTTATCAATTGGGTTATTGCTCTTTTCTTTAAAATTTGAGTCAGTTCTTCATGTATCTTGAAAACAAAACCTTTGACAGAGAAACTTGTTGCAAAGAATTTTTCCCTAGATAACTATTTCTGTTTTAATCTTAGCTTTATTAGATTTCTTTGTGAAAAAATATTTAATTTTATCTATAAAAATATACATTTTGTCTTCTGTGATCCTCTATCATTTGGCCGTGAACTTTTATCTATCCATAATTTATAGGTGATTTTTTCCTTGTTTCTTTAATTTGTTTATGATATGAGCTTTTATATCTAGATGGTATACCTATTTAGGGGCAATTAGGTGGTGCGGTCACTAGGGTGCCAGGCCTAGAGTCAGAAGATGAGTCTTTGTGAGTTCAAATCTGGCCTCAGACATTTACTATCCATGTGACCCTTTAACTTTGCCTCCATTTCTCATCTGTAAAATGAGCTGGAGAAGGACATGCCAAATTACTCCTGTATATTTGCCAAGAAAACTCCAAATGGGGTCACAAAGAGCCAGACACAACTGAAATGACCGAACAGCAACAACAAAAACCATATACCCATTTGGACTTTATCTTAGTATAAGGTATGAGGTGTTGATCTAAATCATATTTCTTCCACACGTATGTCCAATTTTCCCAGAATTTTTCATCAGATGGTTAGTCTTCATCCCAGCAGCTGGAGTCTTGGTGTTTATCAAATCCTGGGGTATTAGATATATTTGCTTCTGTAGGTGATGCCCCTAGTCTGTGTCACTGATCAATTTCTCCATTTTTTAACCAATACTCAATTGTTTTTTAACAATTTCTACTTATAGAATAGTTTGAAATCTGGTACTGTTAGCCCCTCTTCTTTCTATGTTGCATATTTCTCAAGGGTCTGGAATAATGGAGGCTTGGCACTTGAAGGGCATTTGAAAATTCCAAAAGCTCTTTGTGTGCGTTATCTTTGAGACTGAAAATGTTGTGAGGCGAGTACCGCATGCGGTATTATTGTCCCCATTTTACAGATAAGGTAACTTGGGTGCAGAGAAGTTAAGTGATGTGTCCATGGTTACACAGTTAATAAATGTCAGAGGCAGCACAAACCCAGGCCTTTCTGACACCACATCCAGCTCTCTAGTACTCTGCCACATTTCCTTGAAAAGTATCAAACGCTCACCTAGAGAATCTTTCTTCAGACTTCCGAGTTGGGATTGAATTTGTTCCATTGTATTAGTGAAGAATAATAAAAAGCCAATCAGATGGCATATGGTTGTTTCTATACAGCCATCACAGAGTCAACTGTTTGGGGTTGGTTTTGTTTTTGTATTTTTTTATTAGAATAGTTGAATGCCAAACAATGGAAGGCATGTACTATAGAGAAAAGAGACCTGGAATCAGGAGAGGCAGAGTACAGGCAAAACTCTGTCACAAACTAGTTGTGTAACACTTGACCTCTTTGTGACTCAATTTCTCCATCTATAATTATGAAAGAATTCAACTAGATGATCTCTATGATATCTGACAATTCTACTGTCTATGATTTTAGAATTCACCATGACAAATATCACAGGACTCCTTATACCCAAAGGAATGTTGCTCTCACTTCTACTCCAGTCATAGATCCCTACCCCTGCCCTGCCACCAACACTCTTTAAATTTGGCACCTAGAGAATTCCAAATATCAACATGCCAAATGTCAGGGGTATTTGGGCTTACTTTATTTGCTTAGGGGAGGGTTTTAGCCAGGAGCCCCCAACTAGAGAAGGTATAGTGACCCTGGGCAAGTCACTTAGTTTCCTCATCTGTCAAATGAATTGGAGAAGGAAATAACAAACCACTCCAGTATCTTTGCCAAGAAAACCCCAAATGGCGTCCAAAGAGTTGTATTACTGAAAAATGACTCAACAACAACAATGTACTTAAAGGCTTGATTTAATTCTTACATACAGACTAGTTTAAATTCATTTCAATAAATATCTATTGAGCATGTACTCCATATATGACATTGTACTAGGAACGAGGTATGGGTTTTTTTGGGGGGGGGAGGATAAAGATTTTGCCAGAATTCAACTATTTTCCCCATATCTCTGTGTGTTTGTGTAGACTCTGCCACAGTATTTTTATTTTCTTCAATATGGCATTTTATACTTCAGTAATTTTTGGAGTAAAGGATAGGAAAAGATAGCATGAATAAGGAGCATTTATTTGGGGGAAGAGAAGGAAAAGGGTGGAGGAGGTATTCATACATTTTGAATAGCAGGAGGATTTATCTTCCTGACTGCAAATATGGCCTCAGACACTTACTAACTGTGTGACCCGAGGCAAGGCACTTAACCTTGTTTGCCTCAGTTTCCTCCTCTGTCAAAATGAGCTACAGAAAGAAATGGCAAATTACTCTAGTATCTTTGCCAGGAAAACTCCAAAAGGGGTCATGAAGAGCCAAATGTGACTGAAAATGACAACAACAACAAATTTGGTTGGGAGGCAGCAGCAGCTGCCTAGAACAGGAGAGACCTCACACAGGAGAGGTTATTTGGGCTAATCTTTACAGGGAGTTAGAGATTCTAGGAGGTAGAGCTGAGGTGAGCATACCTTGTGTAAAGGTATAAAGACAGGGATAGATGTGAGGAACAGCAAGAAGACCTGGTTGACTTGAATGAAGAGTGTGAGAACTAGAGTAAGATATAATAAGGCTGGAAAGGTAGATTAGAGAGAGATGATGAAGGTTTTAAATGTGAAAGAAGGTTGGACTTGATCCTGGGGTTCTTTGACAGCCACTGCAGTTGATTGTGCACAAGAGTGGTGACACAGTTAGAAGACCTTTTAGATAGAACTTTAAGATTTACAAAGTGCTTTTCCTATGTTATATCATTTGGTCCTCATCCCCATGAGAAAACTGTGGCAGAGTATGAGTCGTACAGCGGCTATGTGTCTGAGGCTAGATTTGGGCAAAATAAGTTCTATGATTGGACCAAGACTGACTATAATTTGGAATTCAGGTTTTTGCTGGTGTCATATATGGTTTTATTTTTTTCCCCAACTGCTGCAATACTTCAAAGGATCCACAATTTCATCCACATTGATACTTCTTCCTCTATTGCAGATTGCAGCCCTTCCATGCCTTAGTAGATGGTTTCAGAAATTGCTATAGCTAATAGATTCATCACCTCAAGGTCAATAGTCTCCTCCATTCAAGAGTTTCTCTGAATTTATCCAGGCTAGTGCTTGAACAACAATCTCCTCTCTCCCTCCCTCCCTCCTTGCCTCTCTCTCTCTCCCTCTCTCTCTCTCTCTCTCTTTCTCTCTCTCTCTCTCTCTTCCCCCCCCCCCCCCAACCCCATGTCTCTCTTTCTGTGTGTCTTTCTCCCTCTCTGTCTCTCCCTCCTTCTCCCTCTCCCCTTTCCCTTCTCTTCTCTCCTTCTCCCCTATCCCTTTTCTCCACTCCCCCTTTCTTCTCTCCTCCCCCCCCACAAATGGTTGCCAAACCTGTATTTGAAACCTTTCCAGTCTGACAAGAGCTATCAGTGCCTTCCTAAAAGAGTCTTGACAAACCCAGGATAACTTCCATGCCATCATCAGGTATCAGAAAAGGACCTCAGTGGAGGTGACAAACAATATCAACATGGCATTGTGGGGAGAACTCAAGATTTGGAAAAAAAAGTCTTTCCACTTATTAGCTGTGTCACTTTGACCAAGTTACTTAACCTTTCTTGGTCTCAGTTTCCTCATTTCTTAAATGTGAATAATAAACTACTATAATATTTACACTACCTACCACACACAAATGATATGAGAATCCAGAGGAGATCTGGATAAACCCACATGCATAATGTATACATAATATACATACATACATGTGTACATAGATGTATATATACACATATGTACACCTACACACTTACTTTCATATATACATGTGCATGTGTGTGTGTACCTTTGCAAACATAGCTAAATTGGTAAATTGAGGCATTTTCTTCTTAACTTTAGAACTCTGGCTCAACTCCCCTCCCAGCCAGTATGATTCACATATAGAATCCAAAGTGGGGAAAGGCAATTCCTTAAAATAAAGGCACCTTTGTACTCTATGGACTCAAGGCTGTTTTCTTTGGCAGTGGTGAAGTCAGAGACAAACAAGAAGTCCTCAGGCTATCTTGTTTGCTTTTCCTGCTTCCCCATGCAATTTCACTGTTTCTCCTTTCATTCTTAAACTGTCAGGAAGATTCCTCCCTGATTCTAATATCATGATTTCTCCCTATTTCTAATATCATGATAATGCTCAGTCCAGCCCAAGTGAAATGGTTTTCTTTGTAATGTCCTCATTCTTGAATATTACTGATTTCTTCAGCCTAAGCAAAAATAAGAAGATGGAGCCCTCATCAGTTCACAGTCTTACCATCCCATTCAACCAATCATTGCCCTAGAATCTCTGGGAACTAGAAGAATGGAAAGATTTCTAATGTGCATCTATATAAAATAAGAAAGGTTTGGTTTTTTAAAGAGGGGGTCAGGGACCGCTGGTACCTTCCTTCTCCTCTACCTCCCATCTGTTAGCCACCAATGGTGCTAACATCCAGGGAAGTTGACACCTGGGGCTGACGTATGTGTGGGCGCCCTCATCCTTCAGGACTCTATGCTGCCTGGATGACTTGCAGAAAGCTGTTGCTCTGGGGCTGTGACCTTCCTCAAGACCTCTGGGGTTACCTCCTTTTGGGGAGCCATCTTCCCTTCTCTCACCCCTCCTCCCTTTTCTTCCCACTGTTTGATCTGAGACTACAAAACCGCAGTCCTGGCAAGGTAATGGAAACCCAACTCAGGCAACAGACTTGAGGAGCATCTCAGCTGGTTAAAATGAATATTTTTCCGCATCACACTCCCCCACCCCATCCCACCACCAATGTATAATCTTCCCTGGGCTGTTGTAAGGAAAGCATTGTAGACCATTCAGCACTTTATGATGTGTATTATTGTTATGTATGGGATTGGCCAAGCATTTGTGAATTCTACAGAGAGGAGCAATTCCCTCCTCTTTCTCCAGCATCCCCTCTCCCCCCATCTAGGGGAATGGGAAGGTGTATCTTTAATGAGACTGGAACCATTAATTAGCAAGTTTGTGATTCAAATGAAAGCTATTACAAGGCATCGGCTCCAGGCCAAAGGATTCTGTGGAAAAGGCCTTTCCCATCTTTAAGCTTGGTCTACGTGGACAGATAATCTGTACTTCCAATAGAGGGAAGACAGGTTCCCCCTGGAGAACAGATTTTACGTTGTATTACTTTTCCTACATGACATCTATGCTTTCTGTTAGTGTGTGTAAGGGCATACATGTGTGCATACACACACGTAGGTGATTGGACACATTTGTACTTATATTTATTCATATAAGTAGGAGATTTGATGGATATGGTCATGAAATAATCTAATTCACCAGGTGATAGGAATAAGGATTGGAGCTATGATTTTGTTGATAAGGGGGAACTCCAAGGTTTAGAAACTCTCTTTACGAATAGAAGTCAGCAACTTCTTGGCAATTTATAGTCTAAGAGAGATGTCTGGAGGAAGAGTAAGTGATTTGGCCCTTGTAATGCATCTAGAGAGTGAGAGATATGGGATTCATGGATTTGGAGTGGGAAGTGACCACTCCTCCATGGTGCAGTTGAGGAAACAGGCCCAGAGAATGATTTGCCCAAGGTCACACAAGTAGTCAGTGGCAGAGCTAGGATTTGAACTCAGATCACTCCAAATGCAGCATACTTCCCACTACACCTTGCTGCCTCCCAATTGAACTCAGGAAGACCAGCCCTCTATCCATTACACTGTGCTGCCTTTCAAGGAAACTGAGACATGGTTAAATGATTTGCCCAAGGTTACACAGAGCCAGAATAGGATGTTATTCTCAAAGGTCCCTGGTGACATGTTGTAAGTGAAAGAGTATTGAATTTGAAATCAGATGACTTGGGTTCCATTTCTACTTCTGTGACTATGACTTTGGACAAGTTGCTTTGCCTCAGTGTCCTTATCTTTAAAATGGGGAAATAATAAGGAAACCAGACAATCTACTAATAAGATCATTATGAAAACTAAATGAGATCATAGAATTATGGGATATGGATTTTGATCTGGAAGAGACCTTAGAGATCATTAAATCCATTCCCCTCATTTTACAGTAGAGGAATCCCAGAGTGGTTAAGCCACTTGCTTAAGGTCACACAGGCAATATCTCTAAAGGGCTTTGCAATTGTGAAGAGCTAGAGAGAAACTTGTTATTATCATTAGAGCTTTCAGAAATTCCACAGTTAATGATAGGGTCTTAAGGAGGCAAAGCAAGCTGTATCAGTTTGATTAGGTGCCTCAGTTCCCCCCAGACTGGCTTCTATTGAGTTCAGTTTAGTTCTTTCCAATGTGCCTCTGCATGGCCAATTTGGAACACACAAACCATGCGTGACTGATGATTCAATCTAAGGCTTGGAAAATTGATCCCAAAGTGATTGTGCTTTGACAGTCTTTCAGAGCCAAAGCCAAAAAGCCTGGGTGAGTCTGGGGCTTAGGGAGAGTCACATTTTACCTCCTTTGAGTCCTGGGCCAGTTCCCAGTGTTAGGACTGCAAGGACGGACAAGACTAAGCTGGCAGAGGAAGGGATGAAGGGCCCTTTTCCCCTCAGACTCAGTAAAACCAGAGTTACTTTATTGCTCAGTCTAATTACGGCTGAACATATGATGAGTGATAAAATATTTAGAATAAATTCTAGTAATTATAGTTGAAGAAATAGTAACTGCATTCTCCCTTGAGTAATAATTAGACTTTAGGGTGTGTGTGTGTGTGTGTGTGTGTGTGTGTGTGTGTGTGTGTGTGTTGGTTGGTTGTTGCTTCTGTTGTTTGTAGATATTTAGGGATAAATTCTGCCCTTATGGACCTGGAGTCACTGGGAGCCAGGTGTGAGTTTCTGAGGGTTGAATTTGGCTGTAAATTATGTTTTGTTTTCTGCAGGCAGCCTGACAGCTAAAATCATATTTGCTGTCAAAGATGACACCAGGCACAATGGTGATGTATGAAAGTTAGAGGGCCAGTGTGGAGCAAGCCGTACAGATCCATCCCTCTGGCACGTCCGCCCCTCGGCATATCTTGCTCCAATTTGCCACTGCAGCTGGCCTGCCTTCCCAAGGCTCAGGTTGGCCAACATGCGAGAGAAAAGCAGAACTGGATTAGGAAGGCGCAGTTTGCGGGGGAGCCGTGCAAAAGGAGTTAACATCTAATACGATTCATTGGAAACATGGTCAGCTTCCATACTTCTCTCTTAACAGGCTTAATACATCGACTAAATCCTACATCTAATTGTATTGTGTGGTAGAATGCAAAATCCATCACCATAATCACTCTGGAGCACTACAGGGCCCCAGCCATTTTGGCTACATTCAGATGGAAATTCGAAGTTAAATATAACAAGTCTAAAGTACCCTGAATGATGGATTTGTCAGACTAGTCTTTCATCTGGGCGGGGTGTCATTTTTATGGATAGAGTAGATATTTTAAGTATGTATTATTTGCATGATTGTTGGTTTTCCCCCCACTCAATATGAAGTCAGTGAAACTGGCTCACAAACTCCTTTCTCCTTCCATAGTTTTATCTCTCCCAGCCTGAGCTCTAGATCCCTTCCCTCATCTCTATCTTCCTTAATAAATCTCATTGTTCTCCCTTTGGAATAGGTATCTTCAAACACTCTGAGATCCTTCTTCATATTTCCTCCCTATTCATTAAATTCAACTGAATTTTGCAAGATTAAAGCCAGATAAAAGCTCTGAGTTATCTTCCTTAGGAACAAAACAACCAACCACAGTGTTTAAAAACAACCAGAGAGATGAATTTGCCTGATGTTGATAGCATTGCTGAGAGTGGACTGGACCTTGGCATCCAGAGGCCTGAGTTTAGGATTGTGGGGCTCTGGGCAAATCACTGCATTTATTTAAGCTTCGGTTTCCTCACTATAAAATGGACCTGGGTTCAAATATTTGTTGCTGTCTCATAAAGTTCAGTCAGTCAATCAACAAGAATTTATTAAATACCCACTGTGTGCCAGACACTGTGCTAGGCATGGAGGATACAAAGACAAAAATGAAATAGCTCCTTAAGGGAATTAATTTCTGTTGGGGAAACATGTATACATGTAAGAAGATATAAAATATGTACAAAATCAAAACAAAGCAAATTCTGGGCATAAGGGGGAATAGTAATGGGGCAGAACCTCATGTAGGAGGTGATATTTGAATTGTGCTTTGAAGGAAGCCAGTAATTCTAAGTGGTAAAAGTGAGGAGGGAAGGCATTTCAGTCATAGGGGACAGCCAGCCTGTATTAAAGTACAGAGGTGGGAGATGAGAGGTCATGGGTAAGAAACTGGAAATAATTCTATTTGACAAGACCATAGAGTACATGAAGGGCTGCCGCATGTCATTGGTCAACAATAGAGTTTGTATTTTATTCTACAGGCAATAGGGAGCCACTGGAGTTTATTGAGGAGAGTGACCTAGTCAGAGCAGTGCATTAAGAGTATCACTTTTGGCAGCTGTGCGAAGGATAAGTTAGAGAGGAAAAGATGAGGAAGGAAGACATCATTATCATAATTATAACATGTATTTAGATAGCCCTTTTAGGTTTGCAAACCACTCATCATATACTAACTCATTTGATACTCAGAGCAACCATGTAAGGTAGGTGCCATTAATATGACCACTTTACAGATGATGAAACCAAGGCTGAGATAAGTGACTTGTCCACAGTCACACAGCTAGTAAGTATCTGAGGCAGGATTTGAATTTTGGTCTTCTTGCCTCCTGCATTTAGGAGGCTGTTGCAATAGTGTAGGGGAAAGGTGATGAAAGGTGAAGAGAAAGAAGGGCAGAGATATAAAGAATATTGTGGAAGTAGATTGACTGATTTGGTTTGTTTTGAAAAAAGGACTTTGTTCATAACTAATGTGAAAATATGTTTAATGAATGTATATGGAAAGCCTATATCAGAGTGCATGCCATCTTGGGGAGTGGGGAGGGGCAGAAAATTTAGAACTCAAAATCTTATGGAAGTTAATGTTGCAAACTAACAATTAATTAATTTTTTAAAAAAAGACTTTGTTTATCTTAAGGCACCATATAAATGGGAGGAATTGTTTTTGTTGTTGTTGTTGTTAAACAGGAAGTAATGGGGGACAAAGATGCTGAAGGAGGTGGGCATTTTCAATCCCTGTGCCCCACATGGGCCCAAAGAGATCAACAGAGGACTGGATTGAGAGGAAGAGGACCTGGGCTCAATGTCTAGCTTTGCTTCTTACTAGCTACATGACCTTGGGCAAGGGACAATTTTCCATTGGCTTCGGTCATCTCATTTGTGAAATAACAGGTTGGTCTATGTGGGGTCCGATGTCCCTTCTAGCTTGAAATTTATTTTCTTGTGTGTCTATGTGAAAAACTTCCAAATTTTAGATTTGGAAAAGATAGAAAGGTTCTGGTAGATGAAATTCATTTTGTTCCCCATGTAAATCACCAGCATTAAAGGGAGGTCCATAGAATAAGCAAGGAAGAAACCCATTTCAATAGACAGAAATTTGTCCTTTTAAAAAATTATCTGGATTTCTGCACCAAAGAGTATGGGGAGAGGATCTTTGTGTTGCACTCTAGCCTGGCATGAAATTGTCTGGAAATATCTGTGGATATTTACAAGTCCCCAGTGTCCCCTTCCAGTCAGAAGCAGAGCAGACCTCAGGGTTCTGAAAGATGGAATACCACAACTACCAGGTTATAGATTTCCAACATTGTAGGAAGCCCAGATCACATACAATTAGCATGTGAAAGAGTGGTATAGAGGGAAAAGCTCTGGATTTGTCCAAGGGCCTGGGTTCAAACCTTAGCTCTTCTACTTATTTGCCTGGGGTATCTGAAGCAATCCAGTTCTCCTCCTGGGGCTCAATTTCCTCACATGTAAGATGAAGGGGTTTCAATTCTAAAGACCATGACCTTGAAAATCACCTGGTCTAAATTCTTCATTTTTCACATGAGAATATTGAGGCTCAGAAAGATAAGTAGTTGGTCTAAGGTCACAAGGCTAATTAGCAGCAGAGCTGGAACCAGAAAGAATTGAGGTTTTATCATCACTGTGCTACCCCTCAGTTTAGTATGTGCTAGGGAATAATAAGAGATTAGGCTAGAAAGGAAGCTCGGAGATAGACTGGACTGAGTAGCATTGGAATATCAGGTTAAGTAGTTTGTCATTTGTTCATTAAGTAATTGATGGGTATGAGAGGTAGTGAATGGGCCACCAAGTCATGAACCTGAGCTCATATTCCACTTCTGACAGAAAAAGCATATGTGACCCTGGGCAAGTCACTTAACCACTAAGTGTCCTAAGAAAAAATCTGAGACTAGTAGAGGAGGAGTTAGGTGCCATTCTGCATTGTTAGAAAGAGTCCACCCACCTAGAGTTATAACAATGAAATCACAGGTTTGGTGTTTTGTTTTGTCTTTGCTTTTGTTTCTAATAGCAATGGGAACACATTGAAGATTTTTGAGCTAGGTGCCTGGATGGCCAGATCTGTGCAACTCAAAAATTTTCTTGTCAGTGTGAAGGATTGTTAGTGAGGTGAGAGTCATTTCCAAATCAGCATCTCCATCTTGACTTATTTAAACAAACTGTTGTCCAAAAAAAATATTAGAAATGGATAAAAGAACAGACTTGAACACATACTATTATTATTTTCTGAGAAGGAAGGGAGATGATCACCTAAAGAGAAAAAACAACAACTGATAACATCCCATATGTTCTGGTGGTGTCCTCAGAATATCAGAATATCTAGAAGAAGGCCTCCAAAACATTATGTGGACCTCCTTGTGGTAGACAAGAGTTGCTCATGATGGACAGGCATGGATGGATTGCCATCTGGATTGTTGGAGGGATTACCCCCATTGATGAATAAGACCACAAATCCTTGAAAGTATCAAAGGAGAGCAGGACAGATGATAGAGGAGAGAGACTGCAGGCTGGTAGTTTAGGTGGGCAGCTATTAGAATAATCCAGCCAGGAAATTATAAGGCCTGATCTAGCCTGGTATCCATGGAAATGTGATCCTCACAATAACCCTTTGAGATAGGTTATGCTAACAATAATAATAGTTCATATGTATAGATATTATTATGGCTTACAAATTGCTTTCCTTATCTAGTCCTAAGCTTAGTGCAAATATCGTTAAATGTAGAGGCAATGGGAAGAAGGCTGTATTTGAAGCCAGAAGACTTGAGTTCAAATTTTGACTCTGCCACTCATGATGTTTGTGACCTTGGGCAAGTTATTTAACCTTTAGCACTACAGGTCCTCAAAATGAGGGGTGGGACTAGATGGCCCCCTAGGTCTCTACCAGCTTAGATCCCTATTTTAAAGCTAAGGAAATTAAGGCTTAGAGAGTTTAAGTGATCTGATAAATTTCATGCAAATTGGTAAGTAGTAGAATCAGAACCAGAACCCCAAGCCGCCCAACACCAAGAGTACTCTCTTTTGCTACACCATTTCCTTCCAGGTAAAATGGGAACAGCATGGAAGTGTCAGATAAGGTGCTCTTCTGTCTGTCCTACCTCTGACCCCCTCCCCCCAATATTTATATCCAAATGAAATCAGGCTAATAAAGGGTGGGGCACCTGCAGCCTCGGTCCTCAAGGGAGGCCTTTTGACTGAACCCAAACTTCACAGAACAAATCCCCTTAATAAAAAGATTTGTTCTGTAAAACTTGGACTCAGTCAAAAGGCCGCACCCAAGGACCTAGAAGGCCACATATGGCCTCTAGGCGGCAGGTTCCCCACCCCTGGAAATAAACATCAAGGACTTGGAAGAAGAAAGGTAAGCAAAAGGAGAATGTCTATTTGTTCTGTGTATGTTTTTGTGGAAATCGGGGTGAGCAGTTTGACTTCCTGGGCCTTGGTGATTGGTGTGTGTTGTGCTGTGTGCGTGTGATCATTTAAGAGCTTGCTTATGAAGTCAGCACAATCTCTTTCCAGCTGTTCCCTGAGTTACTGCAGGGAAAGGTGTTGGGGTCAGTGGGGTGGTGGTAGAATTGGGAGGAAGGACAAGTTAGCCAGCTAGGTGGCTCAGAGGATAGGGTGCTGGGTCTGGACTCAGGAAGACTCCTCTCAGATACTTGTTAGCTGTATGACTCTGGCAAGTCATTTAACCCTATTTCCTCATCTGTGAAATGAGTTGAAGAAGAACATGGGAAACCACTCCAATATCTCTTCCCAAGAAAATCCCAAATAAGATCAGGAAGAGTTGGAGATGACTAAAAATGACTGAACAAAGTTGGGAAGGTGGGCACAGAGCTGTGAGTACAATTCTATGTTGCATTGTAGTGAGATGGAAAGATCAGATTTGGTGATATAGAATTTATAGTGAGGAGGAAACCCTGAAATCATCACTCCCACCTTAGTTTACAAAAGAGGAAATTGAAGGCCCTCAGAGATTAAATAGCTTATCTAAGAACACACAGGTAGTAATGAGCCAAGATCTGTACCAAAGTTGAGGCATAATTAGGGTGGGAGAATTGGGGCATTGCCCCAAGGAATGACAATTTAGAGTTTACCAACAGCACTATCCCAGGGCCTGCTTCCTCCCGTTGGCCCCTAGCTCCTCAACTCCCACCCCACAACAGCCGCCCTTCCCAGTTCTCTGCCCCTATTCTATTTCTCCTTGACTAAAACAGAAACGCCTCCGAAGCTAGTTCTCTGCACACTTAATTCAGTGTTCTTCCTACTCTAGACCGCATTAGTCAAAGGACACCGCTCTCTCATTTGCACCAGGTTTATACCTTTCCACTCTTGTCGAAAGTCAGTTTTTCTTCAGTCAAAAATGCTTCTGACTTTGCTATTTTCTTTTCTCTTTTTAAAGCAAGGCGTCCAATATAGGCTAGTGGGAGTCATGGTTGACAAATAAGATTGAGGGCAGAGGACAAACAATGAGCTGAAATTCTGTGAGCAGGATCAATGGCTCCAAAGCTGTCACCTCCCATTCAATCTCCTCCAGCACGGGGAGACATCTTGGCAAGAACCGAGGAGGGACATTTTGCCCCAAGTCCTGATAGAACTTGTCCTATACCATTGTCTGCGTTTTGACTGTTGTGTTTGAAAATGAGAAGAAAATGAACTCATTGGGGAGACTCTTTCACTGTGACAGGGAAGACAAAGAGGTGGGGAAAGACCAAGGGACTGTCTGAGGGGAGTGAGCTTAGTCAAACCCCCAGCAAAATTGAGCAAAACGGGAGGCAGGGAAACATCCACACAGACCCTCTCTTAATGACGTCCCGAGTGTTTGCTGGCTTTCCTCCAATTTACAGGAGACAGATGTGGCAACCACGGAGGCTGAGGCCTTCTCTGTTGGTGACACTGTCACACTTGTCATCAGAGAGAGAGGAGCGGTGGATGAAATGGCAGCCCTGGCAAAGTAGCTGCTGAAGAAGACACTGTGCTTGCTCCTTTCATGAGACAGACGGTCACAGAAAATGAGATGCAATCTCTAATCTATGTGTCAGGCCAAGTGCTGAACAACTGAACCGCTAGGATCATTTCTTGCAACCTGACATTTCCTTGCCTACTTTTTGGATTCATAAGAGTAGGACATGTTTAAAGCTGTGCTTTTTTAGCTCAGAGGGTGTAGGGGGCGGGGTGCAATAATAGCTAGCATTTACATAGCGCTTAAAGGTTAGCAAAGTGCTTCATATGTTGTCTCATGTGGTCCTCACTAGAACCCATGAGGTAGATGCTGTTACTATCCCCATTTTACAGATGAACTGAGGTCAGGTAACTTGCCCAAAATTATACTGCTAGTAAGTATCTGAGGCAGGGTTCAAACTCAAGTCTTCCTAGCTCTCAAGTCCAGCATGCTACCCACCTATGGAACCTACACCAAAACCTATGGAACATACACCAAAAAACATGGGTCAGATTCAGATTCAGTAATTTCCTGAACAACGAATCCATTTCTCTCCCCAGGCTCTGGAAGGTCCAAAAATATGCCTGCAAAAGTTGGTTGGGTTGGGGGTGGGGATAACCTCCTCTCCATGGCTCTCTTTGGGGAGGAGGAAGAAACAGCTCTAATCCTATGAAAATCCATGAAAAACTTTCTCTATGGGGTCATTTGTAACAATCTGACTCCTTATTGGAGGTTGACAAACAGGGATGAAGGCACAACGATGCCAGCGCTATTTGGTAGAATGTCCATTGGTTCTGGGCCCCACATCCAAATCCCAGAAATAGTACACTGGATGGAAATCATCCAGCCCAATGCCCTCAATTCAAAGATAAAGAAACCTAAGTATGGAGAAGTTAAGTGAGTGGTCCAAGGTCACACAGCTAGCCAGGATTAAATCCTGGGTCTCCTGACTTCCTTCTACTCTCCTTAGGACTTTGTGCTGTACCTTCCATGAGTCCATCCATGGACTCATTTCTCCCTCTCAAACTCAACAGGGAAAAAATAGATTGTGCATTTTCTACCTTTTCTAGATGATACACAAGTGCTTTGGAAAATGACCCTAAAGCAAGCTACAAGATGAATGAGGTGGAGAAAAAAGAAGACACAAAATGGGCTACAAAGACTTCTAGTTCAATCCCACACTTCTCCCCCTTCCCTAATTGCTGGAAGAAAAGGTGCAGCTAGGGAGGAATGCACTCCCATCCTGCAGGTCTATGAGGGTAAATTCAGGCTGTTTCCTACCCTGAGAAAGGAGAACACAGCTATTTGCCAACCAAGGTCACAGAATCCATGGGGCAGGAAAATTTGCTCTCTCTCCTCCTTCCATTAATCCTGCCCTTTCAGTTGATCTAGGGATCCTGTTAAGAGGTGTTACCTGCAGCTTAAATTACAAATTTGGTAGGTTTTATATCCTGGGTGCTGGATCTTTGAACTTGCTGAAAATGGGTTCCCAGGCTGGGAAGGATAGATGGAGGGGTCCTTTCCATTGACCCCTACCCTTCATCCTGAAGATTGCCTTCCCAAGGCTGACTGAGTAATTCATCCCTATTCTTTCAGGCCCTGATTTTAGTTCTTTTGGCTCTCACTGACAGAACCTGAAACAAGAGACAACCTCCCCTTTGTGGAACAGTTATAAATTCACAGCTTAGCAGATTTCAAGCTGATTGCCTTTTCTCAGGTTGTCTCTCTGTAAATGAGCCTCTTCAGAGATGACGGATGGCTGGGCTCCTCCAAAACATAAATTCTCAGCTAACTGGAAGCATCACCTCAAACTACTTAACAATTTTGCTTCAGAGCCAACTGAAAGTTCAACTCCTTTGGATGACATTGTCCCCTGGCTGATAATTTTTAATCAATGAAAATTGTCAGCGGGAGCCAGAGTCTCCCAATCTCTCTGGGTGTCACAGAGTATATGGAGGCTTGGAGCTTTGAGCTTGCCTCACCTCCTGAATAAACATCAACATAAAAGGTTATCCTTTGTTCTTTCTGTCAAACCTAAATTTAGCAAAATTAGGATATAGATTTTCCTTTATTCTCTGTGATCACAAATGTAATGTCAGATCTTTTTTTCACTCTCCCAGGGAGCTTTTCATCCTTCCTTTTATTCGGTGCCAAGGTTGTCAGAACCATAATTTATTCATATTTTTGACCTCTGGGGAAGACAATATCCATAGGGTCATAGAGTGTTATTGGATGTCAAGACTAAAATTCACTGCTCCAGGTCCTTTACAATGTTACATTTAATCAGGCCTGTGTAATTGTGGCTGGAGCATTGGCGGCTGTAATTAATCCTGGAGGGCAGCCCCTCCTTATTAGTAATTATTCAATATTTATGCATTTCCCAAGGTCCTGAACATAGAAAGCACTTGGACCCTGGGTTGAGTTTTCTTGGCAGGAAAATGGAGGCCTGAAATTTCTGCTACCGTAATTGCACTACAGCCATAATGGGGAAGAAGGGAGAAGGGATGGATCGGGGAAAGAGCTACCTTGAGTTTGTCCTTCCTCTCCTCCAGCTGTGTGGCTGCCTTACCCTTGTGCGGTTCCTTTACCCAGAATGCCAAGGCATAGACTAGCCCCTGGAGCTTAATCATTTTCTAAGAATTGTGTGGAGAGGCCTCATGAGGTCTGGGGAACAATTAATCAATGCTAAATAATAACAATAGTTATTCTGCGATTCAGAGAAAGAAAGAATGAATCCTTCATTCGCGACCTGAGTAGATGTCGAGTGGACCCTTAGAGCAAAGCCCAAGAGCTCATTAGAATTCCTTTCAGGCTACATCTACGGGTGGCCCTCACAGTGCTATATTGTCCCTGTCATTTCAAACTGCTTGAAAATTGCTTTTGTAACCCCCATTTTAATTTGGTTGATTTGTCTTCCTCCTCCTTCCTCCATCCCTCCTGTCATCCTGGTTCGAAGATCCTTATAGCCCACAGGGGACCGGGGTGGAGGGAAATTTTGAGAGGATGTCCTCACTTGTGGCTGCAGGATCTCTGACCTTAAGTCATTTTGCATGCCTAAAACTGTGGCTAGAAGGTCAGATGTTGTTGAAATATGGACTTATTGTTAATTGATTTGTACAAATTTAATAATTATCATGGGATCATAGATCTTGATGGAATCTCTAAGGCCATCTAGTCTATTCCCTTCATTTGACAGAGGAAGAAAATGGAGGCCCAGAGAAGTTAAGTGATTTGCTCAGTATTACACAAATAGCAGTAAGCATCATAAGTGGTCTTTGAACCCAGGCCATCTTGCTCCTTAGCACCACACTGCCTCACTCATTACATCAATAACTTACAATTATATAGGGCTTTATGTTTATCTATCATTTCTATTTATTTCCTATCATTTGATGCTCATATTAGCCCTGTGAAATCAAGCAGGGCAGGTGTCATTATCCCCATTTTTCTGAAGAGGAATTTGATGCAGAGAGAGGGCAAGTGGCTGGTTCCCACAGCTAGTGAGGGGAAGAACCAAGAAAGAATCCAGGTCCTCTGATTCTAAATCCAGGACTCTACACGTATGCATGTGTTCAATATCAAAGATATTGCTTATCAATAGAAATGATTTTTTTCTCTAACACTGCTTGCTTTGTTCACATGTAGGCTTGTCAACCTGCCAGAGCCCTGAAGAACCAAGTGTCGTGTAGTCAAAAACTACTTTGTTTCCGCCATTCTTATTAGAGGTCTCAGTTTATAAAACTAGCCTACTCGATACTCCTCACAAATGGCATTGTCTCCCATTTTTGTGCCTTTTCAAGGTTACCCACCAGGTCTGTGTACTTCTTTCTCATGTCTGCCACTTTAAATTTTTAGCTTCCCTTTAGACTTAGCTCAAAGCCTTACATAGAGCCTTTCCAGATCTTCCCAGGCTCTAGCATTGCCCTAAAATCACTTTTTTTTCACTATGTATCCATTTTGCATTTACCTATAGGTATACAACATATTGTTCCCCTAAAAGTGTGTGCGCTCCTTGAGGGCAAGGTGGTATGATTTTTTTCATTGCATCTCAAGAGTGTAGCAGAGCTCTTGGCATGTACAAGTGCTTAATAAATGCTCTTAATTGATTGAGTTCAAAAAGACAGATTAAATGCCTGTGGGTTTTGTCTAGTTAGCTGGCTGTTCTGGGTTCCAAAAGAGTTTGCCTTTTAGAAAGAAAGCATCTTCTAGCTTAGGACCCCTTCATCTTTCTTTGTGCTTCATGGACCCCTCTGGTAGTCTGTTGAATAATACTGTTTGTAAATAAATACATGAAATAAAATGGACATGATGACAAAAGAGACCAATTATATTACAATAAAGATGACTTTTTCCTATCTAAGTTCCTGGACCCCCTAAAATCTGTCCAAAGACCTCAGCTTAAGAATCCCTTTAATCTAGAAAGAAAAACCTCATCGAGCAAAGGCCCTGGGAGTAGATACACTCTCCTTGTAGGGAGAAAAGTGGCTGTTTTTTTTCCCCCTGGTCTGATACTGAGTGTGTAATATAGATTTAACTCTCTCAATTCAAAGAGCTAGAGCTTAAGCATGGGGGCTGTAAACTGAATAGGGATGGTAAATGCTTCTCCTTGCAATTCTCAGCCCCTCAGCTGGAGCCAAAATGCAGGAGCAGTGGGAAACTCCACCATAATGTGCCCAGGGGATCGATCAGTGGCCCCAGCAGAGACTGTCCAGGCTCAGAGGCTGCACACCACACGAGATCAGATGAGATGAGGCCAAGCAGGAACATAGGACAACGTCAGGGGTCTCTCGCTGTTGGAGCCATGAGGGGTCCCTACATACATGCATCATGGTCACACAGTCCCCTCACAAGCATCATTAAATTACAGATTTTGATCTGGAGGGGCCCTTGGAGGCTATCTGATCCAGCTCCCTCATTTTATATAGGTATACGCTGAGACTCAAAGATGTTCATTGACTTGTGAAGGTAAGAAATGTCAGAAGAGGGGTTTGAACTCAGATTCTCTGATTCCCAATCTAGTTCTATACCACTATCCCATACCACCTCCCAAGTTCCGTCTCCATAGAGTACGTCTATTTCACGTAAGTATATCAATTCTCTTTCCACTGTTGGTGTGTACTTTTGTGGGAGAGCACGCCCCAGGTTTATGGGGGAAATGTTCTATTGGTACTATTCATTGCATCTTTTGGCTGACCAGTAAAAGCAAACAAACTATCAGAGGTTCGAGTTATAGGGTTCCGTTTTGGGTATTTTTTTAGTGCTTGCGGACCCACAAAACCCCATGAATATGACATGTATTATGTGCCCCGAGGAGCTACAAATAACAATAACTCACATTTATGTAGCACCCGAAGCAGAGGAGCATTTTCCTCAAAACAATCCTGTGAGGTAGGTAGCACGAATAGTATTAATCCCATTTTACAAATGAGCATGTTGAGGCTAAGAGAGGTTTAAATGACATGTCCACGAAGCCAAAACGAGTCAATGTTAGAGTCAGGATCTGAACTCAGATCCCATGACTCCAAGTTCATTGCTATTCACAATACCCGAAGAAAAGAGAGGACAATCAGATTCAGTTGGGCCCAATTCTTTTTCTCCAGATTGCTGCAGCCTGGAGATTGTCTGAGTACTTCCATGAAATCAGTCCAGTGCAGGGGGAAATGATACAAACAAATAAAATAAAATTTGTATTTGTGGCCAAAAGGCTCAGAGAATGATCAGAGTCCAGTAATCAGCTTGCAAGGACAGCCTCATCTTTACAGGCTCCTCACTTGCCTTTAAAAAAAAAAAAGCAAACAGAAATCTCCGTGTTTTTATCTGCACAGCCTCCGGCTGAAATCCTGTGGCCCCAAGCTCACTTGAAAATAAATTTCGATCCAAGTCCTTCCAGGGTTGCCTCATTAAGTTTTTCTGTTCATCCTTGTCAAGATTTCCCATTTGACCACTGCAGCATTATTTCGCCGGTAGGCCATCTCTGGGGAGGGAGGTCAGCAGCGGGGAGTCGGGCTGCCCAGACGGAAAATGTTTAACGAGGAGTTGCTCACCAGTCCTGGCTGTCCACCCCCTCCTAAAGCTCGCACTGAAGCAACACATTTCATTTAACGAGATCTCCACCCCTCCCCCGATGGCCTGCTTCTTCTCCCCCCAAACCCCTCCCTGCTACCAACTCTAGCCTTTACCCCTTTGGGGATGAGAGTGGGGAAGGGGGCTGCCTTCCCAGGACCGAGCCCAGCCAGATATGAAGGAGCTGGGCCTCAGTTCCTGGGAGGCCTAGCTCCCTCCAAGGCAGGCCACTGGCATCTTCTTCGTCCAAATTAGAATTTACGGTGACAATTTATACAAGTTACATCTTTTATTTAATATTCCAGCATTTCTTCCCCAAGGCTTTCAGTCCACACTGCTCTAGTCAGAAGGATGGTTCTTTCTTTGATTCTTGCAGCCTCTTTTTGCATTATTAGCATCATTTATTATTTTTATGTCCTCTATTTGTACCCTGTATACATCATTTCTCTGAAGTTCCCAGAGCAGCTACAAGTTAGTGGGGAGCCTTTCAACCCCTCTGGTAGTCAATGTGCTGTGGCTAATGCCAAGTAATCCCACTAGAACCACCCTGAGAAAAGACCCAGGACACCCACGAAGATGTAGCCAGGCTTTTCCTTCCTCCTTCAAGCAGACTTACAGAGTCATCCACTGTGAGAGCCACAAGTGACCTTAGTTATTTCATTCAACTCCTTCTCTTTGCTGAGGAGGAAGCTGAGAGGAACTGCCTCGTCTACCAGTCACACTGCGTTTTTTTTTCAGATAATATTTTATTTTTCCCCAATTACATATAAAAATAATTTTAACATTTTTTAAAAGTTTCGAGTTGATAAGAACACTCACTTTATGTAGCGTTTTAAGGCTTGTGATAGCACCTTGCTAACAGCAACAACAACCCTTAAGCAGGTAATGGAAGTCATATTATTTACAATTCTTAGATGAGGAAGGGGCACCTAGGTGGCTCAGTGGATAGAGCACCAGACCTCGTCTTCCTGAGTTCAAATCTAGCCTCAAACACTTACTAGTTGTGTGACCCTGGCTAAGTCGCTTAACCCTGTTTGCCTTAGTTTCCTCATCTGTAAAATGAGTTGGAGAAAAACAACGGCAAACTACTCCAGTATCTTTGCCAAGAAAACCCCCCAAAAGGGGGTCACAAAGAGTCCAACACAACTGAAATGACTGAACAACAGCTATAAAAGATGAAGAAACTGGGTCTCTGAGGGGTGGTGTGACTTGCCTACACTCAGCTACCAGTAGTCTGAGGCAGGATTCAAACTTGGGCTTCTCATGGGGGAGGCACGTTTAATTATACTATAATGGGGTCTGTAAGTGCACAGAGGCCTAGGATGGTGTCTTCCCAGGGGAAGAACCTGGGGAACCTACTTCCAGAAGAGTTGTAATAGTGTAGAACAGAAATGCATTGGAAAGTGTAGAGCTTTCATAGAACTCCTGTAACTGGTTTTGGTCCATTAACCACGTGGTTATGAGGGGGAATAGGGTTTTAATTGACTGTGTAGGTGAAACTGAGTCAGCATTAGCCAAGCCCTTTTTGGACATTCTTCCTTCAGCTTCACTCTGGTTGTGGGATTCCTCTATTCACCTCATTTAGTCAGAGACTTGGGGCCTTCTCCTCTCTGAAGCCATGTGGCCCTCTGAAAAGGCCTCTGCATTGGTTCTTTTGCCTTTTAGGTGAAGGAATTGAAGCCTCAGAAATTGGGAGTTTTGAAAGGTCAGGAGAACACTTCAGTGTTCCACGGTTCTAGAATCTGAGTTTTGTAGCAAGGTATTAATACCCCTAAGAGCAAAGCATGATCTTCTAGAACTAGTCCTGTGGTAGATGAAATGAAACCTCCTCCGGCAGTCCTCCTGTATCTGGACATGAACTGAGTGGGAACATTGTGCTAAGTGGGAACATATGCCAAGGATAAACCTACTTTCTCATGACATGAGGTAATATAGGGAAGAATGCATCTCAGTAGTGTTGGAGAAAGATGTTTATGCTTTGTTTTTGATATATCTGTAAATTAAGTATTCCCTTGCAAAAGCCATTGATGTTAAGTGGCTAACTGAAACTGGGGCTCTATTTATTGGGACCTAACAATATTGTTGGGGGGGCACAGTGTGTGAAGGGTTTTGAGCTGACAGCAATAGAAAAGAGATGCTCCCAGACCTCTCAGTGTACCGTAGAATCCAAAAAGATATACTCTGGTAGGCTATGGGGAGTTAGCCAGAGCATACTGAATACTACAACAACAATACCTTAAGATTTGCAAAATGCTATGCATATGTTATCTCATTTGATCCTCAAAGGTCATGTTTGTCTTTTGTTTTGGAAGAAGACTATGACATCAGGGAAATGATGACATGACTTGCAGTTGACTTTGACTTGAGTGAGGGAGGGCTGTGAAAAGTCACCAGCCTCACTTTCTCCTCCAGAGCCATCTGGATCCAGTGACCAGATATTCATCAGGATGACTGGAGATGGCCCAGGATGCAATGGGAGACCCTGGCTCTTTTAGGCTAAGGCCTTTTCATGTACTCACTTAGAGTGAATTCAGTGAATAGGCCTCTTTAAGAAGTGAGTCAAGGGATGGCCCCTTTAATTAGAAAAAAGAAAAAAAAATCGAGCTGAAAGGGGAAGACCCTCAGGGTTGCTGTTCCAAAGAGAAACAGGTACCATTGCATTCACTTTAAGCTAGCAGAGCCCAAAATACAGCTTGGGCAGGGACCTACTGTGGTCCAGTCTATGAGTTTGCTCTCTTTCTTCCTTCCTTCCTTCCTTCCTTTCTCTCTCTCTTTCTTTCTTTCTTTCTCTTTCTTTCTTTCTTTTTCTTTTTCCTTCCTTCCTTCCTTCCTTCTTTCCTTCCTTCCTTCCTTCCTTCCTTTCTTTCTCTTTCTTTCTTTTTCTTTTTCCTTCCTTCCTTCCTTTCTTTCTTTCCTTCCTTCCTTCTTTCACAAGACGTTAAACTTAGTTCACTCTGATCCTCACAATAACCCTATGAGGTAGATGCTAACATTTATTCCTTTTTTATAGATAAGGAAAGTCAGTGAAGAGAGATAGTGAAGAGAGATAAGATTTGCTCAGGGACATATAGCTGGTGAATGTCTAAGGCAGTATTCAAACTCAGGTCATCCAGAAGTGTGCCTTTGGATTTAAGGAATTCCAGAGTCTTATTCTTTCAGTCTGGAGTCATAACTAGGGTGAATCAATCAGGGCTTGTCCAGGGTGCCAACATCTGGGAGTGGGAGTGGATCATGGCACATTTCTCTTTAGTAGACTTCCAGTGGGCCATCCTGGCATTGTGTAGTCTTCTATCAGCCAAAGTGCTTTGTGGGATGGGCCAGGCATAACAATTCTTAGTTGTAGCTCCGAAGAGGAAGAAGAAGAAGAAGAAGAAGAAGAAGAAGAAGAAGAAGAAGAAGAAGAAGAAGAAGAAGAAGAAGAAGAAGAAGAAGAAGAAGAAGAAGAAGAAGAAGAAGAAGAAGAAGAAGAAGAAGATACATTTATATAGTACCTAATATACATGCATACATATGTACACATACACACACACACACACCAGGTACTGTGCTACTCACCTTACAACTCTTATTTTGTTTGATCCTCACAACAACCCTGGGACATAGGTGCTATTATTATCATTATTATCCCCATTTTATAGATGGGGAAACTGAGACTGATAGAGATTAAATGACTTGCCCAGGGTCACACAGCTACTAAGTATCTGAGGACAAATTTGAACTCAGGTCTTCTTGACTCCAGGCTTGGTATTCTATCCACTGAGCCACCTAGCTGCCTCCACTTAAATAGCAGCAAAGGTATCTTTTCATCAGTTTGTGCTTTTGGTAATGAGTCATTGGTGGATGCTCTATGTCACTCCCTATTGGACAGAGCTTGCTCTTGGGCAGACATTAAATTGGCCTTTCATAGGTTTACATTCAATGGATGAAACTCTTTCCCATACAAGGGATCTGGCACTTCTTAGACCTTTGTTGTTGTTGTTGAACACATGGGCTACACAGGCCCAGCTTCTTCCCCAGGTGGGGGCCACTGAAAGAAAAATAGGCCAGTGTGTGATGGGCATAATAACAGAGTCCAGTGGAGAACTGAGTAAATGGTTAGCACCCATGGACAATGCTATTCTTGTTACCTATGGACTTGTTTGAGCTTTGGACCCTAGCTCAAATTTCCTGGTAAAGATTTTTGTACTAGTCTCATCAATGACCTTGCTTCTTTAGGCTCAGCCTTGGTTTCTTAAGATTGACTACCTTGGGAATAACTCAACCCTGAACTTGACCCATGCCATTGAAACCCTTCAATCCCTGCCTCATATTCTGGGCTCTGGCTGCTGAGTACAGTAGCCAAAACCCTAGGCAGTATGAAAGTAGATTGGAGAGCTGCGGAAAATCATTCAGGCTATTTATGCCAGAATAATTTGCTGTCAAGAAAATGATATCTTTAGGACCTGAAACATCCAATCAATTGATCAGTCAACAGTTGTTTATTAAGCACCTCCTGTGTACCAGGTACTGGGATACAAAGCTTTGGCCCAATTTCACAGCTAACCATGGCCATAAAGTAGGAGAGGCAGTATGGTAATGAACACTGGATTTGCAGTCAGGTGACCCAGGTTCAAATTCCAACCCTGCTGATTATTACCTGTGTGACTCTGGATAAGTTGCTTTACCTTTCTGGGCTTCACTTTCCTTGTCTGTAAAATGAGGGGGTTGGACTAGTTCTAAATCTATGGGCCCATGTAATGGGGATATTCATTTAGAAAGAGAAGCAGAGCAATTAGGGTATTAAGTGGGAATCCATTGTTAGTGGGACAATCCTCAGTAAGGCCCCCTTTCTTGCTCACATTTTCCATTGTCAACCCCCAATGGTTCCCTCCTTGCCACTGACCAGATTCCTAAGGCAGCCTTTGAAATAGAGCTAATCATCTTTGTAGCAAAGGGTTTGGGGAGTCACAGGTGAAAGGCAGAGGGTCAAGCACTTACTCACTTTTCATTTATTTTGTTACAAATTCATTCATTTTGTCAGTCACTCAGCAAATTACCATCACCTCAGTTCTCTACCAGATAATGTGCAGAATTGGAAGATTCAAAATGTTGGGAAGGTTTTTAATCCATTTTTTAAATTTAAATTGAATAGAAATCATTTCATGAAAACAAGGCTGTAAAACAGAATCTCCCTAATTTGTAGCATGGGGGCAACACTTTATAATTTCCAAAGCATTTTCCATTAATTTCACTGATATTCCTTGCCCAGTTGTAGATGACCTTTACATTACATCTGCTTTACATTAGCTCCAATTGGATAGTACATTCCAAGGATGCAGTCTCTTTTTCTATTGCACAAGAAAAAAAAAGGAAAAGAAAAAAAGAAAAGAAAACCAAAATCTTCCAGCTCCAACATAATAAGGAAGCCTTATGTTGTTGCAAATATACAGAACTCAATGAGCAAGGCTTAGCAACGAGGAGCTGTGCTAAAACTGGGCCAGGATTCAGTGTGTTTATTTCTCAGAGGTCTTGTAGGAAGCAAAGTAAAAAAGAAAAAAGACAGATGCATTTTCTTAAAATTATCTCTCTTTTTTTAAACAGAGAGGTGGTTATTAACCTACTTGAGAATGAGTTCACATTCCCATTGAAGCTTAGAGACATGGTTTGATGTTCATTACTCTACTCCCAGATGAACAGTAAGTCTCTGGAACGGTACTTACAGCCTGTAATAATATTACCGCTCAGTCTACTACATGGTCCCTTAGTCATTTTTTCAATTAAAAAAAGGACCGATGCTCTATTAACCTTCTGCCTGCTACTCCATCCTTCATATCGCCTTTGGACTGGGATTGCAGGCCATGTATTAAAAAAAGGCATATATTACTGTAAACCACCTCCAAGTTTTCTGTCATTAGAAAGATGAAGCATCATTTTTTCATTTAAAAATACGAGACAGTTTGTCAAATTCACAGCCCCTGGACCCTCCTGGAATCTCTTTGTTACCGAAGAGATGCAGTGTAACTCCCACCCACTTGGCTTTGAGCTCACCTGCGATGGACTTTGCTGAAGATTTGTGGAGGAATAGTTGTGAGCTCAGGAGGCAGTGCTGAGGAGTATTGACATTTTGCTGACAGCCGCTCCCTCTGTGAAACAGTGGCCTCTGCTTTCCAGATGCTGGGGCAGTAAATACAACCATACACCCCAATAGATCAGCCTCCCTCCAGGGGAAAATCTAGCTGCTTAGAGAGCCCTCCTTCCTGTTGGCTCACGTGGGACTGATGGAAAGGTCAGTGGATCACAAAGACCACACTGTGTATTCATTCATCAGAGCTTTCAGGTCGTAGGTGGGGCTGCCCAAGGTAGCTGAACAGTTAAAACCAGTTACTCAGAAAGGAATCTCCAACTTCTGAACCTGGCATCGTCCGATGGCTAAAACTTTGTAATAATCATTTTCTGTAGGGCTCTTAGAGATACTCATTTTGGACCTGGCTTCCTTAGATCACCAGGAGTGACTATCCCTCCCATCCCTAACCTTGAAAAGGGTAGGGGCTGGGGGGAGGGGAGAGAGGAACATGGAAAGTCTCATACTACTTCATAGAATGTGGGATGAGCATTCCCATAATTGGCCGTTCTCCTGAGGGGATCAAGAACCAAGTTTTCTGTCCTCCCTTCTAGGAAGGAGAAGGGCCAGGGGTAATGTTTCTCCATGCGCATCTTGCCCACATTCTGTGCATCCCTATGAAAGATATTCTTTTTTGGAAGTATAGTTTAATTACAGTGAAATGAGAAGAGTAAGGCTATTTTTAAAAAACTTTTTATGACCCATCCCTTTGTTTCCTTCATTACAGTGTATAGAGTGCTTGTCTTGTATCCTCACTGCCCAAACTTCCAAAGAGCTCGATAAGTAGAACTGGCCCTCAGCGCAATTGTGATGTCGACAAAATTTATGTTTAGTGACTCTATGCCTTGTCTTTCTAGACCACCCTCCCCTTTCATTGTCCTCTTCCCATCAGCTTTTGGGTATTGGATGCCTTTTTCCTCTGTGAGAACCCGTTCGGTTTTGTTTTATAAGGAAGAGGGACAGACACCCAGGGTTTCCCTGTTTCCTATCACTTACTCTACCAGCTAGGCCTTAGGCCACATAAGTGTTGGCCTGAAAGGGTGGTATGTCAAAAATCATGGAGCTGGACTCGGGAGACTTGGATTCCAGTGCTTCTCTGACATTAACTTGCTTTGTAATCTTAGGTAAATCACTCAATCTTTCTAGGTTTTAATTTCCTATAAAATTATGTGGGTTGAATTCAGAACTCATTTAAATTTATTAAATGCTTGCTAAATGTTCATTGTATAAAAAGTACTATGTTTACCTGCTGAACTATTCAAAAACGAATAAGACAGTATCTACTCTCAAAGTGTTTATGATCCAGTAGCAGAGACAAGATATATGCAATTAAATATAATATAAAAATGGATTATGACAGATGCATAGGAGAGAGAAAAGGGATAATCAAAGATCTGGGGGAGTTCCAAAAAGTGAGTGGTCACCTATAAATGGGGCAATCACAGAAGAGTTTGAGAAGAGAGTGGCATTAAGCTGGGCCTTGAAGGGTAGGATGGATGGGATTTGAATAGGTAGATACAAGTGGGAAGAGTAAGCTGTTTTCAGTACAGGGAACAGGGATTAGGTAGTCTTTAAAATTCTATGATTTTATGAAAGACTCAACATCCATACTTTAGGCATTCCTACCCCTAAAGGAACAAATGGAGAATGTGGTGGAATTGATATAAAAACAGCCTATATGTGAGTCCTAGAAAAACCATAGAGGATGGATTAACTCTGAGGTCAAGTCTAATGAGTGTTTGCTTGGGATCTGAGTTGACCTCAAGTCATCCAAGGGGTCTTTCAGATCAGAGGTTCTCTGTGTCTTTTCAGGATTAGAAGCCTGTACCCTTCGGTTCATGGTAGTCTAGCATGTGTTAGAAATTAACCAGACCACGGCAGTATGGGGGGAAAAAGACAGAGACAGAAACACGGAGACAGAGAGAGACCAAGAGCAGAGGAAATGAGAGAGACACAGAGACAGAGACAGAGAGAGAATGTGTGTGCCTGTGTGTTTGCTGGGAGGGAGGATGGTGGCAGTAGTGAAGGGTGGGAGAGGATATTTTTCCCTATTTAGTCAACTGTTCACTATCATCATTATTAAATATTGACAGCTCACATTTATAAAACATATTAAGATTTTCAAAGCACTTTCCTCACAATTACTCTGTAGATAGTACAAATATTATTGCCACTGTTTTACAGACAAGGAAACAGACTTGCTAAAGTTAAGTGTCTTGCCTAGGGTAACATGTTAGCAAATGTCAGAGCTGGGCTTCAAATATATACATATATACACATTATGTTATTTAGTACAGTGTTCTTTCCACTGCCCCATAACATATTCTCTATACCAAAAGTGTCTAACTCAAATAAAATTCTATCCTGTAGACTGCATATTGACTTAGAAAATTACAAATGAACATTATCTATGTTCTATTGTATTTTTATTTATTTTGCCAAACACTTTTCAATTGCATTTTAAACTGGGGGGGTGGGGGGATGGAAAGGAGACTTAGGAGTTTTGCCAGCTAGAGTCTGACACCTCTGTAGTCTAGACCTCCACTTTCTACTGAACCTCAACATGTTCATGCTTCCCTTCAGGCCCAGGACACGGCCAGTGCAGCCAGACCCCTCTCTCCCAGAGATGTGCTGCTGCACAATCTGACATATTTACAAATTGTCTTGTTGCCCTCAGATGAACATCTTCTCTTCCCATCTTGGCTTTAAGTCCCTCAAGGACAGGGATCATGCCTTCTGCTTCTGCTATGTCCCCCAAAGTGCCTAGAACAGGGCTGAGCAGCACATGGTTCTTGCTCAGTAATGATTTGTAAATTGATTAATTTGAACTCACCAGCTGCAGCCTGGCTACATGAAAGCAAATTTCTCTCCCAGGTTTGGCTCCTGGCAATTGCATCTATCTCAGTGAAGACAGGCCATATAATCAGCTAAAGACTATAGGAAGAACCAGGATAGAGCATAGGACCCAGATTGTCTTAAAATAGGGTAAGATTTCAAATAATCTCAGATTTCAGACAGTGCCTTTGTCTGTGAGTGTGCAAAGAGGTCAGGAAAAAGCATACTGAGATTAGTGTCTGAGAAGCGGAATTTAAGAGCAATATGAAATGAAATTTATAAGAACTAAATGTAAAGTTCTATACCTTAGTGCCCCAGATCAACTATACTAATGTACCAACAGAGAGTGGGGGTGAGGGAAGGTGTGGTTAGAGTTTTAGTTGACGATAGTCATATGAAAAAGTTTTAGCTGACAATAGTCATATAGCTGAAAATAATCATATGAAAAAGAACTGGGGGACTACCAGATTTACTTTGAGGTAGTAGTATAACATCCCCTATGCTCAAAAAAAAAGGAAGGAAGGAAGGAAGGAAGGAAGGAAGGAAGGAAGGAAGGAAGGAAGGAAGGAAGGAAGGAAAGAAGGAAAAAAGAAAGCTAATGTGAGTTTTAAATGAATTAATAGAAGCCTGGGGTCACTACAGTGGATAAAGTGCTTGACTTGGAGTCAGAAAACCCTAGATTTGAAATCTGACTCAGACATTTAGTAGTTCTAAGCACTTCAGGCAAGTCATTATAATCTCTTTCAGTCTCAATTTCTTAATCTGTAAAAGGGGGAAAGTAATAACAAGGGATGTGCTAGAAGATGCTTAACAGCCAGTTCTCTAAAAATGAGACTTTTAAGTTTGATCTGAATTATTAACATTTTCTCCAACACTTTAAGTCTAGATAAATCAACAAAACAAGAAATCAAGCCCTGATTTGTGGCACTTGCTGATTTCCAAGGTGTAAATGCTCACATTGAAAATTTAACAATCAGGCCTCAAAAGCCTGAAGGAGTTGGCTCCAGCATGCCCCTGATAACAAGTGTATCATTTGCTCCAGAGAGATGTCATCATCAAGTGAATTTGCACAGCTTGTCCCAAAAGTCTTGGTGTGGTTTAATGCTGCATTAAAAATTTTGGGACAGTCTGTGTAAAATACTTTGTAAACTTTAAAAAACTATATAATGTCAATGGGGTGGGTGAATGGTAATGATAATGATAATGATAATGATGAAGATGTCCAGATCAAGATAATAGTTCCTCTGTATTTTGCTTTGGTCATACTATATTTGAATTACTCTCTTTGCTTTGGGGTGAAGAATTTTGTAAAGCACATTGACAGGTCGGAGAGCATTGAGGTGAGGACTACCAGGATGGTAGGTGTACTTGATAATGTGCTGTGCAAGGTTCAGTTAGAGATGTTTAGCTTGGAGAAAAGATTACTTAGAATGGAGATATGATAGCTGTCTTCAATAATATGAAGGACTTTTACCTGGAAGAACAGTTAGATATGTACTACTTGACCCCAGTGGGCAGAAATAGGAGTAATCATTAGCCAATTTTTGGCTAGAAATAAGTGAAAACCATTAGAGCTATCCAAAAGTGGTATGGGATGCTTCATGGAGTACTGAGCTCTCCCATTACTGTGGATCTTTCAGAAGAGACTAGATGACAACTCTTCAGGGTTGGTGTACCCAAGATTCCTGTTCAGATGAGGATTGGACTGCTTGATCCCCAAGGTCCTTTTCAACTTGAAGATTTTCTTAATCTCTGATATTGAATCTTTGATTCCCAGAAATAGCTGGGGGGGTACACATTCCAACCCCCACATTATTTCTTTAGAGGCAAGATTCTGAGTATTGTGAGACAAGTTTCCCCTCACCAAATCCCTTTTATTCCACTCTCCGTCTTCCCTGATTGCTCTTTGTCTTTCATTCTCTCTCTCCTCTTTCCCTTGTTTCTCTCTTTACCTCTCCCCCACCTTCTTTTCTCCCTCCCACACGGATCCTCTGCACACACTCCAGAAGAATAGAAGGCTAAAAGCTGTTACTGTTTCTCTGTGGCAGTTCCCAGAGCCTCTAACCCTGCTGTCAATCAAACTTCACTCCCGGTATATTTCTGTTCTTCTCCCTGCAAGGGTGGCACAATCTGCCAGTGCAATGGTAGATGGAATGGAGGGAAGCAAAGAAGGGAAGAACTAAATTTCAAATGAGAGGTGCACAAAAGATTTTGGAGGCCTTTTTATCATCTGATTGGCACTTCATCTCAGTGCTGTCAATGAATGGTAACCTTTTCTAAGTTTTATTTTATTATTTTTCAATTAACAAAAATCTATTTTTTCTCTCCTCTACCTCCTCTGCAATGAAAATAAAACAAAGCAAAACCTTTGTATCAACTTTGCATAGTTGAGCAAAACTAATTCCCACATTGTCCATGGCCCAAAGATATATGTCTCAGTCTGAATCCTGAATCCATCACTTCTCTGTAAGGTAGCATAGTGGTGGGTAGCATGCTTTATTATGGGTCCTCTAGAATCATAGTAGGTCTTTGCATTGATCAGAATTGTTAAGTCTTTCAAAGTTATTTGTCTTTGTATATAACATATGTGTATGTAATATAGAAATCATTGCATATGATACATAACGTGTATAATATGTGTATAATCATTATCATGAATGTAATATATGAAGTATTATATATAATTGTATATGGCATATACAATTATGAATAATATGTAAATCATTCTCCTGATTCTGCTGACTTCACTCTGTATCAAGTTCATATATGCCTTCCCAGGTTTCTCGTAACTGTCCCTTTCATCTTTCTTATAGAACAATAGCATTCCTTTACATTCATATGCCATAATTTGTTCAGCCATTCCCCATTTGGTAGGCACCTTTTTAGTTTCCACTTCATTGCCATAATAAAGAGTTGTCGTAAATATTTTTGGTGCACGTGGCTTGTTTTCCTCTTTCTTTTCTTTCCTTGGTGTCTAGCTCTAAAAGTAATAGCACTGGGTCAAAGAGCATACACGGTTTACTAAAATGGGGGCATAGCTCCAAATTGCTTTCCAGAATTACTGGAACAATTCACAGGTCCATAAATGTACACCGATATGCTTCTTTTCCTGTATCCTCTCCAAGAAATGTCATTTTCCCTTTTTTAAAAATCAACTTTGCTGGCCCAATGGGCATGAGGTGGAACCTTGGAGGAATTTTAACTTTCATTCTGTGATGATTAGTGATGGAATTCTTTTTCATGTGGCTATAGAATTGAGAATTTCTTTCTCTGGAAACTCCGTCCTTATTCTTCAGTTATTTATCAATTAGGGGAATGGTTCTCATTTGTATAAGTTTGGATCACTTCCCTATATGTCTTGGAAATTGGATTTTTTTTTCAGAGAAACTTGTTGCAAAGATTTTTCCCCTAGTTACCTTCTCCTAATTTTAGCTCTATTAGTTTTGGTTGTGCAAAAACTTTAAATTTTTATAAAATCGATTTGCTTATGTTTCCCTGCTCCTTTTCTCTTTCCCTCATCTAGAGACTAATCTCAGGTACTTTCTTTCCTTTTAAACCCCTTCTTGTGATTCACCCTCCATGGTCAGAGTTTGCAAAACGCTTAATAAAAGTGTTTTTTTTTATCCCTTAAACAATTATAAATGAACTACAAGTCATGAACTGGATTATACAGGATATCACAAACTTCATTGATGAAGTACAGCTGTCAATGGTACTTCTTGGGGCCATAGGACATATAACTTGTTTACTTTCTGGTGATAAACTTTTGTGTTTTTCAGAGACTCCAGCGGCAAAAGAATACTTTGTTGGGATTAGGGGCAGTGAATAGAGTCCAGGACTTGTGGGTAAAAAGAACTAGGTTCAAATCTTGTCTCAGTTACTTAATAGTTGTGTGACCTTGAGTAAGTTACTTTAAAGGCCCTCTGTCTCAGTTTTCCCAATTTTAACATGAAGATGATAATGGTACCTGTCTCATAATTTCGTTGTGAAGATCATATGAAACCATGACCAGCTGGTGCTGTCCCATAGAAAATAATATTTCAAGTCTAGATGAAAGGAAACCACTTTTGAAAGGAGGAATCTGAAGAGGTTGGACCTTAATACAGTGGAATCCTAAGCCTGGTGTAGTAGTCTTCCTCTGTTTACATCAAGACTTACCCCACCCAATAGGGTGGGTAGGAGTATCCAACTCCTAAGTTGGATAAAAATAGGCAGCTGTCCATTTTTAAACTTTTCTAAGGAAGTGTCTCTAAGCATCACTTTTCCCCCTTTATCACTACATACCTCAGTGGATATTTCTTTTCCTGTTAGAAGTCATTCTTCTTTCTAGACAGCTGCAAACAATCTGCAAGTAATGAGCTCTAAGAAAAGCTCTTCTTTATCAAGCTCCTTCTGAAGGCCACCAGAGCCTTCCATAGCAGCAGATGTTAGGAAGTCCCCTGTTACCTGGCCCTGCTAGCTCCAGGGCTTTCCAGAACTACTTTTCTTTCTGTCCATTTGGAACAGGGAGTACTATGTTTCCTTTGACCTAACAAATATAATAGGAGTCCTTTTTCATTTTCTTATCTCCAGCCCTAGAACGGTACCTGGAACAGGTAGTTAATAAATACTTGTTGATTGGTTGGTTGGTTGATTTATTCAGGATTCTCTAATTGCACTATTGCTCTGAGTCAGATCTGACCCTTTGAAAAACTATCAAGGAGCAGCTAGATGGCAGAGTGGATGGAGCACTGGAGTCAGAAAGGACCTGAGTTCAAATCCAGCCTCAGACATTTACTAGCTGAGTGACCCTGGGCAAGTCACTAAACTCCAATTGCCTCAAAAAAAGTCAAGTAGGTAAAACTTGTCTTGGACACCCAGCTTCATGTTTATGGGTTCCTTTGTCTCTTCCACCTCACCTATTCAATCACCCCTTTACCACCTTAACTGTCTACCCATTCATTAATGCTCCCAGGTGAACAATCTGCCTTGTGGAATCATAGAATCTTAGAGCCAAAAGCGTTCTTAGATTTTGTCTACTTTAATCCACACCCCCATTTTAAAGTTCAGGAAATAGACCCAAAGCGGGTGAGTTTCTTGTTCTGATTGCCCCACTCCTGCTCAAAGTTTTTCAGTCTCCCCTCAAAAAAAGTATTCACTACCTTCCTCAATCAGCTGTCATCCTACCTTTCCAGCTTTACCTTGCTCCTCTCCTTTATGTCCACAGTATTTTGGACTCCTCACTCTCCTCCATCCTACTCTTGCCCTCTTCTACCTTTAAGCTTTTGCTAATACTTCTCCATATCCTGAATAGACTCTGTTCCCCAAATCAGTCTGTTGAAATCTTTCCCTTCCTTCAAGGTCCAATTCAGGGATAACCTCAGAGAAGACAGCCTCACGTAATAGAAGGAACACTGGGTTTGGTAACAAAAGACCTGGATTCAAATACTGCTTTTGAAATTCATTACCTGTGTGACCTGAGGGCAAGTCACTTAAATCTCTGGGGATTCAGTTTCTTTATCTGTAAAATGATATTAGACAAAATGATCTCTTAGGTCTCTTTCAGCTTTAAACCTATGATCTCAATGTCAGAGTTAGCAGCCGAGCTGAGACTAGAAATCAAGTCTGTATTTATTATACCTTGGAGTGATTTAATTTGATGCTTTATATTTCCCAGGGACATTTCATTTTAACACTAGAAGGAATGGGCACATCAATTGAAACAATTTTTTAAAAATGATTTTACTATAATTTTCCCATCTGTGCAAATGAACTTTAAATACAAATAATTACAGATAATAAATTTTACTTTGAATTAAAAAATTTCATGCTACTATCTCTATTTTCTTTGTCTTATGAATAAGAACAAAATGTACTGTGTCAATTAACACAGCTTGAGCCTTAGAAGTATTCTTAAATTTCAGTCCTTTTTAAATTGTAGAATAAAAACTTTTATCCCTTATTAAAGGCATTGCAGGAAAATAACAGAAAAAAATTGGGTGGAAGGCAGCATATAGGGCAAGGTCTTTCCCCAGACTCTGTGATCACACAATTCTATTTCTTTGAGTAAGCCCTAAACTATTATTTATGGTCTTTGAATTTGTACAAGGATCTAGAGACAAGGTGATATTCATACCACTCAAATAATTAACTCTGATAGATGCTTTGAGAGATACAAAGAAGCATAAGACATGTTTCCTGCCCTACAGGGGCTTAAACTTTAGTTGGGAAGACAACTAAGCAACTCAATTCAACTCAGCTCAACTACTAACATGTAATTTAAATATCAATAATGACTTAACAACAGATAATTCAACAGCAATACAGTAATACCAACTCATTCTCCATCCTCAATACTCTGATGGATTTGTTGTATCATTGATGTGTATGCAAGTGTTCAGCACGCAGATGATCCATGACTGCCTGTTCTGGGTGGCTCTTGTCCATGTCTTCCCATAAATCTGCCAGAGGGGGTCTACTCGATGGGCTAGGGGTCTTCCTCTAGATTTAGTGATGTTAAAGGAATATCATTGGGGTGAATGAGTTGACTATCCTTGTTCTTATTACATGACCAGCACATCTTTTTTTCTGGCCATATATTTCTCTAAATACATCATTTACTTTGCTTCTCTAACTTAATTGCTCCTTTGTAATATGTTACATCTTTCATAGCCCCAACATGCCTATTAGGTAAGCCTGAAATTCATTTCTTTGAAGACTGTAATATTCCAGGGCAGAATATTAGACTTTAAAAAAAACCCTTTGTTTCAGGGACAAGTTTGGGGACATTAGAAGAACTATACAGTTTCACAGAGGTAATACAGCCTATTCTCTTTCTCCAATTCCATTTTGAGACTAGATCATTGTCCATTTGTATATACATCTAAGATATGTGTAGTGATAGGGCAGGTCTGTCGGTTGTCCATCCATCAGTGTATCACACTCTGGATAGTAAGCATTTTCATCCACTTGGTTTTTCTTGTTTGGATAGGCAAGTCAAATTCTTTTGAGGGAACTCACCTAGGAGGCTCTGTAATATGATGGGACTTGATGCAATCAACACAAGGTCATCTGTAAAGATAACAGTAATAATAATAATATCTTGCCCTTATATAGTGCTTACTATGTGCCAGGCACTGTGATAAGCACTTTACAATTATGATCTCATTTGATCCTCACGACAACCCTGTGAGGTAGATCCTGTTAATCCCATTTTGTGGATGAGGAAACTGAGCTAAACTAGGGGTTAAGTGATCCGCGTAAGGTCACAAAGCTAGTAAGTTTCTGAGTTCACACTTGAACTCAGGGCTTTCTGCATCTACTCCTGGTGCCCTACCCTTTGTGCTAGCTAAAGACCCCATTCTGTAAACAGGAACATCTGGAGAACATCACCATCTACAGAGAATTTCAGTTGGATTCTGCATTGGACTTCTTCTATGACAATGTCAAACACTTGTATTGAGCACACATTTCTGTTTTATTCCTCACTTGATATCAGTAATCAGAGTCCTGTCAAACAAAAAGCTCTATCTGTAGTTATACTTTTCAAGAAATCTTGTATGATTTTTAGTATGCATGGAGGCATACTTCCCTTGAAAGGGAGAGCCTTCATGGCCCTACTGAATCAAATGCTTGCTTTATAGTCAATGAATAATAAGCATAATGGAATCTTGTATTCTCCTTATTTTATACTCCATTGTGTAACTGAAGATCTGAACTGTTGTAAAAATAATTTGCAGAATGATATTCTTCTCTCATGTCTTTACCAAGGATGCCTTTAAGGCGTATATAGATTATTCTCATGAAAATTTTATAGAGATGGAAAAGTAGGTATTAGGATTGGTAGATAAATCTTATTGCCTTTTTTATAATGTTATATGATTTTCCCCCTGCTCCTCTGGTACCATCCCCTCTTTCAAACACCTTGAGATTTGATCCTTAAATTGTGTAGCTTCCACTGTCAACCTCTTAAGGATGAACTTGTTTTAATCCAGCTGTTTTTCCCATTTTGTTTGCTGCAGTACCATTTCTATTTCTATCACATCCGGGACTCTGAAATAAACATTCAGATGTGGTGGCCATGCTGTCCTGGATGGTGAAAGGAATTTGCAATACAAGTTTTTACAGATCTTTTCCATTTTTTCATCTGTTTCCTTTCTACCTTACAGTCACATCCTTCTATGCCTGTAGGATGGTATTACTTAACTGGATATTTGCCAATATTTCTCTAAACTCGTTTTTCCTTCTCTAATTCTTACTATTTTATAAGACAAGGTTGCTCATAACCTTCCACCATCCTTCTCCATACAATTTTATTGAGTTTCTATTCTAAATCACTGTTGCCCTTGGTAGTTATATATCTCCAGTTGGCAAAAAGATGGAGGTGATTTTTAGGCTCTTTTACTCTCCTAATTATGGCGATTGATTTACATTAGTTAAAATTCATTAGCTAAACTTCTTCAACTGCCTTCACGTCTGTTTCTCTATCCATTTACCATGTTTTGGCATCAACAATTTATTTAATTGGGCCAGGTTAGAGTTGTTTTAATCATATGCCATATCTTTTTTCTCATTTTATTCTTTCTTCTAGTTTAGTATTTTGATTTTTCCACTAACAAATAGGTGGTCAGTCTGTATGCTGATAATTCATTCAGGAGTGACTTCCACATCAGTAATAAATTGTTTCCAATGTGTTAAAATATAATCAATTTAATTTTTTTGTGATAATCTATGGCACTTACCATGTCCAGTGCTTCCTGATTTTTTCTTGAAGAAAGTATTTATGACATAATGTATATGTATGTATATACGTGAGTGTGCATTTAGATATCTAAATATTGATATCTATATCTAGATATATATGGCTTATGTCATCTAAGATCCTTTGGCCTCTCATGTCTTACTCCTGAACAATATTTTCCAAAATATTTTTCAATGTCCTCACCGACATCCATTTTTTTATTGAAGTCATTAAGTATCAAAATATATGTTTATTTAATTTGGAAAGTCTTATGGAGTTCATCATAAGATGTCTCTATTTCCTCATCCTTAGCAAAAGTCAAAAGCAACTCTGATTTAGAATATAAATTTACTTATAAATCTTATGGAGAAAAATGGTGTGAGATTCAAATCTGGCCTCAGATACTTACTATCTATATGACCCTGGGCAAGTCATTTAACCTCTGCCTGCTTCAATACCTATCTGGCAGTATTGTTGGGAAGGTCAAATAAGATAATATTTGTAATGAAATTAACACAGTGCCTGGCATATAGTAGGTGTTTAATAAATGCTTATTTTCTTCCTTCCTCTAGATTAAAATGCACCTTCCTTACTTTATCACACAAAGCCCTTCACATTCTGAATTCTGGCTACCTTTCCAGCCTGATTTCATACTACTCTCCTTCATATACTCTCCATTCCATCCAAACCAGATGTTTAGCTGATTCAAAAACTCAACATTGTTACTCCCACCTCTGTGTATTTGCACTAGTTATCCTTTTCCTGGAATGCATTCCTTCTATTTCTCAAAACCTTTGTCTTTCTTCAATGTTCAGCTTAGATGCCACCTCCTCTTTGAAGCCTTTCCTGACCCTCCTTCTGCCCCAGCATGAACAACCAGTAGTTAATACTCTCCCCACCCGAAAATTTCTTGTAGTGCATTTACTTGCATATAAATTGTCTGAACTGCCTCCCCCACCTTCCCTCCATAATGTAAACTTCTTGATGGGAGGGTCTGTTTCATCTGTCTTCTTTTATTCCCAGCGACTAAAGTTTAGTAGGAGTTTAAGAACTGACTTGAATGGGTAGAGAAAAGGAAAGTATGAGAAAAGGCATGAAGGTGAGAAAAGTTCAAGGTTAGTCTAGTGGAAAGATTATTCTGTCTACTAAAGTGAGGGCTTTGAATACCTCGATAAAGAATCTGGACTTTATCTTGTAGCCAATAGGGAGCTATTGAAAACTTTTGAGCAGGGGAATAACATGATAAAAGTGGTGTTTTCAGATGATCAGAACTCCATAATAACACTTTCCTAGATGAGACTGACAAGGAAGCGAATACAGAAGAAGAGGGGTACTTATAGACCATTGAGGGCTACCCTACTGAAGGGGCAGAAGGAGGACAATGAACCATGACAGAGATAAAATAGTGAAAAGTCTTACAGGACAGAAAAGAAAGAAGAGAGAGCAGATTCATGTGTGACAGTAGTGATGGAGCTGGTCATTTTCTCTGGCTCCATCTGACCAACCTTCGCTGCAACAAAAACCATAGGAACTTGGGGACCTCAAGATAATGTCTGCCAACCCATAGGCAAACATTCCCAGTCTGCCATCGCAATGATTCTAGCTCCTCCACAGAATGTGAGTTCCTTGAGAGCAAGTACTCTGGGTTTTTTTTCTCTCTTTGTAACCCCAGTGCTTAGTACAATACCTGCCACACATTAGACATTAATGAAATGCTTGACTGACCCTAGGAAGAGATGTTCTTCCCTGAGACCACAGCTACACAGTCATTTATTAAACGTGTATCAGTAAGGCAATAATAACAATAGATGATAATTGTCAAAATGCCTATGTGGTTCTGTATCACAAAGTATATGAGACTTTCCACATAGAAGGTGGGAATGAACCATTTATTCAGACACCAGAGAACCAGATCCCACAAGCCACCTACCCAATTCATCACAGCAGTGAAGCAATCGATATATAATATCTCAACATGGAGCCTCACCATCCCGAAACCTCTCCAACCCCCTGCTGGGGTCTTCCCAAAAACAAACTCACAGTACAGCTAAGTCACGGTCTGTTCAGCCCTAGCTATCACGACAGCCGTTAGCAGCCATTAGCAGCCATAACTGCTCTCTCTCTCTTTCTGCATTTCCTGTGACATAACTTCCTTTTCCTGTCAGGAAGTTCCCCCCATAACACGTGACTTAGGCTTCCTGTGATGTAAGCAGATCACATGTCCTATTAATGGGTGGGAAAGATCTTCAAATCTAAATTGCTATTATAACATGGAAGATAGAAGGGAAAAGAGAGTATAAAGGTGAAGAAGGTGAGTGGCAAGCCATAGCAAATGTTGCAGAGAGATAAAAAAGAATGAAGTCTGAGAGAAAGAAAACACCGAATCTGATTATCACTGGCTTTGGAGCAAGAAGGTTCTAAAGGGTCATGGAAACAAAAGCTAACTTATAAGAGGATGAAGAAGAAGCAGTGACTCTTCCTAAAAAATTGACACTTAAGGGAGGAGAGAGATGGGATGAGAGCTTTTGGAAAAAGCAGTGTCAAGACAAGACAAGACAGTGCATGGTTGTGATTAGAGGGAAAGGAGGCTGCAGGAGGGAGAGAATAAAGATAATAAAGAAGGCATGACCAATGGAATAGGATTCCAGAGGAAACTGGGTAAAGGACAAAGGGAAAAGGAACAACAAAATGACAAGGGGAGGGGAGATAGATACTTGGAAGGAAGATTATTCATTGATAAAATAATTAGGATCAATATGATGAAGGAAAGAATGGGCAGAACAGGGTTGATGGCGTCATGAGAATAGGGAGAGCTTGAGGAACAGAAAGCTAGAACTGGAAGAAATCTCAGTTCCATCTAATCCAACCTGCTCACTTTACATATGAAGAAACAGAAACTAAGGAAGGTTATATGCCTTGCCCAAAGTCACACAGATAATTAGTATTGAAGATGATATTTGAACCCAAATCCCTTGGTTCCAGAGCCAGTGCTTTTTTTCTGAAGAGAAGTGGAAGAGGAAGGAAATAAGTATTTATATAGTACCTACTATGCGCCAGGCCCTGTGCTAAACACAACAATCCTGTGAGGTAGGTCTTGTTATTATCCCCATTTTAAAGATGAGGAAAATGAGGCAGAGGTCAAGGGACTTGCCCAGAGTCACATATCTAGTAAGTGTCTGAGGCCAGATTCAAACTCAGGATTTCTTGACTCCATCTTGGCCCAGCATCCTATCCAGTATATCATCTAACTATCTCACTGTACTACTCAGAGCTGATGACAAAGTGTAGGTTCAGAAGTGAGGTGGTCAGGAGGAGATGATCAGAGAGGGCAATTTCAGGACTTTGAAGGCAGAAGACTTTGGGTGATAGGGAGGTATGAAGGGTAATCATCCTTGTAAGTGACTAAAACAGGGTAGAAATGGAGATCATGAGAACTGAGAAGGCTAGCAAATTGGGGTGTGAGAGAGTTTGAAGGGACGTAAGTTTTACTATTGAATTCCCAAGGATGAAGAATGAGGATGGGGTAGAGAGGAAGACCAGCAGTTAGGTACTGGATTTCTTGTGAAAGAAGGGAAAGTGAGATGGAAGTCAGAAGATGATACTCAATGTTGCTAGAGGAGTATATATCATTATTTCTCCTCTAGACCATTGCAGTATTCTCCCAAATGATCTCCCTGCTTTTAGTCTCTCCTTTCCAACCCATACTCTACACAACTGCCAAATTCATACTCCTAAAACACAAGTCTGACCATGTTAGTCTTCTATTCGATATCTTCAGTCACACCCTATTACCTCTACGATAAAATATAAAATCCTGCATAATCTGGCTCCCACCTACTTTTCCAGACTTAACCTATATTCCTATCATATAGATCTACTGGCACTTCCTTGAATTTGACATGCCACATCCCATCTCTTTGCCATGACACAGGCTGTCCCCTGCTCCAGGAATATAGATTCCTTTCTTATCAACACCATTTGGAACCCTTCTTCAGGCAGAGACCAAATGACCACTTATTGGCTGAGGATTCTTTTTCGGTGGAAGTCAATGGCTGCTCAGGTCCTTTATGACTCTGAAATTCTCTGTCTATGACACCACAAAGGACCAGCCTTCACAACTGTCATCACCATGAATAATAATGGTCTGAGGCAACATGGTCTGTCATAAAAAAAGAGTACAGTTATCCTTTCCATGTAGGGGCACAGTGCCCCCAGGATCTAGAAAATCCATGTAAAAAAATTTTTTGTCCCTCCCTTTGTACCAGAGAAGAAGTCTGAATTATTATGGCATTAAGAGATGAAATATGTTAATATTATACAATGCTATACATATATTTTACACATTTCTGAGCTTCTAAACTTTTACTATGTCATCTGCTGGCCTTCGTGTGTCATTTGCGGCTTCCACAAAACTCCCCAAAATTCCCGTTTTATTTCTTATGGCAACCTACTATATATTAAAACTGCAGTGGGGAAAGTCACAATGTGGAAGGGATAACTGTACTGGATTTGGAGTCAAAAAAGCTATGTTTGAGTGCTGGCTTTGCTGCTTACTTGGATAAATCACTTCAGTTCTCTGTGTCATAGGATCATAGGATCAAAGTTTAGAGTTGGTAGAGACCTTAGAGATTATCTAGTCCATTTTACAGATGAGGAAACTGAGACCCAGAGAAGTTAAGTATTTTGTTCAAGGTTATACAGGTAATACTAAGGAGAGTCAGTATTTGAACCAAGATCCTCCAACTCTCTCAAGATCCTCCACTCTGCTATGGGGCTTTGGTGTCCTCACCTGTAAAATGAGGAGGTTGGACTAAGAAATCCCTGAGATAACTTGCATTCCTGTAGGTGACATGATTTTACCATGCACATTTTACCATGGTCATCTCTAGCACAGGACACAACCCTTGTCTTGGAGACCAGATCCTAGCTTTGACTTATTTTCCAGCAGGTGCAATCTAAATGACTAGAGTGACATCATTATTGTTCTTCACTTATATCTGACTCTCTATGACCCTATTTTAGGGTTTTCTTGGCAAAGATAATGGAATGTTTTGCCATTTCCTTCCCCAGATCATTTAACAGATGAGGAAACTAAGACAAATGAAGGTTGAGTGACATGCACAGGGTCACACAGCTAGTAAGTATCTGAAGCTGGATTTGAACTCAGAAAGATGAGTCTTCCTGATTCCAAGCCCAGTGCTCTATCCACTATGGCACCACCTGGCTGCTGAGAGTGATATCACATGTCACTTAAGAAATCCCACCTGTAGTAGTCTAGGAGGAGAGTGAACAAGCACCTCAGAGGCTCGTTGCAGAAGGTACATTTACTCCTCAGCAGTGAATCAGAGGGTGGCAGAATCCTGCAGAAGTCTAGTGGGACCTCAGAAACTACCTTACAGCTGAATGAGATTCCTTTTTACAACACTCCATAACAAGCGCTCATCTAGCGTTTGCTCACAGGTTCTAAGATAGGTCCCCAAAAATAGCCAAAAGAGCAGGAGGGCCTGTGCCCAATGTCCCAGTTGGGTGCACAAGGGCCTCGTTGGGGGCTTTAGTAACCATAGTGGATGCCATCTGTACTCGGACCAGAAATAAGGCAATTTCAAATCATTTATGGCTCTAAGTCAGGCCTGGAGACCATCCAGAAAGCTAAATAAGCAAAGAAAGCAGGAAGACAGCAACCCAATTTGGCAATTAGCCCACATCGGGCAGGGCAAGATGGATTTTTAACTTCAAGGAAATTGGCAAGAAGAGCAGAGGGGACCCCTCCATTTTTCTCTGCTGCTCTGGGTCCCTTTCCAGTTAGCTGAAAAATCTATTTTGCAAAATATATGGACCCAAAAAAGAACCTGAGCTGAAAGGGAGTTTTTGCAGCTTGATGTATCTTTCCCTTTATTTAAAATGATGAAAGAGGGAAAATGTTTTTCAAAGTGACATCATTTATCTTATGATAATCAATGAAACCCTCATAAGCTAATATAGTAAAGAAAATATTTAAGCCCATACCAAGGAAAAAATGCAAGAAGGGCCTCCAACATGAGACGGCTCCCTGTGAGGGAACAAAGCAAGAGGGCCGAGCAAAGCTTATTCCTTCCTGCTCATCCCTTTGTTATAGCAGTTGCATTTTTTTTCATTTTAATTTTCTAGGCCATTCTCTCTCCTGCCTGTCAGGGCTGCTGAACACTAATAAACCATGGGGCCAATTGCTACCAACACTCACCCTAGTTGTACTGTAATAAATATGATGTGATCCACTTGACACCCACTGCATGCTTGGTAATGACCTTGATTATTGCTGAGTGACCAAAGCCCTGTGAATGTCTCTGTAGATTTTCTTCAGGCTTCATTCCTTTTGAGGTATTACTTCCTGCACAGGAGGGCAAGCTAGTCCTGCATGTATGTTTTATTTTCCTGAAAGACCTCCACTAAGAAAGTGTGGCCTCTTGGAAAGAAGCTGGTTCATCTTTGACTTTCATTATAATGCTGTTTATTCATGGTCTCCTGACAGAGAGGTCATGATTGCTACAAAATCTCTTGCCACAGACCCTGTACCAACCTCACCCCCCCACCCACTCACAGCCTATATTCCTAAGTGTGTGTGGGAGGCAGTACATGAATATATCAAGGTGATTGGCTTGAATTCCATTTGAAATGTTTCTGACCCATTTTAGTCTAGGCAGACACCCCTAACTGAACATTTCAGCTTTGTCATAATGGGCTCTCTTTCTATCTAAAGCATAATTGTAATTAAGAGGAAGAATTTATTTTCTCTAAGGAATTTGCTTTCTCCTTTGGAATGAAAACTTGCGAGACAGAATTAGCTTTAGGTATGGGCAGAATAGGCATTCATCTACATGGTGTGATTTAAAAGATGATTTGAGAACACTTTCGCCTCTCTCACCTCCCCACAAAGATCTCCCTTAGCAAGATGCCACAGTTTAAGAAAATCACACTTTTAGAGATTAATTTTTGGAGATCTTAAAAAAGCCAACACAGGACTCTTGGAGTAAATACATGTTATCACAAATGCCTTAAAATAAATTAGCCTATTAACTTACAGAATCTTAGAGTTAGAAGGGACCTTTGAAGCCAGCTGATCCAACCTTCCATCTAATGTCAAAATCTCCTTTACAACATCACTTTTAGTGTATTTCTATTTGCAAAGGTGTTTAAGTATTTTCTTAAATAAATCATAAAAGACCCAAAGAGATAAAAGGGGTGGCTATTTGTACAAAAATATTTATAGTAGCCCTTCTCTGTGGTGGCAAAGAATTGGAAATTGAGGGGGTGCCCATCAATTGGGAAAGGGGGAAGAGAGAGGGGAAAAGAAACCAATATTGCTTCTGTTCCGTGACAAGCAGTTCTCTTAAGCCAAAGAACTGCAAAGTTTCTCAGGGGCTTTCTGGGCAATGAAGATAAGCCCAGCTAGATCTTCATACAGCAGGATTCTACTTTCTCTGATTGATTTCTAGCAAAGCAAAGCCTGTTATCCAATAAGTATAGCTTACAGCAAATCAGATGCAAAGCCCTTCTTTCCCCACCCACTATGTTTCTCTTCTCAAATCACAGTGGGCAGTAGAGGGCAACCAAGACCCCCAAGAGATCTCCCCTCTAGAAGTCTGTAGGTGGTTCTAGAAAGCAATAAGCTTAGTTAGCTCTTAGCACAGTAGCAGAATTCAACTTTCTTCCAATAGGCATATCGGCTAAAGAACTCTCACCTGATCTAGCCTTTCTTCATCCAATCAGTAAAGCAAGGCCTTTCTTCCATTCAGGTGTAATATAGTTATTTTTCAAAAAATATAGAATTTATATTGACATATGAAGTTTTTAATATTTAAATGAATCATAGATAAATATTTTAAAATCTTATCAGTTTTAATTCCTAATACAACTATTGATAGATATACTGTACATAAACAAAAACTCTTTGGGGTACTCAATACTTTTTAAGATTATAAAGAGGCCCCAAAACCAAAAAGTATGAGAACTATTGTGCTAGAGGGACAGTACTTCCTGTAAAGATGTAATAGAATGTCAGCTCCTTGAGGGCAGGGACTGTTTCATTTTGGTCTGCCTCCTCAGCATCTAGCACAACTCCCAGTAGGCACTTAAATGCTTTCTTGACTGATAGAAATAGGGCAAGTGGTGTTATACATGCGTGTTGTTTTGGAATTTTTTAAGCAAAGAAATAATTTATCCAAGTTGATAGCAAAACCGAAATCAGAGGAAGTGTACATAGGAGAACATATACCAGACAATACAGAGTGAAGAGGTAACAGAGAGACAGAGAGAGAGAGAGAGAGAGAGAGAGAGAGAGAGAGAGAGAGAGAGAGAGAGAAAGAGAGAGAGAGAGAGAGAGAGAGAGAGGGAGGGAGAAAAAAAAAACAGAGAGACAGAGACAGAGATATAGAGAGTCTTAGATCTCACCTAAGGGGAGGGAAGGGGAAGGTTCCCAGAACTTTGTGGCAGAAGTGTGATTAGAACTCGGGTCATCTGACTCTGAATCCAGGCCATCTGGGCTAGCTGGTGTTTGCACATCTCCTACATGGACTCTTCCTCTTTCCTGTAGTCACTAGAGCCCTCTATTGATGCAAAGCAGAAGCTTTCTGGGGTTCTTGGAGCCAAAGCTACTTTCCAGAAAAATCAGCCCTAATCATTGATTCTGCAGAAGCAGGAGATGATAATGTTCACAGCCCCCAAACAGCCCTTTGTTCCTGGAGTTAGTCCCACACTAACGAAGGAAGCATGTACTGTGGGGAGCTGGGTGTTCACTTCGATTTTCAAGACCTACAAATAATGCTTTACAGTACATTGTTCGCTAGAAATTACCCAAAGCTCAGCTCTTCCGAGATCATTCTGCCATACAGAAAGAAGCTTCAGTTAACAATCAATAGGTTTTCCATGGTCTCTGACTGTCCACTAGCTATTATTTTACTGGCTTTCTTTTGCTTATACAGCCCCGGCTGTGATCATCAATACATGCATTCAAACTACTCTTGGGTCTAATTGTAGCAACAATAATCAGATTTTTTTTTTCCTGAGGTCTATCTCGCTCCCTGGTAAGGTACGGTCCCTGAGTATGGAGGGAGGGTGAGAGAGACTGGAGGGAGCAGGAGGCAGGAGGCAGAGAGACAGAGAGAGATTCGATAGGAATGATGCAGTGATCCACTTCCATTTCACAGCTTCAAGCAAACTTGAGCCCTTACGCATCCATCTGAGGAAGGCAGGCTCTCCCTCTCAGCATCTGCAAACAGAACACACCCACTCCAGCTGTTTTGTATCTCCCCTTCTTAAATCCTCTAAATACGATCAAATAAAGCCAGCTAGTCAAGTTGGAGGAAAATCTACATACTCCTAAAATTACTGAGACTTTATGGTTATAATCCATAAACGCAAGAGGCTTAGATGGTAGTTGCAGAGGAGTGACTGACACCATCACATTCTTTTCTTTTTTTGTTTTTTGGAGGGGGGAAGACTGGGCAGTTGGGGTTAAGTGACTTGCCCAAGGTCACACAGCTAGTAAGTGTGTCAGATTTGAACTCAGGTCCTCCTGACTCCAGGGCCCATGCTTTACTCACTGTGGCACCTAGCTGCCCCCATCACATTCTTTTCTAACATTGTAATGTAAGTGCCAAATATTTAAAGAACATTTTCCCTTGCTGTTCCCACAACAGTCTGGAATTGAAGCAGGGTGATCGAATTGGAAAGATTTCTATTTGTATTTGGAGTTGGAAGACCCGGGTTCAAAGGCTGGTTCTGCTACTTACTAGCTGTGCGACCTTGGGCACGTCACTTTAAGAATAATAGTTTTACAACTAAGAGAGATCTTGTAGGTCATCCAATGCCTTCATTTTACAGATGAAAAAATGGAGGCCCAGTACAGTAAAGCAAAGTATTCAAGGATACACAAGAGGAGGCAGAATTTGAACCCAGATCCTGTGACTCCAAATTCAGTACTCATTCCATAGTTTCAGCTGCCTCTCAGATCTCTTGGCTGCAGTCCTGTGCTCTGTAAAATAAGGGAGTTGTAAGAATGCTTGTTTCATTCCAAAAATTATAGATAAATATGAAAAAAGAACTATGATGAATGCTATCACTAACCATAGCTTTTGTTCTTGTTTTTCAGTCATGTCCAAGTGTTCATGACCCCATGGACCATGCTGTCAGTGAGGTTTTCTTGGTAAAGATACTGGAGTGGTTTACCATTTCCTTCGCCAGCCCATTTTACAGATGAGGAAGCTGAGGCAAATAGAGGCTAAATGACTTGCCCAAGGTCACAAAGCTAGGAAGTGTCTGAAGCCAGATTTGAACTCAAGTCTTGCTGACTCCAGGCCCAGCACTCTGTCCAATGAGCCATCTGGCTGCCTCAACCATAACTCCAAAGGACAGATAATGAAGCACGCTCCTGCCCTTTGACAGAAAGCTAAGGGACTGGAGGTGCAGAACGAGACGTATGTTTTCAGACATGTTCAACACGCTTGACAATGCTTATTTGTTTTAAGGGTGTTTTTTTTTTTGAGGGGGAGGGAACCCGGTGATAATGATGCCTCACAGAAGAAAAAGAAAAAAAGAGAGAAGGTGCTCCTGAAACATGTTAAAATGCTCCATTGGAGGCTGAATTAGATCATTTCTAATGTCCTTTCCAGCTATAACACTCTATTATCCAAAATTTCCACCTGAACTTTGAGTTAAGCTTCTCTTTTCTAACGTCCCAATTATGGTAAGAGGCTTGACCTTTTAAATTCTTAAGCATTCTTCCTATCTCAACTCATGGTAGTTCATTCAAATTTGTCGTTATATTGCACAACCAGGAACAACTAATGTTATCTTCATGGAAATAGGTGGACCTAGAGAAACTTTGGTGTACATGCAATGTATAGAACGTCACTAACCGAGACTCTGCAGCCGACACAACTGACTGAAAAAGAGAAAACTTCAGTCCTAGAATCATTTTACCACCAACTGGTTAAAACTCCCCTCTCGCTGAATTGTCTAATTTATTCAATTTAACCAAATTGTTGAGGAATTGTTATCATATAAAAAAGCAAAAGTTCTCTTCCTTGATTTTAAATGGACCTGCATTTTTGACCTGTTTTAAAGCCATAGTCAAAACAAGTGGCACCAGGAATCTTGACTCATGATGCTCACTTCTAGTAGTCCCTAATTTTCACAATAGCCAGCCCCTGAACCTTGGGAAACTTCATGTGAACCCAGAACCCTTGAAATGTCCACCATCTTATTGTTTGGGGGCACAGTGCAATTTCCCCCACATTCAGGAGGAAAGTGACTCTATATAATTTGAATTATTTTATAGCCCAGCAAAACCCCTCTTCATTAGATGGACAATGAGATAAGAAGACAAATTAACTAGAGTTTTTAAAAGACAAGAAAAAATAGATAAATGTATATGGGCTATGTACGATTTAGCTTCAGTAGTCCAATCTAGCTCACAGGCATCATTATAATCTTTGGCAAGTCACTTCACCTCTCTGGGCCTCAGTTTACCCATCTGTAAATTGAGGGGGTTTAAAGGTCTATCATGGATGAGTGATATAAAGGAAGGACCATGGAAGTGGACTATAGAAATCACAAGCCGCTGTGATGAGTCCTGATCCAAAGTAGTGAGGAGAATTCAAGCACAAAGTATGTCCTGGGTGAATTCTGCACTACTGATCCAGATTAACTAAGGGAAGAGACTGGTGGCATTTCTTCCTCCTCCCCTTTCCCTCTCTCTAGAGAAGTCCAGTATATTGCAGGCTGTTGACTCACTCTAAACTTCCTGCTTCCCTCTGGGCTTGGAAAGCATTAACCTTTGTTCTAAATGTTTACTTTGTTTCTTAAGCTGGTAAATGTGATAAAACTGTTGACCATTCCAACCTTTTGAAACAAAAACTCATTATTTGACAAAAACTGCTGGGAAAACTGGAAAACAGAATGGCAGAAACTAGATACAGACCAACATCTCACACTGTGTACCAAGATAAGGTCAAAATGAGTACATGATTTATACATAAAGAGTAATACCATAAGCAAATTAAGAGACCATGAAATAGTTTATCTGTCAGATTTATGGTTAAGGAAAGATTTTAACACCAAAGAAGACATAGAGAGCATTACAAAAGTAAAATAGATAATTTGATTACATAATATTAAAAAGGTTTTGCACAAAAGAAACCAATGCAACCAAATATAAGAAAAGCGGAAAACTGGGGCGGGGCGGGGGGATTTTGCAACAAGTATTTCTGATAAAGGCCTCATTTCTCAAATATATAGAGAATTAAGTCAAATTTATAAAAAAAATCCAAGTCAATCCTCAGTCGATAAATGGTCAAAGAATATGAACAAGCAGTTTTCAGACAAAGAAATCAAAACCTTCAATAGTCATATGAAAAAATGCTCTAAATCACTATTGATGAAAGAAATATAAATTAAAACAATTCTGAGGTACCACTTCTCTTTTAGAATGCTGAGGCAGTCAAGTGCTTTCAATGAGTCTTGCCTTTTTTTTTTTGAATAGGGCAGATAAAGTGGGACCTTTTGTTGTCTTTGTTTTGGAGTGCTTATCAGCACTAAGGAATCTTTGATTGAATTGGGAGTTTTTGATGACCTGCTTACATCAAGGGAAGACCTAGTTCACATGGGTTTGAGTCACATGATCATGATGCCCTTTGACCCTTCAGGGGTTAGTGTTTTGCCTTTGGAGGCACACTCATTGAAAGAGTGTTGGTGACCAGACTCTGGGTAGCTGTGGTAGCGCCCCCAGCTTTGAAAACCCAGATGTTGGTGCTTCTCTGGTAACTATGTATGCTATGATCAGACAGAAATCTGTCTGTTGATCTGTTTATATTATCTCTGTTTGTATTTGCTCTGAAGTTCTGGGTGCTGTAAGTGAATTATATATATATATATATATATATATATATATATACATACATATATATGTATATATATAAATATGTATATATTTATATATATGTATACACACACATATACACATACATATATACACACATAGATATATACATATATATGTATATACATACATATATGTATATATACACATACATATATACATGCATATATGTGCATATACACATACATATATGTATGTTTAATTAAAGTGATGCTGTTAACCCATTAAAGTTGCTTTCCTTAGAAAGGCAGATCAAAGAACCTGTGCTAGCAGGTGTGCTATTATTGTTGGTCTTGCACCCCCATAGCAGCTGCTAGCAATATTGTTGTTATACACCTCATATCTATCAGATTGGCTAGTATGATAAAAAAGGAAAATATTGGATGTGGGAGGGGATGTGGGAAAACTGGGACACTAATGCATTGTTGGTGGAGTTGTGAACTAATTCAACCATTCTGGAGAGCAGTTTGGAACTTTGCCCAAAGGGCTATAAAACTATGTATACCCTTTGATCCAGCAACACCACTGCTAGGTCTGTATCATTAAAACATCCCCAAAAAAGGGAAAAGGACCTATTTGTACAAAAATATTTGTAGCAGCTCTTTTTGTGGTGGCTAAGAATTGAAAATCAAAGTAGTGCTCATCAATTGGGGAATGGCTAAATAATTATGATTGTGATGGAATATTATTGTGCTATAAGAAATGACAAGCAGGATGATTTCAGAAAGACTTGCATGGACTGATGCATAGTGAAGTGAACAGAACAAGGAGAACATTGTACACAGTGACAGCAATATTGTTCAATGAAGAATTGTGAATGACTTAGCTATTCTCAGCAATACAATGATCTAAGACAATCCCAAAGGACTAATGATGAAGTATATACTATCTGCCTCCAGAGAAAGAGCAAATATTGATTAAATACAGACTGAAGAATACTATTTTTCTCTTTCTTCCTTTCTCTCTCTCTCTCTCTCTCTCTCTCTCTCTCTCTCTCTCTCTTTCTTTCTTTCTTTCATTTTTTCCTTTAATTTGATTTTTCTTGTACAAAGTGACTAATATGGAAATGTTTTACATAATTGTATATGTATAACCTATATCTGATTTCTTATGATCTCCAGGAGAAGGATAGAATTTGGAACTCAAAACTTCAAACAAAAATGTTTTTAAAAATGTTTAAAAAATGTTGATCATCAAAAATCCAAAGCTGTGTGTTGTATCGTAGTTAATAATTTCAGCCATAAAGTGGGAAAGGTAGAGGCTAGAAGGTAGATTCTCTTTTCAGAAATTAGAGACATCTAACTGGAGTTAGGCTTGAGGCTTGGAAGTCACTTTAGAACTGTTCAGACCAAATGGAAGGACCAGTATTGAACTATTAAAAGCATAACAAAGAATCTGGAACCCAGTTATGAGTAAAAAGAAAACATTTTTATTTTCCTTCTTCTCTTTCTGCCACAACTTTATAAGTGCTGGAGTTTCGGGGCGGGGTGGGGAAAATCCATTCCTCAACAAAGGATGTAGGGAGTGAGTCTCTTGGAAAAGGGAAATCCATACCCCAGAAGACAAGTGAGGTGCTAGGAAATCTCTAGCCACGTGAAGGGAAGGAGAACAAGTTGTTCAAATAGGTCTTCTGACTGAGAGGATGAGTGACAGCTCAGTCTGCCTATCTCTCCAATGCTTCTTTCTGCTGACATGTAAGACTATAGAATTTCAGATCTGGAATGAAATGTAAAGATCCTCTCATCCAGAGGTTCTTAATCTGAAGTCAATGAACTTGGTATTAAAAAAACATTTTAATAACTGTATTTCAATATAATGCTTTCCTTTATAATCCTATGTATTTTTTAATGTATTTAATCAATCAGTAAGCATATATTAAGTGCCTACTATATGTCAGGCAGTATGCTAAACTTTGGGAATACAAAAAGAGACAAAAGACAGTCCCTGTCCTCAAGGAGCTTACAATCTAATGGGGGAGAAAACAAGCAAACAGCTACCTACAAAGCAAGGATATAGAGAATAAATAGTAAATCATTAAAAGAGGGAAGACACTAGAATTTAAGAAGGTTTGGAGTCTTCCAGTAAAAGATGGGATTTTAGTTGGGACTTCAAGGAAGCCAGAGTCAGTAGTCACAGCAGAGGAGGGAGAGCATTCCAAGAATGGGAGAGAGCCAAAGAATATGCCTGGCATGGAAAGCAGGAGAGTCTTGTTCCTGGAATAGTCAGGAGGCCAGTCATTAGGTTAAAGAGTTAAGGACAAAGAGTATGGTGTGAGAAGACAGGAAATATAGGATGGAGCTAGGTTACAAAGGCTTTGAATGAATAATAGACCATTTGCTATTTGATCCTGGAGATGTTAGGGAGCCACTGGAATTTATTGAGCAAGGAGGTGACATGGTCCGACCTGAACTTCTGGAAAATCACTTCAGCGGCTAAATGGAAACCTTATTCTGTAAGGGTCCATGGGCTTCTCCTGAATGCCAAAAGTGTCCATCACACACAAACACACACAAGGTTAAGAGGACTTGCACTATCTCAACACTCTCTGTTTACAATCCAGGAAGCCAAGGACCAAAGAGGTGAAGCGCATGGCTGGTTAGCACAGGGGAGAACCAGGATGGGAACTGAGTTGATTCACTGCCACCAGTCCAATACTCTTTTACTATGACACACTATTCCTTTAGTATAAGACTCTAATGAGCTAATAACTCACTGTTATTATTATCCTGATTTAACTTGGGTTAATTCAGCATATTTGTGACCTGCAGATTTCCTATTAGTCCACGGTGTGATACATTGGAATCTAAAGCTAATGAGACATTAGGTAGCATTAGTAGATGTATGGTATCTAGATGGAGGGCAGCTAGGTGGCACAGTGAATACAGTGCCAGGCCTGGAGTCGGGAAGATATTGTCATGAGTTCAGATCTGGGCTCAGGCACTTACTTCCTAGCTGTGTGATCCTAGGCAAGTCACTTAACCCTGTTTGCCTCCGTTCTTCATCTGTAAGGAAGTGGCAAACCACTCCAGTATCTTTGCCAAGAAAATCCTAAATGGAGTCACAAAAATGTGGACATGACTGAAGAACAACTGAACAATTTAGATTCAAGTTGGTGATAGATCTACAGTGCCCTGGTCAGGCCATATCTGGAGTTTTGTGTCTAGTGAGGGACAATGAAAAGCTGAAACACATCTAGAAAACAGATTGGACTAACTTGCCAATACAGGGAGGGCAAAGGTTTGGATCATGAAGATACTGACATCCCCCTAAGCCACTTAGAATTCCCTGAACTATTTCGGAATCTCTTGGGGGACGAGGGAACAAAGCCACACGCCCCTATCGTAGATTAGCCTAGTTGATGCTTGCTGGGATAGGTAACTGAGCCAGTGACAATGAATGGCCAAGGGCTGCCCCACAGCACATTCCTCCCAGGGCTTTTCCCAGCAGAACATGGACCCACTCCATTACTTCTCATGAAAGCCCACTTTCCTTCAACCCTTCCTGTATTTTATAGGATGTAGTTCATGTGGCTCTTCGCTTAAAACCTGTGTGACCTCAAGCAAGTCGCTCAGCCCTTCTGGGCCTGAGGTTCCTCATCTATAAGAGGAGGGGATAGAACTGGACATCCTCTAAGGTCGCTTCCAGCTGCCAGTCTATGAACCTGTGAACCAAGGCCACAGATTAGCCTGTGAGCATGGCCAACACCAGGTTTTAAAGTTTGATAAAATTCAAGGTCTTTGGAGCATCCAAGAGAAAATCAGCATTCTTGCCACTCCGCATGGTATAGTACCTGAAGCAAAAGGCCAAAGTGATATGACTGACACAGCCAGAAAGAGGCTGATTTTCTTGATGATGAGAAACAGGGAGTTGCCCTAGCGTAGGGTAAAGGCTGGATAAACATTCCCTTGGTGCCTATTGGCTCTCACTGAGAGGCAGATGGCCCATTGCTCATTTCTGCTAAAAGACTGGAGTGAAGGCAGGGCTTCTGCTGCTTCCCCCTTTCTTCCCTACCCCACCTTCCACCTGCACTATAAGGAACATATGCAACATGACAATAGCTTAATCCAGTGTTTCATCTTTAATTTTTCAACAAAAATAATGCTCAACTGGCTAATTAATGTCCCTCTTTCCCTCCCTCTATTTTCTTTCCTTCCTATTCTGCCTTTATGTGTTGGCTGTCAAGGGACTGCCTTTGCAGGGAGTGGGGTTTCATCTTTGTGGAATGGGAGATTTACTTAGAGATGCTTCCTACCACTCAGAAGTCAGTAAAATAGCAGTGAGCCATTTCCCCTACAGTCTCGCCACTATCTCTAACTATCAAATCACTCACGGGAGAGATCAATGGGCCCCGATGAAAATTTTATTTATTTCTCACCCTTACATGGGGAGCCACTGTAGCAGATCTGCCGAACCATAAATTTAATTCTGGCCCTGGCAAGAACAGACAGTGGGCATGAGAGGAGAAGCTCTCAGCATGAGACCAACAGAATTTTCTTTTAACTTTGCCAGGGTTACACTGGATTACATCACGCCATGTCACTGTACATCACAGCATGTCTGAAATCAATAGGACATGCAGGCAACCGGTGGGGGGGAGAATAGAACAGGAAACAGGGACCACATCTTAGCAAACCAGGGATGCAACTCCTGCCAGGGTTTCCAGTGCCTGGGTCTGTTTTGTTTTCATTGCTTCCTGGTAAACTTCTCATGTTGAGTCTTTATAGGAAGAAATGCCCTCTGTTTGAGGGCAGGATGTGGGGTGTGAGGCGGGAAGGAGGAGGGAGATGTGCCATAAAGACAGAGTACCCCCCATAACCACTTGTGTTTTTCATCTACATTTAGATGTGTAGACAATCCTTTTTTCTCCCCCACAATTTGTCTGCAGATGTGACTGCTGAAATGTGTATTAAAAAGACTGAAGTGGTAATCAGGCATCCCATTAATCTGTCTGATCATCCAGTCATCCAGATGTTTGTCTACACCCAGGTTCTCAAACTTTCTTGTCTCCCTTTATACTCTTAAAAATTGAGAACCTCCCCTACCAAAGAACTTTTGTTTATGTGGATTATATTTATTAATATCTACCATCTTAGAAAATGAAATGTCTTAGTTTCATTGTGAAAATAGCTTTGACCACACAAACCCCCTGAAAGGGTCTTGGGGAACTTCAGGGATCCCCAGACAACATTTTGAGAACCGCTGGTCTATACAATATCTAACTCGGGATTGATTTTAAAAAATATAAACAAAATGAATTGACTGTGCATTTTTGGCATTATATATGTGTTGCCTCTGACTAAAGTACATGTTTTACCAAGTAAATATTTATACATTCAATGATTACAATAATGAAAATGATAACAGTGCCAAAATATATAAGAAATTAGGCTACATTCAAGGAGCACTCTTGGTCCCAGAGGATCACCAATGAAATGTCCTTCTCTTCCCTCCTCTCAGCAGAGAGGTGGTGGAAGACAAGGCTGGACGGTCACAAACACTGTCAGACAGTCGCCACATCCATGGGTTTTGCTGAACTGTTTTTCCTTGTTAAAAGGGAGGGATCAATGGAAGTGGGAGTGCATTTTAGGAAGTGATTGTACTATAAAAAATACCAAAAGCATCAATAAAACATTAAATAAATAAAAGAAATATTTTCTGTTAGGACACAGCATTTATTTTTGGGAGCATCTATGCTACCTCTATGGGACTTTTTCTGGTGCCCCTTGCAGCCAACACTCTAACGGGCAGTTGAGACCAATATAGGAATTGCCCCCAAACCCAGGTTGAACACAGGCTGTACTTTGAGTCATGAATGTCGGAGCTGAAAGAGAGCTCTGAGAATCCAGTTCAACCCTCTCATTTTTACAGATGAGGAAAGTGGAGCTGTAGAGAGAAAATAACTTTCCCAAGATCACACAGCTAGTTAGTGACAGGGTCAGGATTAGAACAGGGGTCCTTGATTCTAAGTCTAACATTCTTTAGTCTTAAAGTGGGTTAAATCATTCCCCTATCTAGAGTATAACAATTACACAGAAGACTAGAATACAAGCTCATGGAGGGCGGGGATTTGTCTTTGTTTCCTCTATACTGATGACATGACAGATGCTCTCTAATGTAATATTTAATTTTCAAAGTAGACATTATCTATGCCCTAACTCCAGTGGCTTTTGCTATGCTATCTGCTATTTCTCCCTTAGAAAAACTAAGCTGCAAGTCTGATTCATATAGATTGTTTATTCATCCATTCAACATTCATTAACTCCTTCTGTGTTCACTGTACCATCTGAGAAAGGCCTGCTTTCCCCCCGAAATGATCACATAGTGATCATGAGATTCCTTAGTTTTGCTTTTGTTTTAATGTAGGGGATTTTTGAGGAACTGTTGCTCCTTCATACCTATCACAAGTGTTCATTTTAGAATATTTAAGCTGCCAGCTTTCTTACGTGAACATTCCCATTTTCATCATTTTTCCCAACTGGAATCTTTCAATCTCCTGCTCACTTATGCTTTTCTTTCCTTTATTACTCTCAAGTGTGTAGGGATGACCAGAGCCAGTCTCAAGGAAAGGCTTTTGTGTGATTTGAGATCCTATCTGTGAAGGGCCTACTTGCCACTACATTGAAGTGGACTATCAACAAGCCTGATAACCCACCATGTTTGGATTCATTCCTTTAGGTTAAGGCTTTGCCAGCCCTACATACCTTGCTAAAAATCCAAGATTCTTACCAGTTTATCTACTCTCTGAATGGGAAACAGAACATGAATGTTTTGATAGGATGCAGGGCCTTAACCTCTGCAAAGGAAGAAATTTTTCATCCTCCTTTCAAGAGTTAATCGATCCAACAAACATATTGGGGCAGCTAGGTGGCACAGTGAGTAGAGCCTGACTCTGGAGTCAGGAGGACCTGAGTTCAAATAGGGCCTCAGACACTTGACACACTTACTAGCCATGTGACCTTGGGCAAATCTTTTAACCTCAACTGCCCTGCCTTCCCCCCCTCCAAAAAAAATCAACAAGCATATTTTAAGCACCTGCTGAATACCAGTTGCTGGGGGCAAAAAGGCAAAAGTGAGCATTCATTCACTTCCCTCAAGGGGCTTACATTCTATTTGCATTCTCTGACAGGGGAGAGAGGGTATTGCCCAGGAAGAGAGGAATTGGGTACTACGTCAAGGGGGCCTTTGGGTAGCCAGAATGTCACTACAGAGTGAGGAGGCCACCAAAGACTAAATTCTGTTACTCTACCATCTTGAAGCAAAATTACGCCATTGGCCATTTTCTAGAACTCTGCATAGAATCCCAGAAGTATCATAGTTCCTACCATTCAGAAGCACTCCGTTTCAGGTATTTGATACAGTTCAACCCACTGGAATATACCTCCACAGCAGTAAGGGAGCTGCCATCTTTGTTCACCTCTCCTCTCATCCACCTGTCTCAGGAGTTCAGGGCTATTTCTAGAATGACCGCCAACCTCTGTATGTTACCCTCCTGTTCAGCATCCATTCCCTCCTTTTAGCTCTTTGCTCTGAGATTTATTATTCTACAGCGATTGGGTTGAATTGCATTTGAAATCAATTAGCACAGGTACTCAAAGATGAATGCTTAGACTCTGAAGAAAGGTGATGAAAACATACCATTTAAATAGAAATCAATTTTCCTTTCATGTATTTCTTCCTTGCTGCTGCCCCAAAATTAATAGTTTTTAGATATTTGTGTGTAAAGGGGAGACTTCTTTCACATAAACTATTTCCGCCGCTGCTGCTTCCTCCTCCCGTGGCCTCCTTGTACTTGCATTGTAAGGCATAATCCCCGGCTTGTAATATTCCTGTATAACTGTCTCCACAGCAATATTTTATGCCACAAATAGGCGATCGGGCCGTGTTCATTTGAATAAGCACAACAGCAAGAGGAGCTGGGTCAGCAGTGGGTGCAATGCCTCTTCAGCCTCCTTCTATTTTGTCAACAATAATTAGAGAGTTTGGGAGGCAGCCATTTCGTTCTGATAATATCAGCCATCAAGACTGCAGACAATGGGGTCCTTGCAGCCTGCCCAGCTCTGTCTCTGCTGTTCATCTCTGAGCCCTGTTCCTACTCATAAACCCTGAATGTACCAATTAAACCCACAATGAAAAGGCTGCCAAAAAGGGAATATGGAGGAGATAGGGATCCAGACAGGGCTCAAAACTTTTCTGACGTAGATACATTAGAGTTGCTGCTAAAACACAACCAGAAATTTAAGGATCCTGGGAAGGGGGAGCAAAACGCGAACAGATGTATCTGCAAAAAATGTTGGAGTTTGGAGGTGATTCGAGTGGCCATCCTCTTGCTCCCCTTCATGATCTTCCACTTCTTAAATCTCCCCTTTCCCCTTTCCCCTTTCCCCAGAGGCTCCTATTTTCTCCGGAGTGGGTCAAGATTTTCTCATAGTACAGATCCTAGAGTGACATCCACCAATCACATAGCCATAGAATGGAGTCATACAATCTTCAAGGTAGAAGGGACCTGGGATATCATTTTGTCTAATACCGACTTCACTTGATGAAATGTGGCAGTGATACCCTCCATAATATCATACTGTCCATGACATATTTTGGCCATGTTATTCTGGGCAAATTACATAATTTCTCAGTGCCCCCAAGCAATTCTCTAAGACTATAAGCTATGAAATGGATCTACATTGGTAGAGGGAGTTGCCTTACTAGGATTTCCCTATGCCAATGAAATCATACGTTCAAACCAAAAAACAACATCTGAACATAACAGAAAGATTATAGGGTATAGTGAATAGAGTGAACAGAGTGAAAACAGGTTTTGGGATGATCAAAATCTGGATTCAAGTCCTGCCTGTGACATATCGTATATGAACATAGAGGAATCAAGTTCAAATGCTCAGCTAACTCTCTAAAAATAATAAATAATAGTAACAATAATTAATAACTTTTACATAACAAATGAATGTGCCAGTCACTGTACTAAGTTGTACAAATATTATTTCATTTAATCCTCACAACAACCCTGAGAAGTAGGTGCTGTCATTCCTCATTTTACAGATGAGGAAACTGCAGTAGATGGAGGTTAAGTGACTTGCCCAGGGTCACAGAGCTAGTAGGTCTGAGGTTCGATTTGAACTCTGGTCTTCCTGACTCAAAGCCCAGAGCTCTATCCACTATTCTAAGATAATACATTAGAGAATAATAGCTAATTTCATAGTTGGAGGAGTTTGCTACACACTAAGAATTCCTTACAATGATGAGATCACAGGTCTGGATTTTAAACACAGTAGCAAAGGCAAGCAGCCCTATCATCCTTATGTTCTTAACTTTTCTTGGTCAATGACATTTGGATCTTCAGGGAGTGATGAGGAACAATGGATTCGGTTCACCTCCATGTAACTCCTTAGTGTCAGAGGTACCCCCGAAGCTCTTTGGAGAGTCCAGGTTCTCTCCTCTACTGCTGACCTTGTTGAGGCTTCAGAGCTAGGGCAGCAATTCCTTAGCACCTCACACAAAGTGACACAGCATCCCTGCTCCATCACACATGACTGACCTTCCCTTCCTTACCTACCACACATGTGTATGTCTATACTCAAGCATGACTGCTCTTCCATGGAAGGAGCAACATTTAGGATTTCATGGTCCTATTGTGGATTAAGGAGGAATTTCAGGAAGGAGAGACAAAAGTGGCACCTGTAGCTACCAGAAGCTCTCTGCTGCAGCTAAGGTAAAAAGTAAATACTATATTAGGGGCACCTGTTGAGGTTATTAACTTGTAAATAAGATGTAATCCAAGGACAAGTAACCAGTTCTCATCTACGGTTTTTCTAAAACATCCCAGCCTATAAAATGGAACTAGAGAGCTCACTGAAAGAGGCACTATTGCAGGAATAAAGTAGATGTCTGTAGCTTAGGAATGGCTAAACAAATTGTGGTATGTGAATATAACGGAATATCACTGAGCTATTAAAAATGATGACTATGAAGAAGATGAAGAAGCATGGGAAAAATAGAGCTGAACAGATGCAGTGGAATAAGCAAAACTCGGAACACTATACAAAGGGAGAGCAATGTAAAGGGAAAGAACAAGAATAAACCAACCAAAACTAAATTCTATGGAATTATAAAGACTATGTCTGGCCCCAAGGAAGAGATATGAGAAGGTACCTCCCCTTCTTTTTTGTAGAAGGAGGATAACGTAAGTGTAAAACACTGTATATATTGGCAGGATTTTTTGCTTTTGAAATGCTAGTTTTGCTGAATTGTTTTTTTTTCTTTTTCTATTTTTGTTCTTTGTTATAAGAGATGATTGGGGGGAAAGAGAGGAGCATAGCATATTGGAAAATGTAGGTAATATTATAAAAAGCAAGGAAACCTTTTTTTAAGAAGACCTTTTGAAGATTTCAAATCCACGATAACATGTTGTTGTAACAATATGTGTGATGATATCGGCCAATGGCAGTGACAATAGCATGACATTAAGGTCAGACCAGAAATCCCAGAGTCCAAACAGATGTCTTTCCTCATCTGTAAAATAGAGATAATAATAAAACCTACCTCCCAGGCTTGTCATCAGGATCAAATAAGATAAGATTTGAAAAATGCTTTGTAAACCTTAAAGCACTTGTATAAATGCTTTATTAAAACACTATAAATGCTAGCACTTATTGTCATTAGATCCTGGGAAAAGGCTCCAGTTACCTTGCCAATATTTATGACTTTGATACTGGGGATTTCAGTCAGGGAAGTATCATGTATAAAAGATGAGCTGTAGTAGATTGAGTACTGGACTTGGAATCAGGATAGACCTGAGTTCAAATCCTGTCCATTATTAACTGTGTGAGCCTGGGCAAATCCTTAATCTCTCTCAGAGTAGTAGCAGCTACATCACTGGACCAAATGAAATAATGTGTGTAGAGTGTCTTGAAACCTTTGAAATACCATAAAAATTCTAGGTATTATTATAAAAATAAAATGGGGTGGGGGCAGGGCCAGTCTTTTGGGACCCATTCACAGCCTATAGAAAGAGTCGGCTTACCTCTCCCTTAGTTTGAGTTTAGTCTGGACCCTGGATCAGCAAAAGTACTGCTCCTTTTTTTTGATAAGCAAAGGTCATGTGCTCTGATAAGATGTCAGGCCCGGTGACTCTAAGGTCAGATGTAGCCAGCACAGCTCATTTTGAACAGCAAGGGCCCTCCCCAGCCTCAGGCTCAGAGTCTAATAATACCCTGAAAGCAAGACTCCAGCTGTTTGTTTTCTCTTCTTCTCTTGGTGGTGTGGGTACAATGGACAGGGAGTTTCAGAACCAGCAAATTTCTCACAGATGAAGAACGCTTGTTTTCTCCTGATGTTTGAGGGGCTCTCGGTCTCTGCTAAAACAGGCAGACATCATCCTTTAAGCTCTAGGCTCCCTCTAGATTATTATTCACCAGCATCCCCCAAACATTCAGTCATGCCTACCTTGAAAAAAGACATTTAATCTAACCTTGCCAAGTGGATTATACTTTGCCCACCACAGTTCTCTGGGCTTTGGTCCTTTCCCTGGACTTTAAGACTTGAATAGTTATTTCTCTTCATTTCCTCGAAGGGATGATGGAGCCCCCAAATGAGGATTTATATTATTCGTGTGTGTGTGTGTGTGTGTGTGCGTGTGGGGGTGGGGGTGTGGGGGTGTGTGGGGGTGTGTATGGGTGTGTGTGTGGGGTGTGTGTGTGTGTGTGTAAAATGGTCATCTTTTAAATCCTTAAATGTGTGTTTCGTAGTTTTGACTTTCAAGAACACATATTTTTTCCCCTCTGTTAGCCTTTTACAAAACATATTGGATGTAATGTTTCAGTCATTTAGTCGCAGAATATAATTACTGTTCAGACTCATTGCAGATCCATCTGGCACTCATCTTTCCTGCCCTCACCCTTTTTCTGTAGAACATGTTAGAAAATGAAAGGGTTGGTAAGAGTGGGAAGCAAAACACCCTGGCACCAAGAGGCAGCTTTTCTTTACTGAAATAATGTCAAGTTCTCTCCTAAAAAAATGGAGTGTAACCCCCTGAGGCATCAGTTATAACTCCCAAGTCATCCTTGAATCTAGCAGCCCAGAGGAGTGTTGAGCATGACTTACCTATAAGGCACTTCACTGCAGGGGAATGAGTCCTGGATTTTGGAATCAGAGGAACTGGGTTCAAATCCTGTGCTTTCCAAGTAATACATGAATGAGCCTGGGCAAGTCACTTCTCTCTGGGCCTCAGTTTTCTGTGAAGACAAGGGGATGAACTTGATAACTTCCAAAGACTGAGCATCATTCTTTTGAAAAACCTACTTTGGAATCTCTCTAGCCCATATGATATCTCATAGTAGTATTTGAGATAGCTATTAAATTCATGTCATTATTAACTTATTCATATTATTGATAAGAATTATGGGTATAATTCTTTGATGAATATATTACTGATATACTTCTTATTGTTATTAATTCATATTGATATTATTGTAACTTTTTATTAGATTATTTAACTTTTTATACAAGGATAGATTTTTATATATAAGATTTATATATATTTATATTATTAAGCTATTATATTGCTAAATATTACATATTTATATATATAATTTGTATTATTAATATATTATATTATTAAATATCATATATTTCTATATAGTTATATATATTTATTATACTATTTTACCTTTTATATGAGTATAGGTTTTTATATTTCTATATAAAATTTATATTATTAATATACTATTAAATATTATATTGTTACATATAAAGTTCTATATTTATTATATTATTTAACCTTGTATACAAGTAAGGTTTTTAATATATTTATATATGAAATTTATATATTTATTTATATTATTAATATATTATGTCGTTAAATATCATATATTTATATATAAAATTTATATGTTTTATTATATTATTTAACCTTTTATATGAGTATGTTTTCCCTAGACTGTAAGTACCTAGAAAGCAGGGACAGTATATTATGCATACAGAGAATGCTCAAAAAAGAGGCAGGTATGATAGTATAGAAAGATAACTGAATTTGGAGTCAGAATGCCTGGGTTTAAATCCCAACTCAGACATTTACTAGTTTCCCAACCTTGACCAAGTCAACTAACATTTCAGAGATTCTTTATCTATATAATATTCACAATTCTATGTCACTTTAACTGATGGGGTACTCTTCTTACAAAAACTTTGAAAAGAAAGTAGTTTATTATATATATATATATATATATATATATATATATATCTTTTGTTCAAATCAGGACTTATGACATCAGTAGCATGAGAATTCCATCCACCCATATAGCCCATCAATGCATTTATAAAAAGTTGCCTAAAACAAAAAGTCACCTAGTGTTTTAGTATTAATATCCCTCATTTTACAGATGAGGTAACTGAGGTTTAGAGGATATAAATGATCTGCCCAAAGTTACACAGCTGGTATTTGGCAGAGTCAGGATTCGAATCTAAGATCCTCCTCTAATTCCAAGTCCAATGCTCTTTTTGTAATATTATCCATTTCAGGGGGTTGTTCTGAATTTAAATTAAGACAATATAAGTAAAGTGTATGGCATAGTGGATAGAAAGCTGGCTTTGGCGTAGGAAGATATGGGTTCAAGTCCAGTCTATGATATGTAGTGTGACCTTAGGTAAGACACAGCCTCCCAGTGTTCTAGGTAAGAAGCAGCGTTATGTGCTGCCCACTCCTGAGTGCCCTCAGAACCACATTAAAATGTAACTAAGAAATACTTAAAAAAAATAAATAAAAATACAATAAACACAGATAATGTAAACAAGTGGTTTTCTAAGTCAATATGTGGTAGTCAGGGTGGTTGGGTAAGATTTAGAGTTTCCCCTTTTTTGATCTAACCTTGACACCACTGCTTTAGGTGACTTTTTAAATTTAAGAGAAGGAGTGAACCTGTATTTGTAGAAGTAATTTCCTCACCTGAGAGTTTCTTCTATCACAGATCCAGACCCGTTCCATATAAAGTACTTGGTAAAGAAGATAAATCATCATTATTGCTGTTGTCATCATCATCATCATCATCATTAAACAATTAGTGAATAGATAAAGTATTTATTTATCAGTGTAAGGACAAGCAAAGTGGATCTTTTTACTGTTTTATCTTTTGGAGGGCTTCTCAGCACTAATGCAATCAAATGCCTTTGATTGAGTCTTGCCTTTGTTTGTAGGAAGGCCCACATCCCTTTGCTAATTAGGTCAGGAGAGGTGTGAAACCCCCAGGCCCTGAAAAAAGGGTATATATGCCCAGAGGATAGCCACTGAATTCAGAATTGAGAATTGAGAACTCTCAGAACTGTGGGAGTAGAGGTTTTGCTTGAAGGCTTACTCACTGGAAGAGTGTCAGGTGATTTGACCACTCCGAGATGGAGCCCCTTGGCCTTGAAAAGCCCAGATGTTGGTGCTTCCCTCTCTGGTAACTATGTATGTAATGTCTTGGTCAGACGGCTAGAAGCCTGTCTGTTGATTGGAGTTATTTTGCTCTGTTTATATAATTTCTGCTTATAATTTCTACTTATGTTTTCTCTGAAATTCAGGGTGCTGGCTTTTTCCCCCTGAACTAAGTGAATGATATATTTATGTTTAATTAAAGTGAGATTGCAAACCCCTTGAAGTTCCTTTCCTTAGAAAAACAGATCAAAGAACCTGTGCTAATAGCCCTTCTATGTGCTGGTGTTATTGGTCTTACATAGCTACAGTAGCAGCAAGCATTGTTGTTACAATCAGCCACTCTGTGACCAGGGTGGGGCAGGTATGTAGTGCTGTAGATAGTGTTGGTCCTGGAGACAGGAAGACTCATCTTCCTGAGTTCAAATATGGCCTCTATCACTTACTAGCTGTATGACCCTAGGCTAGTCACTTAACCCTGTTTGCCTCAGTTTCATGATCTGAAAATGAGCTGAAAACGAAATGGCAAATCACTCCAGTATCTTTGCCAAGAAAACCTCAAATGAGGCTCATGAAGAGTTGGATGTAACCAAAATGACCGAACAACAACAGCTGAAAAGAAGATAAGTCATCGTTATGGTCATTGTCATCACCATCATTAAACATTTATTAAATGGATAAAGTATTCATTTAAAATCAGCTACTATGCCCAGGGAAGGGCAGATGTAGTGGGTAATCTAAGAGAAGTATAAGCAAGACTATGTCTACCCTCAAGCAGCTTACCATCTAGTGAGACAGTGTGGTACTTCAGAATTAGGTAAATCTAAGTCCAAACTCAAACATTTACTATCTAAGTGACTCTGGGTAAGTCCTATAACTTCTCTGAGTTTTCATCTCTTCATTTGTAAAATGAAAACGAAAATAGCACCTGCTTCACATGGTTGTTGTGAGGCTCAAATGAGATGAATGAGTGAAGTAATGAATAAATAAACAAATGAAAAAACTTGGGCACTGGGCTAAAACCTGGACAATCTGCATACAAAAGAAACAATCCCTGCCTTAAGGGAGCTTACACATTCTATGTAAAAGTGTTTTGCAAATTTTGAAAGTAAAATGTCAATTATTATGTTTATTTTTGGCAAAACCAAACCAAACAATTAAAACACAGTTCTATCCTAAATTCTGTATCTCAGAACCCATCTGCTCAAATGAGGATGAAAACTTCAGAGATAAATTGCAAGATGGAGAAGTGAGAGGGTTGTAGTCTGCAAGATTGACCTTCTCTTCCTATCTTGGCTCCATAAGAAATAGCACATGCAGTTTCTTTCTCTTCCTTGGCCTCCTATTTGTATTTTTCTGGGAAGAATGGGTGCTCCATAATGTTCATTAAAGGTCTTGGCAGGAACCAATGAGCACCACCAGAATTAGACTAGAGGACAAGGTTCCGTTCATTTGGCAAAGCAGAAGAGCAGCTGATGTTTACAGGCACAGAGTCTGCTTTGTCCAGGGATGAGGTGGATTGGATTCCTTATTGCTCCTGGAGCTGTGGAGTTCAGCTGTGAGCCCCAAATCTTCCAAGGAACTGGTGCCAGGGAAGTAAAGCCAATCCTTCCATCCTGATCTTATCACATCACTAATAAGTTAACTAATACTAAACAAGCTGCAAAAATCCCTTCTCTGATTTTTCATGTTTGGACTCTGGAGATGGAATTAAGAGTTAGTTGAATTTAGGAATTATAGTATTTATGCTTTAATTTTATTATTTGTGCTTTCATATTTATAAAGTATTTTCTTCCCAATTACTCTATTTTATAGTTGATAAAAACAGGCTTAGAAAAGTTAAACTAGCTAGTGCTTCTACAACACATCAAGGATTGCAAAGCTCTTATAATCTCATTTGATCCTCACAGCAATGCTGCAAAGTGGGTGTTACTGTTATCCTTATTTTGCAGATTGTGAGACTGAGTCCAAAAGAAGGTAAGTGACTTGCCCAAGGTCACATAGATATTAAGTGTCTGAGGTGAGATTTGAACTCAGGTGGTAATGACCCCAAGTCCAGCACTCAGTCCACTGTGCCACCTAGCTAACTAGGTGATAAACCTGTAAGATATTCTTCGAGACATTTCCAACTTTGAATTTTTATCAGGGATGTTCATTGTTCCACATTGTCCTTTATCACGATAAGACTCTGTCACTCTGATTTGGCTCATTGCAATGGATCAATCCTGTGACCTCCTGGATGTGGTGAGTATCCCCTTCAATGGTAGAGATTACTACTCATTGGTGCCTTCTTAGCCTGTGTTCTATGATACTTGTTCATATGAAGAAGTATGCTTGGTAAATATTTAACAACCACCTCTCCAGAAAAAAATGATGCACTTTAAATCCAATTTGCTTTATTAACACTCTCTTTAGTCTAGTAAATCAACAAAATGATAAACCGAGGCCTGATTTGCAGCGGTTGCTGATTTCCAAGTAGTAAATGATTCCACTGAAAATTTAGCAGGGGAGCAGAACTCAGAACATCCCCTGTAGATCATATCTTTCCATAAATCCTCTTCAGGTGTCCTCCCAAAATTCTGGAGGTCTTCCTCTAGGTCTCTAAATGGTCTGCATCATGAGGGCTACTTGGCTGTGTGGCCCAATGTTCTGCCATCTGACCTGCCTGTTTCCTTTCAGGTCATTATCTTTTGGATAACGTCTTTGACATCATTTTTTGGAGTACAATACTTTGGCAAAGTACTGCAGCCAGCTCATGCCTTCAAATTCTATTGCCCTTCCAATGACCTGTGATATGTTTCTTTGGAGATTGTGGTGCTCCTTGATCCATAGTCATGTTCTTCATTGGAAGAATGGCAGGTTTGGGGTTAAAGATGGCTTTTTGACAATAATAGCCCTAGAAGGCAGGTGATGAAATTCCTATATTTCCTTCATCTTAGCAGTGAGATGGATGCCTACCAGGGCAGGATGTTGTATATGTTGTCAGATCTGATCATTTTATAGGTTGTTTTTGATTAATTGTTTTTCTTTATTATAAAGGAAGATTTGTGGAGGGAGGGGAGTCCAGAATAATGGTGATGAAAAAAAAGCAAAAGTCATTAATAAAATTTTTTTTAAACAAAAAAATGAGCTCTGGCTTCAGTGAGAATATCGGAGTCATCCAGAATGCTGCATAATCTGACAAGTGCAATCCAAATCACTTTCTTCTAATTCAATGCTGGGCCTCGTTTGTCTTCCATGTACAATATTCATTGAATATATATGTTGCAACATTTCAACAGGCTGACCATAAAACTGCATATCACAGTGTAAATAATAGATATTACTCATCCACTTGGTTTTTCCTGTATCAATTACTAGGCTGAACTCCCTTGAGCAGTTGTGAATATCAATTAGAAGGCTCTAAAATGTTCTGGGACTCATTTTAATCCCAATATCTCCCACAAACAAGAACATCTGGAGGACTTTACCATTTGTAAGGAATCCCTCTTCCCCTTGGACTTTGTGCTGGACATCTTCCATGAGACATGGGCGACTGTGCTTCAGTTCTCTCATCTGCAAAGTGAAGGGTTTGGACTCAATAATCTCTAAGATTCTTTCCATCTCTGAATCTGTGATCCAATGAAATACCTTTCATGGAAGCCCATATAGTACCAGTGAAAGGATACTGGCTCTACATTCAAAGTATCTATGTTCAAATCCAACTTCTGACAATCCCAATATGACCTTGGAGAAGTCACTTAACTTTCCTGGGCTTCACTTTCCTGTCTTGTAAAATTAGGGAGTTGGACTATCTGGCCCCCAAGTTCCCTTCCAGCTCTAGATATATGAGACTGAAACCCTACAGCAGTGATAGACACTCTAAGTCCTTTGCCAGAGGGTCTGGGGTAGAAGCTAAAGCTTTTAGAGGTAGATATAAGAAAGAAGCAAGGTGTGAAGGCCCTGAGCTGACTCAATGAGTTGAAGGATGGGCACACGACTAAGACGTCTGGGTCGCTTGTTCATTCTCTCATTTCTGTGCCCAGATGTCTCTTTAGATTGAGGAAAAGCAAGCAAGCAAGAAGAATCTTCTCCATTCTGACCTTAACAATTTTTCTCTGGAAGGCTGAATTCCCAGCATCACCCTGGATGCTAGAAACAGTTTCCATGCACTATGGCCCATGGGACTTTTTTTCCAAACTAAGGTGATCACTTCATTATGTGACCACGAGTCACAGACTGGATAGAAGAAATTTAATTCAGTACAATTCATTTCCATGGGCCCTCCTTTGTTAATTTTCCTGAGCTCAAAGCTTAGCTCTGCTGCTTAATATATATGTGCTTTTGGGCCAGTTCTATAATTTCTCTAGATCTTAGTTTCCTCATTCTGAAAAATAAGGGGATCTAGGGCCTGTGACTCTCATGGAGGCTTTCCTGATTCTGTGAACTCCTAGTGCCTTTGTCTGCCCCATTAGAATATAAGCTCATTTCAAGTGGAAATGTTTCATTCTTTTTACTTCTATTCTCTAGGACTTAACACAGTGCTTGGAACTTTATAGGTCCTTAATGAGTATTTGTTGATTAATCAATAGATGGACTGTATTGTCAACTTAGCACTAATGAGAAAGGGTATATAAGAAGAATGTACAGTAAAAACCAGACTTTTGAGGGGGGGCAGGGCAGAGTCAAGATGGCAGCTGGAAATCAGGGACTTGCCTAGGGCTGTCCCCCAGAACCCTCCAAACATTAATAAAAAATGTCTTTAAACAAATTCTAGAACTGCAGAACCCATGGAATAGCAGAGGAAAGCAGGGCTCCAGCCCAGGACAGCCTGGATGGTTGCTGGGTAAGGTCTATCACATGGGGCTGGGAGCAGAGCAGAGCCCAGCGTGGGCTGCACCCAGACCAAACAGACTGGGAGCCAGGCAGAACAGGCCCTAGTGCCCTGAATCAGTGAGCTGTGGCAGTTGTCAGACTTCTCAACCCACACACACCAAAGACAACAGAGAAGGTTAGTGGGAAAAACTGTGGGGGACAGGGTGAAAGGAGTTCTCAGTTCAGCCACTGCTGGGGGACAGTAGAGGAGGTGCAGCTACAGAACTACAGCTGCAGTTGCTTCCGACCCCTGGCTCACCTGGTGGGAGTAATTAAGTGGCCCACCTGAGCAGGAGTATAGAGCCTGCTCAGATCTGAGTGTGGCCCAGGTTGGCAGTTCTTGGGGGAGGAGGAGCACTGTTGTGGCAGAGCTTGCTGCGTAGAAACAGCTCTGCAAACAACGGTGCAGTCCCTCAAGCTTGGGACAAAGTACTCTCTACTCTACAAGCAGTCATACCCCAATGAAAAACTCAAGGGTCAAGTAGTTGGCTGGGAACATGGCCAGGTAGCAAAAATGGACCCAGATTCAGAATCAGACTTTGGAATCTTTCTTTGGTAACAAAGAAGACCAAAACACACAGCCAGAAGAAGTCAACACAGTCAAAGAGCCTACATCAAAAGCCTCCAAGAAAAACATGAACTGGTCCCAGGCCATGGAAGAGCTCAAAAAGGATTTGGAAAAGCAAGTTTGAGAAGTAGAGGAAAAATTGGGAAGAGAAATGAGAGTGATGTGAGAAAACCATGAAAAAGAAGTCAGTGACTTGCTAAAGGAGACCCAAAAAAATACTGAAGAAAATAACATCTTAAAAAAATATACTAACTCAAATGGCAAAAGAGCTCCAAAAAGCCAACGAGCAGAAGAATCCTTGAAAGGCAGAATTACCCAAATGGAAAAGGAGGTCCAAAAGACCACTGAAGAAAATACTACCTTGAAAATTATATTGGAGCAAGTAGAAGCTAGTGACTTTATGAAAAATCATGATATTATAAAACAGAACCAAAGGAATGAAAAAAAATGGAAGACAATGTGAAGTATCTCATTGGAAAAACCACTGACCTGGAAAGCAGGAGAGATAATTCAAAAATTATTGGACTACCTGAAAGACATGATCAGAAAGAGAGCCTAGATATCATCTTTCAAGAAATTATTAAGGAGAACTGCCCTGATATTCTAGAGCCAGATGGTAAAATAGAAATTGAAAGAATCCACAGATCGCCTCCTCAAAAAGATCCCAAAAAGAAAACTCCTAGCAATATTGTCGCCAAATTCCAGAGCTCCCAGATCAAGAAGGAAACACTGCAAGCAGCCAGAAGGAAACAATTTGAGTGTTGTGGAAACACAATCAGGATAACACAAGGTCTAGCAGCTTCTACATTAAGGGATTGTAGGGCTTGGAATATGATATTCCAGAGGTCAATTGAGCTAGGATTAAAACCAAGAATCACCTACCCAGCAAAACCAAGTAAGGCAAATATGGATACCCAAGGCAAAATATGGATTTTCAACAAAATAGAGGACTTTCAAGCTTTCTCAGTGAAAAGACCAGAGCTGAATAGACAATCTGACTTTCAAACACAAGAATCAAGAGAAGCATGAAAAGGTAAACAAGAAAGAGAAACCATAAGGGACTTACTAAAGTTGAACTGTTTTGTTTACATTCCTACATGGAAAGATGATGTGTATAATTCATGAGACCTCAGTATTAGGGTAGCTGAAGGGAATATACATATATAGAGAGAAAGAGGGCACAGGATGAGTTGAACATGAAGGGATGACATCCTAAAAAAAATAAAATCAAATTAAGGGATGAGAGAGGAATATATTGAGAGAGGGAGAAAGGGAGAGATAGAATGGGATAAATTATCTCACATAAAAGTGGCAAGAAAAAGCAGTTTTGTTGAAAGGGAAGAGGGGGCAGGTGAGGGGGAATGAGTGAATCTTGCCCTCATCAGATTTGACCTGAGGAGGGAATGACATACACACTCAATTGGGTATCTTACCCCACAGGAAAGAAGGAGGAAGAAGATAAAAAGAGGGGACAATAGAAGGGAGGGCAGATAGGGGGAGGAGGTAATCAAAAGCAAACAGGGTCAAGGGAGAAAATTGAATAAAAGGGGATCGATAGGAAGGAGCAAACTACAGTTAGTCTTTCACAACATGAGTATTGTGGAAGGGTTTTGCATAATAATACACATGTGGCCTATGTTGAATTGCTTGCCTTCTTAGGGAGGCTGGGTGGGGAGGGAAGAGAGGAGAGAATTTGGAACTCAAAGTTTTTAAAGCAGATGTTCAAAATAAAGTTTTTGCAGCAACTGGGAAATAAGATATACAGGCAATGGGGCATAGAAATCTATCTTTCCCTGCAAGAAAGTAAGGGAAAAGGGGATGAGGGGGAGTGGGATGACAGAAGGGAGGGCTGACTGGGGAATGGGGCAATCAGAATATATGCCATCTTGGAGTGGGGGGGAGGGTAGAAATGGGGAGAAAATTTGTAATTCAACCTCTTGTGAAAATCAATGCTGAAAACTAAAAATATTAAATTAAAATAAAAAATAAAAATAAAAAATGAACCAGACTTTCAAGGACCTTGCAATCATTGCTTTTCAGTTAACAAACATTTATTTTCTCCCCCTCCCACTTTCTCTTCCATTCATATTGAGAAAATAAGATAAACAAAATCCTTGTAACAATATGCATAGGAAAACAAACCAAATTCCCTACATTGGCCAGGTCAAAAAATGAACATTTCATTCTGCATCTTGAATCCATTACCTCTCTGGCAGGAGGTAGATAGCTTACTTTATTATTAGTTCACTGGAATCACAGTTGATCACTGCATAAAGTCTTTTAAGGTTCCTTGTCTTTACAATAGTGTCAAATAAAATGTTCTCCTGTTCCTGATCATTTCTTAGAATTTAAGATATACTGTTTTAACTGAACAAGTAAGAGAGATGGTATACCCAGGCTATTGTATCAAAGGAATTCAAAGGAGAGATAGTTATGAGCTGGGAAAATTAGGTGAGGCTTTGTGGATAAGCTAGAAATTCAAGTGGGCCTTGAAGAATGAGGTGAGGAAGAGGGAGAACATTATAGACATTATGGGTAGAAAGACACTGGTTCTTTTCTTTATAAAGAAACCCTGGGGATATGCTAGAAATAATAATTACTTGCCTTTATTAGCACTCTAAAGTTTGCAAAGTGCTTTATATCTTATCACATTGGAGCTTCATGACAACAGTGAGATATAGTTACTGTAGATACTATTATCCTTATTTTATAGATAGAAACTCAAGTTCAAGGAGTTTAAGGGGTTAGCCCCTGGGCACACTGCTAAGTGTCAGGTTTCAAAATCAGGTCTCCCTGACTTGAAGTTCAGCATTGTATCCACTATGCCACATTACCTAATGGTTCATACTTCTGATTTCCCTTAAAAAGGAAGTAAATTACTTCTATCTCTTTGTCCAAGTCCAAATTGTGACTTTGAAAGATGACAGCTGGCAGAAGAGTTGGCCATCTAGATTCTGTTCAAGAGTCATCATGGCTCACAATAGCAGAATCCTAGGGCCCAGCCCAAAGACAGACATTTCCCAAGAACTAAGAAAATGCATTTGGCACAAACCTCCCCACTGGTCTAAGAGGGCTTTAAAATAAAATTTTACATTTAAGGGAGAGGATACTAGATACTTTTGGAAGATAGCAAGTGTGAGAGAGAAAAGGCATCAGAAGAAACAAATATCTAGTCATTCCATGGGGAAAGCAATAAGAAAGTGAACTGGGATAAAAATTTATTAACCTCTTATGGTTAAATACTCCTGTACAGAAAATGGTTAATGTAGAATTCTTGTATTTAAATATAAGGAGGTGAATTCAATTTGGAAATTACAAAGCCCCTTTATTGATCTCAAGCTTTGTTTGGAAACAAAAGCCCATCTTTTTAGCACCAACATTCTTCCAGAGTGACTATGGCAGCTAGACTTGGAATGCGACCATCTCTGAAGAATTAAAAATTAATGGAAAAGTACATGGTGGAGATGAACAGGCTGCAAAATACAACTAATAAAGAATTTTCAAGAGCAGGAGTAAAAGAAGGAAATGGATATTAGAATGAAAAGATAGGCTGATTACATGACAATGACAAGGGATTATAAGTGGACAGCCAAAGTTTTCTACTGGTACACACTTGATGTCAAGAGAAATCAAAGAGTGCTTCTAGCATATTGGGTAGACTCCCTATGGTGAACTTACAGATGTATATGGACAAGAGTCCATAGACAGCCATGAAAGGGTTGAAATCTGTATCATTGGAGGGAACTTCCAAATTTATGTGATCAATGATCCATTTCAGTATTTTGAGAGAAAGTTTGATCTTATTGATATCAGTGAGACTTTGTGGGATAGGACTCACAAGATACAGAGCTGGAATCAAATCTATACCACAGGAATATAACAATGAAAATATTGGCTTTATTCAACAGAAATGGGTTTACTAAGAATTGAGAGCGTAATAATTCAGCTCAATTCAGTTCAGCAAACATTCATGAGCACTGTATATTCAAGAGCAGAAAATCCATGCACCAGGGCTTGGAGTAGAATGGAGAGAATGTTAAGAGTATGATACAGTCTGACATAATGGAAAGAGAAGTGGGCTGTAATCAGTAGGCCTGGGTTCAAATGCTGTTCTACCACTTATTAGCTGCATGACTTTGGGTAAGTCACTTTATAGCTTAGAGTTTCATTGTCCCTACCTGTAAAGTGAAGGGATTGAGACTCTAAAATTCTTTCTAGCTTTGACATTCTGTGATTCTGAGAGAGGTTATTGTGAAGCAGAGACAGCCTATCAGACAAAAGGGACAATTTAATAATAAAGTTCATAAATATGGCACTGAGGCAAGAAAGAGTAATGATGAGAACTTCATTATTTGGACATTGACTAAAAGTCAAATTCTATTAAAATTGGAGTGTTTGATAAATTACTGACTTGCCTTGCTCATAATCTTATCTGTCATAAAGTAGAAGAAGTGACAAAGGTAATTGTTATCTTAGGCTTAATTCTATCCAACAAGTAAAAGACAATCAAGACAGGAAACAGAATTGAATGGTTATGTTTTCTTGACATGCAGAATAGTTAAGGTTAGTCATATATGTAGCACCAGATTTTAGTAAAAGCGTATTTTTAAGTTCAATGAAAATATAGGAATAATATCATGATAAGATACGCATAAAGGACAATGTGGCACAAAATATGTGTAAAATTTTAAGGAGTGAATTTATGATTATATAATCCTAAATTATTCTGATGAGACAGTAAAGGGAAAGAAAGTTCGAGAAACTGGTGTGGCTGCACATGTAGCTCTGATGATCTTGAGGTGAAGATATTGGATAAAAAGGAGGAAAGAGTAGATATCTGTAAAGGTAAATACAAAGGAATTGACATAGACCTGTAGGAACTGTTCAAGAAAATCTAAATCCTAGAATGAACTGACATTTGTAAAAAATGGCTATGAAAATGAAAAAAAACTACTGGAATTGCTTTGGTTTTAGGGGGTGTATTAGGAGCAAGGAGGTGAAAAAAGGAACTAATAAATTCACTTCTTGGGGAAAATAGCATATAGTTAACAGACAGCAGAGAGGAAAAAGAGCTACACAACCTTACTTTGCTCCCATTGTTTTGATCAAGTACAAGTTTTTAAACAAATATTCTAGAAAAGGAATTAAGGCCCAGCAGAGATGGAGATCCTAGGAGTTCATTTAGCAATTTAAAATTAATTAAAATCACAGATGAATTCTATATGAGGGTACTAAAAGATCTTAAATGATGGCCATCAAAGCCACTGTGAATAATTTTTGAGAAATGATGAGAGTTACTGTAACAGCCAGCACCCTAGCACACCCAGAATGGGCTGCTACAACAGGTTCTTTGATCTGCTTTTCTAAAAGAAAAGCCACTTTAAGGGGGTCAACAACCTTACTTTAATCAAACATATATAAATCATTCACTAGTTCAGGGTAAAGGTCAGCACCCTGAATGTGGAGAAAATACAAGCAGAGAAAGCTTATTCAAATTAGCACTGAAATCCAACAGACAGGGCTCCAACTCTCTGAACAAAGTAATAGATACATAGTAACCAGACAGGGAGCACCAACATCTGGGTTCACAAAGTGTGGGGCAGTGCTCCTTAACAACAGCTACCCAGCGTCTCATCTGGCTAAATCACAAGAACGATCTTCCCATGAGTGAGCCCCAAAGCAAAATCTCACCTCAGAACATATATAGACCTCTCAGAGCCAGAAGGCATCACAAACTACATGACACAGTGCCTAATTTCAAATACACGTGAAAGCCTTCCTGCAAGCAAGTTGCCCCTAATCAAGCTTTCCTTTAGGCAAGTTCCTCCCCCAATGGGCTCTATGTGACTCAGAATGTATCACAGCTGTGAGCTAGGCCAGAGCTCAAAGTAGGAAGATGTCCATGATTGAAAGGGTACCTATGTACCCTTAGACCTAGGAACATGGCCCCTATCCCAAGGAAAAAGGGAACACATGTGGTCACATAGGCCTATTAATGGACAGGGAAGATCTTATATTCCGTTAACTTTACAGCTACCAAGACACTTTCAATACTATAAGACATAACTATAAAACATTTATAGCAATAAAGGAAGATTTAAATAACAGGAGAGCTATGAGGTACTTATGATTGGGCAGTGCCAACATAACAAAAAGACAATACTAGGAAAATTATTTTATGGATTTAGTACTATAATAATCAAGCAAGCTAATAGATATTTTATACAACTAAACAAGGTAATAACAGAATTTGTTTGGAGGAACAAAAGATCTAGAATTTCACTTAAAGGAAGCAAATGAAAAAAAAATAGGAATGAAGGGGCATAGTATTAACCAGACTACAAACTATATTATAAAATAGTACTCATCAAAACTATATGGTGTTGATTAAAAAAGTACTTGTGGAACAGAGAAAGTGAGCAAGAGCCAGAAGCAATTTAAAATATAGTCCAGTATTTGATAAAATCCTAGAACATAAATTTCTAGGGCAAAGATTCTCTATTGTCAGGAATTGCTGGAAAATATAGAGACAGTCTGGCAGAAATTTAACTAGCCCAGCTGGTCTTTTGGCATTCCTTCCATTTTCTATCACTGTCTCTGTCTTTTTAATTTTGCAAATAAATTTTATTGATGCCCTTGTTTTTACATCACCTTTTCCTGGAAGTACCTCCCCCTTCCTCCAAGAAATTATTTAGAGCAGCATTTTATACCAGATATCGCAATAAGTTCAAAATGGGTACTCAACCTGAATATAAAAGGTCACATCATTGAAAGAAAAAATTTAAACGCTGGGAGAGGTCTTTTCTGACTATTACCAGGGGAAGAATTCTTAATCAAATAGGTGATCACGAAACAAAACAGACAAGTTTGATTATTATAAGTTTAAAAGCTCTTGTAAAAGTACATAGATTTACAAGGTTTACAAGCCAAACCAATGGAGACAAAATAAAAAAAAATCAAGTGAGAAAAACGCTTATATCAAATATCTTTGAGAAAAGTTAGATATTCAAGAAATGTAGGAAACTGATTTTCATTTGTAACAACAAAAGGCTATTTCTCCTAAGTGGAGAAAATGAAGGCAAAACAGAAGTCGTGTAATAATTCTGCTTTCTTTCAATCATCTGTTACCATTACAGTGTCTTTCATCCATTCCTTGTTCACATTCTACCTCCAAACATAGCCAACTCCACTCCCTGCCAAAACAAAGCAAAAAACCCATACTACTCCAATAGCTTTTCCATTTTTCCATCTTGTCATATCATGATAGACTTTGTCAAATGTTTTGCTAGTATCAAGACATGATTTTCACCACATCCTCCTGAGCAACCAAGTTTATAACCCTGTCAAAAAAGGAAATGAGGTTAATAGAGCCTGACTTATTTTCCCTGAACCTATGCTGTATCCTACTACTCATTTCTAAGTACTTTTTAAATCATGATTAATTCTTCTGTCCACAATTTTGCTGATAATTAATGTCAAGTCTAGTTTCAATACTTTTCTCACTTATGAAAACATTCACTAGTGTTGGTCAGTTATTCAGAGATAGTTGTAAATGGATAGAACTTTCAAAGGGAAGATTATGTACTTTAAATGACAATTTGAACACATGTCCCAGATCACTAATAACAATAAAAATGTCAATTGAAATAATTCTGAACTTTCAACTCACATCCAGCAAATTGGCAAAGGTGACAAAAAATTGAAGAGTCAGTGCAGCAGGAGCTAGGAGAAGAAACAATTAATACATTGTTTGTGAAACCATGAATTGCTCTAACCATTCAGGAGAAGCAATTTGGGATTATGCATTCTTTTAGAATTATGCCTATTCTTTGACCTAATGATTCCATTATTTGACTTATACCTCAAGGTGATCAAAGGAGTAAAAAGATCCTATATATACTCATTTAATAGAAGTACTGGAAACAAAGTGGGTGCCCATTGATTATAGCATGGTTGAATAAACTGTAGTGTAAGAATGGAATAGAATATTATTGGGCAGTAAGAAATGACAAATAAGATGAAGCGTGGGAAGATTTGCAAAAATGGATACAAAATGAAGGAAACAGAACCCAAACAGCAACATGCATAGTACTATGATAATAGAAATGAAAAGATCAATAACAAGAAAGTGAATTCTGAGCCCGAGAAATGCTAGCAGTTTACGCACCAACAGCTGTCAGAGTGGCAGGGGTCTATTAGGGCAGAATGTGTGCACAGTGCCAGACAAGGTCACTGTATCAGTATTTTTGCTTTACCATTTTTCATTGTTAAAAGAGAGGGTTCAGTTTTGATGAAGGATGAAAGAAAGGGAGTGTTTCCAGAAATGACTTTAATGTAAAAGCAAAAGGCATCAATAAGATTTATTTTAAAATAAAAAAATGAAATTATGGCAAATGGCCATAATGGCAAATGGAAGAAGACATTCCCTGAGCCGTCAAATGTTTTCCCCATTTTCATGGGCCAAGTCAACAAAGATTCATTAAGTGCCTACTACGTACTTGTCACTGTGCTAAGCCCTGGGGATACAAAAAACAGGAAAGAAGAAGTATAGAAGCTATAAGTTTGACATGGATTATCAGAAAAATTCTAGACTAGCTTATAAAATATAGTTGGGAAATAGCATTTATTAGGGTCCAGCATGGGTTCAGGAATAAGTGAGACTAAAGTAACCCCATTTCCTTTTCTAAAATGGTTATGAAGTTGGAAGATCAGGAAAATAAAGTAAACATAGGATGTCTCAATTTCAGCTAAGCACTTGACAAAGTCTGTCATATTATGTCAAGAGGGAAAAGGGCAACCTAGATGATAGTACATGCCCGTGGATTCATATTTAGCTAAATATCTGTATTCAAAGAATGCTGATTAAAATATCTTCCCCATTACATAGCGTAATGTATTCTATACAGTAGGCACTTTATAAATATTTGCTGAATTTAACCTGAAAATATGGTCACCCCTTACATTGGTATATTCTCACCTGGTATGTCTTTTCTTAAGGGAATATCTCTCAACAACTGTCCTAGAAAAAATGGTAAGACCTTTCACCCTCTGGTGTTAATGGCTACTACTAATAGCTTATTATATTTGTTACTTATCAGGAAAGAGGCAGCCCTGGCACAGAAGAGAGTTAGCCTTGGGACCAGGAAGACCTGGGTTCAAGTCATAGCTCTGATAGATATTGGAAGTGTTACCCTGGGTAAGTCACTTAAATTATTGGTGCTCTAGACAACTCTCTAAGTTCATAAGTTGCAGAGAAGGTGATTGTCTGCATTGGCAGATAAAATTGCTTACCAGGAGCTTCCTACAATGAAATAAAAGACCCAGTCCCTATCTCCTTTAACAGGAATCAATAACTTAACATGAACAAATGATGAAAAATGTCATCTACCTCCAGAGAAAGAACCAATGGAGTCTGCAGATTGAAGCATACTTTTTTTTCTTTTTAAATGTTCATGTTTTATTTGGTTTGTGTTCTCTTTTGCAACATGACTAATATTAACATGCTTTGCATCTCTGCATATGTATGATCTATACCAAAATGCTTGCCTTCTCAAGGAGGGAGGAAGAGAGGGAGGGAATTTGGAACTCAAAGATTATAAAAGAAGAAATGTTAAAATTGTTTTTACATGTAATTGAGAAAAATAAAATAAAAACATTCTTTTTTAAAAAACTTAACTTGAATGAATAATTTTTTAATGATGAAATTTTAGGCATTAGTGATAGGCCAATGGAGAAAATGTTTTAGGTACTAGTCTGGTGTTTGGAGTAAAGAGGGGTTGCATTTTTGGTGCTCCTTTTTTTGAGGCAGGGAGGCAGGGCAATTGAGGTTAAGTGACTTGCTGGAGGTCACACAGCTAGTAAGTGTGTCAAGTGTCTGAGGTCGGATTTGAACTCAAGTCCTCCTGACTCCAGGGCTGGTCCTCTACTCACTGCACCACCTAGCTGCCCCATTTTTGGTGCTTTTTAAGAAACCTGACCTCCAGGGACCTACAACTTTGATGGCTCTTCTAAAGAGTAATTTTTGTTAACGATGCCTCAACATCCCAGCCCCCAAAAAGCAAAACTCTAGGGCTTTGTAACCAAGTAATCCAAGATTGATAAATACTTGTGCGGGAACATGGTAGCAATAATGCCCCAAATTTTGGCTTTTGGCAGAGGTCTGTCTCTTGTCTGAATCAACGTTAGTCCTGAATAAAGCTATGCTTCAAGTTGGAGTCAAGATGGTAATGCCACCATTTTATTCAATGGCCTGAATCCAGTCATGAGTTGTTTGCTGCTATAAACAAGGTTCATGTGTCAGACAAGAGTTGTCAACCCTTGATATAATGCAGTATTTACATGATACTCTATTATAGTTATTTGAGGTATATATATATCTCACATATATGATATATATACCTCATACATATATGAGGTATATTATACATCAGAACTATATGATTCAAGATTCAGTGATCAAAGAATGAAATCCTTCCCCTCCTCTTCACAAGGCTTTAGGTTGTCTAATGCTTATTCCAACCATTCTAAACATAATTTTTCCTTTATTTTTTCCCTTTTGAATGAAGATTTCACCTAAAAGAAAGACTAGATCAACAAATAAAAAAATCGCATACATACGCTCACTCCTGCTTGAATGGTCTGCTTTGGCTCTTTATTCTCATAGATCATAAAATATTTGAGCCAGGAGGGACCACAACCAACAATTCCCTCATTCTTCGGATAAGAAAACCAAGATCCAGAGTGGCAAAGTATCTTTCCAAAAGTCATAAAACTTTTGGGGGTGGGGGTAACTAAGCCTTGTAATGGATCAAGTACTAGACTTGGAATCAGGAAGACCCCAGTTTAAATCTAACCTCAGATGCTTAGCTCTATGATCCTGGGCAAGCCACCATCTCTATTTGCCTCAGTTTCCTCATCTATAAAATGGGGATAACAATAGCACCTATCTCACAGAGATGTTGTGAGGATCAAATGAGATGATAATTGTAAAACCCTTAGCCCAGTGCCTGGCATATGGTAAATGCTATACAAATGTTAGTTTATTATTATTATTATTAAAACAAATAATATGTGTAAAGCACATTGCAAATCTTAAAGCACTATATAAATGCCAGCTAGCTATTATTATTGTCATTATTATTTTTATTATGGTTCCAAGACTAAATCCCAGGTCTTCTGACTCCTAGTTCACTCTTCTTTTACTAAACTGCAGTATTTATATTCTCAAGTGGCCACATGCATATTGTAATTTGGGGAATATTTATTTAAAGCCCTCCCCTGACCACAATTCCTACCCCAAAATATACATACTATGTAGTGATGTCTCCTCCATTGGCCTTCTATGATACCTTCTATAATTGCACCATTTTGATGCATTCCTTTAGTTTAATTCATTATAGATCCAGGAGTTCCCTATTAATAAAAATGCCTGTGGAAGGAAATATCATTAACCACCATAACAAATGCTAAGTACTGGAGAGAAGTGAAGCTGATTGGTTGGTTGGTTGGTCGATTGATTTAACTAACATACTGTTACTTCAGGGAATAGAAAGAGGAGACCAGGAAAGGTTCAGAATGGGGAATGGCTGCTTAAAGAGATCAGATGCCCAAGATAGAAATACTATGGAAAAATATAGCAGCCTAAGGGTGTGCACATTCACAAGCTAGAGGGGGAAACAGAATGGGGAGGCACAAAAGTATCAACAGTAACTGAATTTCCCTTACTTCTCATTTTTTTGCTGAAGGCCAGCTCTAATGATGCTTTGAACTATTACAAGACGTATTAATTCCCCAGTTTTTAAGATGCATTCTTCCTAAATCTTAGCAAAGAATGACCTAATGTTTTCTCTCCAGCAAATGTCCATCTAACTGCCCTTCAATTCCTAGAGTATCTCTCAACTCATGTTCTTAATTAAATAGCCAGCTTGCAGATTTTTCTCTTCATCTTATGAATATGTTTACCAAAATTTCTTCCATTTCTTTTTCCTTCCATTAATTAACTGAAAACAAAATGCTTTCTTTTTCAGAACCATCATCTTTTATTGTCTTAATCTAATAGCCCTTGAAATCTAATTTCCACTCTTTTTACCAAAAACTTGACTTCCTAGACTTGTGATGAATCTCAAAACAAAATCTCATCACTCGCTCTTCTTCTTTTGACTTTACTTTACTCCTCAGCCTGTAGTGCTGCTAAGTGTTCATGCATTCAGTCCTATATACCCAGCCCAGTGTTGTATATCTAATAGATGTTTAGTAAATGTCTGCTGAATTAAATTAAATTTAATTCATTCAGCAAATACTTAGTGAGGATATTCAGGGTTCTGGGTGTTGTGAAGGATTCAAATGTGAAACTTACGATTGAGGAAGGCAGATACAGGATGAACCCAAATAATTACAATATCAAATGATATGTGATAATATATAAACTTTTTGTGGGCAAATATTGTCTTATTTTTGCCATTGTATCCCCCATGTCTAGCACAGTGCCTGGTGCATAGTATGTTGACAGATGGGTATCTTAAAAGAGGTGCTTTAGTAGTAGAGAGGTGGGAGAGAGAACTTCTAGCTGGGGGAATTCAAGAAGATTTCATAGAAGAGATAGCATTTGAGCCTGATATCAAAGAAGGTATAGAATTTTAAGAGGTGGAAAGTTGAGCAATAAGGACTTCCAAAGAGAGAATACAATAATCAGGGTAGAAAAAATTTAGGATGTGTTAGCGAAATAGCAAATTCATTTACTCTGGGATGGAGAGTTCATATAGGAGCATTGATGGGAGGGAGATAAGACTTGAAAGGTAAATTGAGGTCAGATTGCGGTTGGTCTTGAAAACCAAACTGAATGTCTGGACTTTATTCCATAGACATTAGGAATCAAATGAAGATATTTGAGCAGGGGAGGGACATGATCAAAGATATACTTAGGTAAACTTGGCAGGAGAGAGCAGGAGAGAAGGGAAAGAGACTAGAAACAGGAAGACGAGTTAAAAGACTGTTCTGTGTTATAGCCCCCTGCCTGCTTTCAGCTCCTATATGGCTGTGACCAAGTTGGCTGTTGAGGTATGAGCAAGCTTCTGCATCTTGCAGCTGGAGTCTCCATGGCACTGACGAAAGGGAGGAGGATTTGAGGTATAGGAGTGAGTTTTGATGTAAGCCCATGCTATGTCCTTGCATCTGTTAGTGCAGTCTTGCTACCAGTAGCCTAGGAGGTGGGGGAGAGATGCTGAGGGAGCTCAGAGTCAGTGAGCATCAGTTCCTGGAACTGGTTTTTTAACTTTCTTTTGGATTCTGCTTGTCCTAGACCATGAAAATAGCTGCATTTGCTTTACCTTTGGTGCATAATTTCTATTTTGGACAGGTGTACAACAGTGCAGATCAGAGAAAATGTCTTGTCTGCCAACTTGTTGCTCATATGACCCAGAAGCTTGAAAGTCATTCAAAAAAGAAGTGAGGATTAGAAATATAGGCTTGGGAGTCATCTGCATAGAGTTAACATCTTCAAAAGAGGTAGAAAGGGGTAGAAAGAGCAGAAAGGCCAAGGAAATCATAACCTTGGGGAAATGGCCACATAGAGGGGGAGTGCAGGATGAAGAAGACGCATCAAAGGAGATAGATATTGAAAGGTCAGAGGCCTAGGCTCTGGCTCTGACTGTTCCATGGGTAGATAACTAGATTTTAACTGGACTTTAATTTCATCTAGCCACTAAGAGCATTGGACCAGAGTTCAAGGAAATGAATGGTAGGATTCTAGGAACTAAATTCCATAGGAAGTGAGGGTGAAAAGGATGAAGGGCAAGTTTCTCATGATATAAGCAAAAATTTTTCAGATGAACAAAAGAAGATGGGGCTCTCTAAAATGGATGAACAGGAAACTCATCAATAAACTTAGATTTTACAAATACCTGAGAACATGCATGGAGATGAGAGTAAAAGCATATAAAGGAGGATAAATACAAAAGAGAAACAAGGCACCATAAGAATTGTGAAAGGAATGCTAAAACTTATGATATTCCAAGGCTGATGATGAATGCTAAAGAAAGAAAAGAACTATTTCCCCCCCTCTTAGCTGTGTGAAGCAAGAGAATAAGGTTAATCCTTCTACTCCATAAATTAAATGTGGACTGAATTGAGAGGCCTACTGTTCAGGGGTGAGTTGTCCAATGATAGCTAATATAGAGAAGACAAAACTTCTTTATCTTTATCTTACTCCTATTCTTTCTATAAAGGAGAAAATATTTGTTGAATAGTCAGGCTTGGACAGATAGAATGAAAATGAAATAACAGAAAATTGAATCCCAAGATAAGTGAAGCCATGGTATGAGTACCTAGCTACTCTCATACAGTTTAAATCAGCATGCATGACTTGACAAACCTAGAGTACTGAAAGATGTGATGAAGTGGACACCTGAGACAATTTTGGTTATCTTTGAAACATTTTGGAAATGTTGAAGATGCTTCCAAAGTGGAGACATGGAAATGTTTTCATTTTCAAAAAATAGAAAATAGCCTGCAAATTCTAAATCAGTGAGCTTGATGTCTATTCTTGGGAAAATATTAGAGCTTATTATTAAGGAGATGGCTTGTGCTCATTTAGAAAAGGAAGTGCTGACTGTTAATATCTGGTATGGTTATGCAATGCAAAGTTCATGCTAGACTAATAATGCCATTTCTTTTGTTGGCAGAGAAATTAGATTGGTAAAATAGAGGAGTGCTATATAAAACATAGGAGACCTGAGTTTTAGCAAGATACTTGACAACATCTAGTCTTGTTCTAGGAATCAGTCCTTGACTCTATGCTGTTTAACATTTTAATCAATCACTCAGATAAAGGTATGAATGTTATTTTTACCAAATCTAAAGACAACACAAAACTGGGAGGGATAGCTAACATATTTGGATAACAATTTAAGACCTCAAAAACTAGAATCATGGGCTAAATATGATATTATTAATATATACATACTATAGAGAGAGTATGTGTGTATGTATGTATATATACATATTTAATACATATGCTGCCCAAGTGAACACAAATCTGATATACAATTTAATAAGAAGAAATGTAAAGTCCTGCACCTGGGTTCAAAAAATCATCCACACAAATGCAATCTAAGGAAAGCATGATTAGACAATAGTTTATGAAAAAAATGAAAGATTGTTAAGGTGCTAAAAGTTCAGTTAAATCATAGGGCATTGCAAAAAAATGCAAATACAAGCTTAGGTTGAATTAATGAGATATGGTGAAGACTTACAGTGATCCCACTAATTCTCTGTCCTGGTCAGATTTTATCTATTGCACTCAATTTTGGATAAATATTTTAGGAAATGTACTTATAAAATGGAGCACACACAAAGAATGGCAGGGAAGATAGTAATATAATTGGAGATTAACATCTGATGAGTATCCTTTGAAGGAACTGGCAGATTGTCTAACCTGGAGAAGAGAAAGCATAGGGGTACATGAAAGTTGTCTTCAGGTGTTTATAAAGTTGTCATGTGGAAGAAAGATCAAACTTATTCCTCACAGTCCCAGGGTTCTGTCCTGAGCAATGGGGGAAGTGTAAATCATTACTCAATAGATGCAAAAACTTACAATTAGGGATATGTGGAATAAACTGTCTCAAGAGGAAATGAGTTCTCAATCCCTAGAGGTCATCAAGTGTAGGATAAATTGTCAGGAATGTTGTAGAGAGTATTTCTGTTCAGTTATGCCTAGGGAGGCATTGTTGTATGGTAGAAAGAGTATTGGATTTGGAGTCTGAGAAACTGGGTTCAAATTTGGGTTCTGACACACTCGGTGTTCTTTTAAGCAATAGTTTTGTGAAACCTCAGGCAAGGCATTTAAGCCCATCTCAGACTCAGTTTCCTCATCTACAAAATGTGGGAGGTAGAACCTAAAGGTTCCTTCCAGCTTCAAATCACTGGTCCATTGATCACTGAGATCCTTTCTAATTCTGTGATGGGAAAATATGTCAGGTCCTTTCCAGTTCTAATATTCTTTGATTTGAGATATATGGACCACAGTAATTCAATGTCACAGGAACTGAAGGAGGAAAGAATTTCAAGAAGGACTCAATAGTATTGTGTACTGCAGAAAAGTCAAGGATGATGGTGACTGAGAACAGGCCTTTGAACTTGATAATTAAGCCACTAAGCCTTGAGAGAGAGAGTTCAATGGAGCAGTAGGACCAGAAGTCAAATTGCAAGGAATTAAAAAGAGAGGGAGTTGATTGAACTTTGTTCTTTTTAGAAGTTTACTGTGACAGGAAGGGGAAAAAACTAGAGACAAGAAGAGAAGCATTTGTAAGCTGGATGTGTTTGCAGGCTGAGGGAAGGAGCAAGTCAAGAGGGGAACAATGAAGATCTAAGAAAAAGAACGACTGAGAACAAATTCCTGGAAGAGGAGGTAATGGTGATGTGTTTGGGGATGGGAAGTGATATGGTATGGCTCAAAGAGCATAAGTGGAGAGGCTAGCATTAGCTAGAATGTGATTATTTTATACAGCACTGCGAGCCACACATCACCTTCCTCATTCTCACATCCTGCCTGTATCTTCTCCTTACAATGACATAGTCTATTAAATGCCACTACTTGCTGCAAGGGTGCATCCATGATGTTTTCTTGCACTTGGGTGAATGGAACAGTTTTGGCAATGATGATCATGACAGTGGTCATGGTGGTCATGAGACACACAAGTCTTCAGTCATAAGTGATCATTGCTGTTGCTGTTTCTGAGAAGACTCCCTGCCACGTCTGCTAGTCTGTCCTACTCTAGTGTTCAAGTCATCCAGAATTATAAGCTTGTCTTATTTTGGCACATTGATGATGACGGTTTCCAGTTTTTCATAAAATTTTTCTTTGATATCATCAGGATTCACCATGGTGGGAGCATAGGCACCAATGATGATGTCATTCTTAGACTTATCCTCTCCAAGCTAAACATTCACATTCAACAGAAGTGGTGACCTCAGGGCAAGATGACTGCCAGGAGACTCAAAGTTGAGAGTAGAGCATTTCTCTGAGAATGAGCAGTTTGTTGCTGACCTGGAAGGAAGTCTGAGTCAGCACACAGCAACAGTGGAGCAGAAAAGGATTGGACAGCTTTCAGAGACTTGGTGTACAGCACCCACATTGCTCATTTGGGCCAGAACACTCCACAGAATTTACCGGCAGGACAGTTCCTAAGTCTCTAATAAGGCATCATTTAATTTCATCAAAATTAAAGTGCAACCAAAGCTTAGAGAGGTGTAGGATTTGGGGCTTAGTAAGAAGGCAGATAAGATTCGGTTTTATGCCAACAACAACAATCCAAAGCCCTTCTATGATGCCCTGAAGACTATTTATGGGCGAAGACCTCTGATACATCTGAACTACACAGCATGCTGGAGCCAAACTGATCAGTGATAAAGACACCATCCTGGAGAAATGGGCTGAACATTCCCATAATGTTTTTAATGGACCATCATCAACCAATATGGAAGCCATTGACCATATATCTCAAGTTGAAGTCAATCCCTCTCTAGCCAAGCTTCCAACAGAAGAAGAGGTATTAAATGCCATTGGGCTCCTCTCATATAGCAAAGCAGTTGATGCTAATTCCGATGCAGCAGAGATCTGCAAGGCAGGGATCCACTGCTCATACAGAAGCTGACAAATCTTTCAGGTTACATGGCAAAAGGAAATTATCCCTCAAGAGATCAAAGATGCCTACATTGTCCATCTATATAAATGTGAAGGAAATAGGTTGTCCTGCTATGGGGTGGGGGTCCCTTTCTCTCTTAGTCAATCCTGGCAAGATTCTTGCTAGGGTCCTCCTTAATAGGCTGATCCTTCACCTGGAAGATGGTCATCTACTTGAGAGCCAGTGTAGCTTCAGAAAGGGCTGCGGAATGATTGATATGGTTTTGCTGTCTGACAATTCCAGGAGAAATGCCAGGAGCAAAACAGAAGTCTGTCTGCAACATTAGTTGACTTGACTGAGGTCTTTGATATTGTTAGTCATGAGGGTTTATGGAAGGTCATGGCAAAATTTGGTTGCATGGAAAAGTTCATCAGTTTTTGTACACCAGTTTCATAAAGCAAGCTTGCCCGGGTTCTGGATAATGGATGATGCTCTCACACTTTTCCAGACACCAATAGAGTGAAGCAGGGCTGTGTGCTTGCTCCCATGCTTTTTAGCATGATGTTTTCTGTGATGTTGTTAGACACCTTCAATGAGGACAAAAACAGCTTCAAGGTCATCTACTGCACTGATGGTAAACTATTCATCTTGAAAAGGTTACAGGCCACAACTAAAGTGGATGAAGAGTTGGTGTGTAGCTTTTTACTTGCAAGTGATTGTGCTCTTCATGCAGCTTTTGAGGCTTAGCTGCAATGAAATGTGGATCACTTCTCTGCTCCACCACCAAGCACTGCACCATCAGTTACAGTAAATAGAGAAATTCTGAATGCTATGAATAAGTTTGCTTACATTGACAGTATTCTTTACAGGGATGTATATATACATGATAAGCTTGATGCACACATAGCCAGAGATAGCTAGTGTTTGGGAGGCTCCAAAAGAAAATGTCAGAGAAAAGGTATTAGTTTGCTTACCAAACTAAAGGTCTATAAAGCTGCTGTGCTGACTTCATTGTTGTATGCCTATATAACCTGGACAGTCTACCAGTACCATGCCAGTTCAGGAAACTGAATCACTTCCATCTGAATCATCTTAGGAAGATTCTGAAAGTAGCTGGCAAGATAAGGAATCAGCCACTGAGGTCCTTTCTTGAGCTAAACTGCCAAGCATGCAAACTCTCCTACAGAGAATTCAATGCTGATGGGCTAGTCATGTAGCCTAAATGCCAAAAGCATATTTACCTAAAGGACTATTTTATGGAGAACTCACAAAAGCTCCCATATTAAGGTCAGAAGAAGATATATAAGGATACTCTCAAGGTCTATCTGAAGAACTTTAGGATCAATTGTGAGCAATGAGAGACACTGGCATAGGACCACCCAGTGTGGCATGCCCACATCAAAGAAGGTGCATTGCTCTATGAGCAAGGCAGAATTGTAGTAGCACAAAGGAAATGTGAGATACACAAATCTAGAGACATCTCCATCCCCAGCATTAAAACGGACTATTTGTGACCAACCTGCGGCAGAGCCTTCTGAACTCATATTGAACTGATCAGCCACACTGTACCTTGACCCTGCCATCTTTATGTCATCTTTATGTCATCTTCCAGTATGAAGGATAAACAACAACATTATTCTATCATCATCATTACTGTGCCATTATTGCTGAGAACCTTTCTGGATTCTCCAGAGACGAAGGGAAACATGGAGTAAATGCAGTAGAATCACATAGCCCAACCAGCAGTCTTAATTGTCTATTTGGTGCTATGATTGGCCTAGGTACTTCAGGGGATATAGAAGTGTAAGGTATGGCCCTTGCACTCAATGAACTTATAAACTAGCTGGGGAGCAGAAGCAAAATAGCACAAGGCAATTGAACCATTGCACCAATGCGTGCATGGCACTTCCTCCCAGTGATGACTGCTCCCAGGCCACTTTCATTCAGGGTTACATTACTATTCCTTCTTCCTTTTCCTGACCTGCCAACAACTAAGGGACCCCCTACTTCTTCCACCTCCCCTACTTAACTGATATTTTTTCCCCAAGGACAAATTCCATTATGTAGCCTCTGTGAGGAAGACAAAGATGGCATAGAGACCATTAAGGGTTAAAGTATGATTGGCAGGTGAGATTACACATTTCAAGAAGGGTATATGGGTAAAATAAAATGAAAAGCTCCTCCTCCTTTATTTTGCTTTGAAAAATAAGCAGCTTTGGACGACTTCTTTTGCTTCTTTTATCCTGGATGGAGTGTTGTGATTAATTAAATAACTATGTGAAGAGAATTCTAGCTGACTTGGAGTCACCATTACGTGTAAATCTATTTGCCACATAGTGCCTGGCAAATAGTGAGCAATTAATAAATGCTTGTTGTTAGATAAATTATCAGCTTTCAAAAATTGTAAGGATAGAGCCTAGATCTGTGATTTCATTGTTATACAGGCGTGGGGAATCTGCAACCTCGAGGTCACATGTGGCCCGCTAGCTCCTTAAGTGTCATTGGATTCAGTCAAAGGGTCACACTTGAGGACCTGGAAGGCCACATGTGGCCTTGAAGCTGCAGGTTCTCCACCTCCGATAGAACAACAGTTCTGAACATGTGCTCTATGGACTCCTGAGAGTCCCCATGACCCTTTCAATGGGTCTGTGAGGTCATGACTATTTTCATAATAATAGTAAGATATTATTTAACTATAAAAAAACACTCTTCCTTTTTCCAACTATATATCTGTTTCAAGCTAAAACTTGACCAAGACTTTTGGGACTCCTTATACTGCAACCACAATGGAAGGAATGCAGAAGCAGATAAGAGGATCCTCCTGTTTTGTATTAAGATAGATATTAAAGAGATTTAGTGAGTTTTTTTCCAGGCTATCTAGAGTCAAGGGACTAGAGCTCAGGCCCCTCCCACTTTGTGGTAATTCTGTTTCTGTGGAGAGTTGTCAGTCACCTTCAGAGGTCTCTACTTGATGGTGAGCATAAGGGAGTGGTGAAGGTAAGTAACAGTGAAGGAAGGGACAGAAGGAGCAGAGTGGAAGAAGAAAGCCTCCTGCCCATCATTAACTACATCTGTAAGCCAGCTTTGGGGGGCAACAGATACTCCTGCTAGATAGCTTAGAGGATCTCCTGCTCCCTCTCTGGCATCATGAGCCTGCTGGTACAGGATCATCCCTTGGGGATGTGGGGCTCAGAGGAAATCACACCATTCCCACCTCACCCTAAGTAATTTTCCAGGTAAAATAATAGGTAATACTTATATGTTTACAAAACACTTTACATGCATCATCTCATTTGAGCCTCACAACAACTCTGTAAGGTGGGTGCTATTATTGTCACCCCCATTTTATGGATGTAGAAATTGAGGCTCAAGAGAGACTTGCCCAAGGTCACACAGCTAGTAAGCATACTAGGTAACACTGGAACTCAAGACTTTCTGGCTTCAATTTCACCTACACACTAACATACTCTACTGCACTGTCTCCTGAACATGAAGAGCAACCTAGAACTATAAAGGAAGAACAATAATCATTAAAAGGAAAAAAAATCCTCTCCATCCAGATAAAGAACTATGGAGTCTAAATGCAGAGCAAAGCATGCTATTTTCTTCTTTTGTTTTGTTTCTTTCTCATGGTTCTTCCCATTCATTCTAATTCTTCTACACAACATGACTAATGTGAAAATATGTTTAATAGGAATGTATATGGAGGGCCTATATTAGATTGCATGCCATCTTGGGGAGGGGGAGGATAGAGAGGGGGAGAAAATTTAAAACTTATGGAAGAGAATGTTGAAAACTAAAAATAAACAAATTAACTTTTAACAAAAGAAAAAAAAAGCAACATGCATTCTGAGAAAGGCTCATGAAGGGGAATGGACATTCAGGAAGCCAACCTCCACTAAATGAAGGGTTTCATATCAATTTCTAGATGTATATAAGTCCTTTTTAGCATTAAGCAATTCACTAGCTTCTTTCTCCTTGGCAATTTCTTCTTTCAGTCATTGTCATAAGCCACTTTGTCCTTGAAGCACCATGCACACCCTTCATGGAACCTTTCCCCCAAAGTTCAGAGTCCAACAATGGGTGCTTATAGCACCATTCTGGACAGCTTTGTGCTGGGGCCAGGGCACTGTGGGAAATGCCCTGGACCGTGTTATATAAAAGCATTCTGTTCTAGCACCAAATGGAGGAAGCAGACACACCTGACGCGTGTTCATACTCACTGGAAGCCGTCACCTGACCTTTTAATCCAAAAGGCTATGACATTTAGCTCACCATGCCAAATCATTCAAGAAATAAATCCACAACTATTGTTAATATTACTCCCAGCAAAGAAGGTGGGGGCAGGTAAGTGGAGGAGCCAGCAAATAGGGGGTCAGTAGCCCTCTGGCTGGTATTGGTCTCATTCCAATTCAATGGCTATGTACAGGTAGGAAATAAAAGCAGGGAGATCTACTGCCCCTGATTGGGTTCTCTCTGGCTGGCCCATTACATGACTGTTTGCAGAAGCTGGCTGTTACAGAGACATCACCTATTCCTTATTCTCTAGGGGTCAGGGATCTGTTATAGTCAGAACCTGAGGGACTCTAACAGTTAAAAGCTCTTGCATGTCCTGTATTCTCATTAATGACGTGTTAAGTTGTTCGTGCCCAATGGCCTCATAGGCCAAGCAGACGTGACTATGGTTCTAGCCATTTCTCCCTAAAATATAGCTTCTGCTGAAAGTTATGGCACCTGCTGCTCCTCCTCCCTTCACACACATACACACACCCCTTCAGCAATTAGGTAGTGCAGTGAATTGAGTGCTGGGTAACTCTGGGTAAATCAGCCTCAGTTTCCCCAAATGTAAAATGGAGTTATTAATAGCACCTATCTCCTAGGTTTGCTGTGAAGATGAAACCAGATAATATTTGTAAAGTGCTTAGCACAGAGTAGATGCTTAATAAATGCTTACTCAATTTCGTTCCCTTTTGCCTTTCTTCTCCCATATTTAAACCCAGAATTTGGACTCTCTTCAGTTCCATCTCCCCTCTCTTTCATCAGATAGTCCTTTCATCAGATAGTCCTAATGCCTTTGAGTGGATGCTTTCTGTGCAAAACATCAGGATCTTATTAGACTTGCTGATGTGATTATCAGTAGCCATTCACTATTTATATACCTGGTCCATTTCAGAGGATTACATCCAAAATAGCCCTTGACCTTGTTTGCAGGAGGAATTATATACAGAAACTGCAGCACAACCTTCAGGGAAATGCAGTTTTGGTAATGGCTCTCCTATTGTTACAGGAGCCAAGGCGAAAGCCAGGAAGGAGAAGTTAAATCCCTGGTGGTCTATGCTGTCATCTTTTCAAAGACCTCAGAGGCTCCTCTGCATAAAGGTTCTTGAATGAGTAGTGTCACTCATCTGAGAGTTACCCTAACCAGGAAGCTTGTCCTAGGAGAAAGAGGGTTGGACCTGGAATCCACCAGACCTGAGTTCAAATCCAACCTCTGCCTCTGTCTAACTGTGCAACCAGAGACAAGTCACTTTCTCTCTCTGAGTCTTATCTCTTCATCTACAAAAGAGGAAATAGTAATTCATGTAGTTCCAATATCACAAGGCTATTATGAAACCTAAATGAGATGTTGTGTGTAAAGTCCTTTGCAGACCCTAAAGTGTAATATAAATGTCCATTTTTATTTATTATTTAGACCACAGAGTGGTGTTCTGGGAAATTCTAAGCTTTTTTCTCTTTCTTCACTTTTCTACTCATAGCTATGGTCTGCAGTCAGGGTCTGCCTTATGAATAAGCAATCATCCCATGTGGAGAGAGTCAAAGGCTGCTGAAAAGTATCTAGCATCCAAAAACTCTCTCCCTCCAACCATTTGTAACCATGCCTGAAAACCTATGATGCTAATTTCTTTGGGTCTTGAGTTAGTATCTTCAAAAGTTCCCTCTCAAAATGGAAACACTTTTAGAAGGGAAACCTCTCAAGCAGTTATTCACTAACAGCTTGGAAGGAATTAGTTGAAAATAGCTGAGAGCAAGAAAAGTAGGAAGGGAGTAGGGAAGGGGGTCAGGGGCACAAAAATAGGAATGAAGAGTACTGAAAAGGTAAGCAGGGTTCACCAAACTCAACTGCTATCTATGTCTGTAATGGCAACCACACTGGCATACCCAGGATAACCGCTCATGCAGGTTCTTAGATCTGCTTTATTAAGGAAAGCAACTTAAAAGGGATCAATGATTTTCTTTAATTACAACAGAAAAAATACAGAGAAGAGAAATAAAGACCAACAGACAGGGCTATACTGCCTGAATCAAAGCTGTACATCCACCACTGAATCAAGAGAGACTTTACCTCAGATGAGTCAGGGAGCTCTGAACATACAGCCACTCAGAGTCTCCAGGGAATCACAGCATCTTTCTCATAAGCAAGCCCCCAAAGCAAAAGCTCACATCTCTGAATATATACTCTTTCAGCTAACAGGCTCAGAGCCAGAAGGCATCACAACCCCACTCATTGCCTAATTAGCTTATTAACAAAAGGTGTACAAACCTTCCCATAAGCAAGCTTCCCTTAATGAACTCCACATGAGGCCTATTAATGGGTGGGAAAGATCTTACACCCTCCTCATTAACATTAAAATGTCACAATCTTGTTGTGGGCTACTCTGGACCCTTATGGTCAAACCTCAAATGGGAGAGGGAAGCCAAAAGCCCCTGCTAGTGCGTCCAAATCTTTCTGCAAAGTAACCTTTATACCAGCGGCCCAGCCCGTGGCCTTCAGAGATAGGCTGTTAGTGAGTCCTACAGTAGAGTTAGGAAATGAAATTTCTGTAGAGCTTTTCTGTGTCCTAAAAATAACTGTTACACCCATGACATTGGTTGATGTTGGGACACTGAGGATTTTTATGAACTGAGGCGGGGGGAAGTGAGCAGTACCAGGAAGACAACTTATGCAAAAACAATTACATCATAAAGACAAAAAACTTTGAAAGACAGAAACTCTGATCAATTCAATGACCTACCATGTATCTAGAGAATTGATGGTGAAGCATCCTATCCACATCTTGACACAGAGAGCTGATAGACTCAGGGTATAGAATATTTTGGGGGGTGGGGGCAAGGGAGGATGGGCAAGGCCAATGTGGGAATTTGGTGGGTTTTGACTACATATTCTGCTTAATATTTATTATGAGAGTTTTGTTTTTCATTTTTAATGGAGGTGTGAGAAAGAGGAAATAAATGCTTGTTAACAGAAAATAAAAGTTCAAAAAATAGATTTGGAAGGGAAAAATAAAAACAAATTTTATATAGTGAAAAAAGAGATACTTGAGTTCCAATTCTGCTACTTATTGGCTGTGTATCCTTGGGTTCTTTATCTCAGTGAGCTTTAGTTTTCTCATCTACAAAGTAAAGATAATGCTTGTACTACCAACCTCAGGGATCATTGTTAGGTTCAAATGAGAAAATGTCCATAAAACTCTTTGTAAAATGTAAAGCACAATATGAGTGTCAGTTGCTATATTTATGGGCACTCTAAGGGATCTGAAATTGTCAGTCAGCAAACATTTATTAAGCACTCACCATGTGCCAGGCTTTGTACTAAACCCGGAGGGTGGGAGTGGGGTACAAATAAAAGGAAAAAGCAGACCCTACCCTTAAGGAGCTTACATTCTAATGGGGGATGATAATAAATAAAAGAAAGGAAGAGGGAAGGAGATATAAGTACCCTGCCTGGGGCATGCAGTCTGGTTACAAAGGAAAACTTGCCTGGTCTGGGCACCCTCCTCAAATGGAGGTTCTAACAGGAGCCATCTATTCAGAGGGAGTGCCAGTAGCATTAATTCATTTCAAAAGGAATTTAATAAGTGCCTTCTATATGACAAGCACTGTACTAAACAAAGATAAAAATGAAAAATAGTCTCTCACCTCAGGGGGTTTACACTCTACTGGGAGATGTAACATACATAAGAATGAGTATATACAAACTAAATACAAAATAATTGGGGATGGGAAGGGGAGGGAGAGAGAGAGCTCCAGCCACTGGGAAGATCAATTAAAGGACTCAAAAAATGGCATGGGAGCAAGGGAACACCTGGAAGGGAGCTCAAGATCCAAGAGTTAGAGATGAGAAGGGTGTATTCCACATGTCGAGGTGACAGCCTATGCAAAAGCATAGAAATGGAAAATGGAGTATACAGGTACAGGGTAGGGCACACAAGAAAGAGTGATATGCAAGTCAATCTAGAACAACAGGTCAGTTAGATTGTGAGTAGTTTTAAATGGGGGCAGCTAGGTGGCACAGTGGATAGAGGGCATGAGTTCAAGTCTGGTCTCAGACATTAGTTGTGCGACCCTGGGCAAGTCACTAACCCTGTTTGCCTCAGTTTCCTCATCTGTAAAATGAGCTGGAGAAGGAAATGGCAAACCACTCCAGTATCTCTGCGAAGAAAACCCCAAATGGCGTAACAAAGAGTCAGACAGGACTGAACAACAACAGTTTTAAAAGCAAGCAGAAGAATTCATAGTTTATCCTAGAGACATTGAGGAACTACTGAAATTTCTTGAGCAGAAGTTACTTTGTCAGACCTGTGCTTTCAGATGATCACTTTGGCAGCTAAATAAAAGATATGTTAAAGAAGGGAAGGCTAAATGCAGAGTGACAAACTAGGAGGTTAGTGCAAAAATTAAGTGGCTTACCCAATACTGCCCAGCTAGGGAATGATGGAATGAGAACTGGAACATAGATCCTCTGCCTCCTGGCTGTGCCTTCTTTTCCGTATGTGATGTGGCTGCCCTGAGGTCGGGCCGGAGCTGCTTCTCTACTCCCTTCAGTGTGAATTTCCATACCCAACTCTCCACGTGTGCTCACTCCATATGCAACAACAGAGGAGGCCACATGGAACAAGGAGAGGGGCAAAGGCAGAGGCAGATGACAAGCTATGATTAACTTATTTCATTGCCCATCAGATCTAACCCAAATTTCTCAGCCTGGCATTACAGCCTGACTCTCCTTAATCTGACCCAATCTTATTTTATTGTTTTGTTGATTGTCCAGACTTAAGAAACCAATGGAGGAGTAGCTAGGTGGTGCAGTGGATAGAGCACCAACCCTGGAGTTCAAACTTGGCTTCAGACACTTACTAGCTGTGTGACCCTGGGCAAGTCATTTAACTCTGATTGCCTCCAAGGGTGGGAGGGAAGTGGTGGAGAAAATGTTTAATGAAGATTAAACCTACAAATGTGTTAGTCATAGTTTTTTTTCCATAGTGGGTTTTTAATCATTTGTCAACACACCCTCCCCACCCCCAACTCTCTGTCTCCTGCCGATCCAAATCCCCAGTACTGACATTTACCCTCAAGGAACATGGGAGCCCCTCAGGGCAGGCTTCATCACATAGTAGAATCTCTCTCTCTACTCCCCTCCCTTCTACCTTCTTCCTCTTTCTCATTTCCTTTCACACCATCTCTATTAAATATCAGCCCTGGACTGCCACTGACACTTGACCACTGGGGCAGCAAGGAGAAGCTGCCCTGATTTATTTGCTGTTTCCCCAGTCTGGCAGGAGACTACCTCTATTCCAGGGCAAGGAACCTCACACTATTGCCCTCATTCAGGACACAACTAGAGACAGAGAGACCCATAGAGACAGAGAGAGAGACAGGAATCAACAAGTTGGCATTATTCAGAAATACTAGATCCATTCAAATTGAAGGCTGATTCCCTTTATTAAAAAATATTCGTTCCCCCCTCCCCCATGCCCATCCCGCAGCACCTTACATTGCAAACCCAAGTTCACAGTTCATTGCTTACTTGCACACAGGGTTTGGGCGATGCTATAAAACATATGCCTAGGTCTGCTTGGCTTCTTTTCTTCAAGTATTGATCATATTTCTGAATTTTCCATTTCACGTTTTTCTTGCCATGATTTATTTTGGGCACAAGAGGCTTGCAGTTTTCCCTCCCTCTTCCTCATTTCCTTGGCTTTACCCTCATCTTCACCTAAATAGTGAAAAGGGGGCAGATGAGGGGAATTCTGAAACCATAGACCTGGGAGATAACCTTAGATCATGTGCAATCTCCTCATTTTACAGAAGGTGAAGCCCAGAGAAATGATGTGAGTTGCAATCACATTGTGAGGGAGGGGGAAAGAGTCCACTCAGTGGGAGGAGTCAGTGTACAGAAGAGGGATCAAGCATTTATTAAGTGCCTACTGTGCCAGGACAATGCTAAGCACTTCTTACAAACATTATCTCTTGATCCTCACAACAATCCTGGGAAGTAGGTGCTTTAATTATCCCCATCTTACAGTTGAGGAAACTGAGGCGAATAGAGATTAAGTAACTTTATCAAGGTCACACAGATAGTAAGTGTCTGAATCCAGATTTGAACTTGGATCTCCCTGACTCCTGGCCCAGCTCTCCAATCCACCATGCCACTGGCTGCTTCAAAAGCGGCTAAGGGTTCCGTGACTATCTGAAGCATGTTAAGAAGATAGACTCACCCCAAGAGATGCCACCAGTTTCTTAAGCTACTTCCATGAATGCCTGAAATATTCCCTTTTCTCAGTGCAATGGGAAACAGAATAATTTATGAGGCAACAAAATTGCCTGCCTTTCTCTCTCATGAGCATGGAGATGGCACAAGGAAAGGGGAAATATTGGACTCCAGCGTCAGGGTTCGAGAGTTAATTTGGGGATGGAAACAAAAATGATGACTGTGTGTGATGTTAACTGATCTTTGATGTTTCCTGATATTACCAAGCTTTTCCTGATAGAATTAAACTATGTTGCTTTACTACTACATGAGGTCTAAGGGAATTTCAGTGACTGAATCTAAATTGGAGTTTCCAATAGATGGCCGCTAATGTAAGTATAGATTGAGCTTGAACCCTAAATAGATTATAGGGAATCAACAGCAAAGCTGGCTGGGAAGACCCCACCCTAATGACACCTGTTACCTAGGCAAAGGCAGGCTGTTCTGTTGAGGTATTTGGAGACAACTGTAACTGAGTAGTGGCTTTCCCTTTTTCAGGAAAAATAACTTTAACTTCTTCATTCTTCTTTTCCCCTCTATAATTTAGGAATATTTTCCAATCTTCAAATTTTTAGTTACTTTTTTATCCATGTCCTTTTTAGATCTTAGAGCTCGAAACTAGACAGCGTGGCAGCAAAGGCCTTACCAACATCGAACAAATCTGATGATGGATGGTTCCCTGGTCAATACACATGTCATAATTCTGTTATTGATTTTAGGTATTATATAAAATAATAATGTAACTCCTGCACCCTCAGGCTGGAGTCCAATCTTTCCCCTTTCCTTATACTGAATAGCTGTATTCAGGATGTGGCCTACCATGACCAGTATACCAAGTGTACATCAATTGTGAGTCTGCTTCCTGCTCCACCCCATCCCATTCAGTTTTAAACTCACATTTATCTAGTACTTTAGGGTTTACATGGTGCTAATAATAATTAATGATGGTGAAAAGGTAATCTTCTTTGGGGTGGGACCTCCATTACATTGTGGACACACCAAGAAACATCATGTCCTGAACCAGGTGTTAACAGCTCTAAGAAAAACTGTACGTCAAGGTTGTGGCCCCTTTCCTTAGAGCAAAGTGGGTGAGTGGCAATACGGATGCTAAGCCAGCACCAGCTGGCAATTTAGGAAGCGGAGCGAGGTGAGACTTAGTCCCCAAACCCCAACTCTAGTGAAGTGGAGAAAGGAGGAGAATGGAATTTGATAGTAGTTGGCCCACTTGTCATCTCTGACAAGCATGCCAGGGATTCCCAATCCCTGGCCTGGCCCGTGGCTCGCTAGCTTGTTGATGAGAATGTCATGTGGGACAGAATCCGATGTCTTGCTGGTGTTTCAGGTAGATTACATCTATTGCTTCCCCCTTATCTACATGACCTGTCACTCTGTCATAGAAGGAAATTAAATTGGTCCAGTGTGATTTGTTCTTTACATGGCTACCTTCATTGCTCTTCTGGCTGATTGTAAATTGATTGTTTGATCTGTTTTAGCATCTTCCTTAGTAGCCAAGTTAAGCTGACTGGGCTGTGATTAACATGGCTATGCTTTTCCCCTTTGTGAAAGATGGGTACCATTTGTGCCCTTTGCTCAGTTTCAGGGACTTCTCTCGTCCTCCCTTAATTCTCCCGAATAATGGCTGGTTGTTCTGCAGTAACGTCTGCCAATATCTTAAGTGCCTTTGGATGTGTGGCATTAGGCCCTGCTGATTCAAGTACACTCTGCTCTCTGTAAAGCATTTTCTTCCCTATATCCTCTGCTTCTTCCCTTCCAATGTCAGGCCAGGCACCAGCTCAAAGCAGGCTCCCCTGCCAGGGAGAGGAACCCTTAGCATGGCAAGTTTAGGAAAAGGAATGAATAGGGGGAACCCCTGAAGTGATCACAAGATTTATGCATTTTTATTTTTCAGAATAAGTTTTATTCATGTCTTTTTGTTTTTAAATGTAATTACAGATTCAGTTCCTGCTCCCAGCTATTGAACCTTCCCTTGTAACAATAAAAACCAGTAAAGCAGATATACCAGCTACATCAGATGGTGTGAATGAAATTCTGCCCCTCTGACCCTCTCAACCCTTTGCCTTTCTTTCTTGTGAATGGCTTTACCAATAACATAATTTTGTGCTTGTCTGCCTACAATCCCTCCAGTTGACTGCTCCTAATTTTTTTCATCTTTACTAATTTGCTAGGTAGAAATTGAAACTTCTAAGTTATTTTAAGCTGCATTTCTCTTATTAGTGATTTAGAGCTTTTTTTTAATAGGTTCAAATCTCACCTCAGATATTTGCTGATTGTGTGTCTTCAGCAAATCATTTAACCTCATTCAGCCTCAGTTTCCTTATCCCTAAAATGAGGTAATCAGGTTCAGTTTCTAAGATCTCTTCTAGTTCTAAATCTATGATCCTCTGATCAAATGCAGGAATGGAGAGCTCACAGGATTTAGAACTAGACAGATCTTAAGATGATATAGCCCATTTACATTTTATGGAAGAGAACACAGAAGGCTAAAGCTGAAATAACTTTTCCAAGGTTGTAGTAATCAGTTCCTGAGGCAGGATTCCAACCCAGGTCATATGTGTTCTTTCTACCACACCCTACTCTGGCCTCTGATAATCTGATCCTTCATGTGAAAGAAGCTAGATGTCACAGATTTAGAACTGGCGTGTATTGGGTGTTCAGGGAAGACTAGCACCTTTAGTATAAGGGCTTGCTGAGCCCTTTTCAGTGCTGCTCATCCACCTTTGGTGGCCACCTTCACCCAACTGTCACTTCTGGCTCCAAGAAGCTGTAGCATGTGCAGCGGCCACATCTCAGTAAAACCATCTTGGCAGATGGGCTAGACCAGGTTGAGGGTAATCGAGAAGCCTCAAACTGACGGCTGAGGTAGAAAGATGTCAACTCCAAGCAGCGAAGACTTCCCCTGATGGAATGGGCAGAAGAGAACAGTTTGTTCCAATGGCCATGAAGGCAGCTGCGGCAGGTGCTTTGGAACCCTTAGAGCTTGGTCAGACATCGAAGGTGCCAAAGTCACCCACTGCATCCCGGGCCATTGCTGGTCATGTTGATCTTTGTCTTGCCCCTGAACTTCAAGGACTCTGGAAGAGTGAGACTGATGACTTCGCATGGCTCTGCCTCACTTAAATCCAATTAACTGCAAGTCAAGGCATCACTCTGGGATGTCATTGGTCCTCTTTGAAGAGGAAGAGCAAACAACAGCAACAATAAAAATAGCTAGCATACCTCTAGGGCTTGAAGATTTGCAATCGCTTTGCATATGTAATCTCAGCTGACAACAACAGTCCTGGGAGGTAGGTGCTATCATTACCACCATTTTATAGAATAGGAAACTGGGGCTGAGAGCCGGTAAGTGACTTGCCCAGGATCATACGGCTCTCAAGTGTCTGATTTAAACCCATATCTTTCTGACTCCAATTCCAGCACATTCCACCTACTGTGCCGCCCGAGTTAGTCCTGTAAAAGGCACCTGTTTCTCCAGGATTTCTTTGTCTCTTTTTTCTTTTTCCCGCTGGGAAGTGACAATTGGATTTCTATGGCACCTTGAGGGTCATGAAGTGCTTGCTCCATTTAATGGGTGCCTTTTGGGCCCTCCTGGCTTAGACTGAATGTCAATGGTAACTGTTTCTCTTTGGAACAGCAACCCTGAGGGTCTTCCCCTCCCAGTTTGATTTTTTTTTCTTTTTTTCTAATTAAAGGGGACATCCCTTGACTCACTTCTTAAAGAGGCCTTTTCACCAAATGGGCATTACCTCTCTCTAAGTGAGTACATGAAAAGGCCTGAGACTAAAAGGGCCAGGGTCTCTCATTGCATCCTGGGCCATCTCCAGTCATCCTGGTGAATATCAGGTCACCGGACCCAGATGGCTCTGGAGAAGAAAGTGAGGCCGGTGACCTTGCACAGCCCTTCCTCCCTCAAATCAAAGTCAACTGCAAGTCTTGTCATCATTTCCCTGATGCCATGGTCCTATTCTAGAATGAAGGACAAACACAACAACAATCCTTGCAACAGCCATGTGAGATAGGTAGTATAAATGTTCATAGCCCCATTTTCCAGATGGAAAAAGTGTGGCTTAGATATGAGTTAATTTGCTCAGAGTCACACAGCTAGTCAGGGGGCACACCCAAGACTTGAACCTAGATAATATGATTCCATAGATCATATTTTTTTTACTGCTTTGAAATCTCCTCAGGCTCCTGTTGGCTTCTCTCCCTCTTTCCTTAAAAATTAGCTCATGAAGACCAAATTTTAACCCTACCTTTACGTCATTGAATTGTAATATCAGACAATCTAAATTCAAGCTTCAGCTCTAACACTTACCAATTTGGATACTGAGCACTTAATAAATAGGCAAGTCACTGGTTAAGGATCATAGGGCAATAGATATGGAGCTGGAGGGGATCTTTCAGGCCATCTAGTCTAACTCCCCTATTTTACCAACAAAAAAACTGAGGCCCAGAAAGGTTAAGTGACTTGCCCACTGTCACAGAGGTAATAAGTGGCAAAGCTAGTGTTTGAACCCAGGTTCTTTGGCTCTAGATTCAGTTCTCTTTTCACTGTGTAACACTGTAGCTCATTATAGAGGAAGTCCCAGCTCAGATTGACCTTAATAACCTTGAGATGTCTGTTACTTTGAAATGCTAAGAACCCAGTAGGGTATGTAATATAAGTATTATTACCCCCTCCCTTTATAAGTAATGCCAGTTTCAATAGCATCTCCCACAGAGTCTATAGCTATTATTTATGTTTCTTTAAGAGACAATGACATTTTGGAGAGTTTCAATTTAACTGTCATTCCATAAGGAGTCTATGAGGAGACTGAGTTTAACTGTCATTCTGGAGGGAATTTTAACTATGATATGTGAACAGAGGACAAAGAAAAAAGACTAAGAATTTATTTCCTGAGAGCATTGGGATTAACCCTTATCTTGCAAACAAACATGAAGAAAATTCTTGAGAAGATTATAATTAGTATCCTTAGGCAACTGAATGGTGAGACTATGTTTCCAGAAATGAGAAGTCAGCATCAGTAGTGATAGTGAAAGGGGACTTTGGCTATGATCTTTCTTACAGTTGATATGTTATAAATAATCATTTATGTCATATTTTCTTGTTTTTTACACCATTAATAAATAGTATTTTCCAGAAATCTTGATTTTTTTAAGCCTCTGAGATTAGGGGTTGGATTAGGGTCCTGATAGATAGATCTAGGTATATGTGTTGATAGATAGATATAGATTATATGTTGAGAGACACATGAACAAATATTTGTGAGAAAAAAGTTGTTTTTCCCATTTATTAAATTTTTAGTTTATTAAATATTTCTATTAAATATTATTTAATAAACTAATTTACTTAAACCAATAGCTTAATAAGCTATATTACTTAGGTAATATTTAATAAACTGAGGTGAGGAACAGTAATCAATTATTTAATTAATGAAAAATACTTTAATTTTCATATTTAATGAGGAAATATAGGAATATATCTCTTGATTGCCTTAAAATCCCAGGTAAGAATGAAGAGAAATTAGCTAGTATTAGGTAGAAATGATGTCCTAGGCTACATTTGCAGGTAGTGGAACCCAAACCCCTACTACATGGACACGTATGATGAATGAAGAGGTTAAATCATCATTCAGTCTCTGTTTGAAGATGTCCAGCAGTGGGGGACTCATGATTATTTGAGAGAAGCCAATTCCACTTTGTGACAAGTCTAATAACTAGGAAGATTTTCCCTATATCAATCTGAAATCTGTTCCCTCTCCCATCCATTGATCCCAGATCTGCATTCTGGGCCAAACAGACCGATTTTAATCTCTCTTTCACAAAATAGTGACAGCTCTTCTAATACTTGGGACATCATAATTGTCTTAACTCTATACTTCTCTTCTCCAAGCTAAACACCCAGTTGTTTTCAATGGATCTTCATATAATATCGTTTCAGATCTCAACATCCTAGTCTCTCTGTTCTGGACGTGTTCTACTTAGTCAATATTTCTCAAAAAATACGTCACCCAGAATTGAACACAATATTCCAAATTGCTATAGGCAAGAAGTAGCATGGTACAGTGAAAAGAATGTTGGGCCTGGAATCAGAAGACCTAGATTCAAATCTTGCTTCTGATATCTACTATGTGTATGACCTTAGAAAAGTCACAGTCTTCCTAGCCAGAAGCTTTATCTGTAAAGTAAAGAGCTTGGACTACATGAACTATGAAGTCCATCCCCCTCCACATCTATGAGCCTATGACAGGTGTATACGTGACTGAAAACAACCGAACTAAAAATACTGAGCTCATGTCCACTAAAGCCCTCGGGTCTTTCCAAAATGATCTGGTACTCTCACATCCCTCTATCTATAATCGTGCAGTTGACTTTTAGTACTCAGGAGCAGGACTCTACCTTCATCCCCTTTTGATTAGGCCTGTTGTCTTTGAATTTGATCTTTTTAGATCCTGCATCTGTCATTTAATGCTATCTATTCTTCTAAACATCACGTCATATGCACACGTAGCAAGTATTCCTCTGAGCTTACTATCCCAGAGCAAGACTGACTATATAAGCCCCTCAAAATTCCAGGAGTACCCCTGAGGGCTTAGAGGATATCTTCTCTATTTCTACTGGCTTAAGCCCTCATTCTAGGTGTATTCTTCCCCGCTTTTAGCCACCTCCCCCAGTTTCATCAAAATCTGTTAGCTTTTACAAAGGGATATTTACTTTGAATGTAGAGCAAGAACAGAAGTACATTTCCTCCCAGCATTTCAGGGACACACTCTCCCTTCTCACATTGGTCTCTGAGGAGAATGGGCTCAGATTTAATGCAGTTTCTATATAACACTGCCCCCACCAAGTTCAGGTCTAAATGCAACATCACTGCCAAATAACTCCTTGACTCAGATCCTGCTGGGCTGAATTCCAAAGGTTGTTCCTTGATCCTCACCCATTTGATGCCGAGCTGGCTGCAAAACCCAGCGTAGACTTCCGCAGGACTCAACTCCTAGGTTCCTGAACTTCCAGACCTTGGAATGCTCACTCTCCTGATCTTTTGAGAATCATAAAATCACAGCCTTCAACTTCCTTCACCTAAAAGAAGGAGGAGGAGGAGGAGAAATGCTGAGACGAAGAACCAAGGCCTCTCTTTATAGGGCCAAATGTTAGCCTCAGATGAGAAGAAGGCCCAAAGCCTTTCCCCTTAGTGAATTCTCTCTGATTGTATACCGTCAGCCCAGGAAGTAATCACACTAAAAGAAGACCCAAAAGTAAGAGAGGAGGGGTACAGGCTGCCTAATGGTTTTTAAATTCCAAACCTTACCCCATTTTGGTTCTGTAACCATAGCCAGTCAAAGAGGCTGATATTCACCACATGGTAAGCAGCCCAAGTATAGAATGTCTATCAGTACATGCTCCACATCTCTCCAGGGCACTTCTAATATTGTCATGTCAATACTTCATCATGACTGTCCTAGAAACAGGTTTTACAGTCACTTCCACTTAGGGAACTATATCATTTCCAGTCTATGCACATTTAGAAGGATTCAGCTCAGTGGGCAATTCCCCATCACACGTATTTGATAGACACATAATATATGTCTTAACTAAGTCATAAATATATATATATATATATGTACACACACACATATATATACATATACACACATATATACACATACATACATACATATATCTCATAAAGCAATCCTTGTGATATTCCAAAAGAGACATTCCTCTGGGAGTATTAATAGTCACTGCTTGGATTTGGCCTTCGGACAAGTCTTGAACACACCTTACCGCATTATCTTTCACTCTCCTCCCTTCCTTCTCTGAGAGTCTTTGTCAAATATTCTGTTAGAATCCAGCTCTCCCTGGTAGGATGCTACTATGGGAGGATTCTCTTGGATCATCTCTGCATCCTCCTGAATAAAAAACAGTTTTGTCATGAATAGCAGCAGCCAAGGTTGGATTCAATGATCTTTAGGTTCCCTTTCAGCTGTAATACCTTATGAGTCTGTGCATCTGAAGGACAGGAAGGAAACTTCTATATCTTAGAAAAGGGTAGAAATGGGTTAGGCCAGGGATATAGAGGATGGTCCTGAGCTACCAAAAATCAGTACATGAGTCCTGGAAGCCTTGTGGGGCACTCTTGAAAAGTCCACAAGCAGGGGAGAAGGCTGAGTGCAAAATTGCCTACTTAGCAATTTTGTCTGGGGACCAATCTTGACTTTCTTCATATACAATATACATTAGAGATAGAAGACGCCCATTAGATCATCTGGTTGAGGCCATCCCAGTGCTGGAGAGTTGGTACATTGTATTCTAAAGTGACTTTGCAGGTCTACTCTTAAATTACTTAAGCTATGGGACGCTGGCCACTTCCCATGGGGGATGATGCACTGGTCTAACAGACACAGCTGTTGGGAAATCCTTTCTGCTAGTCAGCTGAAATTTCCCTGCACTTAGTTCCCTCCCATGACTACTATTTATATCATCCAAAAGTCTAACTAAACAATGTCACCGCCTCCTGCCCCACTGTGTCTTCAGTGGTGTCCTTGAGCAAAGCTTTATAATATGCTCAGGGAAATGAATACTGAATTAAATTTTCATTCAAATCAGTGCCCTGCAATTAAGCCTCAGATTCAGAGCTGGAAGAGTCCTTGGAGATCATCCAATCGAACCCACTAATTTTTAAAAAAAGAAGAAGAAAAACTGAGGCCCAGGGAGAGGAAAGTGACCTAACCAAAGGACATCCAAAGAGTAAGCAACACTCTTGGGATTCAAACCTACATCCCGTGACTATAAATCTAGTGCCCTTTCCATTAGGATACAAATAGTAGAGATCATCTGTATTTTCAGGAAACTAAAGTCTAGGCAGGGCTAGAGATTAATTAGGTGTTTTAATTTAAACTTCACCCAATTTAAATTATTTTGTCCCCATTTGATACTATTGCAGAAAAGGTGCTAACCTGCCTTAGTAGAGGGAGTTTCCTCATCTGAGAGTTCCCTAGGGCAGTGAAATCATAGACCCAGTCTCTAACCCAATGGGTACTAGTCATAACTGCTCTTATCTCTGGCCTCATATGCCCAGGTCAGTCTACTTGCTATCCCTTTAAGACCTACTGGCTTCTGTCTAGATGCTCTGGCTGCCTAAATCCAGGGATAAACTACTTCTTCAGGAAGAAGCTTCGATTAATCTACAAGCATTTATTAAGTGCTTACTGTGTGCCAGGTCCTGGGGAGGGCTCTGGATACAAAATATTTACTATTTGAGTTTCATCAGTATCAAAATCCCCTTGTGGCTAATATATAAATGCTACATATTTAAAAGGAATAGCAAGGGATGCCGTTTCCTAACTACTGGACTCTTTGCTTTGCCTCCATTACCCATACCCATGTGTACTCACTGACCACTAGCTAGTCATCTGGCATCTGGTTGTCCAGATCTCCAATAAATTCCTGAACGCTTCCTGGGCCCAACCCACTCTTGAGCTTCACCCTACTTTTCATTCACAATCTTGCCTTGGCACTTCTGTTCCTCACTTCCTGCCCTGCCTCCAAAACCCACCACCTTCTCTAGTCCTGATACAATAGCTACAGACTCTTAGTATTTGGGGCTTATGGTCATCCCTCGGAATTCTTATTTCTGCTCACTTTGGAATAGTCCTGAGGCCATGTGAGCACTTATTCTCTTCTTACTCATTCTTTTCTCCAACCCCCAGTTTTTTCCTGACCATTTATTTTACAGCCCAGATCGTTTTCTGACTGTTCAGTTCACAAGCAGGAGTTTTGGATGAGATCTTCCCTGTCAGTCAGTAAATAAGTACTTATATACCACCTACTATGTGCTAGGCACTATACTAAGCCCTGGGAATTCTAAGAAAGGCAATAGACATACAGAAATGAGAAGGACCAAGAAAATGTTGTATACAGTAACAGCAATATTGTTTTAAGAAGAACTTTGAGTGAATAAGTCATTTTGACTCTTATAAATACCCAAATTAACTACAAAGGACATATGAAGCAAGACATTATCTGCATTCAGAGAAAGAACTGATAAATAGAACTATGTATAGAATGGTTTACATATATACATATTTGTGTGTAATGGTAGCCATCTCTAGGGCAGGGGAGGAGGGGAAAAGAGGGAAGAAAGAAATTTACATGATAACATTATTATATATTTAAAAGGAATAGCAAGTTGTACATAATAGATTTGCAGTTTCATATGCATTAATCTTTTTATTATACTATGTTATAGAAATGCTTATTTTATTCCATAAATTAAAAATTAAATAAAATTAAAAATTGAAAAAAGGAAAGGCAATAGACAGTCCCTCTCAAGGAGCCCATAGTCTGATGGGGGAGACAACATGAAAATAAATAGGTGTAAATAAAATGTATACAATACACACTGCCCTGATGAACTTGGCCTTGATTCAGACATTTAGTATAATAAATGGAGAGAGACAGCATATTAAGATGAAGAAAGAGCTGGCTTCAGACAGAGTCAAGTAGGTTTGGGTTCCAGTCCTGACTCTGACACATGCCAGCTATGTGACCATAGGTAAGTCACCCAACCTTTAGTGCATTTCTCTAAGACCATAAGCTGCAGAGAAGGAGTTTCCTCCCTAAGAATTCCTTACGCTAACAAAATCATAGGTCCAACCCCAGGTCCTACTCATACAGAGATGAAGGAAAAGCTGTAATCCCCCATACAGATGATATAGTACACCTCAGAGTCCTAAATAGAAAAGCAGAAACTATGTCTCCTCAGAAGCTCAGGCTTCCTTTCCACTTTCCTAAGCTTGAAGACTTCTTCTCCTCTCTGAAAGACCCAGCCCAAAACAAGTAACTGACAAGGGAGAAAGCTAAATTCTGAGCTAAAGAAGGAGAATAAGCCCATCCAGCTGTGATTTCATCAGGCTCATTTTGCCTGGAGCAGCTATGACCTTTATCTCTGAATTCCATGTGAGAGTGAGTCCTTTCAGGGGAATACAACTCAACAACTCAGGAAAGACATTTCAGCTGGAATTGAGGAGGCCAGGCTATTCCCCAGGATGGCCACCCTAGCAAATGGCCCACTCTGGTGGGCAGGAGACAGCCTCATCTCTCAATTCCACCTCCCTGGGCCCCTAAAATGAGCAGAGGGGGAAAAAAATCTATTTTCCACCATCTGAGACAGGTCTTACAGGAAATAAGCCTTAGTTTGTCAAAGCCCAGAGCTCAAACTGACAGGGACTTGGGTACCTTCTTCCTAGGACCTGGACAGCTGCTTTAGTCACAGTGTTTCTGCCGAAACAGCTGGGGAGACAGGGTGAGTAGGGATGGGGAACAGCTGCTAATCAGCCTCTGTATAATAACCCTTCACATATGTGACCATTATTCATTCATTTACCCCTCAGCTTCCTTTTCTTTGGGCTAAATGGCCTTAGCGTCTTAGAGGGAAGGGCTGGCTAAACACAGACAGAAATCGGAGAATTGAAAGATTTTAGAGTTAATAGCTTAGACACTGTCTAATCCAACCTCCCTATTTTATGGAAGAGGAAATGAGCAACTAGTCCAAAGTTATACAATTGGTTCCTGTTTGTCCTTTGTTCTCAAAGAGGACCATGACATCAGGGAGGTGGTGCCATGATTGCAAGTGAATTGGATTTAAGTGAGGCAGGGCTGTACAAAGCCACCAGCCTCACTTTCTCCTCAGAAGCCATCTGGGTCCAGTGATGTGATATGGATCAGGACAATTGGAGATGGCCCAGGATGCAGTGGGATACTTGGCCTTTTCAAGCTAAGGTCTTTAACAGGTCTCATTTTGACCAAGACAGTGCCCATTCAGTAATTAAGACTTAATAAGATGAGGCAAAGAATGGCCTCTTAAAAGAAAATTAGGTCTGAGAGGGGAGTCTGGCCTAAAAGCCAGTTATCCTAATTCCCATGTCAGTCCTCTTACTTCCTTAAAGATGTGTCCACAGCCTGCCCCTTCCCCATCCCCTGTACCAGGTGCCCTTTAAGAACCCAGGCCTGTTAGTGTGATACACTCCCATAGTTCACCCCATACCCAGGACCTTTATCATTCCTCCCTCATTCCCAAGACCTCTCCCAAAATGTTTGTGTGTCATTCCCTAACTCTGAAATTCCTTCATTCTAAAGGTGTTAAAGGCTGATAATGAAGACAATGTTGTAGAAAGAGCCAGAAAAGAGCTTTTGATTTGAAGACAGAAGGCCTTAGTTTGAGTCCTTGGACAAGTCACTTCCCTCTTTCTGTCTGTTTCCTGATTGTTAAAATGGAAAAGATAGTTATAGCACAACCCCTGTTGTGAGGAGAGTGATAAAATGTTGTATAAATGTGAGCTATTGTTAAAATGGATGTACTTGATAAATACATACAAGGAAAATTATGCTAGAGGCAGCACAAATGTAATTCAGGATTGAAATAGAGAAAGATTAAAAAATGTGTTTCAACAAACATTTATTATGCGCCTGCTGTCCGTGAGGCACTGGACTTATGCGCTAGAGATATAAAGACAAAATGAAACTTTCATTCCACTAAGAGAATAGAATGTTCAATTAAATACAGTATTTGAGGAAAGAAAGGACACTAAAAATTAATTGGGGGAAGGGGTGACAGGAAAAGCTTTCCAAAGTTTGGGCAGAAGATAAGAATTCTGATATGTGAATCTGAGGAGGGAGTGCATTCCAGGCTTTCCAAAGGCCGGAGAGTGGAAGGTGGGAGTTTGGGGACCAGTAAGCAAGTCCATTTAATTGGCACATAGAGTGTGTGAAGGAAAATAAGGTGAAGGTAAGTTTAGAAAGATAGATTGGAACAAGACTGTATAGGGCCTTAAATGCCATGGTGAGGAGTTTGTATTTTTTTCCTAAAGAGCCACTATTTTTTTTACAGTGGAATGACAAGTAGAGATGTAACTAAAAATGATTCTTACACTGGGGACTAACTTAATGTGGCAGGGAATTTTACAAACCAAATGCCAAAGGGCCCATTTTTCAGCAGACAGTATTGCAATATAAATTCAAACATGTTATTTATTCATTCCTCAAACACTGAAAAAAGGACTATGGATGCTAACAAAGGTTACATATGATTGGAAGTCTGCGTATCAGCTACTCAAACAATTAAAATACAGACACTTGTCTTACAGGACTTGTCTTCTTTGCCCTCTCCCTTAACTGAATTTATCTTCAGTGAGAAAGTGGATTGGGAGTCTATAGGAGCACAGATTTAGAGCCAAAAGGAAACTCAGAAGTTACGTTCAACATATTGATTTTAGAAATGTACAAACTGAGGCCCAGAGAGGTTAAATAATGTTCCCAAGGTGCTAAGACGTAGAGTCAAGATTCAAACTCAGTTCTCTGCTTCCCGGGACAGTGTTTTACTGTGGAGAAAGGTAATGTTAATAATAGATTACATTTATAAGGAGACTATGATGTGCCAGGCACTATGCTAAGCATTTTACAATTATTATCTCAGTCCTCACAACAATCCTGGGATGATAGGTGTTACTGTTATCCCCATTTTACAGATGAAATTGAACCAAACAGAAGTTAAGTGACTTGTCCAGGGTCACACAGCTAGTAAGTATCTGAGGCCAGATTTGAACTCTGATCTTCCTGGCTACAGACCCAGTGCTCTATCCACTATGCCAGCTAGCTATTCTTAGGGTAGTGGCCTGGATCGAGGAAAGAGAGGAGGATTTGTGATCCCTAAGAGGAAAGCATTGACCTGAGCTATAGAAAAACTTGAGAAAAGTTTTTGTGCCCTGCCCTAGTTATGCCTCTTGTGACAAGGTTAGATGTGCTTTAGGAAGATTATTTTGGTAGCTGTGTGGGAAATATATCAGAGAAGGAAGAGGCTGGAAATAGGGACAGCAATCAGGAAGGTATGACTGTAGTACAGGTGAAGTGTGATGAGTGACTGAACCAGGGTGATGACTGAGTGATTAGAGAGAAAGGGACAGATTCCAGAGATATTGTAGAAGGAAAAAACCAATGAGACTTGGCAACTGATTGAGTGCAGTTGGAGAGTGGAAGTAAAGGAAAAGCTGGAAATGCCTCTGAGGTGACTAGAAGGATAACGCTGCCCTCAACAGAAACAGGGATATTTGGAGGATGATTGGGTTCAGTGGAAAAGATAAATTACACAGAAAGACTGGTAAAGACCACAGATGACAGTATAATCAAAATGAGTGAAGGAGAGAAGAATATTAACTAATTGATTGACCACTCCGTGAATAATTCTTTTACCAAGGCAATCTATCTATCAAACAAGAATACAAAATGGGTCTGAATCAACCAAGCAATCAAATGACAAGCAATTATTTCAGTGTCTACTATGTGCCAGACATGGTTTACAGAAGACAAAAGTGAGAGTTCCCCACCTTCAAGGAGTTTGGGATAAGTGAGGTGGCTGCAAGATGTTCACAGATAAGTAAACATGAGGTGTATCCCCAAAATATACAGCAATGAGCAGAGGGCAGGAGGTGGGGTGAGGAGTGCTAACTATAGGGGAATCAAGTCTTCTTGAAAGAGGGAGCTTTTGAACAGAGCTTTAAAGGGAAGTTGGGGATTCTGAGGCATGCAGGCAAGAAGGAGGAGCATTCCCGGTATAGGGGACAGCTGTTCAAAAACCAGGTGGTGGGAGATGGATCGCTGTGTATAAGGAATCACAAGCAGACCCATTTGGTTAGAGTATAATGTGTATATGAGAAAGAAGACTGTGTAATCATCCTGGAGACTGACAGTGAAGGACTATAGATGCCAAACATGGGAATTTGCATTTTAACCTAAAGTGGTCAAGGAATGCTGAAGCTTGAGCAGAAGGGTGACGTGATCAGGGCTGTGCTTTAGGAATATCAGTTTGGCAGCGAGGTGGTGGACAGATTGGGCAGGATACAGACAAGATGCAGGGAGATTAATAGGAGGCCACTGTAATAGTATAAATAGGAGGTCATGAGGCCCTGGTCAAAGGTGATTGTGGTATGAGTTGAGAGAAGGGAATGTATTTGAGAGATATTGAGGAGACTTGGCAAGTTATTGGGTACCAGGTATTCAGTAAGAGAGAGAAGGAAAGTGAGAGTGAATAGATGAGGATGAATTCTAGGTTTCAAACTTGAGTGACCAGAAAATGGCAGTATAATTAACAGAAATAGGAAGTTAGGAAGAGGGGTAGATATAGGGAGAGAGATAATATCTATTTTAGATGGGTTGAAATTGAGAAACTATAGAACACCCAGGCAGAGATGTCAAGTAGGTAATTGGAGGGAGGAGACCAGAGGTCTAGAGATGAAGGCTAGATCTGGAAGTCTAGATATCATCTACATAGATACGATCATTGAATCCATGGATCACTAACAGAGATCATAGAAAGAAGAATGAGTCCAGGACAAAGCCCTGACCTCCTCCAATGCAAAGAGGAATGTCTATGTGATAACTAACAACTTTGCAAAGGAGAGTGACTGGTCTAACAGATAGGAAGAGAATCATTTGTCATAAAAACCTAGGCAAGGAAAAGGATGCAAGAGGAAGTGGTCAACATTGACAAATATGAGGGGAAAAGTCAAGAAGGGTGATCATTGTTAGACTTACATAAAGAAGATCCCACAGAGTAGTGGGAATGGAAGCCAGGTTGCGAGTGGCTGAGGAGTGAGTAGGAGGTGAAAAGGGGGTATGTAGTAAATTTTTAGCTTTTTCTAGGTGTTTGGCTATGAAAGAGAAGAGTTTTAGGGTGATAGCTGGAGATGGTAGGACTCAAATACATGGGAGTATCTAACCATGTTTGAGGGCAGCAGGGAGTTAGCAAGTATATGTAGAGAGATTGAAAACTGGGAAGAGACAAGAGAAAATGGCCAGACGAGGTCAAGAGTACAAGCAGAAAGACTATCAAGGAGAAGACAAAGAATTATCTTTATCTGAAACTGGATGAAAGGAAGAGAGGGGAAGCCTCTTTCTCTTTATAACAATAGTATCAGAGTAGCAGAAAAAGAAGCCAGAGGATGCAAAGAATGAGTATTTTGTACTGTCTACAAATGCTAATTTAACTACCAGTGCTTAGATAGAATAGATAGAATATTCTTGTCCAATGGCCAATGAATAACATATCACAAGGAGATGAATCACATCTACGTTGACATTCTTGCTATAAATGAAACCAGAATATCAAAGGAAGTGGCAGTTGAAAGGAGGGGATGGCTTCCAGGTCCTCCTTAGAAAGACCAATAGTGGAATTGCCAGCACTATTCTCACTGTATCCAAAGGCATCAAGAAATAATACTGCATAGAACATTTGGTCATCTCCCATTGTAGTTCTTCTGATGAGAATAATAAGCAAAAAGTCCAGGAAGATGGATGCAGCCAATAAACCACCATCTGTCACAGAAAATGAGAAATAGAAATTCTCCTTGTCAGAGGATGAGAAGACAGAAAAGTCCTAGGACTTGATTCTATTCCAACAGTATCATCCATAGGCAGGATGGCCTCATCTAAAGGCAATCCCTTCTCATTTAGATTCTGCACATGAAGATAGTCAATATTTTTGTTGAAATACATCTCCATGTTTTATAGCTCACTGGATATTGGTATTTAGAGGGTCATCAGACAAAGTTATCTCTATTGCTACATCTCTCAGGGAATCTAATATGATGTTAACTTGTGAATGGGAGGCAGCTTGTTACAGGAGAGCCTTTAAGGCATCATCAAATGTTTTTATATCATCAACCAACAATAAGTACAGTAAGATCTTGTATCATCTTTTAGGCAGTTATATGTTACACATATGTATTTCAATATACGTATGCATGTGTGTATTGGTACATGTATACATACATGTAAATATGCACATACACATGTGTATACACAATCCATATAGTGGTTTAAGGTTTGTAAAGCACTTTATAATATTATCCCCTACAACAACCCTGAGAGGTAAGTGCTATTATTATCTCTCTCCTTTTTAGTTTATTTTGTTAAAGATTCATTGATGTTTTTTTAAATATTACATACTTTGAGAGATTAATCCCACTCTGTGAATGGTCTCTTGTAACAAAGTAAAACAGTTAAGTAAAACTAATAATACCAGTGAACTCATCTGAAAATATATGCAGCATTTCACACCTGTAGCAATGCTTCTGCCTCTCTATTAAAAAAAAAACCAAAAAGTTATTTTCTCTCCCTCTCATTTCCCACCCCATTGGGGGAAAAACAAATCTCTTATAACAAATATGCCCAATCAAGCAAACAAATTCCCTCAATGGGGAACATGTAAGGGAATAAACAGGTTAAGTTCAGTTAGAATAGATGAGCCAATCTGTGCCTCCAGATAGGGAGGGGGGAGGAAGAGAGATCAACAGACCCAGACAGAGGTGGTGGTAGTGGGGCTGACCCCACCTATAATAAAGATATTTGTGGTGGGTATGGCTTGAAAGGATTCCTTCTCTCTGTAACTTCTTGCTCATGTTAAAATGGAGGGAAGGAAGTAGAGGAGAACAATGAGAGAACGTTGTATAAAAGATCTAGAGGGGATGCCAGGTGGTACCAATAGAAGGCATCATCACACTTCCCCTGGTCCTGAGCTTGCTCACCAAATATCTTCTACTATATCTAGGAGCTTTTGACTCATTTTATTTAATGCCCTCTCCTTCTGAGAGATCTGGGCAGTTTTCTTTTAGGATTTCTTGAGATATGATGCTTAGGTTATTCTTTTAGTTATGGCTTTCAGGTGGTCCAATAATTCTTAAATTATCTCTTCTTGGTGTTTTCCAGTGATACATTTAGGTTATTAATTTCTTTCTTCTTATACTCTCTCCTGTAAATCAACTTTGAGCCAGCTAATGAATACCATCACTTGTGACACCAAAAGGTTAGTGATTCCCAGAAGGACAATAATTACTTGGACTGCTTCCCTACATCGTGTGGTGGTGTGTTTTGTGCTTTTCTCCAGCAGCCAGTCCTCTCAATCTCTATCAGCACTGACAACATTTGACACTCAGCAAGGACAAGTAGCAACTATATTCTTTACATAACAATGGGCATATTTGGTAGTGAGGGAAAAACCAGAGAGCATTGAAGAAGAAGGATAGACAATCCATGGACATAAGCAATCAGTGCTTGGTGCTACTAACTTCAGGAACCAATTGTTTTAGATGTCTTTATCTCAGGAGTTGGAGAAACTGCTTCCTTCCCTCACCCAGGGTCACAATAATAGGATATTGTCTGAAAGGATTGTAGGATCATCTCACCAAACCTGCTCCAGTCAGCACAAACAGAATCCTGGCCCCACCCCCACCCCATCACCAGCAACAGGAACAATGGCAACATTTTTCCAAGTCATTGTAAGGAGGAGGACATGAACACAAACTGGGAGACCAAGCTGAGGTCTGACTGGACTCTGAAAAATCCACTTGGTCTTAAAGTGGAACATGAACTCTGAATTCAACCTGGTTTTTCTTTCTGGATTCTTCTTCCCAGACATCTCCCCAAATAAGTTTCAGAAACTTTTATTCAGCTCTTCCCAGCAATCCCAGTCCCAAAACATCAGTACTTGTGTCTCCAACTCCATAGTGATGGCAATACAGGGTTACATAGGTAGATATGTATACAACACATACAAATAAGTATACCAGGTAGGATGGTACTGTGTGTGCCATAGCCCAACACACCCTGGAGAAAGCCCAGCATGTGCAGTAGAAAGAGTAGTGATCTGGTAACCAGGAAGTATGCTTCTGGTCCTGACTCTGTTACTGATGAGAAGTCACTCATCCTCTCATCTGTAAAGCTAGGGAGTTGGATTACATGACCTCCAGGGTCTCTCCTAGGTTCACCTCTAAGATCCTATGATTTCTAAGTCCCTTTGCTTCCGGTTCTAACATAACATGATTCTCCTTCCCTCTCCTTACCCCTACCCTCACTCTTCACCCCAGGCCCAGATTTTAAAGGGAAACACAGGTGCACACAAGGAAAGGCATCTAAAATTATGAGGGCTGACCAGTCTTTTAGGCAATTTGAAAACTAAGCACAGACTTCTGGGGTTCTAAAGAAATCCGTCCAGTTCAGAGACCAACAAGAAATGATCACTACAATGAAAAGAGTGCGGCTCTGGAGTGAGAGCACCTGGTTCAAATCCCACCTATGATGTTTCTTATCTGGGTGCCTTGGACAGATCATTTAACCTCCTTGAACTTCAATTTTCTTACTTTTCTTTCTAGCTGGGTTTGGACTAGAGCCTTTCCAGCTCTAGACTTATGCTCTTGTGCAATATACCCCACCCTGCCTGCTTTCCCCTTATGTTTTTTTTTAATTTTTGTAACAAGCCTGTTGTGTTTCCTTCAGATATATACCTTGATTCTCTTAGCTTTGCATTAAGGGAAATCTTAGGAAGAGGGGAAGATGGGTGGTAAGCTGGTTCAGTATTTGTGGACCAACATAAATCAAATGGGCTGGAAGAATTTTTCAGATGTGAAGCCCTGAACAAATGTTGTGTAAGACTGCCCTCTTGGTAGTGATGCCAGCCTTTGCATGAGAAGGTGAAACTAACTCAACATCAGAGGCTCCAGATTTCTTTTCCAGTGATGATGCTCTTGTTATGAGACATCCACACTCTTATCTAGCCCTGCAGTGATCTAGTGGTAAAGATATACTTGGATTATGAAAAATCCAGGCAATTGTCCTACTGTAGAAATAACACAGATGCTATATGGTGACTCAGGGAAGCAGTGGGCAGAAGAATCAGTGAATGTTGGATTTTCAGGTTTAAGCCGGAAGGAAATTTAGAGAAATCATCTAATTGAACTCCTTTATTTTTTACAGAAGGAAACAGAGGTTCAGAGGCATTTAATCAACTTTGCCAAAGTTCCAAAGGGCACTGAATAGTCAAAGTGAGATTTTTGGACCCATCTACTAGCTCCAGGTTGAGTCCCCTTTCTCTTAACCAGAAAGTCACAAGAGCCATATACAAACAACTGGCTTATAATTTACCTCTCATTGCCACCCACACCAAGAAAAGGCCTCACTGCTAAGCCTGCCACTTCTCCCTCCTCCCCTGCCTGACCCATGCTGCCTATTGTTTTTTGTTTGTTTGGTGACTTCTTTCTTCCTTTAAGCCTACTGCTCAATGTTCTTTTGGGACTGATTTTACTTGGATCAAAAAGGAGGGGTGGTAAGAAAGGAAAGCTGGAGGAAGCAGCCAGTGTGACTTGCTGTGGCCCTCTACCCACCAGTCTCTTCTCCTTCCTCCTCCCTCACAATCTCAGTTAGCCCTAGCCATGAAGTTTGTGTCCATGAAATAGGGCAAAGGGAGCCTATGGCTTCCTGATGAAGCCAAGCCTATAACTTTCACCTTCATTTGCACCAACATCTAACTAGCTAACCCTAAACTGAGGTAGATGCATTTCCAACATTTACATTTGAGTGAAATCAAATTTAAATGACGATCAAGGGAAGCCTTGAAGTGGACACAGTCAGACGATGTGACCAAAAATACATCATCTGAGAAGGCACATGGAAGAGATAGTGGGAAAGTTGTTGCTAAGTATCCTGCCCCAGGGTTGTAGAGCACAGTACGGGTAAGTGATGAGGAATGGGCAGCTAGGTAGTTCAGAGGGTAGAGTGCCAAGCCTGGAATCAGGAAAACTCATCTTCATGAGTTCAAATCCAACCTCAGACGCTTAATAGTTGTGTGACCCTGGACAAGCTGCTTAATCCTATTGGCCTCAGTTTCCTCATCTGTCAAATGAGCTGGAGAAGGAAATGGCAAAGTACTCTAGTATCTTTGCCAAGAAAACCCTGAATAGGGTCAGGAAGAATAGGAAATGACTGAATAACAAACAAGTGATGAAGATATCACTACCTCATTGGGGGGATTTCTTTGGGTTTCCTTAACTGTTTGGAACAGTTCTGATTATTAGAAAATTGAGTAAATTGGGCATATGTCCATGTACAGAAATTCTCAACTAGGAAGTCACTTCACATTTGGGGCCTTAATTTCCCCATTCCTTTGTAAATTAAATTCATATTTTTGGTAGGAATTAGTCTGGATAATCTCTGAGGTTCCTTTCAACTCAATAGTTCTGTGGTTGATCTTTAAAACAAAAAGGTTAGATATCATGGTCTCCAAAGTATCTGGCATTTTATGCTTCTGAGACCTCATGGGGCCAAAACTTCTCCTGGAAATAATCCCCCTCTGGTGTCGATGCACTATGTTCACTTACAGGAACCCCTAATTCACTTAGGCTTTGACCTCTTAACCTTTGTCACATCTCAGATGGAAGATCCATGTAACACAGGCCCCAAATAATTCTGGAACAGTTTTTTAGACCACGTTCGATGAAGACTGTTTTGGGTAATCGTAATTAGTACATATATGGTATTTGGTCCCACTCCATTCATAACAAGCTAGACATGAACCACAAAGCAGAGAGTAAAAATTAAGATAGAATAATGAAGTAAATAAGAAGAGAAATCAAGTATTATAAACATTCTCTGCCACCCCCTCCCAGAGATACAATTTGCCTTTCTGGTAGGGCAGTGAATACTCCCCAGATAATCAAGTTACTGGGCCTATGCTTAAGCACCTCTCACGACTGTCTTTTGGCAACCAGCTGTGCCTCAATGCTGTTCCCTGCATTTTCTACCATCTCTCTCCATGGACAAAACTGCCATTTATTATTGCTTGGCCAAGCAGCTGATGTCATGATATTTTAGTCACATTCTGTGCAACAAACACATGAAGGAATTGTTTGCATGGGCGAGAAGCCACCCCTGGTGGCCTGGAATTGATTTCAATGGTATTGATTTTGTTGGTGCCTCCTAAGGTCTCACTATAAACTGAAGGAATACATAATTATTCTCTGGCCATCAAAACTGATTGAAATAGATTATAGGGCAGCTAGATGGCACAGGGGGTTAAAGCACTGGGCCTGGAGTCAGGAAGACCTGAGTTCCAATCCGACACTTACTGTGTGACCCTGGACTCTTGTTTCTTCATCTGTAAGATGGTGATGACAACAGCACCTGCCTCCCAGGTGGGTTGGGAGGATCCAATGGGGCGATGTTTGTAAAGCACTTAACACACTGCTTAGCACATTTTCTTGTTGTTTAGTCATTTTTCAGTCACAGCTGGCTCTTCATGCCTCCTTTTGGAGTTTTTTTTTTCTTGGCAAAGATACTGGAGTGGCTTGCCTTTTCCTTCTCCAATTCATTTTACAAATAAGGTTACTGAGACAAGCAGTGTTAAGTGACTTGCCTAGGGTCGCACAGCTAGCAATTATCTGAAGCCAGCTTTGAACTCAAGTCTTCCTGACTTCAGGCCTGGCATTCTATCCACTGTGCCATCTGGCTGCCCTACTTGGCACATAGTAGGTGTTATATAATTATTATTTTATTATTACATTATTTCATTATTATTAAATGTTTATTATTATTACTATAGATTTAGAACTAGAAAGGACCTCAGAGGTCATCTCATCCAACCTAATCATTTTATAGATGAAGACACTGAAGCTTAGAGAGATGAAGTAATTTTTCCAAGGTTACAGAGACAGTATGTGGAAAGCTGGGATTCCAACCTAGTTCCTTTGATTCCAAATTCATCAGTCTATTTTTTTTACACTTGAAACTTTTTTCTTCCGCACAGGGAGAATTACATGAGATTTCCAAGGCCGATACACCTGAGATTAATCAACACATTTTCATTTCTTTTGTAGGTTAAGCCATGCTGATCAACAAAAGATGTTTCATGTAGCCCTTCAAAATTTTGTTGGTTTGCTTCTTTCATCTCCCTCTCTATGGAAAACCCTCCTGGTTGAGTTAAGGGGAATGAATTCAGGTACCCTGAGGATCATGAAAATTACCTCAAAGGTTCAATAAACCTCAAGGAGGAAATAAGTGAGGGAGAAGAGTCAGGGAAGGGGAGAGGAGGAAGAAGAGAGGAGAGAACAGGGCTGGCGACCTTTAGCTTGCTGCCTGATACTATGGCAAAGGTCCCAGTTCCGCTCACTCTCAGGTTCAGGAAACCTGAGAGGTTCAGGAAATCTCCTGGGGAAGCAAGAGTGAATAAGTAACTGCTCCTCATAAAGGAGGGCTGTATAGGAGGGAGAAAGTCAGGTCCCAGCAGCAAGTAGGGAAAGCAGATAGATTGAGGATGTCACTCTGACTTCATCCTTCCGTGTCAAGCTGCTCTGGCCAGTTCCCAAAGGAGGAAAAAAAGAAAAAAAAAAGATGGCAACTTGTATTAAACTTCCATTGAAAGTATTCAATCTGCCCAAAGGGTTATAAAAATGTGCATACCCTTTGACGCAGCAATACCACTTCTAGGGCTGTATCCCAAAGAGATCATACAAGGGGGAAAATGACCTGTAGGTACAAAAATATTTATAGCAGCTCTTTTTGTGGTGGCAAAGAATTGGAAATCAAGGGGATGCCCATCAACTGGAGAATGGCTAAACAAATTGTGGTATATAAATGTAATGGAATACTATTGTGCTATAAGAAATGAGAAGCAGATGGACTTCATAAGAACCTGGAGAAACTTATATGATCTGATGAAGAGTGAAGGGAGCAGAAACAGGGGAATATTGTACACAACCACAGCCACATTGCTTCTGTGATCACTAACTTTGATAGACTTGGCTCTTCTCAACAATGCAAGGTACTAAGACAGCTCCAAAAGACTCACGATGGAAAAGGCTATGCACATCCAGAGAAAGAATTACAGAGTCTGAATGCATATTGAAGCATAATATTTGCTCCCTCTTTTTTATTTTATTTTTGGTTTTGTTATATCTTTCTCATGATTCATTTCATTGGTTATAATTCTTCTTTACAACTTGATTATTGGGAAAATAAGTTTAATGTGAAGGTATATATAGAACATATATTACAGCACATGCTGTCTTGGAGGGAGGAGGTGGGGAAGAAAATTTGGAATTCAAGAACTTGTGGAACTAAGTGTTGTAATCTAAAAATAAAAAAGTACTCAATCTAAAAAAGCCTTCCTCCCCTAAACCACCTCTAGCAACAACCCCTCTCCAACACCCCGAAGGTGATATTCAAACTCAGATTAGGAGCAATCCTGCCTGGAGACACGAGGATGGTCTCCAAATTCTTTTAAGGACTCCTCTAGCCCTGGAATTAACTTTCCCTCCTTGCTTACTCTGTGAAGGACTTGGGCTAGTCAGGCATAAAGACAAATCTGCATAAGTCTCTAGCAGCCAAAACTCTATGTGCTGGAGATGTGCTTCTATAATCATTAATGGAGCTAAGCACTCAGAGGGGAAAAGCCGATCAAATGGATACCTCCAGCTTCCTTTCTATAATCCTAGAAAAGCAGTCCGATCAGGAACCTGGTTAAATATGACAAAAAGGGCAGAGACATTTAAGTCCTTCAGAGCTCTGGAACCTGTCTGGTTTCCCCCCACTGTGGCTCAGTGTTTCAGACCGAGATGATCCGGCTACACACACAAAATGAGTTGAAGCATGATTAAATACTGTGTCTTCACAGGGGCAGAGCTCAGAGCTGGTGGGCAAAGGCAGTGTTGGGATTGTATGTAAGAACTTTAGAATATTAATAGCTGGAAGAATTCCTGTGTTCCTCTAGATCTATCCCCTCCCAAGTGGAGCAGTTTGGGGTAAGAATTAACTCAGGGTAAGAATATCAGTTCCCCTCTGCAGCCATGTACTCTTTTCAAGGCAATACAGCTTAGCTGTTGTTTGTACTTCATTCTTGAAGAGGACCATGACATCAGGAAGGTCAGCATTGCCCAATCTGTGACCCACATACTGAGTACAGCTCTCAGGCCACTTGCTACATGCCAAAGGATTTGGGGGTGGGGGTGAAGGGTGAAAAATGTAGAGGAAAACATTTTTTGTATGTAAAGGAAATACTTTGGCAGGCTGCAGGTTGTGCAGGCCTGAGGAAGATGATGCCATGATTTGAAAGCCAATTGAAGTGAGGGATGGCTGTGCAAAGTCACCAGCCTCATTTTCTCCTGTGGAGTCATCTGGATCCAATGGCAAGATATTAGTCTCTAGCATCTTCTTTGCTCTAATTCATTTTCACAGTTATGGAATGGCTAAAGAACAGTGACCACTAAAATCAGGGAGTACATGAGTGAGATGGGTGCTAACTGGAATCAATACAAACATTAAAGCACAGTATCATATCATTTGGGTCTCTTTGCCTCTTCTCTCTCTACCCTAATCCCTCCTCCCCACAGCTGCCAAAATATTTCTCCTTAAGCACTGGTCTTACTATGTCACCCTCCTTCTCAAGAAATTCCAATGGCTCCCTCTTACCTATCGAATCAAACACGAACTCATTTTTTTGGTATTTCAATCTCTTTGAAACTTGGCCCCAATTTACCTTTCTGGTGTAATTACATGTTACTCATTTTCCAAATACCCAAGCTGGCTTTCATACAATTCCCACTCCATGGTACTTTAGCTCCTGTCTCTGTTACCTTGCTGCTTTGTCTGTCCTCCATGCATGGAATGTTTTCTCTCTCCTCACCTCTACCTCTCAAGGCTCAACTCAAGTGTCATGTTCTATAAGAAGTCTTTCCTGATCTCTTCAACTCTTAGTGTCTGTGTCCACTAAACTATCTTGTACATATTTTATATACTTATATAATAAATGCAGGTTCTCAGCTAAATTATAAGCTCCTTAGGGTAAGGACTGTTTTGTTTGAGAAAATTTTTTTTCAAATTTAAAAATATATTTTATTGATATTGTCTTGTAGCCATCTTAAACTCCATATGTCCAAAACTGAACTCATTATCTTTCCCCCAAGACTTGATCCTCTTTTAATTTCCCTATTACAGGTTCAGGTACTACCATCTTCCCAGTCATCCAGGCTCACAACCTTGGTGCCATACTTGGCTTCTCACTCAACTATTTGATGACCTCTCCCCATTCCAGTCCACCTTCCACTCACTTGTCAAACTGATCTTCCAAAAGCACAGGGCTGACCCTGCCACTCCTCCACCCCATTCAACAAATTATAGTAGCTCCCTATTCAAATATAAAATGCTTTCATAACCTGGTCCCTTCTTACCTTTCCAGTCTTCTTATGCCCTACTCCCTTTCGCATACTCTGAGATTCAGTGACACTAGTTTCCTTGCTGCATCTCCTGACTCCAGGAACTTTAATTGGCTGTCCCCTATACCTGGTCCTCTCACTCTTCATCTTTGGCTCCGGCTTCTGTGGCTGCTTTAAAGTCTTAGTCAATGGTCTGTAAGCCAAAGACTTCTGTAAGAAGCCTTTCCCAGTCCTCAATCTTAGTAACTTCCTCCTGAGATTATCTCCAATTTAACCTGTGTGTGTGCAGGTGGGTATGTATGTGTGTGTGTGTATTTTATATACATACACACACACACACACATATACACACACATATATATGTATGTATGTATGCATATATGTATGTGTGTATATACATATATACACATATATACATCCACACATGTATATATATGCACATATATGTATGTATCTATGTCTATATCTCTATCTATCTATCTATCTATCCATATATATACTGCTGGCCTAGGCTAGGGTTGAGTCCAAGGTCAGATCTGGGCATTCCTATGCTACAGACCAAATTTGGAGGTCTGAATGCTGAGTCCAGGATTCTGGCCCCTGTGGTACAGCCCTCACTGTTGGCTTAGACCTGGGCCCAGGAATTGTGCTGGTAAATGTTTAACAACTGTCTCTCAGGGTGGGGGGGGGGGGAGGGCAGAATATACACATGGCACAAATTTAAGTTTAAAATGCATTATGAACATTTTCTCACTCTCTCTTTGAGTCTAGACAATCAACAGAACAATAAATCAAGCCCTGATTTGTAGCATTTGCCAATTTCAGAGGTATTGATGCTCACACTGAAAATTTAACAATCATCTCTCTTACAAGCCAGTACAAGCTGGCTCTAGTGCACCCCTGTCTGGGCTGGGGTAAATCCATGATCAGTTCTGAACATCTATGTTACAGCTTTAGCTCTGCATACTGAGTTCATGCTGCTAGCATGAGCTGCTGGCCTGGGCCAGAGTCTGACTCCATGGTTCACTCCAGGCTACACTACTTAGGAGCTCTGGGTGTCCCTATAGGCAGCCATTTTCTCTTGACTTGGGCAAAGGTCTGAGTCCAATCAGTTTGGGGTATATACACATTGTTAATCTTGCTCCAAGTTCTGAGTCTGTGATATTGGTTTACCCCTGTTCCACAATTCCTGTCTTGGCCTCTTGCCTATAGGTTGGACTTGTGGTCTTGGGCTAGGAAAATGACCCACTTCATATGGTACTTACTATGTGCCAGGCACTGTGCCAAGCATCTTACAATGGCTATCCTATTTGATCCTCACAACCCTGTGAGGTAGGTGCTATTATTATCTCAATTTTATAGAAGAGGAAACTGAAGCAAACAGAAGTTAAGTGACTTGCCCAAGGTCACATAGTAATTGTCTGAGGTCAAATTTGAACTCAGATGTTCCTGATTCCAGGCCCAGAATTCTCTCTCTCCACTGGGTCACCAGCTGCCTGGTTAGGAGGTCATTGGCAACATTTAAATGTGTAGTTCCAGTAAATTGGTAAGGGAAGAAGCTATATTTTATGGAGTTGAGTAGAAAGTAGGTGATGAGACTATGGAAGCATCAAATGTCAACAACCTTTCCAAGTTTTTCTGTGACTGAGGAGAGAACTAGATGAGATGAAGGGATCATGGAATAAATTTGTTTTTCTCTAAGTACCAGGGATACCTCAGTACATCATTAGGTTGGTAGAAGTGAGGTAGAATGAGAGGGTGATATACAAAGGAAGCTTGCTGAAACAAGTAGTTATGAATGAAAAGGCAGTGGGGGGGGGGCGGGGAACCATACCTTAAGAACTCCCTTATTTCAGATTAATATCTAAATACATCTCAATAATTCAGGAAGTGAAATGGGTCTTTATTTGGCTGTCTTAAAAGTCCTAGAATCTTCCCCATGACAAATGTTAACTCATTACAGATTTCCATTCCCTGAATTTGCTCTCACAGATGTATGATACTCAATATCCCCTTCCTCTAGCATACTAATCCTGCCTTCTGGACTTCTCTACAAATATATCATATGTCTGGAATGCCTTCTGCATTTCTAGTCTCCAAGCTATGACTCTCTCTTTACATAAATTGCTTCCCAGAAGTCTTTCTCTTTCAGGAAGTCTTCCTGGAATGCTGAGAAAAGAGCCTATAACTTCCCCGGCTTGATTCAGCGTAGACCCTCCACCCCCATAGCTACCTACAATTTGCCACCCATGATTTCACTTACTCTGACATGTATTTACTGTTAATGCTTTCCTATCTAGCTTTGTATTAGCCTGCTTTTATAAGGAGAGGGAAAGGTAAGAGACCTGTGATTTCACTGGTATAGGGAACTCCCAGAGGGGGAAACTCCTGGTACCCATATAAGTCAGCAGCTCCTCTATGACTTATAGTCTTAAAGTTGCTCAGAGCACTAAGAGTTAATTGACAGTCAGGATGATTCAGAGGAAGGACTAGAACCCAGGTCTTAGAGGATATCTACTACTCCTGGCTGCCTCTTATCCTACTTTTATAGTGGCATAGTATACTCAGGCTTATGGACTATGGCAATAGTGTGTCTCAGGCCATCTCCTTCAAGCCACCAGACTCTGTTGTCTAGAATAAGCCTAGCACAGCAGTATACACAAGGAGACTACAGCTGCTGAAAGGTCATCTTTGATTTCTTCTGCCCCAGTATAGAGTGTTAGGCCTTTGTTCTGTCTCTGTATCCCCAGCATCTGACACAGTGCTTGGCACTAAGCTTGGTGCTTAGTGAATGCTTGTTGAATCGAACTGTCAATGGTCATGAAGGCAGCTAGAGCACTTAGAGCTTGGTCAGGCATCCAAGATGCCAAGGTCATCCACTGCATCCTGAGCCATTACTGCTCATCCTGACTTGTGCCTTGCCACTGGACTTCGATGACAGGAAGAGAGTGAAACTGACAATTTTGCGCAGCTCTGCCTCACTTACGTCATTGGTCCTCTTCAAAAACAAAGGACAAACAAGAAGTGGGAGAATTAGCTCAAACATTGTACAACTGGCAATAACTGATAAGGAACTTGCTCTCTCATCCCAAGACAATCTGAGAATCTGGAGAGGACTGTTCAATGGGCAACCCATCTGGAGGGGCAGACCACCCTCTCTGAGAAGCATATATTGGACAGGCAGCTCCTTGGGACCGTCCAAAGCTTCTCATACCTGATGAAAGGCATCTCCATTCCCATGCAAACAGTCACTCCCTGGGTGATTGAGTGAACTTTGTAGCCAGCACTTTAGAAAGTGGGGTGAGGGGAGGGCAGGAGAAGAGGCACAGAAACCTAGTACATTATGGATCTTTGTGCCCTGCTTAAGTAGAATCCTATCCTTAACACCAAAGTTCTTCATTGCATTATCTCCAGAGGCATCTCCCAGCCCCTACCCAGTTCCAACTAGCATAGGATCATGAGATTTAGAGTTGGCAGAAATCTTGAAGATCATCTTGGTCCAGAGACCCTCTAAGGAGTCCATGGATAGATTTCAAGGATTTCATCTCCCCTTTTCAGTAATACAGCCTTCAGGCAGTCTATATACAATCAGTTGATACCATTGATTCATCATACACTATGGACCAACTCAAATAGTAGACATGATCACAGAATGCAAAGCTGAAATAAATATTAGAGACATCAGATCTAACATCCATTTCTCAGAGAAGAAAACTATGGTCAACTTTGGGGATTATGGAAAAGAGGGAACAAAATATAAGGCATTTCTATTCCTACTTTCCCTAAAGACCTTCTTATAATTTAGTTGGAGGAACACTCCAAAAACAATTAGTCTTCTAACTTTTTGTTCCTTGATGTGCTAATCTTATTATCTTCTCTTATTATCTTCTGAATAGGGAAAAAAAATACATCTTTATTTTAACTAGCCTCTAACTAAAATTTAGCATTTCCTTTGTTTGGTATTTTTTTAAAAATTCTTCTGAGAAGAATCCATAGGATTGTACCATACTGCCAAACTAGTCTATGACACAGAAAATGTGAAGAATTCTGGTCTAGGCCTGTGTCCTAATTTTAGATATGAGGAGCCTGAGAGCCTGAAAAGCGAAGTAATTCACCCCAGGTCACACAGGGAGAATGTAAGCTACTTCAAAGCACAGATGGTTGTTTGTTGTTGTTGTTGGTGGTGGTGGTGGTGGTTTTTTTAATTTCCAGAACCTAATACAGTGCTTTGCATATAATAGAATATTTAATAAATGCCTGTTAAATTGAATTAGCAAAACTAGAATTTGAACCCCAGTCTTCTGATTCCAAAACCAGTATTCTTTCTACTCTGTCATATTTTCTGTTCTTACTCATGCCCCTCCCCATCCCCATCTCCCCTTTTCAGTAATACAGCCTTCAGGCAGTCTATATACAATCAGTTGATACCACTGATTCATCACACACTATGGACCAACCCAAATAGTAGACATGATCACAGAATGCAAAGCTGAAATGAATATTAGAGACATCAGATCTAACATCCATTTCTCAGAGAAGAAAACTATGGTCAGCTTTGGGGATTATGGAAAAGAGGGAACAAAATATAAGGCATTTCTATTCCTACTTCCCCTAAAGACCTTCTTATAATTTAGTTGGAGGAACACTCCAAAAACAACTAGTCTTCTAACTTTTTGTTCCTTGATGTGCTAATCTTATTATCTTCTCATTTGTGGATTTTCCATAGTACCACATGTTGGCTTTGGGGTTTATTTTCAACATATCCACCCCCAACCCAAGACTATGCTGTCATCTATTCAGTCCTATAGCACCCTGCTTTTGCCTTCATATCTCTTTTCATTACCTCCTCCCCTAATAAAGCACATCTCCTATTTCTAGCCTTGTTTCCATGTTGCTTTGGGTACTGTGAGGATGTCTACCAGGCTTCTATGGTCTCTGATGTACACATGTCTTAAAGAATAGGGAACGTCTCAGAAGGGACTGTCAAGGATGATACTGTTACTGAATTTGTGATACAGTGTCATTACCACCTATGTTGTGTTCCCTGTGTCTAAGACCTCAGGCAGTTTATAGCATGGACAAATATTTAAAACAACAACCTTCCTTAGGGATATCCATATTTTGGGACAATGTAGACATACAAATAAAGCCAACTAGGCACCCTCTACCTTTGAGCTGCTTTGCTGCCATGAAGATGTCTCACCTGGCTGAGGCACGGCAACACAACAATCTCATGGCAACACTACCATCAGAGCTACAACCACAACGTGAGGCTTCTTGAATAGACCTCAAAAGCAGGCTCTTTATCTATCAACTGCACACAGCATCAGAGTCTACTATCATTATATATATTGGCAGGAATTGCTGCCTCCCTGCTCTCCCAGCTCAATTGCCCAACCTCCCTGATTGCGCTAATAATAAGCATACCACAAGAACAGGACAAAGCGAGGCCAACAGTACAACAACCTCTGGTAAAGTTTATGGAATTAGATATTGAGAGAGTTTGTAGTTATCTTCTTCCTTGCAAAAATGTAAAAGAAAATTCCCTGAGTTAGTTTATCCTGAGATAGATACCTTGAGGTCAAAAGAATGGACCAGATGCTTTCCTAAGGTTGCTGGATTTTGTAGCTCCCAATAACCTTCCCATGATCCAGCAAGACCTCTGCTCATTCAAAGTTCCCCTTGAAGAACCTTTTGTTATCCAGACTCTGTTTCCTGAGAAGGGATGCAGAGCTGGTGTCCTCTCGCCTAACTCTGTTTCTATTATTCTCCAAAACATGTTTCTCATCTCTGAGCTAGATTTCCAATCTAGCTGCCCCATCTATGCTACACAATCAAAAGCTCGCCAAGATTCCTCGCAAAGAGAAGGATGTAGCCAACAGTGGTCCCAACCTTTTCTGATCTGCTCAGAGACTTTACTATCACCACAGCCTGAAACTGTGCTATGAATTGTACACTTCCTCCCCTCCCCTCCAATCATGGCTTTTAGTGTCAGTAATTCCCTGCCCTTCCCACCCATCTGCACACTTATCTCAAGGCCCCAAGAAAATGAAAAGAAACTCTTCCAAATAAAAAGGGAAATTACTCTATACTGTAGAGCATGGAACTATTTCAAATTCAGATGAAGGAGCTTCCAGGCAACACTTACAGACAAACAATTCCAGCATGCATTTGTTGCACCTAATAGGGTCAAAATAACATAGCAACCTCCTTTCTGTAGCAACAACATTATTTCCTAATCAAAGGAATCTTTTTTTAACAGAAAATTCATGTTGACAACTTGTGAATACCTTGTATTCCTCAAGTAGGTTGGCTTCTACCTACCCCCTCAACATCTACTTCAACCAGGGACCATGAATGGTTAAGCAGTGCTTAACATCGTGCTTTAGCACCTACCTGAGTGCTTCAGGTACACTGGCATTTTGCATTGAATTCATCATGTAATTTGATCCTTCTAAGACAATGATTCATAACGGATCAGGAGGCTCCATCCCAATAAAATTTCAAGCAGGGCAACATAATTTAAGATGTAGTATGGTACGTAACACAGATCACCTTCATTTTTTAGTGTTCATTATTAGAGAGTACAATATAGTGAAAAAGTACACTGGATTTGAAGGCAGCAAACCTAGAGGCCAGTAGGTGCTACACACAGTAGCTAGTATGGGATGGGGGGGGGTTTGGAGTGAGGAAGATCTGAGTTCAAATCCCGCCTCAAATACTTAGCTATATTACCACTTAATCTCTCAGCCTCAGTTTCTTCATTTGTAAAATGAGAGAGTTAAATAGATTTGATGGACTTTAAGAGTACTTTTAGGTCTAAATTTATGACTCTGGATTCAAATCCTAGCTCTGCCACTTACCTGTCATTTAAATAATTTGGGGTTCTATTTCCATTTCTATAAAAGGAAGAAGTTTGGCTAGACTGGAAGTGTCAAACTTATAACCTGGGAGGGGGCAAGCCCTCTGCAAAATTCCAAAGCATAGAGAGTTACCACATTAAAATATAATTGGGAAATATTTAACAAAATAGATAAAAATATAAAACAACATAGATAATGATAATTTGTGTTTTCTTAAGTCAATCATGGGGATCTGTTTCTATTTAAATTGGATATCACAAAACGAGATGGTCTTCTGAGGAAGCTCTTCATGGGTCTCATTTCTAAGAGAAATCCTTTACCTCTCAACTCACAAGATTTGCAGACGACAAAGGCATGGCCATAGATATAGCTATGGGGTTTTTGTACCCCAGGGACCACAGCACACAGGGCTCATTGTCCATTTGTGAGAAGTTCCCTTCTGTAGTTAGAATTGTTTTGAAGTAGTAAGGCATTGGTGTCTCAGGGCCATCTGGCCTTTTCTGGTCCTGCAGAGTTTGCACAGCATGAGGTGAAGTGGCAGGTGATAAGAAAGAGTGGTTTATAGACTCATCCTGCCCTAGCACAGATTTAGAAGTTGACAACAGCTGGGCTTTATGCAGAGTCCTCATGCTCCTGTATCCAACCACATGCCCCACTCCCACCTTTCTTGTGAGCATTGAACCTGTGATTACCATTTATGAAGGAAAGTTAAATGTAAACTGTTATATAATTACAGGAAACTGAGTGGCCAAGGATGGTTTGAAATTCTTGTCATGTTTTGAGATGGCCCTTTCCTTGAGAGGATGGACTACCAGCAGGATTGAGGTGGCTGCCAAAGAAGGTCACTCAGGAAGTTCTGATTCGACCATTTGATGGGTCAGAATGACAAAGGAATTACTGAAGCCTTTCTATTGCCTATAGATCACACCATCAGGATAGGCTTGAAATATGGTACCATACCTTACATCCTAGAAAGCAAGGAAACAGGATCATTGATTGACAGCTGGAAGAGGCCTTAGGGATCATCTCCAGGGTATCCATCTTCATCTTTTTGGGGTGTCATGATCCCCTTTGTCAATCTAGTAAACTCCATGGAAACTTTCTCAGAGTCATATTTTAAAATACACAATATCATTAAAGCAACTAATTATATTGGAAACACTGATATAAATAACCAATAGCTATTGATAAACTATATCCCATCCCACCCTACAGCCCCCCAATTTTGTAGGGGGCACAAAGACTCCTGAAAAAACTCCAAAGAGGAGAAAGTTATCGGATTAAAATGTGATTGGGATATATTTAACGAAATAAACATACAATACAACATAGATAATGGTAATTTGTGATTTTCTAAGTCAGTCACAAGGATCTGTTTCTATTTAAGTTGTATACCACTGAATAAGAAGGTCTTCTATCAGAAAAGGCAGAAAGACAAGAGATTGAAAGCAGTAGACACAGGTGGCACTGCCTCTCTTCCATGGCAGTGCACTTGTAACCTCCACGAATACACCATTAGCATCACTAAACATTTGTGTGTGTGTGTGTGTGTGTGTGTGTGTGTGTGTGTGTGTGTGTAACAGGGCTGAAGAAACTAGTTTGATTCAATGCTCACATTCTTCCTCATGTTCTCTCACATTTCCCTAGTGCTTCAATGTTTACAAAGCACTTCCTATTGGCTAGTTGTTATCCTCATTTTAGAAATGAAGGAAGCTGAATAAGAAGGGGCTCGAGGTCACATTATGAATAAGGTCTAGGGCTGGAATTCAGTCCTAGATCTTTCCTGAATCCACATCAGCCCCTTTCCCATGACCCCAGCTTTCTCCAAGATCAAAAGAGGCAAATTTAGCTTCCAAGTGTGTTGGTTCCCTGGCTACATCCATGTAAACCGATATTGGCTTCCCCTTGTAAGCTCCCACGTAGACTGATACTGGCTTCCCTTAGAAGTTCCTGAGATTAATGCCCTGGGCAATCTGTTGACAAAAAGACCTCTGGACTTGCAGTTAGAGGACCTGGATGTGAGCCTCTGCCTTGTCACTAACAAGCGCAAAAGGACTTTGGGCAAATCATTTGACCTTGCTGAGATTAATTTTCTCATGTGTAAAATGAAGGAGCTGGATTAATTGATCACTGAGGTGCCTTTTGTCTCTAATGCTATGAGAAAGTCTATGACTCTTCTTGTCATTGGTTTGTTCTAACCATGTTCATATCAGTTCATTCCAGAGAGGTTTTTCCCTCCCTTACCTTGCTAGTTCATTTAGCAGCCCACAAAATGACTTGGCTGGGTCCACAGACTTGAAATCATTTTAACTGGTTGGATGTTCTCACTACCTCCTCATCTAGCTTGAGTTTCAGTTCTCTCTCTTCACTCTACCCCTTTCAGATTGGAAACATTTCTCCTTGATGGGAACAAATGAGGAATTATTTAGCTTTAGTTGTCCAGTAATGTCCAATTCTTCATGACCCTAACTGGGCAAAGACACTGGAGTGGTTTTGCCATTTCCTTCTCCAACTAATTTTACAGTTGAGGAAACTGAGGCCAACAGGATTAAGTGTTCAGGATCATACAGCTAGTAAGTGTCTAAGGCCAGATTTGAACTCAGGAAAATGAGTCTTCCTGATGCCGGGCCTTGTACTCTATCCACTGTGCTACCTACCTGCCCTTTTTAGCTTTGCCTTCCCTCTGTTCCCCATTGACAATAGCCTGTCCCTTCCTTGTTCTTCTCCCTTACAGAAATCTTTGAAAGGTCCTTCAGCTTTTCCCCAGAATCTCAGCTCATTCTGGATGTTAGTCTTCCAAATATTATTCTCATAGGGTAGAGTCACTCTTTTACATTCAACCTTGGCTATGTCCCCTGGTTTCCATGTTTTATTTTAAAATCTCAGCTCACCAAACAGCGTTTTGCACAGCTGTACTGATTCATTTAAATGCCTCCTCCGCTTCCTTCTCATTAAGATAATTTGGGATTGTGTAGTGGGAATTTCATTTTTCAAAATCTCCCATCTCATACTGAAAAGCAGAATGGAATAGAGGCTAGAGAGTTGGCTATGTGACTGGGAGCAACTCAACCTCTCAAAATCTCCAGGCAACTCTAAAATGGTAGGTTGCAGAGAAGATGTTGGTCTTCATATGTAGAGAGAGTTTACTCATTGGGAATTCTTAATGCCAGTGACATTACTAGGAGAAATGATTATTAATAACTAATGACTTGGGGAGATCCAAGTCATTTCAAGTCTCTACCTCTGAAGGACAGGACTTATGATAGTAGATAGGATTAACATTCTCCTTAATCTAAGTATTGCTACCCCATCCAACCTTACCAGGAATTTAATCCCATTGTCTTCTACTCAGGGTTGGATGGGGGATATAGATCCTTTGTCTAAATTTTCCTAAGGCTGAGGATGATTTAGAAGTAAGTGACATGACCAAAATCATCTAGCCCCTCATGAAGCCTGCTGCATGTTTTTGTAAAACCTGTAAGTGAAGAATGGTTCAGCCATTTAAAAATGACCAGATTTTTAAAAAATTAAAAGAAGAATGATATTTCATGACGTGAAAATTATATGAAATTCAGATTTCAATGTCCATATATTTATTTTTCAAATTTTTAGCTTTTATTAGAAATTTTTCTTTATCATTTTAAATTTTAGTTTTAGTTTTATTAGAGGCTGACCACATTCTTTTACATAATGTCCATGACTGCTTTTACAGCAGCACAGTCAAGTAGTTTGGATACAGACTGTCTCATTACTTCACTGTCAATAATAAAAGCTTTCATCTAGGCATTCCTTTAAGGGAATTGAACCTAGATCTTCCTAATTCCAAGTCCAGTATGCTTCCCACCATGCCTTGCTGCCTCTAACAATGAGAGATGGCAACCAAAAAAGCCAATGGCAGCCTAGGCTGTATTAGGAGAGGCATAGTCTGCAGAATGAGGGGAGTGGTAATTTCGGTGTTTTTCCTTGCACAGACTACATTTGGAGTACTGCATTCAGTTCTGACCCCACCCCTTCAGAAGGACATTGACAAATTGGAATATGTCCAGAGAAAGGTGACAAGGATTGGTGGGAAGACCAGCAACCATGCACATAAAGTTTGAAATATTCAGCCTGAAGAAGAGAATATTTATGGGGGGTGAGGGTGGGGGGAAGGAGACCAGCTGATTTCAAGTATTTGAAGAATTGTCCTGGGGAAGAGAAATTTGATGCATTCTGCTGGGACCCTAAGGGCATAGCTTGTATATATGGGTAAAAGTTGTAGAGGGACAGATTAAAGGGGAAAGTTCCTACCAATAAAATCTATACAAAAGTGGAATGATCCATGAAATATTAGATTCCCTCCACTAAGCAGAGCTCTTTAGACCACCTTGCCAACAGGAGCCAGGTCAGCGAGAGACTAGAAGGAAAGAAAACAAGCTGACCCCTCCACTCCTGCCCAAAGTCCCTTCTAAAAGTCATTGCTGAGATAGATTTTAATGAATGTAAAACTCACCTGGGTGGGTGGATTTAGTTACTGTTGGGGTTTTTATGTCTTTTTATTTTCACTGGTACAATAAATTAATTATTTGAGTATTGCTAGACTGTTCATCATAATGAGATAATACTTTGGGACTAACATATTACCGAAAAGGACAATTGATTAATCAGCCCCAAATGAGGGTTCTAACCCAACAGGAACTTTAATAGCCTTGCTTGAAAGAACCTGTTTTAAGATTCTAGGTCATAAGCAGTTTGAGGCAAGTCAGTCAATGTTAACACAGTACCAAAAAAAAATTCACAATGGTTAACTTTAAGAAATCCCTGGAACATCTTCTTCATAATTAATAAATGAAAAATGTTCCTGCAGCTAATCAATAAAGTTGTTAGAGAGAATTGATCGGATGGGGAACTCTTTTTGTGGGTACAATTTTTCACCTATTCAGAACAAAAGACTCCCTAGGGTGCTATCAAACTGATAGACACTTAGGAGTCTGACCCAAAAGAAAAAAAAGGCGATTAATTAAAATCTCAGGGAGTGGCTTCTCCCATTCTGAGGACAAGGGCAAATTCAGGTGTGGAGACTACTAGAGTGAGACCTCAAGCAGGCCTAGGGGAAGGAGACAGGGACATGGAGGAGCTGTGCCCTGGTCCTTCTCCAATCTCACTAAAATAAAGACAGGTCTCCAACACCTCCTTCAAGAAGAAAGGGAAGCACAGAGGAAGCTTTGTTTCACATGAAACTTATGGCCTCTTCAGTTTAGGAAGTTATTGCTGGATGTTGTTTAAAAATAAACCCAAATCTATCTACAGCTGAGCCACTATTTTCCAAACTGATTCTCATTTCCCTACTGTTTAGGGTGCTAAGGTACTCTCTGATTTGTCATTTAAGCTATCCCTCCGCCTCCAAGTACAAGTCAATATAAACCAGAACAGCAAGTAACCTAACCTCTTTTTACCCCCAGTCAGGCAAAGGACCAAACTGGATGGCTGGACCAGGTGTTAACACAGAGCACACACTACTTCATGAATTTCTCTGAATATTACCAGAGAGTTTTGGTGATGCGTGAAAGGCTGGAGAAAGTCTAGCATGGTGCACTTAAGAGAACTATGTTCTAACCAGAGCTTTCCCATTACCTAACTATGGGACCCTGAATCACTCAGTTCCCCTCTTTGGGCCTCAGTTTCTTCATCTGTAAAATAGGGGAGGGTACTATTTGGTTTCTGAGGTCCCTTCTTGCTCTGCTATCTTGTGATATTCAAAAGGTGGCTCATTAAGATCCAACTCCATGGGAAAAGATCTGATGCCATTACAAAAGAGAAAATGACATTTGCCTAGAGCTTGGTAGGGGACACATTTTTTTAAGTGCCAAAATAGCATAAAGTGCAAGATGGGGTAACAGAGTCAGGGAAATATTACAGCAGGAGCTTTATCTCTCTGATCCCACAGCTACTGTCAGAGTCTGCCTGGTTGAACAGATGCTGGTGATTAGGGCCATCATCAGTCCTGAGGGGAAACCCCTCTTGGGGAATGGTGCAAACTGAGATCCAGGAGAGGGAATAAACCAGAAGTGATTAGGAAGCTAAATCTCTCCTTCTTCCCCTCTTCTCCCTTCCTCCCTCTCTCTTCCTTCCACCCTTCTCCCTTTCTTCCTTCCTCTCTTCCTCCTTTCTTCCCTTCCTTCTTTCCTTCCTCCCTTCCTTCTTTCTTTCCTTCCTTTGTGGTTTCTTTTCTTCCTTCCTTCTCTTTCTTCCCCCTTTCGCCTTCTTTGAATGTGAATAAGATACACTCTAAGCAAGAGTTTCAGCATGGTGGTTTTTCTTATGCCACCCTGCCACTCAAAACCCTGCTCTTTTTTATTGATGTGTACATTTTTTCCACCTTCCCTGGTCTAACACAGTTGAGTGAGCATGGGCATGGGCTGGCACCTGCAACCTAACTCCCACTTGCCCTGTCCTATTGACGATAACTAGTGAATCAGCAATTACTGACTTGCCAGAATGATTGTGAGCAGCAGGCATGGGGCAGAGGAGCTCACCGGGATCTGTGTACCACAGATGATTAAAAAAAAATGTTATGTGCAGAAACAAAGAAGTTGCTCTGAGTCTGTTCACCAGAAGGGAATTTCAAGGACTCTACCCAGACCAAGTTAGCATTTTAAGCCACTTTTCACTTTCAGCACCTTCAGTGCAAGCATACTCATGTCAGAAGAGCCTAGCATGGCAATGGGAAATTGTAGCATGATGACGTATGAGAGAGCAGAAGAGCAGATAACAAGTAAGACTCCAAAAAGTCAGTCCCTTGGCTGCAGTTAGTCTGGGTTTTTATTTTCATCCTACCTTCTTTGGTATTGTGTGTGACCCTAGTTGCTATACCTCTGAGAGCACAGTCAGTCAGGGGCTCATAGAGTGTTTCTGTTTTTCTTACGGGTCTTATATGATCAAAAGTTATGTTGTATACTGCATCGAACCCAGGACACAGAGAACATCTAAGACAGGATCTGAGCGATGCTGTATCCTACAGGCGTGACTCTGGAACTGTGAAGCTGATTCTTTACAGCTTGGCTCAGCTCTCCATTACTGGGAGAGAGGAGGACATCTTTGTGACAGATCATTTTGACCAGCAAGTTAGCTTCTGTTTTCTATTCTGGTCCACTATTTGGAATCAGAAAGGACGAAAGAGGAATGGCAGTATTCTAACTTCCTTAGCCATCAACTCTAAAAGGAATTCTTCTGAAAGCAGCACATGACTCATAGTATGGTGGAACGAGCAAAGGAAAAGGAACTATGAGAACTTGGTTCTCAAGTGAGCTATGGCACTAAATAGCCATGTGATCAGGAAAAAGTCACTTAATCCCCCTGGTTTTATTTTCCCCATCTACAAAGTTAGGAAATTGGATTAGGTGATCTCAGCTAGGTAGTATAGTGGATAGTGTCAGACCTGGAGTCAGGAAGACTCATCTTTGTGAGTTCAAATCCAGTCTCAGACACTTACTAGCTGTGTGACCCTGGACAAGTCACTTAACCCTGTTTGCCTCAGTTTCCACATTTGTCAAATGAACTGGAGAAAGAAATGGCAAATCACTCCAGTATCATTGCCAAGAAAACCCCAAATGGGGTCATAAAGAGTCAGAGACAACTAAAGATATTGAATAATAATAACAAAAATTTGTTCTCAGCTCAAAAATTCTGTAATTCTATAGCCAAACCAGAGTCTGATAGTTCAGGATCAGGCAAATGCTTTTCCTCCAAGAGCCTTCTCAGTTCTCTAATGGTTAATCTTGTATCCAGATTCCTTCACATGTGTCAGGAATCCATGTCCTTAAGGGACTTATTTAGTTTGACTGTGACTTAAGTTGATTTCAGCAATCCCCTAGTGTTCTAAAGGGTGCTGGAGGGTCACTCAGGTACCAGTATAGACAGATTTATGCCTTTCCCTCCACCTCCCCCATTTTTCCCCAATGCAAGCAGAGATGTAATCTCCCAGTATCTTACTTGGAAAATAAAGGTCACTCTTCTGAAGAGAGTAAAGAAAAGGATAACTTCTTTGCTGTTATTTCAGTTCCTTCCCCAAGCTATATACATCATTATATTTCATCATATTAGCTGAATACAGGTGGGGTAGGAGAATCAGCCAACTAATTTTATTTCCTTGCTGTAGCAAAGAAGCAATGTATTTCCATGTCAACTTCATAGTGTCTTAAAAATGGCAGCCAGGGAAGGGGTCAGGAAGAAGATACTCAAGATTCCATAACACCAGCATCCAGGGCTCACAAATCTAACAAAAGGCTGAATATATTGCCTGAGGCTAGACTGCTAGTTTCCAGTGAACCCTTAGATTGTTGTGCCAGAAAGGAATTACAAAACAGCTAGTCTATTGCATCCAAAGGATAGTCAAACTGATGTGTTCCATCATGTGCACTTACTATCCAGAGGATTGACTACACTGATGAGATGTATACTGATGGTGAAGACATAACCAGGCATTTTTACCATCTTTTCAATGGGTGGTTGAACGAGGTCAGGTTGGGGCATCAGCAGCCAATGAGGTATGGGTTGACCAAGGCTTCAGGAGATTTCTGAATAAAGTTGGAGGATGGACAGAGCAGAGAAAGTTGAGACAGTGCAGAAAGAGAAGACAATCATATATTTCTTAGGACCATAGATTTAGAGCCTGAAGGTTTTAGAGGATATTAAGCCCAACCCCATCATTTTACAAATGAAGAAATAGAAGCCCAGAGAGATTAAGTGATTTTCCTAAAATCACACTGCAAATGACAAAGCAAGCAGGGATTTGGCTCTTTATTTTTTCAGTTCTCACTTCAAAATGTGTAAATATCATTCACAGGTTTATATTTTTTAAAAAAACAGCAAAATCCCCCCAAAATCGTGTATGGCATGTTTTTGTAAATTATGTCCCATTTTAAATGAGCGAAAAGAGATTGTTATTTGAAGAAATCTTGTGGTGCTTCCTTTTATAAAGCAAATAATTACTTCCAAATAATCTAATGTTCATATGTATCATGTTTGCCTGGTTTCCCCATTTATAAAATGAAAACATTAGACTAGGTAATCTCTAATGTCTCTGATATTCTATGATTCAGTTTGTTTTAAAAATAAAGTACAGCTCTATTTTAAAAAGCAGAGTAACACTGTATATTAGAGCTCGAAGAAGCTTTAAAGATAATATGGTTATACTCTTTCATTTTACAGATGAGGAAACTGAGACCCAGAGAGAAGTGACTTGCCTAAAGTCACATAGCCAAATAGTATTGGAATTATGACTATTACTTTCATTAGCATGGCTCACTCTTTCTGGAAATCAGAATACTTAATTAAAAGAACCAGACCAAGAAGAAGCTCCAATTAACCAGAATCCTCCTCCTCCCACATCCAACATTCAATGAGGATGAGAAAGAAACAAGTCCCTAGAAAACAAGCTCATATCAGGATATTAGCCAAATGCTAACCTCCATAGTACATTTCAGGGTCAATACCCAATCAGATCAATATCCTGTACTTTCCACATCTTGAATATTGTATAATGGTCATTTATGTTCAGGATTGTGACCCTTTAGCACTTCAAGACCCAAGATATTAAATTATGTTCACTGAACTGGACTTAATCACAGGGGAGGAATCACCCTTGAGATGAAGCTGCCCCCATTGTTGCCACCAGGGTATTGGGAGGGTTTGGGAGGAAATCGCCATCAGAATGGTGCTGAGTCCTCAAATTTTGTCTCCCAGTTGCCCCACACTCCATTTATGACTCTGCTATTGGGGGACACCGTAAAAAAGTGGTTTATCTCATTAGATACTTAAGAGATTAAAGTGACCCAGTGCACTCAGTATACAGAGTGGTGACATGCTGAGTGAGGACACCTCTGGTTTCAGCGCCTGCTGTCCTTTGTTTTCTTTCATGCCTTCCAGACAGTATTCCAGAGGTGAGGGGTGGTCCTTGTCCAGTGAAAAGAACACTAAAATAGGATGTCATACCTGGATTGTATGCCAATATATGTAAGCAAATCACTTCATCTCCCTGTACCTTAGTGACCTCATCTGCAGAATAAGGGAGTTGAATTTAATAGTTTCTGAGGTGAAATCTCAAATCTTCAGATTCTATAATTCTGTAAGGCAGCCCATTCCTAGGAGGCACTTACTCCTGTGGTAAAGTCAACAAGGACAAATACAATGAGCCTACAGCATGCTATGTATTCCTTCCTCAGCTCTTCAGCTAAATTCTATTTGGAACTTACATTTAACTATACATGAAATATTGAGACAACATGAGATCAAAATGAATGTATGGTTTTTAGGAAAAGTTGCTATTTTTAGAAAACAAATATAATTTAGCCTCTCTCCCTCTAACACAAATAGGAAATCTGATTATTCTTTGATCTTACCTTTCCTTTTTAAAATTTAATTCACAGAGAGATGACTAATTATGGATGACACCACAGTTTAATAACATATCTGTTAATGTTCTAGAAAAAAAGCCAATGAATTAAATTATGTGTTAACGGAGTTTGAATTGATTTGTGGGACTGCCCAAAATAGCCATCATGAGCTGTTATCATCCAGTTGAGGGTAAATGGACTGCTGAGATTGAGTTCGAGTTCGAAATTGAACGTGAACTCTTCCCTTCCATTTGCAGTACCTTTCACTTAGTGATCATGCTGATTGGCACCAGATATGTGGCTAAATGTCTGCAGTTATCAACAGAATTTGATGCTTTCAAAGACCTGTGATTCCTTGAGTGCAGATGCTTTCTCTGTGAGTCAGAATGGCATAACAGGTACAAGGTTGTTGTAGGCTCAGCGCTAACACCATCACCCTCTTATAACATGCTCAACATTGGGACAAAATGAGGGGCTACCAAGTCACTGAACATTTAACAAAGGAAGTTTCCTTTACCGAGACTCAGCAAGTGTGCACAACAAGGATACCATGGTACTTAGCTTCTCTGGAAGCATCCCTACTTGGCTCCATCTGGAAAAACATCTGGTCAATCAGTCATTATAGCAAATTATGTAGTCTTGGACACCCATCAAGTCTGAGAGGCAGCAACTATATAAGGTTGGGACCTTTTATGCCTCTACACTAAGAAACTTTATCAGGGAAGCTGGGGCTGATCAGATTGTATAAAGGAACACAGCTGTGTCTGGGTAAGGGAAGCTGCATCAGGAAACCACTGTCCTACCACAAAGACCAACTTTGGAATCAGAAAGTCTTACCTCTGACACATTCAAGCCATGTGACCATGGGCAAGTATTCACTTAACCTATCAGCAAAGTAGGGAATCACAGAGGCTAAGTGGCATAGTAGAAACAGAGCTGGATTTGGAAAGAGAACCTAGAATGAAATATAGATTCTGCTACTTAATATCTATATATAATTGGGAAAGCCTTCCTGGGCCTCAGTTTCTTCATCTGTAAAAGGAGGGCATTTAACCAGATAACCTCTAAAGCTCCTTCAAGCTATAGATAGAGAATTCTATGATCCACCTACGTCAGGGGTTCTTACTCTGAGTCCACTGATGATTTTTGGGATATCTGTAAACGTGCATGGGAAAAAACTCCAATCTCATTTCAATATAATTGGTTTCCTTTGTAATTATATATATATATATATATATATATACACACACATTATGTTACGTATCTGAAACAATTTCTGAGAAGTGGCTCAGGGCTTCCCAAGATTGCCAAAGGGGACCATGACACACAAAAAAACCAAAGGTTAAGAACCCCTCACCTATGCTGATCTTCTAATCTTAAGTCTTCATCACCTTGGAATATGAATCCTTATGAGTTGCCATGGATAAAGGAGATATTACCAAGGAATCATCCACAGTGAAGAGCAAGACACTCCAAATTTAGTTGGCGTGGTCCTCAGGTGACAATGCTGGCATAGCCTAGGAGGGTTAGGGACTCATGATTTTGTCCACAATATAATGAGGAAGTAAGCATTTTCACCTATCTGATAATTTAATTTTGCTGTTCAATACTATTAAATTAATAAAAAAAAAACTTAGTAGAAAGTTGGCCTGTTGTCCAGTCATGTGCAACTCTTCATGACTCCATTTTGGGTTCTCTTGGCAAAGATCCTGAAGTGGTTTGCCATTTCCTTCTCTAGCTTGCTTTACAGATAAGGAAACTGAGTTAAATGAATTGCCCAAGGTCACACAGCTAATAAGTGTCTGAAGCTGGATTTGAACTCAGGAAGATGAGTCGTCCTGACTCCAGGCCTGGAGATATAACCGCTGAGCTGCCTGAAATTGGCCTAGCCAGGACCTTAGAGGAGTGATTGGTATTTAATTAATAAGTTGATAGTAATCACTCCATTAAAATACTACCTAGTTCAGGTTCCTGGTTCCACAGCAAGCTTATTATTTCAGTGGTAAAATGCCATAGATTAGTAGTTGGGTGAGTAAGTATGTTTGCTGTTGCTGTGGCCTTGAGCAAGGCACTTTATTCTGGGCCCTGGCTCCTTCATCACTAAAAAAAAAAAAAAATCTGAGGTTCCTTCTAGTTTTAGATCCACGAGCCTATAATCTTATGATGTATATATTCCATATTAGCCTTTCCTCCTAGGAAATTCAAAAGTAAAATATAGCTCAAAAGTGGAAAGGACCTGATTAAGCAGAATATGTATTAAGACTGATAAAGGAAAAACATTTGAGATTCTGTCCCCACACTAGGACTTTACAATTAAACTAAAATGTTTCACAAAGTTAGCAGTCATATCTAAATTAATGCTGCCGAAGGCTACATGAATTTGTAGTGAAAAGGTAAAAATTCTGAGAATACCGAGTTTTGTTTCACCCTCAAAATTCAGGAGCTGGCTCAGGAATCCAATTGAACCTAATAAGACAGAATTTAATAAATGCTTATTTATCTTTCTAATAAAGTACATTGCTGAGCATCTGGGATACGAAGACAAGGAAAAATCACAAAATAATCAAGTCCTACCCTCAAGGAGCTTATATTACACTGGAGAAATACAAGGAATACAAGACACACGTAAATAAGTATAATACAATGCAAATGTCAAAAGTTCAATTATAAAAAGGCAAACAAATATTAAGTAAATATTTGATTAATATTTTAGCTAGCATATTGATTTTAGGTCACATTTATGACAGAGGAGGAGCATAATTTTACTACTTTAGATGACTAGACCTTAACAAATATAATTTCCTTCTGTCTGATTTGCTTTCTTTTGTACATACTCTGGATGGAAGAAGTCTCCTAGAGCTGTGGATTTGGGGGAGCAGCCTGGCCTGTTTCAGTTGGAATGTTTTATTCTTGATGGATAATTGATTTGTTGACATAGGAGGATGTCTCCAAGCCCTTTGGGTCTCAGGAGACTTGACGCAACACTGTAGCCTGAATTCATATTTACTAAGGATACCCTTTAAGCTTGACACCGGATAGCCTTCACACTGAAAGGCAAGATTCAGAGAGAACTTTGTAAACCTCAGCACTGGTGAAACAACTTCACCAAGAAGACAAATACTCATCCAAGGAGCTTAATATGAACCCTATTTGGGGTCAGGTAGACTAGAGCTGACCTATGTGTGGAATGATAACATGGGGAAGAAAGCACCCTTGTTCCAGGATGCCTTTACTGGATCTGAGCAGAGAAAGGAGGTCTGAGATTCAGGTGGCCAACTCCTACTTAACTGATTCTTTCCAGTTGCCAGACCTGAAAACATGGTCTGAAGTAGTGGCCTCCTTTACTTGCTCAAGCAGCCCAACACAGGCCAAGCAGGAGCCCACACAGAACAAGGGCACAATTTATTGTAATTAATATTTAAATGTCTCTTAACCATTTAAATATAAAAGTATTATTTAAGTATATTTAAGTATAAAACTGTGCTATTATTTTGATTAGATTACTTTTTCATCACTGACAAAGTTTTTGAGTACTATACCCCAAATCCATTTTTCCCATAAGACCTTTGAGGTTTATTGTACAATTTTGCTTAGTATAGTGCTTTTGGGAGATTCATGAAAGGTAGAGCAGAACTGACTGTACCTCTCTTTCAATCTATGCCTTAGTCCATTTGGCTGTACCCCATGCTGGAATTTACTATTTCTGTGGTACCTGGGAGGGCAAAGGCTTCATGAGCAAGCTGGCCCCACACACAGACAGAATAGAGAGCTACCTCCATGACGTACTTTAAGGGGCACTATGAGATCTTGCCCCAAAATACCTCCCCTACTGGTTTCCCTGTGGTGTCACCTATTCTGAAACTCCTACCATCATCAATGCTACCCCTTAAGAGGATGAATTGTCTCCAAAAAGTCCTTTGACCCAGCAATACCACTGCTAGGTCTGTGTTCCAAAGAGATTTTAAAAAGGGGGGGAGAAGGACCTATTTGTACAAAAATATTTACAGCAGCTCTTTTGGTGGCAAAAGTAGGAAACTGAGGGAACGTCTATCAATTGGAGAATGGCTGAACAAGTTGTGGGACATGATTGTGATGGAACACTACTGTACTATAAGAAATGATGAGAAAAACCTGGAAAGACTTACACGAACTGATGCAAAGCGAAGTGAGGAGAACAGGAACATTGTACACAGTAATAGCAATATTACTTGATGATCAACTGTGAATGACTATTCTCAACCATACAATGATCCAAGACGATTCCAAAGGACTCATGATGAAAAATAGTATCCACCGAAGAATGCGTAGAGTCTGAATGCTGATTGAAGCATAGTATTTTTCACATTATTTGTGTAGGTTTTTGTTATCTGTGTCTCCTTTTACAACATGACTAATATGGAAACATGTTGTGCATGATTGCACATGTGTAACCTATATCAAATTGATCATCCTCTCAGAGATAGGGAAGGAAGGGAGGGAGAGAATTTGTAACTCAACATTTTTAAAAATGAATGTTAAAAGTGGTTTTTACATGTAATTGGGGGGAAAATAAAATATTACTTTTTAAAATGTCCTCATAAGTCATGTGTGGCTTGGAGGAGAAGAAAGTATCTTTCCTGTGGAGGTTTTGAAATCTACAGGATTCCTCCCCTATTAGAAGACGTTATTATAATAGCAAGTTGTCACCTGTGAAAGCCCACAGAGGGAGGGATTAGAGACAACGATAATAAGATGACACTTTATCTTTCTACCGCTCTTCACAGCTACAAAGCTTCCCCAATATTCTTTTATTTGAGCCTCCTAATAACACATTAAGCAGGTTTTTATCTTTTTTTAATAGATAAAGAACCTGAGGTTTAGAGCTGTGAGATGACTTGCCCAAAGTGAGTTAAGTGGTGGAGGGTAATGGGCTTCTGAAACAGGATCCATTTTAATAGCCAGGCAAAAAGGCAGCACTAGCAAAGAGCTTTGGGTGGTGAGATACTATAGCCTCAGAGCAAGAAAGGACCCTAGAAGTTGTCTTTTTAGAGAAGTGTCAAACCCACTCGCGAGTCTAGGGAACCAGATTAAAATGTAGTTGGGAAACATTTAACAAAATAAATAAAAATACAATAAAACACAGATGATGTCTATGTATGGTTTTCTAAGTCTATATGCAGCCTGCAGGAATCTATTTCTATTTGAGTTTGACCTCATTGATTTACTCCGTATCCCCTTTTAGAAAGGAAATTGAGGCCCAAGAAGATTAAGTCACTTGTCCAAGGTAACACAGGTGGTGGTGGAGAGCAAAGGTGGAGTTTGAACCTTAGTCCTCTGACTGGGAACCCAGGGCTCTTTACACTGCCTAAGGCCAGTGGCAGCCTAAGACAGCATTGGAGAAGTAAAGATTCCCCCAAGAGTATGAAGGCACTATGGATGGGCCAAGTTTGGGAGAATCTGACAGAGGGCTCAGTGGTAGTAGTGATTGTAAGCTTTGCATTTGAATGGAAGCAGCATAAGGGTCACTGAAGTTCAATTTTAATTCTTCAAAAGCTTGGCACCTGTTTGGCCCTGAACCCATAGCCCCCTGGGTACGTGAGTGAATCTACAATTGTCCTTTGACAAAAATATACCTTACTAAAAAATTCTTCCCTGAGCAGCTGTCATTTCCTCACTTCCTGGTACCGGCAAGATGTGTTTGAAGACTCTACAAGGTTCAAGGAAGGAGGAATGGTGGTGACTTCTGTAGGACATCCCCAGGTATAGCAAGAAAGTCCTTCCTGGTGATAGGAAGTTTGCTATCATCCCAGGGCCATGTCAGGGTAAGAAGAAGGACATTTGGTATATTCATTTGGTGAAGATGCTAAATTCCAACTTGGAAGTCCAACCCTCCTCCTCCTGCTCTCTCTACTGCAGGTATTCGTAACATTCATTCATTTAAGTTGCTTAGCAATAGACATGCGGAAAGTTAGAGATGGAAGAAACTTCAGATGCCTCTAAAGCTAATCCTCTCATTTTGCAGATGAAGAAACTGAATTTTATAAATATTAATCCACTCGCCCAAGTTCCCTCAAGAGGTGAGCATTACAGGTGGGATGTGAATCCAGGGCCTCGACTCTAAAGTTAATGTTATTTTCCCACTGGGCCATGCTGCCATCTCCTGTTCCCTCGTCTCTCATTCTGGCATCCTTGCCACCACCACCCAGATACCTGTCCCTAGTACAGCCCTTTCTTAGAAATTCCCTCCTCCAAAGCAGTGACCTGATCTCCAAAATTATACCTCCTTCCTTATCCACACCAAAACCCTCCATCCCTCTGTTGTGATTTCAGACAACCAACACAACCGGACTTAGGGGTAATAAGGGATAAATGAGTGATTCTGGCTTAACATGTTAGAGACTGTAATGCCAAGCAGGGTGGGATTTTTTGCCTTTGTTTTTTGTTTTGGAGTGCTTCTCAGCACTGTCAATCAAGCGCATTTGATTGAGTCCTTTGTTTGAATCAAGAGTCTTTGATGACCTGCTTAAGAAACAAGAAGGCCCCAGACCCCAGGCTTCACACCCTTTTGCTAAATAGGTACTAAGCCCCAGGGTCCTGAGAAGTGTATATATGATCTGAGGTTGGTGGTTTTGTTGTTGTTGTTGTTTTGGTGGCACCTTCATTGGAAGAGTGTTGGTGATTTGGCCAGATGAGACTCTGGGTAGCCTTTGGAGTCTCCCCGGCTTTGAAAACCCAGATGTTGGTGCTTCTCTCTCTGGTAACTATGTATTGTGATTTCGTCAGACAGATAGAAGCCTGTCTGTTGGTTTCTGTTATTCTCTCTGCTCATAATTCCCATTTGTAATTTCTGTCTATATTTTCTCTGAAAGTTCAGGGTGCTGACTTTTTCCCCTGAACTAAGTGAATGATATATGTATATTTAATTAAAGTAAGATTGTTAACCCCTTAAATTTGCTTTGCTTAGAAAAGCAGATCAAAGAACCTGTGCTAGCAGTCCTCCTGTGTGCTCTTGTTGTTGGTCTTACCTAGCCACAGCAGCTGCTAGCAACATTGTTGTTACAGAGATATTTGAAAAAATGAAGGAATGAAGAATTTTTAAAAATTATTAACTAATTGCTCTGTACCTCCTGAGGTGCAAATCAAAATTAAAAACAATTCCTATCTTTAGGGAGCTCACATTCCAATAGAAGACACCAAGACCACATAAAGGTCTCAGCTCTAAGTCAAATGGAAAGGCCCCATGTTCTTAAGGATACAGTGTCAAAGTACATAGTAATGGATCTTCTTTAAAGAACTTTCCATTAATGAAGCCATATCCTTGTATGATCTTATGCCATTTGACAGGACTTTGGTGGTGAGAACTTTCTGGCTCTTCAGTAGCTATGGCTCCTGAGGAGGTGGAGGCTACTCACTGTTGAGAAAGTTGCTAAGCCACATCTCCAACAGGGTAGTTTCTCTTGATCATGGTTGTAGGGTCTGTCATTTAGGGGCACTTCCATTCTTGGGGCTTTCAGGTTTACTCATCTATTGGTAAAAATTGGTGGTAGTAGTAGTAGTGGTGGTGGTGGTGGTAGTAGTAGTAGTAGTAGTAGTAGTAGGCGATGTTGGTGGTGGTGGTAGGAAAAATCAGGTCCCTCCTTTGCAAAGTTTGCTCCTGTTAACAGTATTTTCAGGGGCTAGGCTAGAAGTAAAGTTGATGGTCTAAGGTGGGAAGTTGCTGTCCTCAAGGCTCTTGGACTCAAGGACCTGGGTCTGAGGAGAGGCCAGAGAAGGCAATGCCTTTTCCTAAAAGGGGCTCTCCCAAATGATAGAATTTCAGGGTAGGTGGCGTGTAGCCAAGGGGTGTAGCCAAGGTATTTGGTGATTCCAATCATATAGCCCAGCCTCCTGGATCCCCTTAGATTACAATATATAAAGATCATGTGTATATGTGGTTTTATGTTGTCTATCCTATTAGAATGTAAGTTTTTAAGGGCTAGAACTCTTTATATTCTCCAGTGCTTAGCACAGTGCCTGGATCATCTCAAGCGCTTTAAAAATATTTTTTGATTGTTACGTGCATGAAGCAGTAGAGAGAGAGCAGACATTTGAGACTGAAAGACATAGGCTTGATCCCAGCCCCTCACATATACAGACTGTGGAACTCTGGGTGAGTTGTTTAATTTCTTAGTGGCCCCAGGCAACTCTCTCATAAATTGCAGAAATGTTGATCTGAATTGGTAAAGTAAGTGCAACACTGAAAGTTCCCCATACCATATTTTTGTATGTAAATACTTATGTGTGTGTACATAGTTGGGTGAGTTTTGGGAGGAGGGGGGTAGTCAATAGCTACTGCAAGGGTAACCACACCATTTTCCTTCTGTCCCTTTAGGACTTTGGCTCCTTGTGGCTCTTCAGATGTTATCCTTGGCAACAGACAGCCTAGAAACTAATTTTGAGTTGGTATTGAAGCACAGCTTGCCTTGGACAATTCCAAAATGTCCCTGGAGGTGTTTCCCAATCTGGCTTTGGGCTATTTGGTAACTAAGCCAAAGTGGGGGTTGGGGGAGGATGGGAAGGAAGAAAGTAATAGAAGGAAAGAGCAAGAGCAGGGATGCTGGTCAGGCTGAATTAGCCACAGCCTGGCTTTTCCAATCGTTTAGTTCCTTATGTTAATAGTCAAATCAGAGCAAAGCTCTGAAATGGGCTGTGTTCTGTGACCTTCACTTCTCTCCAACATATCCCTTCTTCTTTTTCTTATTCTTCAAAATCAAAGCCTTCCACATTCAAATCGTCCTAGCCCCTCCTATGGTGGTGGGGGGAGGCAGAACTCTAATAAGTTAATTCTCACTGAGGTATTGGTTTCCCTGCCTCAAGTCTCTCCTCCCCTCCATCCTCCACTCAGCTGCCAACCTCCCTAAAGCCTGGCCACATAATTCCCCTGCTTTAGAAGCTCCAGGGGCTCCTGTTGGTTCTAGGATCAAAGACAAACTCTTCTTCTTGGTATTTAAAGTTCTTTACCACCTAATTCCAAACCACCTTTCCAGTCTTATTATATGTTACTCCTTTTCATCCTTCTACATTTGCACTGACTTGGCCTATTTGCTGACCCTTACACGGGGCAGCCCAACTCCTATCTGTGCCTTTGTGTTATTTGTTCCCTCTGCTTAGATCTGACTGCCAGCTCATGGAGCTCAGCTCAAGCACTACCTCCTATACCAGGCCCTTGCTGTTACCCAGCTATTAGTGCCTCCTGGACACTTCATGTGACCTTGTATTTAATTGTATATATTTTGTATCTACATCGATGCGAGTGTGGTATATCCCCCACACACTTCAAGGTCAGGGACCAGTTAATATTTGCCTTTGGACCCCCAGTGCCTTGTGCAGTCCTAACTATATAATAGGTGCTTAATAAATGCCTATTGATCAATTGACCAACTAATGTATTATTCCTACTGCAAAGCATTGGCGTTTTAAAAGAAAGGATAGCAATCCTTAAACCAAAGGAATGAATTTCCAGTATTTAATCTACTCTGTTTTAAGGCTAGCCTTGGATCCTGGCTAACTTGAGAAGTTAGTCTTCTCCCTATGCCAATTTTGATCGGTATTTTTTTTTAAGAGAGAAGGGAAAGGGCAGAGTCAAGATGGCAGAGTGAGAGCCAATATTTTTATCTAGCTCCCCTCCACTACACACCCCCTCCACAACAATTAAAAGAGTGGAAATCATGAGTAAGGGTTGATCATGATTGTAGGGTCTGTCATTTAGGAGCACTTCCATTCTTGGGGCTTTCGGGTTTACTCATCTATTGGTAAAAATTGGTAGTGGTAGTAGTAGTAGTAGGTGATGGTGGTGGTGGTGGCAGTGGTGGTGTTGGTGGTGGTAGGAAAATTGCATTTGTAAGGGAAGTAGCCCAGGTAAAAGCTGAAAGTCAACCTTGGATTAATGAAGAGACCTTGAAAGGTAAAATGGAAAACTTTCAGATGCAAGGGAGGGTAGAAGTCTTGAATATCTTAATTGAGTCTGGAGAGGTCATCAAAACAATGAATATGTCTTGAGGGCCTAAAGTGAATTCCTGCAGTCTTCCCTAGCTACTCCCAGGAGATCTGTGGAATCAATCCATATAGCCCAAAAGTGGGGCAGCCTGCCTGACAGACTAACTCACAGGGAACTTTGTGAAGATATTTGGGAGAAAGGACATGAAAGCCCTGAAGTTCCAGGGCTATAAGTTGCTCAGATCATGTGTATCCCCTATACCTTGCCTTACTACCATTATACTCCAAATTCCGGTTCATTCTTTCTCTCTCCTTGACTTTTGGGTTATTTGTGAGAAAATGTACCCTTATCGTGAAGGTGAAATGATTTGTAACTGTTCTTGATATACCTTTTGAATAAATGCCTTTACTCAAGCTCTGAGTCTACCAGCTGATTGCTAAGGAAACATACTGGTAGGGGCTCATGAGCTAGTGTTTGGAAAGAGCTATGCACAAAACCCTGGGAGTAGTAATAGCCACCCCTATGGAAACCTAGGGAGGAATGGATAAAGTATAAGACCTGAAGTCAGAAGACTCATTTTCCTGAGTTCAAATCTGACCAAAGACACTAGCTGTGTGACCCTGAAAAAGTCATTTAATCCTTTTTGCCTCAGTTTCCTAATCTAGAAAATGAGCTGGAGAAGGAAATGGCAAAACACTCCAGTATCTTTGCCAAGAAAACTCTAAATGGGGCCACAAAGAATCGGACATGACTGAAAATAACTGAACAACAGTAACAATATGGCAACCTAAGCCACCATTGAATGAGTCCCCAGGGGAGTCATTCATTGCACATTCATTTACATAGTTAAACTTGCCAGGGGCAGGGGATAAGAAAATGTAGTGTCTTGGGTTCCTTCTTGCAAGTCTTCACTCATATTCATATTCAATCCATTGACATACCTGTTCTTCCTGCTTTCATACCATTTTTGTGACACATGTCACCTTCTTTCCATTCATGTGGCCATCATGCCCTTATAGCATCTCACCTAAGCCATTGTCAATAGCTTTCTAATTGTCCTCCCTGCCATGAGTCTCCCCCCATGCTAGTCCATCTTTCACTAAGCCATCAAAGTGATGTTCCTAAAATATGGGTCTGACTTTGTCATCCCCTCACTCGATAAATTCTAGTGGCTCCCTGTTGCCTCCAGAATCAAATATAAAATCCTCTGTTAGATCTTAAAGCTCTTCATAACCTGGTCTTTTCCTACTTTTCTACTCTTCTTACCCTTTACTCTATGATCTAGATGCATTGAGCTACTTGATTTTCCTTTCACCTGGCTGCCCCCATCCCTGAAATGCTCTCTCCTCTCACCTCTGACTCCCACCTTCCTTGGGTTCTATTGGCTCAGCTCAGGAGGCCTTCCTTATCCCAGTCCCCTCTGTCTCCCTACTGCTTTCCTCTGAAATTATCTTCCATTTACACTATATAGGACAGCTAGGTGGAGCAGTGGATAGAGCAACAACCCTGGAGTCAGGAAGATGTAAGTTCAAATCCAGCCTCAGACAATTATTAGCTGTGTGACCCTGGGCAAGTCACTTAACCCTGTTTGCCTCAGTTTCCTCATCTGTAAAAAGAATAGGAGAAGGAAATCACAAACTACTTCAGTATCTTTGCCAAGAAAACTCCACATGGGGTCACAAAAAGTCAGTCATGACTGAAGAGACTGAACAACAACATATCTTATATGTACAGTTAATTGCCTGTTGTTTCCTTCACTAGAATGTGAGCTCTTTAAGAGCTACCATTTTTTTACCTTTCTGTATATCCTCCATCCTTAACACAGTGCCTGGCATATAATACATATTTAATAAGTGCTAACTGACCAAGTGACCCATCATGACTCACCAGCCTGTGTCCCAATCCCTCAGAGACATGTTAGATGACAGCCTATATAATAAACCAATTCACCTCAAAGTGCTAATGGCCCATAGTGACTTAATGTATTAATAGAATGATAGATTAGAATAGGAAGGGATCATTTTGGTCCAATTCCCTCTTTTTGCAGATGAAGATCTGAGGTGTAGAGAAGGTAAGTGATTTGTGCAAGGTTGCAGAATCTGCAGATTCAAACGAAAATCCTCTCACACCCAAGTCAGTGCTTTCCCACAACAGCACCTGGGCTCCCAGAATGATAATAATCTTCACCACCTGCCAGATAAGGGGGAGCAGTGTGACCTGGATGGTGAGCATGCCACAAGAGGAACAGTGGAAAGAGCTAAGGATGTGCAAACTGGAGAAGAGAAGGCTTGAAGGGAGAGCTGATAGATGTCTTGGAATATTTGAAAAGCTAGTGTACAGAAAAGACTTACAATCAATGGTTCCAGGGGAAAGAACTAGGATCCACGAGTAAAATTTACAAGGAAATTTATAGGTTTGGGCTCATTATCAAGAATATCATTGTTGTTGTGGTGGTGGTGGTGGTTGTGGTTGTGATTGTTGCTTATCTTTCATTTCTGAAGAGGACCATGACATCAGAAGGGTGATGCCATGACTTGCCAGTGAATTGGATTTAAGTAAGGGAAGGCTGTGCATTCTAATGACTGGAAGTAGGATGAGCTCCTTGTCACTCCATGTGTTCAAGCAGAGGTGAGATGAGTACTTGTTCAGAATATTATAGGAGAAATTCCTGCATTATGTGGGAGGCTGGACTCCATGTGACCTTCATGATCCTTCTCAAATTCTAAATTCTAAACTTTAAAATTCTCTGACTTAATGTGTTATCCTTCCCAAGTTAAATATTTGAGTTTAAACAAAGACCTTCTAGAATAAATACCTTAAGCTTAGTGGAGCAAATATGGTAAAAATAAATAAAAATCATGGGCATTACAAGCCAGTGAGAAAGCCATTTCAGAGCAGGAGACAGTTTCAACAGCCTTCCAATGTAGGCATCTGCCTATTTTGACAACAGGTAAGGCTTGTCCTGTGCATTTGGAGCAGACCCACTGCCTGGTGTTCCAGTCACATCTCTTCCTCTACTCAAGTATGTAAGGATGCTGAGGGCACTAACCAATGAGCCAGGAGGCCTGATTCTAGTCCTAATTCTTTTGTTAGATAAATAAGTACTTCTCTCTGACTCAATTTCATCTTCTGTAAGATGGAAATAAGAATACCTTTCTTACCTCTTTCCTATGGATGTTATAAAGATTAAAGTAAATAATAAATGCTCCTGGAGTCAGAAGACCTAATTTCAAATTTCACAGCTGATAAAGCCATATAAACAAAACAAAACTATAGAACACAAAACAAGTTTCATCCCTCTTCTATATGATAATCTTCATATAATCCAAGACAGCCATGATCCCTCCTTCCCAAGTCTTATTGGTCACATCATTTAACTTTTCTGGGACTTTGGCATCTTCATCTGTAAAATAAAGTAATTGTCCTAGGTGGTCTCAGAAGTACTTTCCAGCTCTAGCTCTATGGACTTATGCAACTATAATATGTTTATGCAAAAATATTCTTCAAAGAATAAATCTCTATGTAAATATAAGGAACGTTGGCATCAGATAATCACCAATAAGAGGCAAAATAGGGTTGCCCACCTTGAGTTCCTTGAATATTACCATTCTCCTGGCCCCAAAGTGAAGCCCGTTACAAGTCAGTTAACAAACATTCAATGAGTACACATCAATCAATATGCATTTATTAAACTCCCACCATGCTCCAGGCATTTTAGAGAATACAAAGAGGAGCACCTTATAATTCCTGTAATCAATGACATTTTAGGCTAGTGAAACAGAACAAATAATACTCAAGCAGATCTGTGATCTCATTATTGGATGTGCTCTCCAGTGATGCATATTTCAACCCCTCTATCCTTACCGATCTGGTGCAAACTTTGTCCATGCCTTCCCATAAGTTCTCCATGGAGGGTCTACCCAATATGTTGGATGCCTTCCTCAATTTCTCCTTTCTTTCTCCTGCCATTTCATATATTCTAGTGGAGTTTTTGGTCATCTACCTATCATCCCTCACCCTCACCATGTGACCATCCTATCTTCTCCTATCATAGATTTCCCTGGAGCTGTCTTTCACTTCTCTTCTATAAAGCACCTCATTGATTATATGTGGCAGTCTGCTTATATCTATCATGCACCACTCCACTGTCCCATTTTTGATACTGACTTTCAATTCTTTGTGTTTCCTCTCTTGGAGAGATCTCTGTAAAACGGGTATAATAATAGAACCCACTTCCCAGAGTCTTTGAGAGAATCAATAAATAATAGTAAAGATCTTAGCACAGTGTCTGGCACATGGTAAGGGTTATATAAATGTTAGCCATTGTTATCTTGGAGCAATTTCTACAGCAATTGGTAGGTGATATTAGAAAAAGATTGACCTTTGTTTCTGGGGGAAGCTTAGGGTCATGAAAAAGAACTTTGTAATTTCCTGAAGCCAATCCAGTCTAGTTCTTCTTTCTGTTTAGTTCTGGGCCCAGCTCATCCATCTGTACTGTCTTTCCCTGACATACAAAAGGATGGACAAGACCTAGAGGTTGTTCATCCAATTGCAGGCCATAATCTGGGCAATAATAACAGCTATTATGTATAAAGCACTTTAAGGTTTGTCAAGTGCTTTTCCATTTATTATCTTATTTGATGCTCACAATAACCCCGTGAGGTAGATGCTATTATTATTGGCCATTTTACAGATAGAGAAACAAGCTGACAGGTTAAGTGACTTGCCTAGAGTCACACATCCGGTAAGTGTCTAAAGCAGAATACAAAATCAGGTTTTCCTGACCCCACATCTGGCTTTTTATCACCTAGCTGGTAGAGAGGCATTCTTTATCCATTGGGTCTTTCCGGTGTGGGTGGTCAGGTGAATCTCTTTCAAATGGTTGTAGATCTCATTCGGAGCAGCCAGCATAATGTCATCTACAAACGGAAGCATCTGGAGCACCTCATCATCCACAATGGATCCCTCTTCACTTTGAACTCTGTATGGATTTCTTCCACTATAGTGCTAAGGTTTGGGGGGAATATACATTTCTCTGTTTTATCCTTTCATTTTTGTGATCAGAGGGTCATTGAAGAGGGTTAGTCTAATGACATTCAAGATATATATATACACAAAAAGGCATCTGTTGTTGTTGTTCATCCTTCATTTTCGAAGAGAACCAAAGATATCACAAGGTGATATCTTGATTCATGCATGAATTGGATTTAAGTGAGGCAGAGTTGCATAAAGTCATCAACCTCACTCTGTCTTCCAGAGTCATTGAAGTCCAGTGGCAAGATAAAAGTCAGGATGACTGGCGATGGCCCAGAATGCAGTGAGTGACCTTAGCATCTTTTAAATCTAACTGAGCTCTAAATGCTCCACAGTGCTTGCTTCAGCTGCCTTTGTAGCTGTTGGAACAAATTGTTCTCATCCTTCCATTCCACTGGGGAAAGTCTTCACATGCTTGGGGTAGACACCCTGCAACTCACCGACAGGTTTAAGGACTATTGTATACCCTCAACCCAGGTTAGCCTATCTGCCAAGACAGTTTACCAGGTTGTAGCCATTGCACCAGCAATAGCTTCTTGGAGCCAACGGTGAGGGTTGAGTGCCAGGTAAACATCAAAGGTGAATGAGCAGCCCTGAAACAGGCTTGGAAAGCCCTCATACCAGAGGTGCTAGACCTTCTTGAATACCCATACACCCCCCCCAAAAAAAGGAATCTACCAATAAAAAGCAATATATAAGTGCCAAATTAATTGTACAACTAATAAATGGTATAAGATGAAAGTCATATTGCTTAAGGTTGGTTCAAGAGTCTTGAAATCGGCCTTGAAGGATGAGTAAAGCTGAAAAGAGAGGTAGGATATTCCAGTGAAGCGACCAACAACAGATCCATTAAGTCCATCATAAATAAGGAATATATGAGGACAGGGGAGCCAGGAAGCCACTGAGTGGAGAGTTAATGAGGGAGGGGACACAGAAAAAATTACAGAAGACAGGATCCATAATTAATCAATATAGCACAACTGTGGACTATTTAGCAGCTTGAGCAGATAACAGATAAATACCTCTTCCTTTCCCCTCCTTTTTTTTGCTTCCCACTAGCAAAGGTGACTCCTACTGAGCAAAGGAATTGGGCATCCTGCTATTCATAGTCAGAGACACATAAAATCTCCGAGCTGGAGGGGACTTTAGAAATCACTTAATCTGCTAGTCTCCTCATTTCACAAAGCCAAAGAGGTAAGTGACTGGCCTGATATCCCATCCAGTTAATTAGTAATTAGTTGTTGACCTGTCAAATTCACCATTAGTTATTCATTCTTTTGTCTGAAACACTGCCTCTCTCTGTCCTCTTTAAAAAAAAAAAAGGCAAACAGTCTTGGGCGAGGTAATGAATTCACTACTAAACTTCAGTAGGAATGACTGTATTAGATTGCTGTCTTGGGAAAGAAGGGAACTCTCTGCTGAAAGTAGGTAGAAAGTATTGGGTGGAGGGGTAGGCAGGGGCAAAAAAGGGAAGGAAATAGTTGTAGGTAGGTAACCAAATAGCAAGTGTACCCACTTCACAGTTTCACTGAGCTACAGTCCTGGCTTTTTCTAGTAGATTTGCACACCCCAAAACAAAGGCCCTCCTTTACTCCTAAGCTATCGCAGGACCCATATCTTCAATTCAATTTGACATTTTTGTCTTCATGCCCTTTCAGAGGGAGCTGCCCCCTCAGCAGGGTGGGTCAGCCTTGAATATGAAGGCCACTTGGTTCACCTTGGAATGGTGCCCTTCCAGCTTCAAAGAACTCAGGCCAGCCTCCAAAGGCACCAGCTTCTGGATCTCAGAGCCATGCAGCCCTGGAAGAAACAAGCTTAATCAATGTTTCTCAGTGACATTTGGGGAGCTCTGACATCTCACTGCTCTTTCTGAGGTGTTCTTATGACAGACTCTACCTGGGGGAAGCCAGCCTGAGCAATCGCAGGGGAGAGGTGCTGACCTTCTAATTCTGGTGCAGTTAATGAACCCACCAGCCTGGGGAGCCCAGGAGAGTTGAGTCCACACTGGTGGCTCCTGCCAACTTCCTCCTGTTGTTTCTGATTCCCTTTCCTTTCTTTGCCCCCCTCTCCCTTCCCATTATGCCTGACATTTCTGAGGCTGGGCTTTGTTACAAGCAATTAGCCGGTGTCAGGGAGCTGGGGAGATGAGCCTCTCACCAAGACACAGACAATGAAATGGGAAGAGAGTGTAACCTTCCCTAGGCTGGAAGTGGGGCTGTGAAGAGACAGAGCCTGGCCACTGCCATGCTCTGTTGAAGCAAAGGCTCCCCTGAGCTTGCCTTGCCTATTCCTGCTTCTATAGCTTTTACTTAAAAAGAAGTTTTCAGTTTACAAAGAAGTTTCCTCATTACAATCCAGGGAAGCCAGTAAGGCCAGTAATGTTCCCTCTCTTGAGATAAGGAAACTGAGGCCCAAAGAGGTTTAAATAAAACTTTTCTGAGGTCACATAGCTAGTAGTTTTTGAGGTGGGATTAAATACAGGAGTAGCATACCCTAGAGACTGGGCTAAAGTACCCTGGGCCAAAACTGAAGAAATTCAGGCTCCGTCTGCTCATCTGCCTCTACTTTATTGTATTACTTTATGCAAATCACTTATTAGATTGATAGGAGAGTACAATCTGCATCACATCTATTGTTATATAACTTTCAGAGCAAATTGCTTTCCCTTTCTGGTCCTCAGTTTCTTCCTCTGTCAAAAAAAATGTGTGTGTGTGTGTGTGTGTGTGTGTGTGTGTGAGAGAGAGAGAGAGAGAGAGAGAGAGAGAGAGAGAGAGAGAGAGAATATTGGATGATCTCTTCCAATTCTGAGTCTAGAAAACTCTAAGTTCAGTGGTCTTTCTACTTCCTGTTGATCTGTCTCCTTGGAATGTCCTCCACCATTCTCTCTGCTTATGTGGATGCTGGACAGCTGTCATCCTTCATTCACGAAGAGGACCAAAATGACATCATTATATTAGAGTCAAGTTACAGTATGTCCAACTGTGGCTGATCAGACCAATATGAATATGAAATGCTCATGGTCAGGTCAGGCGCAAATAATCCATCTGAACATTTGGGGGTGGATTCTCTAAATTTGTGCGTTTCAAGTTTCTTTTGAGGTACTGCAATTCTGCTTTGTACATAGAGCACAGCACCTTCTCTGATTAGGGCATGCCAGGCTAGCTAGTCCTGTGCCAGTGTCTCCCATCTCACACAATCAATCCCAAAGTTCTTCAGAGAGACCTTATGAGTATCCTTGTATCACTTCTTCTGACCACCACATGAATGCTTGCCCTGTATGGGTTCTCCATGAAATAGTCTTTTGGGAAAGTGTATGTTTTGCATTCAAACAATGTGGCCAACCCATCAGATCGGTGCTCTCTGCAATAGAGTTTGAATCCTTGGAGTTTACTTTGAGAAAGGACCTCAATGTCTGGTACCCTGTCTTTCCAGGTGATTTCCAGAATCTTCCTAAGACCATACAAATGGAAGCAATTCAGTTTCCTGGCATGGCACTGGTATACTGTCCAAGTTTCACAGGCATATAACAATGAGGTCAACACAACAGCTCTTTGGACTTTCAGAATGGTAGTCAGTCTAATACTTCTTCTTTCTCCCACACTTTCCTTCAGGGCCTCCCAAACACTGAGCTAACTCTGACAATGAGAGCATAAACCTCATTATCAATGTGTACATCCCTGGGAAGTATACTTCAAATGTAAGTAGATGCTATCTGAGCTTAAAGGCTTCTTTTCTTTTTCTTCCTTTTTCTTCAAGAAGCCCTCTGGACTACCCCAACCCAAGGATCTCCCCATCTTCTGAATTCTCAGAACACTTCTTATCTAGAGCACTTAATAGACTTTTAGCAGTTACCTCCAGAAGACTCGAAATTACCTGCACTTTCACTTCAACTCAACAGTTATTGAGGTCCCTGCTATGGGTAGGGCATGGTGTTGGCCAATATAACAAGAGATATACTAAAGATTGTAATCTCAATGAATTTACAAACTAATGGGTGAATGGGAGGGGAAGGAAAAATTCTCTATTGGAACAAAGGCTCCCAGTAAAGCAGGTGGCTCCACAAGATAAGCAAAGGCCTAAGATTGAAGAGCCCTCAGCTCTGCAGAGCCCAAATGGAGCCACAATGGAGATGCTGGTCTGTCTTGCTGGGCCTTTTCCAACCGTCCAAACTTCCTAGACCCTTAATTTAGTGCAGGCTTATTGCTTTTCAGCACTTGCCTCTTCAGTTGACTGAATTTAGTTGTTGATGCCAAGGAGGGCAGTGGGACACATGGGGACAGAAGAGGCAAGTGCTGAAAAGCAATAGGCCGACACCAAATTACCTCCAGAGAATTTGCAGTTCTGGGCACTGTCACTTCAACTTGACAGCTATTAGGCACCTGCTGTGTGCAGGGCACTGTACTGGCCAATAGCTATGTAGCAAGAGACGCAGTGAAGACCATACTCGTGAGGAATTTATAAACTAATGGATAGCTGGGAGGGGAAGGAAAAATTCATACATAATGAGCTATGATACAAGAAATATTGTGATAAGTATAAGGCAGAGCACCAAGAAAGGTTCTGTAAGAAATGTCAGGAAACAGAGAAATAACTGTCAGCTGGGATAGGGAAGTAAGTGAAGGCTTCGTGAAGAAGTGATGCCTAGATTGGGCCCTGAAGGAATAGGGGATTCAGATGGGTATAAGAGGGAGGTAGGGGAACCCATCCCAGAGCTAAGGGACAGTATGAGCAAAGATATAGAGGTAAGAGAAAGCAGAGAATGATTGAGATATAGCAAGAACTAGAACATCTACTCTTCGATTCAGTGACACTAGCCTCCTGGTTGTTGCATGAATAAGATACTCCATCTCCTAATTCTGGACATTTTTTTAGCTGTCCCCCATGCGAGGAATATTCTCCCTCCTCATCTCTGAATACTGGCTTCTCTGGCTTCCTTTAAACCCCACCCCCAAAAAAATACCATCATCTACAGGAAATGATTTTCAACACCTCTTAATTCTAGTGCCTTCCATCTCTTAATTATTTTCTACGTATCCTGTATATAGCTTGTTTGTATACGTGTTTGTTGTTTCCTACATTAGATTGTGAGGTCCTAGAAAGCAAGGACTGTCTTTTGCCTCTTTTTGTAACCCTAGCACTTAGCACAGTACCTGGCACCAAGCAGGCATTTAATAAATGTTTATTGTATTGAATTGATAAAAGAAAGGAAAAATGCCAATTAAAACTGGAAACATATATTGAATTCATATTACGGAAGGCCCCAAATGCCAGGATCTCTTTATATTTTATTCAGGAAGTTATGGAGAATCACCAAAGGTTTGAGACCAGTGCTTTGGAAAGGTAATGTAGTAAAGTTGAAAGGGCACTAGATTTGGAGTCAGAGGGCAAAGGTTTGAATTCCAATTTTTCTATCTTCTATCCCTGTGACTTTTAAGTCATTTCACCTCTAAGATTCATATTCCTCACCTGTAAAATGAAGGGGTTCATCTAGCTAGCTTCTAAGGTTCTTTCCACCTCTAAACATCTCTGTGTCGATGGCTCTATCTGTCCAGCAGGATCATCACTCAAACAGTAGTGTGACGGCAGCATTAGACATGAGATACACTTGAGGCAGGAAGACCCCTAACGAGGAGATTACACAGCAGCATAGACAAGAAGAGAAAAGGGGATGTAAATTTGGATGGTTGAAGCAAGAAAATAAAGGAAGGGATGGATGTAAGAAGGAGTTCAGAGGTAAAATTGACAGCACTTGAAAAGGTGAAGTACTGAGTCTGGAGTTAGAAGGCCTAGTTTCAGGTCCCAGCTCTCCTGCTTACCCAGAATCACACTTACTGTTGTTGTTGAGTCATTTTTCAGTCATCTCTGACTCTTCATGACCCCATTTGGAGTTTTCTTGGCAGACAGACTGGAGGTGTTTACCATTTCCTTCTCCAACTCATTTTACAGATGAAGAAACTGAGGCAAAGAGAGTCATGTGACTTTCCCAGGGTCACATCATTGCTAGTAAGTATCTGAGGCCAGATTTGAACTCAGAAAGATGAGTCTTCCTGACTTCAAGCCTGGCACTCCATCAACTGTACTACTCAGCTGAGGAAATATGATTTGGGGACAGTCACATCTCACAGGATCACAATCTCTTCATCTATAGAGTGATGGGGTTGAACTAGATGACCTCCAAGCTCCCTTCCAGCTCACAATCTATGACAAGTCTCCCTGACTGCATTGTCGATTTACTGAGGGAAGGGACCATGTCCTAATTGTTCACATCACCTATAACACCTCATATAGCTCTTAGCAAATAGTAAGTACTTAATAATAAATATTTGGCTTTTTGATGAATAAATAATTGCCGCACCAAAACCCTGTGTAATTTCTTGATATTAAATTCTGCTTGGGGAACAGAATAATAGTATTCTCTAGTAGCTTCCCCTCCCGGGAACCTGAGACATATATAATTCAAAAGGTGGGAGCCGTGGGGAAAAGGAAATAAACAATTTTCTATTTCAGCTTGGTCCAAGAATAGCCTGAGGACCAGGACCCTGTTGTTCTTGCTGGTTAGTCTCCTTTCCACTCCTTGCATAGATTGCATGCCTCTTGCCTACTGAATACAAAAGACTAAGGGGCCATCCCTGGATCTTTTCTGTCAGAGGCTATAGAAGTCTCGGAAGTGTTGGTATGAACCCCTTGTTGTTTGATGCTGGTTGGAAACTCACAAATGATTCATTTCAACCCTAGGATCAGATAGCATCCCAACGTCCATGTGTGATACCAGCTCCCAGGCCAGGTAAAAAGAGGACCCTGGGAATCACCCTTGATCTGAGAGAGGTTAAAATGAGTATGCTTCTAAAGAAGGTCGAATTGAAAGTTGAGTGGGTAGAAAAAAATGGACAGTTTGGATCATGAATGTCTCCCATTGGCTTCTTTGACATTAGGCAGACAGTGCCTGTTCATCCATTAATAGTTGTCTCTCTGCTGGACATTGGTAGCCCCTGCTGTTCACTTCTACTGCTCTCTCACCCTTCTCTGGGCCCCTCCTCCTGTGCTCAGTCAGCCCAGTAGAGTTTAGCAAAGAGCTGTTCTCCCATTGTTTCTCTTGTGCAGGAGCTATTTCATCAGCTACTATGAAAGCTTCTCAAGGGCAGTTTTCTTTTTAATCCCCTCAGCACCTTGGACAGTGCTGGACACATAGTAGGCGCTTAGCCACCACTGATTGATGGCAAGTTTTAGGATTCCAGACATTTGCTGCTCCTTTTGAAACTTAGCGATCATGGAATTATTCTTCAGGGACATAACTTGTTTTTTAAAGCATGATTTAGGATCTTTTTGCCTTACTGCAAAGGTAGGTGCCAAGAAAGCCTCTGGTTTGAATGATTATAAATTTCAGAGACAACTTAGCTGCTTTTTATAAAAAGGAAAATTGGCAAGGAATTAGGGTGGAACATGGCCTAACTGCTCTTTCCCACTTTGAAAGAAACAATTAAAATTACCCTGAAATTAAATTCTAAAGGGGTTGGGAGTGGGGTATGTGAATGTAGAAGCTCTTTATTATTAGAAAGGTAGTCCCTGGAGAAATGGCTGGAATTCTTAGGATTCACTGAGAAAGATGCTTGTCTTCCCCAGAGAACTCCAAGCTTCAAGAACCCCAACTCAATGATAGACTCAACTAACTCCAAGTTAGACACTTGGTTGTGTTTATGAGAAACCTCTTCCTCCCACAAACTAGGAACTAGAGAGTCAGTTGTAAAGATGACTAATTTATATTTTTTCAGGTCATAAACATCCAAGCAAAACCAAAAATGCAAGCAGATATATCAAACCTCTAAAGATCCAAGGGTAAACCTAAATTACTTATTTATTTCTTTTAAAAATCAATCAATAGGAGCAGCTAGGTGGTGCAGTAGATAGTGAACCAACCCTGAAGTCAGAAGGACCTGAATTCAAATCCAGCATCAGACATTTACTAGCTATGTGACCCTGGGCAAGTCATTTAACCCCAATTGTCTCCAAAATAATATATCAATAAATAAACATTATTGACTATCAAATAGAAGGCACTGTGCTAGGTACTGGAGGCACCAACTTGCATTTTAAGACACAGTCCACTTTTGTGGAGTTTACAGTCTAGTTGGGAAGATAAACCAGTTCACAAGATTTACCAGTAGAAGTCAATATACAATAATAGGGGAAAGAGTACTGGCTCTTTGTCTCAGAGGAACTGGGTTCAAATTCTATTTCTGATACTTATTGCTTGAATAACCTTGGGCAAGTCACTTAATCTCATTAAATTGTTGTTGCTTATCCTTTATTCTCAAAGAAGACCAGGACATCAGGGAGGTGATATCATGACATGCAAGTGAATTGGATTTAAGTGACCTGGGGCTGTGCAAAGTCACCAACCTCAGGTCTCCTCTGGAGCCATCTGGCAAGGGGGTGATTAAGGCTAGGTAAGAAATGAGGCAGAGAATGGCCTCTTTACCTGGTCAAAAAAAAAATCAACCTGGGAGGGGAAGACTCTCAAGGTTTCTGGCCAAAACAGAAACAACTGCTATTTATATTCTCTAAACTGTAAAATGAGAGGGTTGGAATAAAAGGCCCATAAGAAACTTTCAGTTCTAGATCTATGGCCTCAGGATTAGTTGTTGATACAAACTAAAGTGGCATCACAGGAGTTCACAAAGGAAAGCTACCAAAATGATCTGAAGTGGTGGGAGAGGAAGAATCAGGAAAAGTTGAATGGGAGTGAATCAGAGTGGATTCTTTTTTTTTTCCATTTGGTTAAGCACCTACTATGTGTCAGGTACTATCCTAGCCCCTGAGGATACAAAGACAAAACTTGTCCTTGCCCTCAATGATCTGTGTTACTTCAGTTACTTCAGTTCTTAACAGATAAGCCTGTGAACTTCTTGTCCACTGACACTGCTAGCTCCTCTAGTTCTGGGACAAAATCTATTTCCATTTCCAGATATACAACATCATGCCTTAGTTTAACTTTTGCCAGTGATAAGGATGATAATGACATAATTGAGGTTTTTTTTTCCAGTGTATGCTAAAAAAAAAAAAAACAATTCAATGGTGCCTGGGGCTTCCGCTTCCTCCTTCTCCTTGACTAGCTTTAAATGGTATTTTGGGATTGTTTCTCCCAAATGTTCAATTGTTTGTTAATTGTAATATTAGTAAGTAGTATTCCTATCATTATTGTGTCACTTTCCATAAGCATTTAGGACTCAGGATAATTCCTAGTCTTGTCTCTGCCTAGCTGCTCACACCTCACCCTGAAAACAGGAAACCCATCCGAGTAAGAGAGCCGACCTCCTGCTGACCTATGGGAATCAATGAACAATTAATTACTATCATCAGTACTGGGGGGATGGAGACAGGGAGATAGCATGCTTCTATTTCTCAATTACCAATTAGGAGTGCCAGGCTTGCTGACAGCTGCCTGTCAACCCAACCCAAGCACAAGCCCGGAGCAGTTTCTTCCCCTGCTCAGGAAATCGGCTGACATAGTCTACTCTCGACTTCCTTGCTGTAATCACTGGGAATGATTTTCCCAAGGCAAGGTGTGGGCATTGAAAGGAGCCCCGAAGATTATCTCCAGTTTATCCTGTTTAAATCTTGTTTGTATCCAGGTGTCTACATGTTGTCTCCCCCATTAGACTATGAGGTTCTTATGAGTAGGAAGCGTTTTTTTCTTTCTTTTTATCCTCAGTGCCTAGCACAGTGTCAAGCACGTAATAGGTGCTGGTTAAACCCTTACTGTTGACTTGACTTGAGTGAATACTAGAAAGAACTTGAAGTTTCTTGACTGAGTTTTTGGGAACAAGAATTTTGATTGAGAGTAGCTGGGATGAAGGTAAATTTCACCATGTTGGCATCTGCCTAATCCATCTTTAAGTAAAACTGACTTGCTTCATGGAGCTCCTTATAAGAAAGAAAGCCCCTATACCCTATGGACCCCAAATAAAGAATGCCATCCTTTTTATCTCCTCTCCCCAATATACAGTAAAAATCCTGCAGATACATACACACACACACACACACACACCACTTTATGTCAGAGAGATAATCCAGCCCTGCCCCTGTTGGCCACAACAATATAGAAGGTTTATCCTAAGGTTTGACTCAGCAAAACCAGTAAGGGATTAAGGGAGACTTTCAAAAGTGTAGCTTGCAAATGAAGTTAACAGCATAGTGTGGCTCGGCTCCATGTTGGCACTATTCCAGACCCTTGACAATTCCTTCCTCTTCTCAGACTCATCAGAAGCCTTCCATTTTCCTACACCAGGTTAGTCTAACACATGACCTGAGTACCCATTCACTCATTGATTTGGAGGAAGCCCAAAAGAAAAGAAAAAGATAAGCTCCTACAATAAATAACTGTCCCATTTAGTTGGGTCCTTGGGAGTTAAGCCATCTCAGAGTGCTGCAGATACACTCCAGGAAGAAAGGAAGCCATTTACACCTAGGTATAAAGGTGTTTTTAGATTTCTCCTCTTAAGTGACCATCAGTCATCCCCACTAAAAGGGAAAGGGGCATGAATAAAGCAAAGAACATACTTTGGAGGCAGAGGACTTGGATTCAAGTCTCAATCTCTCCTTTTTGCTGTCTGACCTGAGGCAAATCATTTCACCAGTCTTGGCCGCCATATTCTCATTAATAAAATGAAAGGCAAGGGGGAACTTGCAAATGGGTTTCCAAAGTGAGAATACCTTTACTATGTGAAGTACTTGGTCATCAATTCCTCTCCTCTAACCCAGAAGGAGTGAGGGATAGGGGTGACATCATCCTTTCATTTTCCCACTTGGGGCCAGTTAGACGATAGAGTGCACTAGGCCTGGCTTGGGGCTCAAGATTTTCCTAGGTGCTTTGGAGAAGACCCAGAAAAGTAGAGAAAATGTTTTCTAAGCTTTTTAGCTCAAAATCCTGTGATCCAAAAAAAGTAAAATATAGATCTGAAGACCTAGTCATTCTAAGGTTTTCTGGAGTCTTGCAACTTGTACTCCTTGCAAAATGAATGCTCTTCCTGGCATCTCCAGATGCCACATTCTTCCATTCAATTCACAGACATTTTCTAAAGATAGAAAAATACTGCTTCATAAGTTTGTCAGACTATCTCTCTCCCATCCCCCACTACCTCCCCCCCACCCCGACCTGTTTTATTTAGCCCATAGAGACTTTGTTTTAGTCCAAATATGCAGGCTCCTGTTCCCACTGAGCTATCTTTTGCTAAGTTTGAACATTAATGAGCTGAGTACCAAAGTCCTCAGCCATTTACCTCCTGCCCTAATCTGACTTTGCAAAATTGGCCGGCTCCATGTCAAGTGGATTATTGATACAGGCCATCAGTCACTGTGCCTCCTGCTGGGGGCAGGTGAGTCAGAAGACACCCTGGGGCGCCAGACCAAATCAACACCTTATCTCTCCACCCAGTGTTATCAGTCCTAGGAACAATGGGTCAACACTAGTTTTCTGTCTATTCCTGTTCCCAGTCTCCAAGAAGGAACAGAAGTAGTTATTGTTTGCAATTAACTAGATCAAGCAAAACCCATATAAATCAATCATGCTGGGGCTAATAAATAAATGAATGATTATCTTCTGGTAAATGTGTAGACAAGGGTTAGTGGCCTGGATTTGCTACTTTTCTGGATGAAATGAAAGCTCAGACATGAGTATGCCTGAGAGGAAATGTATTGTGGAAAACAAAATTTCCATCAGACTCAGCCCTCAGTCCCGAATTTTATTCATTATTTCTGCTGCTGTTTGATTAGGGGTTTTGTTAATGACTTTTCGTCTCTGACTTCTCGGTTGCCTATCTTTTATGTTCTGAACACCTCTGTCCTGGAGACCCTTGTAAAACCTTCTGGCTCCCCAGATGCTGGCTGATTCCGTCACGAAGGCATATGGGGAAAGTTAGCCAGGCCCTGTCCAGCTCTGCTCTAATGACCTGCATCGGTTCAGTCTTTCCTCCTTCTCTGGTTTCCTTGCAACCCCCACCCCAGGGAGCCATTTAGCGATGTGCACCCCCCACCTTGGCAGATCATGCATCAGACTAACTCTTAGACTTCATTTCATCATCTAACTAGTAATTCCAGGAATTGAGCCATGCGCTCTAATGGGCCATTGTCATTAGAGACTTTCCAAACACTTACATTTCCGGCTCCCCAAAGCACAATAATTGCTAGCCCAGAAGCTGGAGGGCCCAAGGACCGGCTGCTAGGCACCAAGGCCATTTTCAAAGCTAAAGGGCCCCTCATTATCCTGGCCTGGCATTCCAAAACGCCAGTGACAATGTTTATGTAATAAATAAATAAATAATGCACAATAATAGAGTATAGGCTGCATTATATGATAAATCTATAACACATCTAGCCCTAGCTTACCTAGTCAACCTTATCTCCTGCTTCCCTGCATTCAGTTCAATTCAACATTTATTCAGCCCACTATCTTGCAAGGCACTGTATGAACTCTTAGATCTAGTTGGATGGATTTCCTTAGTCTCCCAGTCACAAGATGCTCATTGCTAACTCTTGCACTCAGTTCTTGGCAATCAGGTGGTGCAATGGATAGAGGGCCAAGCCTGAAGTCAGGAAGACTCATCTTCCTGAGTTCAAATCTGGCTTCAGCATTTCTTAGCTGTGTGACCCTGGGCAAGTCACTTAACCCTGTTTGCCTCAATTTCCTTATCTGCAAAATGCATTGGATAAGAACATGGGAAAGGACTCCATCTTTGCCAAGAAAACCCCAAATGGGGTCATGAAGAGTTGGGCAGGACTAAGCAACAAGCACTCAGTTTACTTCATTCCTCCTGCCTGGAATGTTCTCCCCAATTCTTCTACTTGTTCTAATTCTATGTATTTTATTTAAACACAATAGGTCAGATCACATTTGGAGAACTGTGTTCAATTCTAGGCAACATAGGTTAGAAAGGACAGTAATGAACTGGAAAACAACCAGAGGAGAGCAACCAGGATAGCAAAGGGTCTGGAGTAAAAACCATATGAGCATTGGTTGAAGAAACTGGGGACATTTAATCTGAAGAAGAGAAACCATCAAGTTTCTGATGGCCTTTCACACACACACACAAAAAAAGATTAGCCTCATTCTGCTTGGCTTCAAAGGTCCAGAAATTTGAGCAACTGGAGGAAGGTGCAAAGGAGAGAATTTAGATCTGAAGTCAAGAAAAGCCTCCCAACAAATACAACCATCCACAAGTGGGGTGGGATGGTTTGGAAGCTGGTGGGTTACCCCTTTTGGGGGAACTGCTGAGTTCTCTTTTAAATCTAAATGTTTAGCAATAAATGAATAAATAATGTATAATAATAGAGTATAGATTTTAAATCTTAGATTTAAAACAGAAGATATACAAATTTTATTTTAAAAAAAGGATAATATCAGTTATTAGTATGTCACTTTCCTTCCAACTTTCAGGTTCTCTCTCTCTGTCTGTCTGTCTCTGTCTCTTGTCCCTCTCCCTCTGTCTCTGTTTCTGTCTCTCTTCCCCCCCCTCTCTCTGTCTGTCTCTCTGTCTGTCTGTCTGTCTGTCTCTCTCTCTCTATGTCTCTCTCTGTTTCTCTCTCTCTTTCTCCCTCTCCCTGTCTCTCTGTCTTTCTCTCTGTCTCTTTTTCTTTCTCCTCTTGATACATCATCTCCTAATTATAAATTATTTGACAAGAACTAGTGAACTACAAACTTCCTCTACTAGAAACTATAAGCATTTTATAGGTATAAGCTAATTCATCATCTTAACATTTCAGAAAGATTGGAGATTAAGCATGTCCTATACTTTCTTTAGTCTGGAAATGAGGACATACCACTCACAAGTTTCATTGTAGGAAGAACAACTCCTAGATCCTAGTCCATTTTTCAATACCAGGGGGCCTATCCCTGGTGTGAACCATGGTACGTAGCTACAAAAAGCGTAGAATAGTCTTGGCAGATCAACCAAATAAGGCTTCAGAATTTACTGATAAGTTTCAATCAACCTGAGGGAGACTTCAGTAGAAGGGAGACCGTTGCTAATGGCTCAAATGGACTAGGTAGAAGCTTTTTGATTGGATTCTAGTTTTCCGTGTAGGCTCCCCAGTTCAGAACCCAGATCTAGAGGATCTTACAATGCCTTTTCTTCCCTAACTTTCCAAACTTTGTCCTTCCTGTGAGTTGAATGATTTCACAAATCTTACTTTATCCATGGTCTTCCCCAATAAATTGGAAGGATGGCAATAATTCTTCTGGATGCATGACTTCCACAGCTTCCCCTTCATTCATCATTTTGCTTTCCTTTCTCTTCCTACAAATGTTGAATGTGAATTGGATTTATGTATTTGCAGGATGTATTATTGGAGTTTACTGAAGTCCTATGCTAATGGTTCATTGTGGTTAGAAGAAACATTAGGTTCTCAAAAAGTTTGCCCTTAGAATGCAACCTCTAGTGGGCCCAACAAAGCTAGGAAGGTTTTGAATTCTGACACAGGAATGGATTATGTGTCTGTAGTCCAAGGATCACCCTAGCTAAGTTTAGAGAGACTGTTTATAAGAACATTGACAAAGTAAATGATTTCACATTTTTGGGGGCCCCAAAAGCCTCTGAAAACCAGCTACTAAGTTATAGGGAGTACCTGGTCTGAACACATTACAGATCCCAGAAGTACTGAAGATAATGATAGCGATGATGATGATGATGATGATGATGATGATGATGATGATGATATCAGCAACAAAATGGCATAGAAAAGAAGCTATGATTTAGTAGATCAAAAGCCAACCTCAAATCCAGGAAGATCTGGGTTCAAGTTCTGCCTCTAGCACATACTTCCTATTTGATGATGGCCAAGTCACGACCTCTCAGTGCTCTGAAAACCTGAAATCCTAAGTCCAGTCTTTGTCCTATAATTTAGTCACACTGTTATAGATCTAAAGCTGTCCTCTAGTAGAACAACCTCTTCACTCATTTGACAAATGTGGAAACTGAGGTCCAGGAAAGTAAAGTAATTTGCCCAAGTTCATACAGCTCTAAATGGTGGAGCCAGAATTTGAACTCTAAGGTCAGTGGGAAAGTTCAGCTCTCTCTCTTACTGCACCACGTTATTTCCCCAAGGTCATCCACTTCTCAGTTTCTATTCTGTTCTATATGTGAATAATTCCAGATCAATATGGATTGTTGACATGGGGGATTACACAGTCTCGGCAACATGCCATTATCAAAATAATATTCACCTTTTTATTGCCATGCAAAGCACCTCATTCTATATCATTTCATGTCATGTACATTATACATATATAGTCTATAATATAGATATTATATATTGCCATGCAAGGCCCTCCATTTTATATAATGTATATTATACACAGGGTTGGGGGTGGGGAAGAAAAGTTCAGCAACTACATACAATAGAGGATGTATATTTTATGAACCAGGTTTCCTCTTAGAAATATTTTCTTTTCTTTTCCTAAGATATGATCCATTTTTAAGAAACATTCCTTACAAGGCATGCATATGATACAAAAAAGAGATGAATCATAGGATGATCTGTGAGTGACCCAGAATTAAGCACCTGTAAGTGAAACTTTCATTTTTTAAAAACAAGCACAGTCATTTCAAGGAAAGTTAATATTGCCAATAGCAACCATGGACTGAATCTCTTTAAAAAGAGTTAAGGCATTGTTAAGTAAATAAGTCCATCAAAAAATATTTAGCATATTCTCACTAAGTTCCAGTTTAGTGTGTGAAACTGACAAACAAAGAAAAACTTGTCTGCCCTCAAGGGGCTTATACTCTAATGAGGAAGCCAACATATACATAAATATGGCCACTTAATGCCATCACCAACAGGGAAGTTACTCCATTGAGTATTTTCCTGAGCATTGATGCAAGGATAATAAATTTTTGAATTCCTACAGCACCTTTCTTCTAGGAGAATTCATACAATATTATTGCATACCTTGTCCTGAACAGGATTTTTTTTCCAATGTTTAAACTTTTGATTGAAGAGGAATGTCATGATTCCACCAATTTTAGTGGAAGTCTTTAGGCAGTAGTTAAAAGAGTACCATACCTTTGCATAAAAAATGATACAGTTATTAAAGGTTTTCTGGCTTATCGTCTTCCTCTCCACTGCCAACTTTTATATTTATGCATCCTCAAAATATCCCAACTTCCCAGCTGAACACGTTTTTTTTTTGCATAGCCATTTGCCTTAGTCTCTTGTCCATTTTTGAAGGTCTGTTTGCAATCATTTGTCAGGGACAGCAAGTTGATGGTGTTTACAAAGAACTTTAAATCATCTGAAAATGCTAGATTTGCTGACAGAATTCAAGCAAGGTGTTCTTCACTTTATCAAATGATGTTCTTAGAGTTTAATAAAATTGTAAACAGTGTTCTTGTTAGTAAATGAGTTCTTTGATTAACCTTATCAGATGTGTCCTCATTCATTCTCTTGGTTCCTTAAGCTCCTGTGGGAGAGTAAACATCTCCTTAGCCATTACCTTTTCACCCTCCCATAACCTCCCCCTAGCTTAGCCTGTGCTCTAAGGAGAGGACTGTTAAGCAGTGAGAAAGTAGAAGCAGTGATTAGTCTTGTGATCATAGTCTTTATCAGAAGAGAGAGGATAAGGGTCAGAGAGAAAGGGAGTTTCCCTCAATTCTAGGATGTGCCTCCAGGAAGCTTTCAAATCAGACTGGCTTTGAAACTTATTGAACATAAATACCAAGGGCTGGCAAACTTTCCACAATGGCATGCCAAGTTTCCAATGCCTTGTTCTTCTGGCATACCGAGAACATGGGGACCATGTCCCAAGTCTTACAATTAGTGGAGGGAAGCACCAAAAGTGATTCAGCAAGAGCAGGCAGTGACTCGTGCAAGTGCGGGGAAGTATTCATATAACTAAAATTGGAAGGGTCCTCTGAAACCATCAAGTCTATACTTCCCCCGACTTTATAGACACAGAAACTGAGACCTGGAGAGGTTAACTGATTTGGGCACACACATAGTGTCAGAGACAGGATTTGAACTCAGGTTACGTGACCCTAGAGCCAGTGCTCATTGCACCATGGATGTGGTAGTGGGGCCACTGAAAATTGATCCATATGCCGTCTTTAGAAAAGATTCCAAAGTTTCACCCCTGATATTTACTATAGTGTCACCTGCCTCAAAAAGAAATGTCTTCACTTTTACTGCAATTTAACTTGCATATTTCAATGGAAGCTATAATATCTACAAAGACCTAAGCTGCAGGCACCAGTCTTGCAGCCCAAAGAGAGCTCTTCACAGCTAGCTAATCCTCAAGCTCCTGCCTTTCTCCTTCTTTGCTCAGGAAAAACTGCTAACAGGGCAGTCATGCTATTGAATCTGATTTCAATTTCACACCCTCTCCCTTCCCTCCTCTTCCCTTCACAGAGCTCCAAATAATAACTTCATACCTTTACATGGCACTTATTTACTTTCTCCCACCCTACCCCCAATCTATCTGATCTTCGAACAAACCTATAAAAAAAGATAGGACAGATGAGAAAATGAAGTCAGGGAGTAGCTAAGGGCCAAAGGTCACATGGCAAATTAGTCTCTTGATTCCTTTCCAACTCATCAGGAAGGATGACAAAAAAGGGGGAGAAAGGGCAAGAACTGGATATTTCACAAACCACATATATAAATTCATTTTTCTTAAATCAAGAGTAAACTTTACCCATCCTCCTCGCCTATACCTAAAATGTCTGTTGGAATAGGGCATCGATATCCTCTTTTAACTTCAGGGAGAGAAGAAACCTCATTCATCCTCTGCCGTGGTGTTGGGTTTTTCCAAGTGATTTAAAGTGTGGATCAGCAATAGCAACACCAGTCTACTGATTTCCTTATGAGTGGATTCTGGTGGTCTTTCCTGAAGAAATAGAAAGAAGTTTTGGACTTAGAGTTAGAGAACATTGGTTTAAGTTCTGTGTTTACCAGCACGACCTTAGACAAGTTACTTTACTTTGGCAGGCCTCAGTTTCTTCATCTCTAAAATGAAGAGCTTGGACTAGGTGACCTCTAAGGCCCTTTCTAGCTCTAAATCTGTGATTCTGTAATAGTCAAAAAGAAAATGATAAAGAAAAAAAAACAAACAATGACTGACCACATCACCTAAAAGACAAGAAATGTGATCACTGCAGCTGGGCCCCAAGAATGACAATGAGATCCTGCCAGTTCTTTCACCCTTGGGGCAGAGCTGTTTGCTAAGCAGCCCAAGGCAAGTGGAAATTGGTCCTTCCCCCACTCCTTTTGTGAGAGCTTATAAAAACAACTTTAAAAGCAAAATCTTGGTATTTTCCTGTCTTTGAGAGGAAGGAAGACTGGGACCCAGAATGGGTTTAGAGGCTTTCTAATACCAATTGATTTGTCTCAGGCCATTGGCAGAAGAGCAGAAAGACCATGACAGTCCCTTAGTGCAGCTGTTCTTTCAACCTGCGCTGTCCAGCTTCATCTTTCTCATCCCAGATGAAGGTTACTGTGTCAGCTGATGACCTTTGTCACACCCCGGTGCTTTCTGGGATGTAAATGAAGGGCTTTGGCATCCAAGCTGGACAGATAAGATATACTGTACTTGAGTGTCTGAAAGCAGATATTTATTTTAAATCTGGGAGGCAGAGAAAGGTGATGTTCTGAAAAAAAAATTTTTTTTAACGTATCAACTATGCAGAGACCCATCTGATATTATCAGCCTTTACAGGATAGGGCGGCTGTAAAGAGAGTCTATAAAGCAGTCCTCACTGATTCTCAAAAGAGGTATTGATTTTTAGGAGCAGAGGGGGTCAGCATCACATCAGTGGCACAAGTAAAGCCACTGTACCTCCTCTCCCAACCTTTTAACAAAAGAACAAAGTCAAGAAAAGGCGAGGAAGACAGAGTGATGGAAGGAAGGATGAAGAGAAAGAAGGCGATTGTCTCAGCCCTGAAGATCTTCCCTTGACAGTGAGGGGAGTCAGTTGAACCTCTATACAGTTGCAGGGCATTCCCCTTTCTTTGTTTTGTTGCTGACAGAAGCCCCAAGGGACCTCTGCTTGGTGACCAGCGGCTTAGCAGGGAGGAAAGGTCAAGAGAGCAAGGACGATGATCCAATGGAACTGGAGGCCAAATATCTCAGATGTTTATCAACCAAATGCTCTAAGTGTGAGACAACCTTAGGGGGAGCTGGATATTTTCATACCCCAGCCAAAACAATGAAATTGGTTTTATAGAATCCTGATGTCTGAAGCCTTGTGACTAGTGATATCAATGCTTGTTGATGTTTGTCCAGGTGAGCCATAGGCTCATAGAGCTAGAATTGTAAGGGACTCTCTATCCCCCTCATTTTACAGATGAAGAAACTGAGGCTGAGGTAGGTAAAGTGGCTTGTCCAAGATCTCATAGGTGTTGTTCAGGTGTGTCTGACTCTTCATGACCCCATTTGGGGTTTTATTGGCAAGGATACTGAAGTGGTTTGCCATTTCCTTCTCCAGCTTGTTTTACGGATGAGGAAACTGAAGCAAATGATTAGTCCAGGGTCACACAGCTTGTAAGTGTCTGAGGCTGGATTTGAACTTAGGAAAATGAGTCTTCCCGACTCCAGGCCCGGTGCTCTATCCATAGTGCCACCTAGCTGCCCGCTATAGAGATACGATTTATTTTTTTTCTTTTTAACCCACGTCCTCTGGCTAGAGAAGCTAGTGATCTTTCTGTTGTGTCAGGTTACCTCTCCAGGATATGAGCTCAGAAAAGACAGGTAAATTTAAAAGAGTTCTCCCACAGCTCAAATAATTGCAGCACAGCAGCGTGGAGCACTGGTCTCTTAAATCAAAACCCTAACTGATATTTCCTAACTTGGACAAGTACCTTATGCATAAGATGCAAATACTCACACTACTCACAGGGTTGTTGTGAAGAAAATGCTTTGTGAACATTAAAGTGATAAGAATGTGTGACTTATTATTATTGTTTCTCTAAGTTTAAATCTGTGGGTTTGTGAAAAGCTTATGAAAATGGCTTGGGGGGTGGCTATCTAAAGGGAGGGGGGAGAAGGAGAATATTTTCCAGAATGTGTCAATACGGCATGTAGGTGGCTAAGGGTCACTGGTCAGGGTGAGGAAGTGGAACTAAGAGAGTCCAGCTCCCGCCAAGGGTCAGCAGCAGAGGGAATGAGCAGGCAGCAGGGCAAGCACCGATGTCAAGAGTCTCAGCAGTCCCAGAGTCAGGAACAGAATAGATAAACAGGCTGCAGAGATGGTTGGGAAAACCAGAAGCATACTACAACAGGACTCAGGATCTGAAGAAGTTGTTCAGAGCTTGGGTGGTTAGCAAGAATTGATATCATGGGGTGACAATAGTATGTCAGACCTCCAGGATTCATGCCAACATCAAGGTTCGCTAGTGCCCTGCTCCTATGGTGCCAGTGGGGCAGATGCCAATCCCCATGGAACTGGTCTAGGTCTTACTTGGGCTGAAGAAGGGAGGCACAGGGGGTGAGGGATTAGTAGCAGTTCTTTGTGAACAAATCCTGACAGCAGTTAATATAATCATTTAAATGGATGACTCCTGTTCATTGGGGGAAGGGGGATGGTGAGTCACTAGCTGTGTGGTGATATAGAAAGGCTATAGGTAGGAATCTCAGCTCTGCTTTCTACTTTTCCTGAACAAACTCTGGCAAAGGGACCATAAAGGAAAGGGAAAAAAATACTATAATTATTTACTTATTATAATTTGTCACATTTTCAGTTGAACTTTGTACAATATTGCTGTTACTACATACAATGTTCTCCTGGTTCTGCTCACTTTACTTTGCATCAGTTCATGTAAGTCTTTCAGAGAGCATCCTGTTCATCTTTTCTTATACACAATAGTGTTTATAATTTATTCCAGCACAACCATATACCATAACTTGTTCAGCCATTTCCCCAGTTAATTTCCAATTCTTTGCCACCACATTTTGTGATTTACAAAGCACTTTCCTCAGAATAATCCTGTGAGTAGGTCATGGAAGTATTATTTCCATTTTACATACGTAGAAAAGGAATATAATATAAATATATTCATATTTACATATGTGTGTATATATGTTAATAACTGACATTCATGTCGTATTTTTAAGGTCTGCAAAGTGTGTGCATTACCTCCTTTGAGCCTCACAATGACCCCATGAGGCAAATATTCTTGATAGTATTATCTCCATTCTACCAATAAGCAAACCCAGAAGTTAAACATCTTGCCCACACTAGCACAGCTAAATGTGAGAGATGGAATTAAACACAAGTCTCTGGGGCAGTTAGGTGGTGCAGTGGATAGAGTAATAGCCCTAGGATGAGGAAGAACTGAGTTCAAATGTGACCTCAGTAGCTGTGTGACCCTGGTCAAGTCACTTAACCCCTGTTTTCTTCAATTTCCTCATCTGTAAAATGAACTGGAGAAGGAAATGGCAAGCCATCTCTGCCAAGAAAACCCCCAATGGGGTCATGAAGAGTCAAGCATGAGTGAAACAACTGAATAACAACTCTGAATTCCAAGTTGGGTACTGTTTTGGTCATATCACTTTTTTTTTATTTGGAGGAGGGAAGGCAGGGAAATTGGGGTTAAGTGACTTGCCCAAGGTCACACAACTAGTGTGTCAAGTGTCTGAGGCACTATTTGAACTCAGGTCTGCCTGACTCCAGGGCTGGTGCTCTTCTCACTGTGCCACCTAGCTGCCCCCTCCATCATATCACATTGGCCAAAGTTATCATCAGCTTCACTTCTCCCCATTTTACAGAAGGGAAAACTGAGGCCCAGAGAAGCAAAGCGATTTGCCCAAGCTGTATAACCTTTGGCAAGTCCATTCATTCCTCTGGGCTTCAGTTCTCCCCTCTGTAAAGTGAGGGAATTGGACAAGCTTTCTAAGGTCCTGTATAGTCTAGCATCCAAAAGTCTCATGTCATTTGTACTTCATATAGCCATAGTAAAAGGGGCCCAGCAGGACATGCTCCGTCTCAGCAGTGTTCCCAACGTGTTGTCTGTCAAATTCCATGTACTGCAAGAGAAATCGCCCGGCACATCTCCTCCACACTTAGTTCTAACAAGGCACATGGAGATGGTGCTTGTTACTCAAACACCATCTTCTTTCTATCCTTAGTGCCTAGAACCGTGGCTAGAATGAAGCAGCCCCTCTGCGTTTGCTGACTGATTAATTTTTAAATCAAGATGCTGCCATTCATTTAATCAAGAAGCATTTATTGATCACTTGCCATGTGCCAGTCACTGTACCAAGTAGATTCAAATACCAGAAAGGTAACAATCCCTACCAAAAAAAATTGCTTAGAATTCTCTTAGGGGACACATGTACACATAAGAGCTTTTTTGTTGTTTAATCACGTCAGTCATTTCTGACTCTTCATGACCCCATTTGGGGTTTTCTTGCCAAAGACACTGGAGTGGTTTGCCATTTTCTTCTCCAGCTCATTTTGTAGATGAGGAAACTGAGGCAAACAGGGTTAAGTGACTTGCCCAGGATCACACAGCTGGAAAGTGTCTGAGGCTGGATTTGAACTCCTAAGGCAGCATGTGGCCAAGCTTGAAGAGAGCCATAAATTAGTGGTTCCCAATTTTCTGTTGTTTTTGTTGTTGTTGTCCTGGGAACCCCTTTCAACAACAACAAAAAACTGTCGTAAACCTTCAGGGTTATTTACCTTGCCTTTAAGGGAAAATCCTAGCAACATTACTGCTTAGAAGAGAAATTAATGCATGAAGTTATCAGGTATATTCTGAGTCCTTCAAGTTATTATGTTACTCATTATCTTCTTTTAGATTTATTCATTAAATTTTATTACAGTAACTATGTTAACAATGTAACTAAGTAACTAAAATATACCTTATTTTATATAGTAATATACTATATATATATACTATACAACATAGTATATATACCAGTATATATAGTATACTACATATACTAAAAATATACTATATATATTTATAACTAAAATAACAATAAAACTAAATTTTATTACAATAACATTTATTACAATAGCTATAATGAGAGCTTTTGCAAAAAAAAAAAGCTTTAAATTAAAATTTACATTATATAACAAAATGAAAATGCTTTGAGCATGTACATGCTTATTGTCCAAAAGAAAAAGATATTTATAACCCAATTGGGTAATTATTTACTACTTAAGACGTCATAAAAGAATTTTTAGCACGAACCTCTTGGACAATCCTTGTGATCCCCACCAAAGGAGACAGCTAATACAGAACATCAGAGCTGCAGGGTGTCTTTCAGAACAGGAAGTGGTCAAGTAAGGTTTCAGGGAGAGAAGGGACTTGATCTGAGCCTTGTAAGTTAGGTAGGAGTTAAAGAGTTTCTATTTTCTTTGTCTTTCTTCTTGAAGACAATACCATGGGTAGTATCTGAACTTGAGACACACTCAAGAAGCATTCAGACAGTCATTAGCTCAGGGTGGCTTTTCACACAAATGGACCTAAAGGCAGGGGGAGGGCACCAAGACAGAGGGGCTTAGTGAGGTCCTTTCCAGTATTAGGGTCCCATTAGCCTATGATTCTGTGTGCTCCAAAACTCAAGGAAAATGAAGGCATTTCCCTGTTTGAACATCTGGGTTGGAACAGTTTTAGATTCAGGGACATTAAAATACCTGGAGATTGTGTTGAGATATTGGCCATGACCATCATAGCAGGCACTCCATATTACCATTTGCCATCAATTTTTCAATCAATGAGACCCCTGTCAACTTGAAAAAAGTAGTATAGGAGAAAGATCACTGGACATGTAAAGTCCTAGCTTATCGCTTAAATAGCTGTGTGACTTTGGACAAATTATTAATCTCTCTGAGCTTCAATTTGCTCACCTATAAAATAAGGATAATAACACTTGTCCTATCTATCTTGGACACTTATTAAGAGAATCAAATGAGATAAGTGCTTGAAAGTGGGTTTTTTTAAATCATAAAGTGCTATACATAAATGTAAGCTACTGTTTTATTGTTATTGCCAGGGTACACTTGATAGTTATAACTTCCTGTGTCTTTTACCCGGGAAACTACCATCTCTGCTTTCCACTTTTCCGAACAAACAGTGACAAAGGAGAGTATGGAATGACAATAGCTCACATTTAGCTCACATTTGGGGGTTTACAAAGCACCTTTCTCAGAATAACCCAATGAGTTGACAAGGACATTATTGTTATGCTCATCTTATAGAAGGAAACAGGTTCAGGAGTATAATGATATATTAATAGCTAGCCATGGTTTGCACACCTTCATTATTTCATTTGACCCACACAGTGACCCCATGGGATTAATACTGTTGATATAATTCTGTCCATTTTACAGATAAGCAAACCCAGACTAGCCTTAACTATAGCATCTTGCCAAAGCTAGTACAGCTAAAATATGTGAAACTTAGGATTGAAACTTGGGTCTCTAGGTTCCAAATCTGGTACTTTCTACCATATCATATTATCCAAAAGTATCTTCATTATCTTCACTTCTCCCCATTGTCAGTTGACCCTACAATATTTGCCAATCTATTCAACTTTCCAGAAAATATCTTTAAAAAAAAATTTTGAGGCAAATCAGGGTTAAGTGACTTGCCCAGGGTCACATAGCTACTAAGCAAGATCAGATTTGAACTCAGATCCTCCTGACTCCAAGCCCAGAGCTCTATCCACTGAACCACCCAGCTGCCCCAAATACCTTTTTTTTTTAATTCAATTTTATTTATTTTCAGGTCTGCATTCTCTTCCTCCTACTCTACCCTCCATTGAGAAAGCAAGAAAAACAAAACCCCTGTTACAAACCACATAATGTCTTTATAACTTATAAAGACTAAATTTGAATTGTCATCTACTACTACTACTAATATTTATATAGTACTTTAAGGTTTGTAAGGCATTTCACATAATTATCTGATTTAATTGTCACAACGACTCCTTGGGAAAGGTGCTAGTATTACCCACATTTTACAGATGAGGCAATCGAAGCAGACAGAAGTTAAGTGACTTACCCAGGTTCATATGAGTGTTTGATGCAAGATTTAAACTCAGATCTTCTTCACTCCAAGTCATGCACTGTATGCACTAGGGCACCTAGATGCTAATAGGGAGCTAGGAATAACTCTTAATAAAATGCACTAATTAGAGTTTTTACACTTTACTTATCAACTCAAAATATCCTTTGGTTTGAACAGTCCTGGGCTTATTACCACTTGTCAGTAAGAGATCATAGGGCTTGAGATTTCCAAAGTCAAGTGGAACACCAGGGTTTACCTGTCAGTCACTGTTTTCAGAGCATGACAATTCTCAGGGAGGCCCAGGGTCTTACTTAAGCTAATAAATGATTATCCTTCACAAAAGAACTACAAACAGAACCCTAGGTAATGATTTTGCTAATGGCTGGTTCCCGATTAGGGGGATTAGCTCCAGTTCTCTCTCCCGCCTTGTTATCTTCTCTATCTGTCTGGGGAACCAGCCTCTCCCTCTGCTTACCCTCTAGAGTAAATATCAGCAAAGGAAATGAGCAAGCCTAAACTTCTCAAGACCCCATCACCACGCCCAGCAATGTCCAGTTACCATGTGCTGCCTGTGAAAGAGCAATTCATTCTTATTTGGTGGCTCCCCTCTTCCCTCTTCATTTATTCATTTGTCCAACAAGTATCTATTGAGTTTCTACTGTTTGACTTTGTGCACAATACTGAGCTAGACATTGCCGGTGCTGCGAAGAGGAATAAGATACCATCACACAGTGCTTGGTGCAAAGAATTATCTTCCATTCTGTTATTCAGTTGTTTTATTTATGTCTGACTCTTTATGGCCCCATTTGGGGCTTTCCTGGCAGAGATACTGGAGTGGTTTGCCATTTCTTTCTCTAGCTCATTTTACAGATGAGGCAACTGAGGCAATCAGGGTTAAATGACTTACCCAGGGTCACACAACTGGTAAGTATCTGAGGCTGGATTTCAACTCTGGAAGAGTTGGTGCTCTGTCCACTTGGCCATCTAGCTGTCCCCATTATATGCGCACATCTCATCTATTCTTGCAGGTGCCTTTCTCTGGACAGCCTCAACAACTTAATAAATAGTAATACTCCTGACAACTGACCTTGCAAGAACACTTTAAAGTTGAAAAAGCACTCCACCTGTATGACTTCTCTTGAACCCTGCAATGATCCTGAGGTAGGTACTACTGTTATTAGTATCCATATCTTACAGATGAGGCCCAGAGAGGTAAAGCCACTTGTCTATCATCACACAGCTAGTAGGTATCAGAGGGAGGATTTCATTCTCAGTGAAAGATGCCTGTGGGATGTGAAGTCAAAAATGAAGCAGTCTCTGCCCTCAAAAAGCTTCCACCATCAGTAGGAGTTACGATTAAAGAGTTTCTCCTCAGCTTTGGTCTTCGTAGATGTAGGTTTACAGTGTCTAAAAAGGAAAAGAAACTCAGTGTAAGGGCAAGCAAAGTGCAACCTTTTGGTGTTTTTTCTTTTGGAGTGCTTCTCAGCACTAAGGCAATGAGTGCCTTTGATTGAATCTTGCCTTTGTTTGTAGGAAGGCCCACACCCTTTTGCTAATTAGGTCACAAGAGGTGTGAAGCCCTGGGGCCCTGAAAAAGGGTATATATGCTCTGAGGTTAGCACTTTGCTTGGGGCTCCCTCACTGGAAGAGTGTCACGTGATTTGACCAGAGGAGACTCTGGGTAGCTGATGGAGATGTTGGTGCTTCTCTCCCTGGTAACTATGTATGTAATGTCTTGAACAGACAGCTAGAAGCCGGTCTACTGATTTCTGTTATTTTGCTCCATTTATATAACTTCTGCTTGTAATTTCTGTTTGTGTTTTCTCTGAAGTTCAGGGTGCTGACTTTTGCCCCTGAGCTAAGTGAATGATATATGTATGTTTAATTAAAGTGAGGTTGTTAACCCCTTAAAGTTGCTTTCCTTCGAAAAGCAGATCAAAGAACTTGTGTGCTGGTGTTATTGGCCTTACACAGCCACAGTAGCAGCAACTAGCATTGTTGTTACACTCAGCAAAAGATCTTGAAAGAAATGCTTGCTTTTATTTGAATTACAGGAAGAACAAGGCCCAATGCATCTTCTATCAACCATAGGAACTTGCCCTGTTCATTCATCTCAATGAGGGGGCCTCCTCCTCAGTACTCTTGTGATCTTTCTGGTCTGTTTGAGACAGAAGCAGAGAATCCATAATGCTTTGAAATATTTGGATAGGTTTAGTGTGGGTAATTTATGACAGCAAAAAACCATCATACAGAACAGAAGAGGGGTGTAAAAGGTTCCATCCTTTTGTGCAACTGAGTGCTTTTGGATCAGTGACTCTTGTTCGTTTAGTAATAGAATGTTTTGCTGGACGGCTCAAGCCATGATTTGTAACACTGATTTCCCAAAACCACCACAATTAATCTGAGAAAAGTAGCAAGGGATTCAAGAGTCAGAGTTCTCAAAGTCTTTGGGGCTACAATTATTATCAGTTACACAGGTCTTCCTAGCTGAACTGTAAGTCCTCTCAGGAAGAAGTTCATCAGCTGCTCTGGAGCATCCAGAACTGTTTTCTCCAAGTTCCTGGCCAGAGAATACTATTTCTCTATATCCCCTGTTATTTTCACCTCGTTATATTGGCCGACTTTTCCTTCTTTCCTTCAGAATGATAGAATAACAGATTGATAGCCAGAAGTTTTAGAGATCACTAATCCATCTCCTGAATTTTGCAGATGAAGAAATTGAGACTCATGGTCATGAAGGGTCATACATAAGAGCACAGGCTTGAGGAAACTCATATCATTTTCTAGATCAGTGGAAAAAGCATTGACTGTGGAATCCATTCAAATCTCACCTAGGTCCGCCTCCCATCTTTGATGCTACCTGTATAACCTTGAGCAAATCTTCTAACCTCCCTGGGCCTCAGTTTCCTCATAGCTAACAAAAGGGGTTGGACTAGATGGTCTTTCTAAATTTATTCTAGATTCTATGATCTTGTAAATCTTCATATTCTTCCAAATCAGAAATTCTGCAATTCTTTCTATTCTGCTGACTACTCATCAGCTGCATCTGTTTAAGCAATATACATTTATTTTTTTTCTAATTTGTTCTTTTAATGTGATCAAATTACCAAAAGAACACTTTACAGAACTTGATAAAATATAAAATCTGGAAAAATAAAACACCTAGAATATCAAGAGAAATCATGAAAAGAAGATAAAGGGATAATATCATTTCCAGACCTTAAACTATGTTTTACAGCAACAATCAACAAAACTATCTTGTATTGGGAGAGACAGAGACAGAGAGACAGAGAAAGAGAGAGAGAGACAGAGAGAGAGGAGATTCAGAAAGAACAGAACTATAAAGTGGAAAATACACATTACCCGGGTAAAATCCCTCTACTTGATTAAAACCTCAGGGAACACTGGAAAGTAGTCTGTCAGGAATTAGGCTTAAACTAACACCATGTACCACACTCCACAAAATCTTGTAAATTAAAACATGACCTTAATATTAAAGATCATACTATTCAAAAATTTAGAGAAGAAATAAATCATACTTTGTATAGATGTGGGTAAGAAATGTATTCTTATTTCCCTCCTTTTTCTTTTTTTTAAATTTTATTATTTAATATTTTTAGTTTTCAGCATTGATTTCCACAAGATTTTGAATTAAAAATTTTCTCCCCATTTCTACCCTCCCCCCACTCAAGATGGCATATATTCTGTTTGCCCTGTTCCCTAGTCAGCCCTCCCTTCTGTCACCCCACTCCCCCCATCCCATTTTCCCTTACTTTCTTGCAGGGCAAGATAGATTATTATTCCCCCTGGCTTGTGTATCTTATTTCCCAGTTGCATGCAAAACCAACTTTTTTTTAACACCTGCTTTTAAAACTTTGGGTTCCAAATTCTCTCCCCTCTTCCTTCCCCACCCACCCTCCCTAAGAAGTCAAGCAATTCAATACAGGCCACACATGTATCATTATGCAAAACCCTTCCACAATACTCATGTTGGGAAAGACTAACTATATTTTTCTCCTTCCTATCCTGTCCCCCTTTATTCAATTTTCTCCCTTGACCCTGTCCCTTTTCAAAGTGTTTGCTTTTGATTACTTCTTCCCCCATCTGCCCTCCCTTCTATTGTCCCCCCTTTTTATACCCTTCCTTCTTCTTTCCTGTGGGTTAAGATACCCAATTGAGTGCATATGTTATTCTCTCCTCAAGTCAAATCTGATGAGAGCAAGATTCACTCATTCCCCCTCACCTGGCCCCTCTTCCTTTCCAACAAACTGCTTTTTCTTGCCACTTTTATATTAGATAAGTTACCCCATTCTGTCTCTCCCTTTCTCCATCTCTCAATATATTCCTCTCTCATCACTTAATTTTATTTTATTTTTTTTAGATATCATCCCTTCATGTTCAACTCACCCTGTGCCCTCTGTCTATATATATATATATATATGTGTGTGTGTGTGTGTGTGTGTGTGTGTGTGTGTGTGTGTGTGTGTATGTATGTATGTATATTCCCTTCAGCTATCCTAACACTAAGGTCTCATGAATTACACACATCATCTTTCCATGTAGGAATGTAAACAAAACAGTTCAACTTTAGTAAGTCCCTTATGATTTGTCTTTCTTGTTTACCTTTTCATGCTTCTCTTGATTCTTGTGTTTGAAAGTCAAATTTTCTATTTAGCTCTGGTCTTTTCACTGAGAAAGCTTGAAAGTCCTCTATTTTATTGAAAGTCTATATTTTGCCTTGGACCATGATACTCAGTTTTGGTGGTAGGTGATTCTTGGTTTTCAGCCTAGCTCCACCAATCTTCAGAATAACCTATTCCAAGCCCTTTGATCCCTTAATGTAGAAGCTTGTATTATCGTGATAGTGTTTCCACAATATTCAAACTGTTTCTTTCTGGCTGCTTGCAGTATTTTCCCCTTGATCTGGGAGCTCTGGAATTTGGTGACAATGTTCCTAGGAGTTTTCTTTTGGGGATCTTTTTCAGGAGGCGATCAGTGGATTCTTTCAATTTCTATTTTACCCTCTGGCTCTAGAATATGAGGGCAGTTCTCCTTGATACTTTCTTGAAATATGATATCTAGGCTCTTTTTTTGATCATGGCTTTCAGGTAGTCCAATAATTTTTAAATTATCTCTCCTGGATCTATTTTCCAGGTCAGTGGTTTTTCCAATGAGATATTTCACATTGTCTTCCATTTTTTCATTCCTTTGGTTCTGTTTTATAATATTTTGATTTCTCATAAAGTCACTAGCTTCCACCTGCTCCAATCTAATTTTTAAGGTAGCATTTTCTTCAGTGGTCTTTTGGATCTCCTTTTCCATTCGGCTAATTCTGCCTTTCAAGGCATTCTTCTCCTCATTGGCTTTTTGGAGCCCTTTTGCCATTTGAGTTAGTCTATTTTTTAAGGTGTTATGTCCTTCAGTATTTTTGGGTCATTGACTTCTTTTTCATGGTTTTCTCATATCACTCTCATTTCTCTTCCCAATTTTTCCTCTACTTCTCTAACTTGCTTTTCAAAATCCTTTGTGAGCTCTTCCATGACCTGAGACCAGTTCATGTTTTTCTTGGAGGCTTTTGATGTAGGCTCTTTGACTTTGTTGACTTCTTCTGGCTGTATGTTTTGGTCTTCTTTGTCACCAAAAAAAGATTCCAAGGTCTGAGTCTGAATCTGAATCTGTTTTCACTGCCTGGCCATGTTCCCAGCCAACTACTTGACCCTTGAGCTTTTTGTAAAGGTATGACTGCTTGTAGAGTAGAGAGTACTTTGTCCCAAGCTTGAGGGGCTGTGCTGCTGTTTTCAGAGCTAGTTCTACACAGCAAGCTCTTCCACACCAGCCCACCTTCTCCCCCAAGAACTGCCAACCAGGTTTGTGGCCCAGATCCAGGCAGGGCAAAGCAGGCTTTGCACTCCTGCTCTCATCCACCACTTAATTCCTCCCACCAGGTGGGCCTGGGGCCAGAAGCAACTGCAGCTGTAGCTCTGGAAGCAGCCTTAGAGCTGCACCACCTCCACTGCCCCTGAGGTGGTGGCCAACCATGAACTCCTTTCATTCTGTCCCAGAAGTTTTTCCCACTAACCTGCTCTGTTGTCTTTGGCGTTTGTGGATTGAGAAGTCTGGTAACTGCCACAACTCAATGATTCAGGGCCCTGTAGCTTGTTCCACCTGGCTCCCGGTCTGCTTGATCCTGGAATGGCCCACGCTGGGCTCTGCTCAATTCTGCTCCCAGCTCCATGCAATAGACCTTTCCCAGCAACCATCCAGAATGTGCTGGGCTGAAGCCCTGCTTCCCTCTCTTATTTCTTGGGTTCTGCAGCTCTAGAATTTGTTCAGAGATATTTTTCATAGGTGTTTGGAGGGACCTGGGAGAGAGCTTAAGCAAGTCCCTGCTTTCCAGATACCATCTTCAGCAATACACATTTTCATCCAGTTTGTTTGTCAATGTGGATAGGTGAACTGCTTTTTCATTGCTATGGATCACATTAAGGAGATTTTATAGTATTCAAGGCTCAGTACAGTTAATACAATGTCTTCTGTGAATAGAAGTGTTTAGAGAAGTTCATCATTGATGGACTATGGAGAACATATTTTGTGATGCTAAAAAACAGGATAAATAAACATATGTCTAACACCTCATCTGAAAGTCAGCATTCTGCAAATTATTGAACTTTGTCTCTATAGTCATGTGTCAGAGTTTTGCTTTGTTTCTTAAGCATAATTTTGCAAAATTGCGGATCTATGGTCTTGGAAAAGTCCTTAAAGGTAATCTAATCCAGAGCATCCCTGAAGAGGAATCCTTTCTATAATATCAGCACGTGGTTATCAAACCCACACTTGAAGACTTCCAGTAAAAGAGATGCCTTTTCTGAGGAAAACCATAAAGTCTATCTTTTTTTCTGCTAAGATAAGTACTTTTTTCCCCATAAGCAACAAACATAATGGGATCTTCTTTCTCTTCACCTCTCAGTCAATTGTGTGATTGCAAAGGTGTGGCCTTCTATAAAGGATTGCCTGTGGAAATTTCCTTGTTCTCTTCTCATGTTTCTTTCATGGATAACTTTGATGATTAAGTACAGCATTTTTATAAGAATGTTATATTGATAATAAAGGAGACACATGGTTCATAGTTGCTAATGAATTCATCATCTAATTTTTGGCAAAACATTGTATGGCATCTTTTCCATTCTTTTGGAATCTTCCCTTCTTTGAGATATTTTGGGAATTGATCACCGTTTTCTTTAAAGTGTGACTCCATACAAACTTCTTCTCTGTATTCAATTGGGTCCACCTGCTCTTTCTGACTTTATCTTAAATGCTGTGGCTATTTTCTCACACAGTATGTTGAGTCTGGAGATAGTAAAGACCAAATGTAGTGGTTCAGTTATTGTCATCAATGAGAATAAATCACTACAAAAATGGCAGCAGATCAGCTCCAGTTTGTATATTTTGGCTTTCTCTAAAAATAACATAGTTTAGCTAGATCTCAGTCCAAGTATCCCTTAGATAACATAAGATGACTTAATTTTAAACTGTTCTTGCTGCTTTGTGGGTCAAAATAGTTGAAGAACATCAATTGCTCATATTTCAACATGCATTTAGATGGACAAGCTGTAGAGCTTGTCTATCAGTAGGGATACCAAGGATAAACAACACCAATGGGCAAAGAACTGATCTTAGAGTTAAATGGGGGGAAGAGAAGTGGTCAGGTTGCCTTTGAGAAATTACAGCACTCCTTTTCTGACCTCAAGCTTCCAATGAAGGCAAAAGCCCATCTTTGTAATACCAACATCTGCTGGTATAGCTGAGAGGTAATGAGATATGGAATAGCCCAATTGCAGAAGAATTAAAAATGTACATCACATAGAGGGCAATAGAGTGGTGCACATGGTGGGTACAAGCAGTCTGCAACATATAACCAATAAGGAACACTGAAGAATAGGAATAAATGATATCAATCAAGGAATTGTATGATGGGAAGAAAAAATGGGCTGGTAATGTAGCAAGATTGAGGAATTACAAACTGACACCCAGAGTGCTTCACTGGTATCCTCAAAATGTCAGGAAAAAGCAAAGAAGGTCTTCAAAATGTTGGGTGGATCCCTTGCAGAGAATTTATTCTTATAATGATATTGATAAGAGTTATGGGAAGAAATTCCCTATTCAAGTAGGTCACATGACCCTTTGAATATGTGAGAACAACATTGTTTGTAATCTACTGTTGCCATCAAAACTAGTGTTGCCCGTGGTTTCTATGCCTCTCCATAGTACAGAAATTGTGTTTCCTAGGGAAGATGCTTTCTGGGCTTTTTCAGCCTTCTCATTGTGATGACTATTGTGCATCAGCTAGATTTCCCTTAGCAACTATTATAGAGGCAATGTCTATACTTTTGCCCATTTCCCCATTTTCCAGATTCAACAACTTGGGTAACTAGGTCAATATAGATTTGTTAAAATGGAACACAGTGTGTTCTTTTCAACTTTATCCTTTCTTTTTGTTTGTTTTGTCTCTTTGTTCTAACTAGACAGTGATCCAACTGTATGTGGATGACTGATTTTGAGATGACCAAAGCATCTGTAGCTAGTAATTGCTTGTGTGTTAGGGTAGAGTTTATTTTATTTATGTGTCATTAAGTGCTAACCATATCCAACATCTTATGACCCTATTCTTGAAGAAAAAGTCTTAAACCTTCTGAATCTACAAGCCTTGATCTCTTTCATTTCTTAATTACAAAGCCTCTTATTCAATATAGATTGTGCTTTTCCACTTGTATACCAACATCTCTAATGATCATATTTTTTGGCATAGCTTGAAGGATTTTGGCAAATGTATCTATTTCTTCATCTTCAAGAAACATATTCATTAATGGCAATTGGCTTTACAGTGGTCTATTTGCTTAGGTTTATTGTGAGAACTAGAAGGTAAAATTGCACATTATCCTACAAAATGCTATTTCTTGTTTTGGGCTGTAGGTTGAAACTATCTCCACTAACTTGTTGACTGTTTGACCACAGGCAAGTTGCTTGATTGGTATAAGACTTATTTTCTTTATCTGAAAGATAAGAATAGTAGTGGCATTTATTTTGAAGGGGTTATCAACATGAGGTAGATTGTGGGATGTTTTACAAACTTCAAAAGGACATATTTGACAACTATTATTATTATAAAGAGACAGCATGGGTTTATTGATAAATAAATAGTCAATAAATATGTATTAAACACCTAATATATAAACCACATTTCTTTTGTAGATAGGATTTCTGCACTAATAGAAGAGGGGACAGTCTTTGTAGTATAAATGGTATTTTAGCAAAATATTTGACAAAGTCTCTAATGCTATCCATTTGGGGAAAATGGAAGGACGTATAGTATGGGATACAGTAAGATAATTAAATGTATTGATATAAAATAACCTTCACAATTTTCATATTTTTAAAAACTGTTCATCTGCAATGTATCCTAACTTTCTTGTGACCATTTGTTTTGCACTTCTGACATTGAGTTCACAAAATTTTTGACATATTCATTAATTCTTCATCATGAAATCACACATCACATTAGATATCAGGCTTGCTTTTGATGAAGAGTCCATTTTTTTCCAAAGGTTTTTGTTGAATCAAATTGGATTCCAGCCCATGGGTACATGTTTATCTCCATCTCTTAGATAAGTTTGTTCACTTTTTGTGACATTTGGCATGTTGCAAAGGCATGATGCAACAATCTATCTCCATTTGGAAAGTTATGTAATTCTATAATAACTCTGCTTCTCAATATGTAAATATATTTCTCAGAGCTCATTATTTCCTTACTAGCCTAGTAGAAATAAAAATTCCTCAAAACTTTACTGTCTGATGAAGGACCCCAGAAGGTACTCATCTATAAGGTACTCTAGACATCTCTTTTAATAATTTTCATATAGCTTTTATTTTAAAAGTGAAATTCTTCAGTAAGAAGTACCATTTCCCAATCTTCAATGCTCCAGTCTTTATATTGTCTTTCCTATGACAGAGCGTTCTTTTCATCCGAGCAATGTTTAATAGTTTTTTTTTAAAAAACTGGCTTCATTATTCTTCTAATTTCAAGAAGCCTATGTTACATTGTAGAACAATCATTAATAAGGTCTCTAGCTTCTAGGTATTCTGAAGTTCTGTGTTTTCTGAGGATTAATCAGGCTGTTTTGAAGTAAAAATTGGACAGTTCTTGGTGGATTTTTGTTGTTTTTTCATTGTCAACTGTGAGGGCTTGAATGATCTTTAACATTTTTAACATTGTAGGCTTGACTTCTCTACACCAACAGCTACTACAATATCTCTAAAAGTAATTGAAGTGTGCTTTTTCAGAACTGCAACTTTTGCATGTTTCTTCTGGAGTAATATATATTCTTAGAAATCATGGAATTCAAAACATAACTAAAGAGAACAGTTAAATACATGTGCATGGCATGAAATGCAGCCCTCAACTGATAAAGAACTAGTGAATGGTAGGGAAACTTCAATCTGATTTCATCAGGTCACAGATTAATATTAGTAGAAAAACATGTTCATGATTATTTTCACCAAATGAAACAATATCAAAATTATTTGTTTAACCAAGTAATTCTCATACCAATGTAAACTGGATCATAGTGGAGACAAATGGATTTGGACCTCATTGAATGGCCCAACCTAAAATATAGTCATTAATGGTTTGATGTACATATGGAAGAACACCTCTAGATCTGTCCTTAGTGCTCTATTATTCATCATTCTTATTTGGATAAAAGTACAAGTGGCATTCTGATGAAATTTGCAGATTACATGAAGCTGGTAGGGATAGCTCCTTGCTTTTTTGCCCTAATATCATGAGAACACCATCCACCATCCACCTGACATCCACCACCCTTGCCACGTGACTAATTCATTTTCTCTTTCCACTATATGTTTCTCTAATGACATCTTTTTACTCCTATTCTTTGAAGTTCCTCACTGATTCTGTCATAACCTGCCCTTACCCACTCTATGTTTCTCTATTACTCTCTATGAAATATTTTATTTTCAGTTCTTTGCAAACCATGGTGTACTTGAAATAAAAATATTGGTATAACAAAGATAGTCCTTTGTTTCTGGGGTCATTGGAAGAACTTTACAATTTCTCAAAGGCAATCCAGCTCACTCTCTTCCTCCTATTTAATCCTGGACACAACTCATTGTCCATTTGTTCCCTTCGTTCCCAATAAATCTACTGATCAATAAGTGCTATAGTTTGTCCATGCAAATGTCTGTCATAACCTGGGCAATAGACATTCTTCATCCACTTAGGTTTTACTGTATGGATGATAAGGCCAAACCTTTTTGAGATATTATACATTCTTCTAGGAGATTCTGGAAAGTTCTGTGACTTTATGGAACCAAAGCAATACCATCTGCAAAGGGGTCATCTAGAAACCTCACCATCCATAGGGAATTTTTCTTTAATTTCATCCTACATCAGAGTTGTGAATGGCTTTTGTGAACATTTTTCTCTCTGCTTGATACCTAATCAGATATCCATGATTAGACATCTTTGGGCAAGATTAGTTCTATTACTATCTTTCAAGGAATCTTGAATGGTTTTGATATATGAATGGGTACAACTTGCTGGAAGAGAACCTTTAATACGACTGAATCTTTTTTATTTGTTTGTTTTCATAACCAATAAGCAGTTAACAGAGTTGAATCTTGTATTCTCTAAATCTCTCATTTTTGTAATTGGCAAAATGGGGTCCTTTATACGATATCACTTGTAAAAGTTTGCCTTTTCCTACTAATAATCTCATTGAAAATGTCCTTGATGTATGAGTAAAGCAGTCTCATAATGACTTTGTAAATATAGGAAAGCAGGGATAAAGGTTGGTGGTTGTGATATTCTTTTAGGCCCTCCCCCCCAAATATTAATATGATGAAGGTTTTTCCCCCATGACTTTAGTATTTTCTTCTTCTTTAGCTACCTTGTAAGTTGATCTCTTAGTACATTAATAATGGTTTTGTCTCCATCACAGATTTTCTTTATACGTAATTGGTCCAAATCCAACTGCTTTTATCACTTTTATTCTCTCTAGTATCATTGCTACCACCTCTATAAGCATATTTGAGACTAATAATAGAATCCAAATGTGGTATCTCTACTATCCTTTATGCTAAAAATGGTTTATTAGGGATTTTTCTATTTTTCTTCTTTTCGTTGTTCTTCCATTTTCAACCTTAATTGTCCTTGGGATGATTTTGCTAAGGTGCATCCCTCGCCAAGATTTCTTTAAGAAAGTTTTACTTTTCATTGTTCCTGACTTGTCATATTGTTCGTGATCATCCATCATCCTTCTTTGTAAGATTTTATAAATGAATTTATATTCTAAACCAATGTTACCTTTGGCTGCCATTTCCTTTCTATTGGCAAGTAAATCAAATCTATGCTGAGCAAAATGCTATTTTAGCTCTTTTGGTCTCCTTGTTACTGCAATTGATTTGCATTGGTTAAATTTCTCTATAAAATTGCTGTAATTCACATTCGTATAATTTTTTCTATACATTACCTATTTTCATCATCGGTTACTTCTTGGAATAATTCAGCGTTGAGTTGTTTCAATCGCAATGCCACATCTATCTCATTATTGTTCTTTGTTCTACCTTTTTAAAAGTTCTGATCTTTGCTCTGTCAAGTTGGTATTCTGACTGAATACAGACAATTGATTCAGAGATGACTGCCATGTCAGTAACAAATCTTTTTCTGTCCATTAAAATATAATCAATTTCATTTTCATCATGTTATTTGGTGCTTGCCACGTCCAGCAATTACCTATTTTTTTTTTAAAGAAAATGGTAATGATGTAAAAGTATAAGGCTTCTGTGTAGTCTATAAGTTTCTGGCCTCTCATTCTTTCTTCCTGATCCATCAACTCTGTAAAGACCTGGGGCCATTGAGGATGTGGGCAAACAGTTTCCTCCATATTCCCCATTCCTCTGAAAGCTCTCCTGTGTATTTGAACACCTGCCACAACTTCAGGCCACTCCCAGAAGTATGTGTTTGGGGACTGGGGAAGAGGTCCCATAGACAGCCTACAAATGTAGAACAGTTCTAATGAGCAAAATATTTCTTCATTCTAGTCATAGATCAAGAGCTAGAAAGGATATCAATGGTTATTTATAATCCAAGTCCCTCATTTTACAGATGAGAATTCTGAGTTTCAGGGTGGTTATGAGATTTACTCAAGGTCGCACAGTTAGTAAGTGTCAGAGGCAGGATTTGAACCCCAGTCCTCTGACTTCAGAGCCACTATCCTTTCCACTGGACCCAGGTGGCTCTGGAGGAGAAAGTGAGGCTGGTGACCTTGCACAGCCCTCCCTCACTCAAAGTCAACTGCAAGTCATGTCATCATCTCCCTGATGGCATGGTGCTCTTCAAGAATAAAAGACAAACACAACCTGTGAGTTGTCCAAGCTGCCTGAAGGGGACCCAGCCAGTTGGGTAACTCAGCCCATTCTCTTTTTCTCCCTCTCCCTCTCCTTCTTCCCTCTCCCTCTCTCCCTCCATCTCCTCTCCAAAGGAAGGTAAATTTTGATGCACAAAAGCTGCCTAGTTCACTTGGGGTTCACTGGCTAGATTTCTTCCTCAAAGACCAAACCTTAAAACCAAGACTGGAACGCTGGATGCCTAATTCAATGCTCTTTTGTATGATCTGGTTTTGAAGTCAGGAAGATCTACGTTCAAGTCCCATCTCTGAAACAAACTGGCTGTGGGACACTGGGCAAGTCACCTAACCTCTCAGTTCCTCAGACAACTCTCTAAAATTACATTTCAGAGAAGATAGCTATCTCATTGGTAGTTCCTCACTGGCAGCTACCTATGCAGAGGAAACCACAGGTCCTTTCAAATGAATAAAAATAACATCTAAAAAATGTTGCCATCCTGAATATTCCTAATCTCCAAACTCCCACTATCTGTACTCTCAGGCTGAATTCCATTACAATAATGCCCCCAGGAAAAAACATCACCAGGAAACTCATCATCCTCTCAGGCTGCATCAGCTTTTGTATTTGCATCTGGTTGGCATCCTCAGTGCCCTCTGCCCATCTCTAATTGGAAGGCTGGAGGTCAGAGCAAGAATTCCTCCCAAAGTTTCCATTAAAGAGGGCTCCCAGACCAGGCAAATATTCATTTCATTCATTTACTCATTGGTCTGGTCTCCACCATGCCCCTACACCAGGTACCTTCTTCCTTATCCCCAGCCTCCCACCTCACCAACCCCTGCTTTTTAGCTTCTTTTTTGTGTATTGTCTTTCTCCATTTGACTGTAAGTTCCTTGAGAGCAGGGACTGTCTCTTTTTTTGTTATTATATCCCCAGCACTTATCACAATGCCTGGAACATCTTAGGTGCCTAACACATGTTTATTGACTGACTGACATGGTTTCAGAAGAAATTAAACTAAGCAGGAACAGGATGAGGTAGATGTTCTCCTGTCTGCTACAAAGGTTGTCTTAAAGATGCTTTCAAAGACTCTAGAGAAGATGTGCTCACATCCTGACTTATTCAATCACAAAAAGCAGTCATTTTAATCATCTGCACAATCATTAATAGAACAATAAATACAAAAGAATAATAGCAGAATAGTGGCTTGTCCTTGGACCATTTCTAACTGAATGCCATGAATAAAGAAGACTGAGATACTAAATGGGGAAACGAAAGGACACATTCATTTATTAAGTGCTTACCATGTGCCAGGTACTGTGCTAAGTGCTTTACAATTGTTATCTCATTTGATCTTCACAACAATCCTGGGGGTTACTATGAGCCCAATTAACAATCAAGGAAACTGAGGCAGACAGACCCTTGCCCAGGGTTACATATCTGGTAAGTATCTAAGGCTGGATTAGAACTCAGGTCTTCCTGACTTCAGGGGCAGCATTCTCTTCATTGTCCTACTTAGCTGCCTCAACAATATCTGAATTATTTCAGAATCATTTCCCATTTTCTTGTTCAATACCATAAGCAAGGGCAATTTATCAAATGCTTCCTTTTTCTATCTCTAAACTAGAGGTGACTTATTTTTAAAGTGCTTTGAGATCCTTAGATATATAACCCTCTATAGAATGAGAAGGTTTTTTGTGGGGCTTCTTTATATTGGTTCCCTTTCTATCTATCTGGTGACTCCTCTTCACACTCTTTTGCTGGATATTTATTAAGGTCATGCCCTCCAACTGTGGGTATTCCACAGAGTTCTGTCCTAGGCCTTGTTCTCTTCTCCTTTTATACTATTTCACTTGGTGATCTCATTAGCTTCAAAGGATTCAATTGTTTCCTCTATGCTGAAGATTTTCTACTCCACTTATTCAGCCCTAACATCTTTGCTGCCTTCAAGCTTCACATTGCTAGCTACTTCTTGGACATCTCAAACTAGATGACTTGTAGACATCTTAAACTCACCATATCCAAAACTGAACTCATTATCTTCCATCCAAAACCTTTTCCTAACTTTCTTATCACTGTGGAGGGTAATTCCCAGCCTCTCAGGTACCCAGGCATGTAATATAATACCTCAACTCCTCATTATCTCCCAAACCTCATACCAATATATTGCCAAAACTGTCGATTTTATCTTTGCAACATCTCTAGTGTATACCTCCTTCTTTCCTCTGACACTCACCTATTCTGGTGGAAGCCCCTAGTACCTCATGCCTGAACTAGAGCAGTATCCTGCTGGTTGGTCTCCTCACTCCAACTGATCCTCCACTCTGTTGTCAAAGTGATCTTTCCAAAGTGAGTTCTGACCATGTTACTCCCCTAGTCATTAAACTGCAGTGGCTCTCTATCACTCCTAGGATCAAATATAAAATCCTCTGGTGTTCAAATCCCTTGATAACTTGACCCCCAAACACAGTTCTGACATAGTCATCAAACTGCAGTGGCTCCCTATCACTCCTAGGATCAAATATAAAATCCTCTGGTGTTCAAGTCCCTTGATAACTTGTCCCCCAAACACAGACTGTTTCAGTCTTCTCATCCCTTGTTCACCCCAACACACTCTGCATTCCAGTGATACTGGCCTAATTGCTAGTCCTCACACAAGGCATTCACTCTCCCAACTCTAAGCACTCTTTTGACCTGTCCCTCATGCCTGGAATTCTCTCTCTCCTCATCTTTAGCTCCTGGCTTCCCTGGTATCCTTCAAGTGCCAGCTAAAACCCCACCTTCTTCAGGAAGGCTTTCCTGATCCCCTTTAATTCTAGTACCCTCCCTCTGTTGAGAATCTCCGAAACATCTTGCATATAACTTGTTTGCCCGTGGTTGTTTGCACATTATTTCATCTATTAGACTGGCAGCTCTTTGAGAACAGGGACCATCATTGACTTCCTTTGTACCCCCAGCATTTAGCACAGTGCCTGGCACATTGGAGGCATTTAGTAAACAATTATTGACTGACTAACTTACATTTTACAAGATATGAAATTAGCATCTTGTTGCCCAAAGTGAATGCACAAGAAAAATATGTTTACTCCCTGATGTTCACATAAGGGATGTTCCTATGACTCATTGGCAGAAAGTTTATGTCTTTCAGTAGCAAATGTCTTTGCAGCCTGTTGGCTCTGGTTATGTTACTGTAAAACAGATGAAGACCGTGCTGCGTGGCCCAGAGCACTTATTTCATAATGTCAGGGGTAGAAATTCACTATCCAAATTATTTCCCCACAGGAATACTTAAAAATGTTTCCTAGACACAGCATAACGGGAAGTAATATTCATCTGCATGAGAAAATAAAATGCAAACGTGCCCCTGACTAAGGCTCCAGTTAACAGTCGAGATCCTCTTCTCTCAGACACCCAGGAGAGAGACAGGGAGAGGGAGGACAAGTTTGTCCTCTTTCCTTTCCATCTGAAATTCCCAGCATCCCTAGTGAATGTGTATATAGAGATAGAGGATAGATAGATAAAGATCATAGCTATAGAGAGATATTAGATTGGTAAATATAGATAAACATAGATGATGGGTATAGATAGATGATAGATATCGATAGTTTGACATAGATGATAGATATAGACAGATGACAGCTAGATAGAGATAAATAGATATAGATAATAGATTTAGCTAGGTGTATGTAGATAGTAGTTAGATGGATAGATGAAAGATAAATAGATGATAGAAAATAGATGACAGATAAATAGATAATAGATTAGATAGATGATAGATAATAAATAACTTCTATATCCAGTGAATTCTCTGTTACTCAATACAATCTAGGAATTGAATTTTAGGATTACTTAAGATTGTGGATGCTAGAAAATTACCATATATGTCAAACATGGAAGACCAATTTGTATTCAAGAAAATATATTTGGTTCTACTAATAATGTAACTTCATTTTCTTTGATAATTCTGTCACAATTCATTAATTCTTTTTATATTCCTGATATCTAGAATAACAAGCAGACTGACCTTCAAATGCCAAAAAATCATCAGGAATCTAGAAAGACATCTCTCTATGTTCAAAGCAGCATGAAATGAATAATAATCGCTCATTTATAACATGTTTTAAGGATTGCAAAGCACTTTACATGTGTTATCTTGTGTGATTCTTACACTTACTTTCTGTGACAGCTAGATAGTGGATAGAGCACTGGCCTGAGTTCAAATCCAACCTCAGATACTTACTATTTGTGAGACTCTGAGCAAGTCACTTAACCCCTGTTTGTTTTAGTTTCCTCGAATGTAAAATGGGGATCCTAATAGCACCTAGCCCAGGGTTGTTTTGAAGATCAAATGATATAAGATTTGTAAAGCACTTAGCACAATGTGTTAAGTTCACTAGCACACGTATTAAGTGTCCCATAAATGCTAGTTATCATTATTATTATGGGCTATTTTTATTTTTGCTTTACGTATGAAGATACAGACAAAGAGAGGTCAAGTGGTTTCCCCAGGTCACATGGCTAACAAGAGTCTGAGATGGGAGTGACCCTCAGGTCTCCCTGGCTCCAAACTTAGCATTATCCATTATACCACACTGAACCATCTACAAAAAAGATGATAATTCCAGTCATGCAAGTGAATGAGATAATGGTGAGAGACAGAGACAGAGAGAGAAGAAGAAGAAGAAGAAGAAGAAGAAGAAGAAGAAGAAGAAGAAGAAGAAGAAGAAGAAACAGAAAAGATGACCAAGGAAAGGACTCTTGGCAATACCCAGGCTTAAGAGGCAGGAAGAGGATGATAGAAATCCAGCAAAGAAAACAGAGAAGATGAGTGTGAGACAATCATGAGAAGATTGAGGGAGCACAGTAAGAGATGCAACAAGAAGGATTGGAATCAAGGATATTGATGGGAGGGATTGCTTTGTCAAGAAGGAAGATCATGTCCTTCCTCTAAGAATGGAGGGAAAGAGGAGAAGCTGGGTAAGGACACAGGACAAGAGGAATGATGTGGAAGAGGGGAACTAAATAAGCTCATGGCCTCATTCTGCTCATACAAACATTTAGGAATTGCCTGTTGATTTCATTTATCCACCTGGACTTTATATCTATAGGTCCCATAGACTCATTTTTATGGGCAAAGATATTATTAATTTAGAGAATAAAGGATTATATACTCTCATTGAAGACCAAGTAAACATTAAAACCTCTCCTTCCAAAGGAGCCCTTCATTTATACCCCATGGGATCCATGCTTCTATTTCAAGGTTAAGTCTCCAAGCAGACTCAGTCAAGTCCAAGTGAATTCCCCTGAGTGCTTACATTGACTGGGAAAATCCATTCACCTTAGCCTCTTTTGCTACCTCAGATTATAGGAAACGATGCTGCTTTTTTGGTCGAAAGGATTACAAATGTGCTCTTTGCATGTATTTTTCCATTGGAACAAAGATCTTATTTATTCCTGCTTTGGATAGTTACAGCTGTTAATGTTTTCAGCTGTGACTTTCAGCTCCACCCACTGACTTGTTAAAAATACATACTGATCTACATCTGATTCTCTCTTAGCCCCAATCTGACAGCACTATGCCAACAGTATCTGGTTGAAAGTAAAAGTAGTAACAACAGAACAAATCATAGATAGCAAGCTGGCCTTAGAGTCATGACAATCTGGATTCAAGTTCTGACTTTCACTCATACTAGATGTGTGGCAAAGAGCAGATCACTTACCTTCTCAGCATCCCAGGCAACTCTCTAAGACTTTAAGTTATGGATTAGTTGTTGGTCTGTATCAGTAGATGGATTTGTCCACTACAAATTCCCCAGATCAGTAAAATTATAGATCTAGCCCAAGATAGGTAAACAGATACATGTGTGCGCGCGTGCGCGCATGCGCGCACACACACACACACACTTGAATTTATGGGCCCACAGTAAAAACAAGTATACCACCAACATGGCATTGAGAAATTATTGCTACTACCAAGATGGGTTCACAGTAGAACAAAAAACTATACTGCTATGCAGCAAGTGTTGTAAGATGGAGGCAAGAATGGCATGTTGGAAAGTACTGGACCTAGAGAAGAGATACTGGGTTTGAATCCTGGCTCTGTTACCTATATGACTTTGGTCACATTCACTTCTCTGAACCATCTCTAAAATGAGTGCAAGACTAGACAATCTCTAAGGTTCCTTTCCTCTCTAAATCTATGATCCTTTGTAGTTATGGTACCTCACTTAGGTAGACCTTAGTTTAAAAATTCCTGTTTAGACACCCCAGATTCTGGGTCAGCTCTCCCTGGAGAGACAGAAAACTTCAAATCAATTGGAATTCATGACTGGGCATCTTACAGACCAGGGGGACTAACTGAATGATTTTCCTAGGCTGCTGGGGAGCTGAGTGTAATTATCCCAGAGGCCATGGTAAAACTATTTTTTTCAAACACTATGCTTGAACCCATAGTTCATTCTGCCTTTGTAGACAGTCTTATTGAGGCATCTTTGATCAATGAATAAGCTAAATGAACTCTTCGATCAAGTAGGAGCTGGACTGCCCACATGGCATTCCCCATTTACCAAATTGAATACAACCATACCACCTGGTGACCCCCTATTAACTCTTCTTAGGATCATGATACTCAAAGGGTAACTGTCTCTCTCAATCCACATCTAACAAGCCCTCATTTCCACTGAATCACATTGGCCAAACCAAAATAAACCATGTGATGTCATAATAAGATATAACATATTTACTTAAGATGGAAAGCAAGTTAAAAAAGAGTACTCTCATCATGCTTTTCCCCAAACTACCTCTGGCAAAGTCTCCAGGAACCAGAGGCTTCGAGTCCACTTGTCTGTGCTTCCAATGCTGCTTTTGAGCATGACACTGAAAGTTAATGGATGGGAAAGGAATGTTAACAACTTGTTTAAAGAACACTCAAATCTCAGTTTCCAGAAACTCTTCTATTCACCCCAGGAAGGTTGAAGCATTGCAGAGACCTTTTGCTCACTCTTAGGGCCAAGAGGGCCAAATACTTCCCAGTACCACTTTTACTAGAAAGCTGGAGTGCCAGCCTGGGCTATATGCAGATGACAACACTGTCACAAGCCAGTGAGAGTCCCTACCTTCTTCTCCTCTCTTCTCTCTTCTTCTCCTTTCTCCCTCACTTTGACTACAAGACTTAAACCCACAAGGATCTTGTCTCCATCATGAAATTCCAGTTATCCCTGATAATGGGAATACTTAAAGCATCTGAGATTCAAAGGTCAAATGGGGGGATAATTACCAAAAGGAACATGAGACAGACACATACCATTTCCACCTTTCCAAAACTCTCAGTAAAAAAAAAACTTGCTGTACTTATAAATCACACCAGGTACATACCATCTCTTGCCATACTTGTTTTTACTGTGAGCCCATAAATCTCCATCTTCTCCATCATGCCCCAGGAAGCTTATAGCTTATTACTGGGGAAACCTCATCATCCTGCAAGATCTCATCAGCCTTGATGGAAGTACCATCCTTTTAATTTACCTCTTCACCACCCCCCATCTCTCTGATTGGAGGGTGGAGCCATTGATTCTAAAATGTAATCTCTACCCCACCCCTCCCCAGTTGCACTACTCTGGGACTTCTCTGGTTTCTATCATGGCCCAGCTTCAGGTACCTCCCTCCTCTCCCTTTTTACTCTTTCATGTGTTGTCTTCCCCCATTAGATTATAAACTCCTTGAGGTGAGAGAATATTTCCTCTTTTTTTTGTATTTGAATCCCCAATGCTTGACATGTAGAAGGCTTTTAATAAATGTTTATTGACTGATTACATATGTATGTGTATACATATGTATATACATATATACACATACATATACATATATACATGTATATATACATACACATAGACATATGTGTGTGTGTATATATATTTTTTTCCATCAGCGCAGGCATCTGACTGCAAAAATAACCTTCTTCACTATTTCTCCTGAAGCATTATGTTATCCTAGTCACTATTTGAGTAACAATGGACCTTAAAAGGATCATAGGTCAATAGATTTAAAGCTGGAAAGGACCTTAGAAGTCACTTACATTTTACAGATAGGAAACTGAGGACCAAGGGTTGACATGACTTATCTGTGGTCACATAGATATTAAGTGATAGAGCCAGAATTTGGACCTAAATTCTCTGACTCCAAATACAACACCTGTACCACATAGCCTCATAGATTAAGGATCTATTAAGGACTTCAGTCTCCCTGCCACCCAAAGATTTTTCTTTTCTTTTCTAGGTTCACATTAAGTAGCAAATGGTTAGGGTTGGGATTATGGTCTGGTTAATCCTGAGCTAATAAATAACAGACTGACTCAGTACCACCAGGCCCACTGGCTCACAGTCCTAATCCTGACTTCATGACAGACCGAGATTGTCTATCACCCTCTCCAACCTCTGATGAGTTAACTCTACTCCCTTGGGACCCTCAAATCTGAAGTATTAAAGGAAGCCTTTGGATTTGGTCCTGCCCCCTAAGACTGAAACAGTCTTCCTTGACTTATTTGATCCCCAGGGAAAGTAATTTCCTCCTTTAGGAATCATCCTCAAGCCCTTCTCCCGGAGCTGTTGTCCAGCTACCTCCATTGGTACACATGCAGTTGGTATATGAGCCCTCGTTCATCAGTCTCTCACCTTCCTGATGACCACAGCATCTGACCAATTGCTCTATGGGCCACAGAGGATTACAATAGTCTCTCTTTCCATGGTCCCAACCATTCTCATGGGGGTTTTTGTAGCTTAGTAGACGACCCAGTCTTTTAACTACTTAGTGTATGGTGGCTTTTCACCAGTGTGTTACCCTTTGTCTTCCAAGATTTCTTATCAGGACTGGATCCATTGGGTGGAGTTCTGGGCAGAGAAATTGAGCGCCATGTTGTCACATATTATTCTCTGACCTTTTCTGATTATTGACCAAAGCTGGACAATGGACTTCTTTCCACCAAACTCTGAGCCCAGAGGTATACTATTATGAATATCAAATTGAAATTCACTATGTGCTTTTTTTGTATACCTTGTTGTTGTTTATCCTTCATTCTCAAAGTAGACCATGATATTAGGAAGGTGGTGCCATGACTTGCAAGTGAATTGGATTTAAGTGAGGGCCGTGCAAAGTCACCAGCCTCACTTTCTACTCGGGACCAATGGCAAGCTATAGATCAGGATGAATGGAGATGGCCCCAGTTTTGTATATCTATACTTTCCCTTTAAGCCTTCGAATTCTGAGGCCTAGGACCATAGTAGGGGTCAGAACAATGTAACATCAATGGTTCCATGAAAGAAAGGGAAACAACACTTTCACAGGACTGGATACATCAGGGTCTTCAGGGCCCACTCTTCCATCGCCTAGAAAAATAATACAGCCTAATCACTGGGGTATTGTTTGTGAAGAATTTTTGTTGTTGAGTTGTTTCAGTAGTGTCTGACTCTTTGTGACCCCATTCGGGCTTTTCTTGGCAAAAATACTGGCGTGGTTTGCCATTTTCTTCTCCAGCTCATTTTACAGATAAAGAAACTGAGGCAAACATGGTTAAGTGACTTGCCCAGGGTCACACAGCTAGTAAGTTTCTGAGGCCAAATTTAAACTCAAGTACTCCTGACTTCAGGGCTGGTTCTCTATCCACTGTGCCAAGTAGTTGCTCTCATGAAGAATAAGATCCAAATATATCAATAAATACAGATGTTAGCTTCTGGGACTGAAAAATATTCAGAGGTTCACAGCTGTTTTAGAAAGAGTTGGAAGATGGAACTCAGAGGGGAAACTGTTGCAAAGCTTAGCAATTTTAGCATGAGGTCAGGTTCCAACAACTTCTCAAAAATGTAATTTGGTATGATGGTGGTGATTTCATTTAAAGAAGATCATAGAATGCTAGAGCTGGAAGAGACGGTGGGAATCAGTGGTCTTCTTTCTCTCACATATAACATTTCACACATCAGGAAGCTGGAGAGGAGAGAGGTAGAGAAAGCTGTTCAACCTGAGCTAATTTATGACTATAAGATTTCAAACCTATTTCTCCTGCTTTCCAGGTCTTCCCCCTGAATAACAAACTGTAGCCAAGTGCTTATAGTAAAATAATAAAAAAGAAAGTCATCCATAACTGACAACCCAAATCATTTGCTAAAACTTTTAAAGTGTAGTTCAAATACTCATAAACCCCATAGTGGAAGTTTGAGTAAACAAAGGAAATAATACAACCCAATAGTAAATAATGCAACCTCATTCTTCAGGGAGGGTGGAGGTCAAGGGTTTGGAAACCATTATAGAGTCAGCATCAGCATTTCTGCTTAGATCACTAGGTATTCACATTTGATAGTGTCTTTAGCCAATGATAATGTTCCCTCATAGTCCTAGTAACCTCTATGGCTCTGGACCATTTCCTGACTCGGTGGCTTATGACTTCATTCCTGCTTTGCCATCTCAGAGGCTCCTTATTTGGTACTTATCTACTACATGCCTTCAGTTCACGGTGTTTCAGGAACTGTTGTCTTCTCTATTGTTGCCATGTTTTGGAGCTATGTATATTCTTTTGGTTCCTTCTCCACTACTCCTGCACCTTGCCTCTTGCAAAGGTATGAGAGGAGTCAAACAAGCAGGTAGGAAAGGATTCTGGGCCTTGCTGCTGCCCAGGAATTCAAAATTTTCATTCTAGTCAATGGTTTTCATCTTTTTCCCAACTCAAGCTTGAGCTGAAAGGAATCTGGATAAATCTGAGGTTTCTCCTTTTATAATTTCCCTCCCTGTCTAGTGATGGATTAACAGAATTTTAGGGTACACAGTTGCAGCTGCACTGTGCAAGGACTAATTCTGATAGACTTAGCCCTTCTCAGCAATTCAAGGTCCTAAACTTTTCCAAAGGACTCATGATGGAAAATGGCATCCACATCCAGAGAAAGAACAACAGAGTCGGAATGTAGAGTGAAGCAGACTCTTTTCTCTTTTGCTATGTTTTGTTTTCTTTCTCATGGTTTCTCCCATTTGTTATAATTCTTCTATGCAACATGACTAATGTAAAAATGTGTTTAATAGGAATTTATATGTAGAGCATATATCAGATTGCATGCTATCTTGGGGAGTGGAGAGGGGAGGAAGGGGAAAAAATGTAAAACTTATGGAAATGAATGTTGAAAACTGAAAATAAATAAATTAAACTTTAAAGAAAAAACAATGTTAGGGTGAGAAACCACCATCGAGGCCATTTAGACCAATCTCATTTTACAGATGAGGAAACTGAGGCCCTCAGAGGTTACTTGCTCAAGGTCACATAGCTAGCATGAATCAGGGCCAGAACTAGAACTCTGATCTTTTCATTCTGGGTCCAATTCTCCATGTACTATATTATGAAGAGCTTAGGAATAGTGAAACCAGGATAGGAAAAGGAATAGGAAGGCTTTGTAGGAAAAACCAGAGGCCTAATGATTCCCAAACTATGTAATACCATCAGCCTCTAATAAGTGAGAGAAGACAATATTACTGTACCCAGTTTAAAAGGACACAAAGGCAGAAACTAGCCTCACCTAGTGCAGGAACAGCCTACACAATAGACCTGTCTCTTGTGACAAGAGCCGTCAGGGCCATCATCCTGGGATTTGAACTCTGGCTACTTGGTCGCAAACAGAACAAATTCTGGACAAAACTGTGAAGTCTGTACTTTTTGTCTTTTACTCCTCTCCCTGCCAGCTCCTCAGTCTACACCTTGTAGACTTGTCCTTCCACTAGACATTCTGTGCCCTCAAACTGACTCCTGGCTGGCCGGTGCACCCTCAAAGAGTGTCAACTACCCCCTCTCCCCCACAAGTGACAGTCTCTAATCCCTCAAACCTGTCTCTTCTGAATTCCATCCCCTAAGGGCACTTCTCTCTCCTCTTCAAAGTCAAAGCTGGGGGTTAATAAAGGAAACATAGTGCTAAATTGATGGCATAAATTTAGCTAATGAGTTATCCTCTCCATAGGGGAAATTTTTCTAGACCTTACGACTTACCCCAAGTTAGAATTTAAGATTGTAACAGGCAATGGTGGAGACATTTGGGTCCATGGAGGCCTTCTGTACTCCCTCTAATCACTCAGTCAGTTTATAGGAGACTGGCGTACCCTCTCAGAGTCTGGCCACAGGATTTCTTTGCTACTGCACTCATTGCCTCATCTGGTGGTATAAGACTCAAGTCTGAGAAGAGGACAGCAGAAGGGGATATGACCCATGGAAACATATGTCTACCCAGAAATGGGAAGATTAAAAAGCCAGTGGGTTGAAGGGAGGTGTGCTAGCGAATGTTTAACAAATGAATCTCTTAAAACAATGTACACAGGACACACTTTTAGTTTAGTCTGTATTACGAAGATTTTCTCCTTCACTTTCTTAAGTCTAAACAATCAACAAAACAATACATTTTTTAGATTTTTAGAATTTACCAACTTGTGAGAGGTAAATGCTCAGACTGAAAATTTAGCAATTTAACAATCAACTCTCTGTTTTGAACATGTTAAGTTTTTGATGCCTAAGGGACCTCCATAAGAAGATGTTCAGCAGGCAGTTGTTGATGAGGGGGAGTAAATAAAGCTCAGGGGAGAGATGAGGAATGGATATGTAAATAAGGGAGACATTTGTATTAAGGGGATCACCCATCATAATTGATTTAATCACCAAGAGAGAGAAGAGAAGATGTCCAGACTAGGATTTTGAGGAAAACTTCTACGTGTAAGATGATAGATTTAGACCTGTAGGGAACCTCAGAGTCATCTACTCCCATCTCTTCATTTTACAAATGAAGAAATCGAGACCTCGGGGTGGTAACTCAACTAGTAAATATCTGAGACAGGATTTGAACCAAGGTTTTTCTGACCCCAAGTCCAGGGGCCCATATACTTGGTTATGCTGCCTCTTACTGTGAGAAAGACAGAAGCGCCTAGAGCAGAGGACACCAGGGAATATTGAGACAAGTTGGAGGATAATCAAGATCCACAGCATGAGCCAAGGGAGGTGAAAGTGGTCAACACGGTCAAAAGATTCAGAGAGGCCATGTAGGATGAGGACTCAGAGGAGGCCAGCGAATTTCACCAGAAGATGGAAATAATGTGAGAAGAGGAGATTTAGGAGGAAGGGGAGTTTGTTAACAAAATAATAATAACTTCCAGAGGGCGCAGTGGAAATGGACAGCAGCAAAGGATGGGGACTGGGGAAGACTAGGGATGAGCTCAAAAGGGTTGAGATTATGAGGAGAGGTAGTAATTGGGAGGAAAGAGGTAGGCAAATACTAGCCATAGGGCAGGAGGTACCAAGTACAGAGAAGTGAAATCTATTCCAAAGTTCTAAATCTGGACTCCAAATTGGAGCCCCTTTACTTGATTGTACTAAGAGAGAGTGTAGATTATTTGTTCCACAGGAAATGTATCCCAGAAACTAGACCTATTTGTTCATGTTTGGAGTATTCTGGCTGGATATTTTATTTTGCACACCCTCATCAGATTATGAGGAAACTGCTTTTCAAACTGAAGGTGCAATAGAAATGTGATTTCATCAAGGGGATGCCCATCAATTGGGGAATGGCTAAACAGGTTGTGGTATATGAATGTAATGGAATACTATTGTACTATAAGACATGGGGAAGATACGGACTTCATAATAACCTGGAAAGACCCACATGATATAATGCTGAGCAAGCGAAGCAGAACCAGGAGAATGTTGTACAGAACCACAGATATATGGATTCTGTGATGACTAGCCTTGATAGACTTCACTCTTCTCAGCAACACAAGATTCAAAGACAACTCCAAAGGACTCATGATGGAGAGAGCTATCGACATCCAGAGAAAGAACTATGGAGTCTGAATGCAGATTGAGGCCAAACTATTTACTCTCTTTTTTTCCCCTCTTTTTTTTGTTTTTGTTTCTTCTTTCTCATGATTCATTCCATTGTTCATAATTCCTTACAACTTGACTATTGTATAAATAAGTTTAATGAAAAGGTATGTGTAGAACATATATCAGATTCCATGCTGTCTTGGGGGGGGAGGGGAAGAAAATCTGGAACTCAAAAATATGCCAAATTGAGTGATGTAAACTAAAATGAAAAATCGTAATTTAAAAAAATGTGATTTCATAGTTGAGGTCACCGGTACCATTGGAGAAAGGAGTTTCATTTCATTAGGAAGCTAATGCCTTATATATGAAGGAAGGAAACAAGCTTTTATTGTCTACTGTGTACCAGGCACTATGTTAACTTCTTCAGAAATTTTCCTCACAAAAACATTGTGGGGTAGGTACTACTGTTATACTAATTTTACAGTTGAAGGAACTGAGGCAAGCAGAAGTTAAATGACTTGGCCAGGGTCACACTGCTATTAAGTGTCTGAAGCTGGATTTGAACTCAAGTCTATCCTGACTTCAGGCCCACTATTCAAAGGAAAGCTGTGCCATCTATAGCTTCCTCATAGACTAAAGGGCTAAGAAGACAAGGAATCTAGAGGTATGAGTTTATCTGTCCTTTCTCTTGATATTAATTTGCTTTGTTTTCTTGAACAAGTAATTTATGGCCTTGGGATTTCAACTTAATGTGAGGATTAGAGATCATGTGTAGGACAGAGGTTCTTCTTAGGCAGCCTGAGGAAGCCTACTGACCCTTTCTTAGAATAATGGTTGGTTGCCTACATTCCTAATCAAAATAAATGCTAATTTTCAATTAGAAATCAGTTAAAATAAAGATATAATTATTTTCCCATCCAAGTTCACAGATCCCCTGGAATCTATAGAAACCTTGGCAAAGCAATGCCCTCACATGAAGTTGCCCAAAAGAATTTCACTTCCGGATAACTTTATTCGTACATTGTAACCAAAGCACATCACAGAATGAGGATACCTCCACTGGCATGTAATTAAATCAACAAGCTTCTCTATTAAGTGGTTACTTTATGCCAAGCACTATGCTGATCACTTTGTACCCAATCAATAGAGACAAAAATTAGATGGTCTGATTCTCTCTAATATTGCTTTGCTTAACATGATATTTTCACAAAACCAATTAACAACATTAGATAAGAAATGACTGCATATGAATGTGAAATGCTTTGGAAGATATGTAAGACAATGTGTATATACGGCATAATAATAGCTCATGGAATTGTATCACTTTAAAGTAGTGGCAGGCTAGGTCTAGAACCTGGGGTTCCTATTCACAATCCACTCCTGGACACTGTGTCGGGCTACTGTTTGAGGTTCATGTAGAGCACAGCTTAGAAAGCAGCCACCTCTGTGGGGTTGGGGGAGGCGGGAGGGGTGCAGGAAAGGAGATAGTTTCCAACAAGTCAGCAACTGATGACACTCAGAGACTCTTAATGAGGCAGAAATGGGCCAGTCTGTTTTCAGCTGAAACTCTAGGAGAAATTCAGGAAGCCAAAATCTGTGATTCACCACATGATTGCAACACCATAACTAAACTTGAGCAATGGAGTTGAAGATGGACCAGCATCCTTAAGTGAATTTCCTTGCTTTTGTGGTTTTCCATTAGCCTCTTTACTGTCATCTTAACACAGCACTCTTATTTGTTAAGGTCCATAGATAGTCAGTGATTAGGTTTCCTTGTGATCATTACATCATACCTGGATTATATTTGCAGGGTAATCTCCTGCAGCTGGATTAATGTCATCTCTTCTGCCTGGATCTCAGCATCCCCCACTTCCATCCCCAATAAGTGACTGCTGGAACTCTTCCACAGACTTCTAAGAATTTCAGTGGTAAGCTGTAATACTGGTGTGACTGGTTCAAGAAAATGGACTTCATAAACAGAAATAAAAGGTGATGTTTGAAAAATCAAGCCTACAATTGCACTTGCCTAATGAAGCAGAGTGGGAAGCCCATCTTTTGGATAAAGAATCAAAGAATACAAAGAATGAAAGCCCAGGACACAGGTCCTGAAGCACAGGAACCTTTTGAAACCAAACCTAGCCTACTAGCAAAGTGTCTTGAAATCCCTCACCCCCTGGGAGCCTCCAGAGTAGCTGCTTTTTTATTATTAAAATCTTTTCAAAAAGAAAAAAAAATCTGCAGCCTCATTAGTATGCAGACCAATTTTTCATTCATCTGGAATCCACAGCAGCATTTTAATGTGCAAAGCCCTACTACTCCATTTCTCTCCCCTGAAGAAAAATAGCTTAATTTCTCCAGTTGATAGATTTTTCTGGTCCTTCAGACAGTAGAAAAGAACTCTGGAAAATCTGTGTCTGAACTATCCACAGGCATTTTATAATGGCTGTAAATAGGTCTATACAGAATGGCACTCTGAGCATCCCTAGGAATGATTTCCTTGACACCATTATGATTAGTCCCTGCTAAATAAATAAATAGATACATAGAGAAATAAACACACAAACATATAAATAAATAAAGCAAGCCAGCTCTCCAGCTTCTCCTCCACCTTGTACTTTTCTAAGCTCCCAGACCCTCCTACCTAGCTCGTTTCCCAAACCCAATGTGTCTCCATGTCTGCCCCACAGATAGGTGGATCAGTCAACCTCATCCCAGGCTCTACCACATCCTCCCACCCTGCCCCCTAAATGGAGACAGATTTCACCAGCATGAATACAATCTAATTAGGTAGGAAATTAGAGCCAAAATTGGGGGTTAATCATTTTAGCTGCCTCTCCCCTTGTCAACCCAAGCAAGCAGCACTCTTTCAGATGAATACAATGAGCAGGCTCCTGTCTCCAGCCCTTCCGGTCCATGGGTGCTTCCTCCCTCCAGTGGAATGATGTCTACCGCTACTTAGGCCAGCCTTTGGGCCATAGAGAAAAGCTGTCCCACTAAGGAAGCAAGGGAGTTTAATGCTGTGATATCTCCACTATATTAATCATCCTCCCAATTTTCCAAATTTGCAGGAGGGAAGGAGAGAAGCAATGAGATTAGGTGTTCCTCCCTTGCCTGGCCCCAAAATACAAACTTTCTAACATCAGAGTGTTTCCTTCATGTCTCTGCAGTTCTTTTAACATATTAGGAGATGAAATATTTGTTGAATTCAACTGCCTGAGGTACTCAGGCTAAGCTTATGGAACTTGGAATCAGGTGAAATGGATTTTGGTCCGGCACTGACTCTGGAGCAGGATGACCTGGGTTCAAGTCCAAGCACTGCAGTTTACTACTTACGTGACTTTGTATTGAGTCATTTAACCTCTCTGCTCATCCAGTCAGTCAACAAGCATTTATTAAGCTTCTACTCTCCTCCAGGAAGTATGCTAAATGCTGAAGAGTCCAGAGGAAGAGACAACACACAAACTACCATGTAAAACAAGATAAATACAGGATAAAATGGAGTTACTCAACAGAGGAAAGGCCCTAGCATTAAAGGGGGTCAGAAATTGTATCTCGTACAGGGTTGGATTTCACCTGGTCCTTGAAGGACACCAGAGAAGCCAGGAGGTCAAGATGAAGAGGGAGAGAATCTTAGGCAATGGGAGACAACCAGTGAAAATACCTGGACTCAGGAGGAGTGTCTTGTAGGGGGGGGAGAAAGGATGTCACTGTCACTAGATCACTGTCTTTATGGAGCAAAGTGTAAGAAGACTATTGGGGGTTGAGGCAGGGATGAATATCAAATAGAGAGTTTTGTATTTGATCCTGGGGCTGGAGTTTATTGAATAGTGGGTGGCATGGTCAGATCTGAGCTTTAGGAAAATTGATTGAGTAGACTGGAGAGACAAGGCAGGGAGACCAACCAGCAGGCAATAGTCCAGGTGTGTGGTGGATAAGGGCCTGCAACAAGGTGGTGGTGGTCTGTTGGTCAGTTAGTAAACATTTATGAAGTACCTACTAAGTGCCAGGCAGCAACATCAGAGGACAGAGGGAATGTAAAGTGGGTCTCAGTTTGTTCATCTGTAAGATAGAAATTATCATATTTCCATAGCTACCTCACAGTAGTGTTGTACTAGATGGTCTCTGGGATCTCTTTCCTCTTTAGATCTGTGCTTTATCCTAAGCATCCCAATTCTAACATTTGGTAAATCACTTAAGCTCTCCAAGGTTCAATTTGCTCACCTGAAAATGGGGAGAACAATACCTGTACTATCTCATAGGATTGTTGTAAAGTACTCATATAAAGTACAAGTTATTTTTGCAAAGCCAGGCCAGCCTAGGTCCAAATCTCCTCTCTTGGATACCAAAACCAAAAATTCCTTATTCAGGTCCAAAGATTGTGTGCATTAGTTTTAATATGTTTTGTTTTGCTTTTCCATAAGCTCCTTCCACCCTGGATGCCTTATGGCAAACAGAGCTTAGCCATTTTTTCCCCTAAACTTTCCAGCCTTCAGAGATACACAACCTACCTCTTGCTTCTCAGTGTGAGAGCTCCTAGTGTACAGGGGAAATTTGGAAGAACAGAATAAGGTTGGCAGTCTGGCAGAATTTCATCTGCCAATGAGCCAACTCTTTCCAGTCTTCCAGTTTACCAGGTCCCTTTATCTTATCTGCCCAGACAGACACACAAAGAGCTAAGACTGGCAAGGGGTAACACAAAGGGACTATGGGGATTCACATAACTTGTGCTTCCCATGCTGCACCCAGACATTGCACTCGAATAATTTTCCCTCAAAAAGAAGAACCAGGTTCGGTATCAATATTAAAGTTTCTCTAATGAACATCAGTTTTGCATCAGTAACCTACTTTTATCTTGATAATGAGCTGGAAGAACTGCCTACTGTTTCAGTGTCCATTTTGCAGGTGGCATCAGGGGGCAGTTAGGGGACTGTATCCCCTGGCCAGCTGGTAGCAGGGTTAGGCCTAGAACTCATGTTTCCAAAATCTCAGCCCAGGGCTCTCCACATCAGAATATACCTCACTTATCCTTCAGTCCACGTAACATACACACATCCATATTTCATCAGAATCACCAAAGAGAAACCATTTCACAGTGAAATACAGTGGGTCCCCTATAAAACAGGCCAAGTCTTTCCCCCTCCTCTCATTTTCTATGTGTGCGATTTAGAAACTAAACGAGAAAGCCAACACAAATCAATTCAATTGTCTTTGAATATGACAGGTTGACTTGCGACCTGTCTCATCTGCTACCTGACTGTGTTGTTTGCATCCTATTAAAACAGATGACTGGTGTGCTATTTATATAGTGCTGGAGCTCCCAGCTATGACAGCCTTTGAATCATGGGTCTTTCTTCACAGTACAATTCACTACAAAACCCTTCCACCAATTGACATTGTAACAGGAGTGTCACGATAAAAAGTAGTTTATCCTTCAGCACCAACAATGCCTTGGTATTTTTTTCCTCCACCCTGTTACTTGGGCTTCTCTGTAGAGCACTTTGTAAGAGCCACATTTCACTGTTAGAGTCAATTCATTACTTTCTGTCACATGTCTTATACTGTCAGCTCCCTTTCTTAGCCATGGTAAGTGGATGATGAGCCCCTGCAAAGTTTTAATGGGCTCTTTAGATGACTTAGTGAAGCCTGTGAAGCCTTGGTGAAGCATTGAGTGGAAGGCACAGTGGCCATATGAGAAATCTGTCTCTCCACCACCACTCTTGGTGCCTGGCATAGTTGCGCTATAGGGGCAAGGATCACAGATTATAGATGGAGAGCAGGGAGGACCTGAGAGATGATCTAGTCGAATCCCGCCATTTTACAAATTAAGAAATTGAGGCTCAGAAAGGTTAGGTTGAGTGATTAACCCACGGTCTCAGAGGTTATAAGGGCAGAGCACGAGATCTCTGATTCCAAACCCTGAACAATCTCCATTAAACCACAGTGCTCCCTAGGAGTCAGAATCCTGGCTTGGAGACCCAGATCGATGAGGGGAGTTCACTAGGAACTTCTCCATGTGTGTCAAAGATACTGCCATCTTTTCAGTCACCCAGGTTCACAACCTTGACATTATCCTTGACTCTCTATTCTCTCTCACCCCACATGCCCCGTCCAAGTTGCCAAATCTTGTTTCTCACACTGGATTTCTTCTCTCTACTCACATGACCATCACTCTAGCAATCATGTTTATCACCTGTTGCCTAGACTGTTACAATAGTCTCCTATCTGATCCTTCTCTTCCCAGCCTTCACCGTGCCATGACTTCTCCACCGGAACCATCACCTCTACCTCTTCCCCACCAGTAAACATGGGATTCATGGGCTGTTTGGCTTTCATAGGTGAGTTTTAACTTTATTTTACCAAGGCCTAGACCTATTTCTTTTTCTTCTCCACCCCTTGCCAAGCCATACATGTGCCACTCCAAGGCAACTGGTGGCACAGTGGAGAGAGCACTAGTCTTGGAGTCAGGGTGTTCTAATTTCAAATCTGGCCCCAGATACCTACTAGTTGTGGTGTCTTTGGGCAAGTCACTTAACATCTGTTTGCCTCAGTTTTCTCAACTGTAAAATGAAGATGATGAGAATAGCACCTACCTCACAAAGTTGTCATGAATATTAAATGAGATGATATTTGTAAACAAGTGTCTGGCACATAGTAGGTGCTATATAAATATTCATTCTCTTCCCTTTAGTGTTTCCCTTTTCCACTCTTTCCAAATAGAATGTAAGCTCCTTGGAGCAGGTACTATCTGCTACTTGCATCCCCAGTACTTAGCATAGCACCTAGAATATAGTAAATGCTTAATAGATGGTCTATCAGTCTCTCTCCTCTGGAGTCTCTCCTTAGTTCTTCACCTATCTTCTAAAGTAATTTCCCTAAAAAAACAGGTCTTACTACATCACCCTCCTACTGAATAAATCCCAGTAAATAAAGAAAATTTTAAAAAAGAAATTCTAGTAGCCCCCAGGGCGTTTCTAGGATCAAATATCTCCTCTTTTTTGTCTTTTTTTTGCCCTTCGTAACCTGGCTTCAAGCTACCTTTCCAATTTTATATGTGCATTACACTCCTTCCTACACTCCATGGTTCAGCCAAGTCAGCCTTCATGCTATTTCTCACACATGACAGTCTCCAGGCCCTTTGCACTGGTTGTCCCTCATGCCTAGAGCACACTCCCTGCTCCTCAACATCTCTTAGAATCCTGTTTCCTTGAAAACTCAGTAAAGCATCTCCTTCTGTGTGAAGCCACCCCACAATTGCATTACCCCAAATTACGTTGCGTATTTTTCACATATATTCATTTCTCCCCAAGTAGAATGTAAGATTCCTGAGGGCAATGAGTATTTGATTTTTTTTCTTTGCCTGATATAGTGCCTTGTACAAATGAATAGTTAGTAAATGCTTGTTGATTGGATTGACATATCCTTGGGCAAAGTCATTTTATCACAATGAGACTCAGTTTCTTACAGAGTTAGTGTGAGGATCCCCATATGCACCTTGTAAACTTTAATACTCTATAAAATCAAGCTGTAAGATTCAACAAAACTATATCCAGTCATGTATGTAATGAAAATTGTAAAAGGATCATGCACAGAAATGATAAGCAACATCTTTATGAATTATTAGCCTGATGTAAGTATCTGAGAGAAGTGAGTGATCCTGACAATGACTAGCCTTTTTATTAAGCACCAGCTATATGCAGAGCTCTTTTTCCACTAATAACATTAATAACATTTGTACTCTCAAATAATCATCCCTGGTGTGCTTCAGAAATTAAAAATAGCACTAGAGAAAAGAAAGATGCAAGAGAAGCCAGACAAAGTCAAGTATTCCAAAAGAAGAATATGGCAAAATTTTTACATTATACAAAGGTGATATTACTACCAGAAGAAAAGTGGTTCAGAAGGTAATGGCAACTACCAACCTGTGTACCTACTTATTCATCTCTACAAATAGTTATAAGAATAGTCTACACCTGCATTTAAAGAGTCCTTCATGAAGGGATGGAAAGGATATAGGCAGGGTATCACAAGTGACATTCTACAGCGGACCACATATTTATAGTCACCCAAAGGACTGAAATGAGTAGCAAATAAAAGACTCCACCCCATGTAGTTATTGTTTATTGTATGAGAAAGCATTTGATTTGATTGAATAGCATGCCCACACAGGCCCTCATCCAGCAAAGTATTTCCTACATACATAAGAGTAAATAAGATTCCTTTAAAAGTATAGCAAGAGAAATAACTGTTTGATTACCCTTTGAATATCAAGCAAACCATAAAACAAGGGGCCACGTTTTCTGCCACTGTCATGGAGACCAGATGAGTACAAATGGAAGAGAGCTTCCTTGTAGAAGGGGAGATCTTTCAGATGCTTCTGTTTACAGAGGACAACGTGAAGGGTACATCACATCCTGGAACCAGGCTGCCTAACTATTCACACAGGAAAAATCAAGTGGATGCAAAATGTCATCATCCATATCATCACATACAATTAGATGTTGTGCCCATAGAACAACCATTACTAAAGATAATATTTTATACAGACGCTGTAGGTGAACAGTGAACTGGGACTTGAATTTAAAATGAAAAGAAATCAGGGCATTTGGGACTTTGAACTATATTTTCAACAACCCAAGTCTCTCACTTAAGAAAACCCCAACTTTTTTATGTCCGTGTTTTTCTGGTGATATTATATGGCTACAAATCATGGACTACCACAATATCTATACCTGTATCAGGTCAACCAAAGGAAAATGGAATTGTGTACACAAATGGGCTATAACATATACAGGGTTTTCCTAAAGTCTGGACACATAGGCAAAAATGCATATTTTCAGGAAATGAATGAAATTTTCAAAAATATTTTATTTAATTGGAATATTAACAAATAACATCTTCAATATGATTTCCATCATTTGTGATCCAAAGGTTGATGCGCTTTGCAAGTTGTGAATTCAATGCAATAACTCCACATTTCCTATGTGTCCAGACTTTAGGAACACCCTGTATACATGTGGGTATACATATATGTGTGTGTATGTGCATGTGTATGCCCCTTCCCCACACACATACACCTATATCAGCAAAATCATAGATACAGTCCAAAGAAACACACATTCATGCACACGCACATGCATGCCCATGCATGTGCACGTGTGCAAACACACACACACACACGCACGCACGCACAAAGAGAGCCAGGCAGACAGACTGAATCCAGACCTGTGATGCAGGAAACTCTGGGAAAGGAAAGTCCACGTGCTCATCAAGGTCACCAATTCCTCACTTTATAGAATTAAGGAGTTGCCTATGTTGATGAAAGGTTAAAATAAATTGCACAGGGTCACAATGTCGCACTGTCTCTTTCTACATCACATCACCAATCTCAAGCAAAAGACTGGATGAACATTGGTATTTTGTAGAGCAGATTATTTTGGACACACAGTTTAGATGAGAAGGTCACTGAGGTTTCTTTCAACTTTGTGATGATGTGATTCTTTTCATCACTCCAAGAATGGAGCCAGGGATACGAAAGGAGAAAAACCTGTTTAAGTCCCAGGCTCCTTCACCCATCACTGAGAGCAATAGAAAGAGTTTCCAGCATGATGAATCACAATTGCCTAGCCTACAAAATCTACAGCAAAGGGATCAGAATGTAAACTCAATGAATGCTTATTGACTTTGTACTCATATCTCCCTTACTTAGCACAGTGTCTGGCACACAGTAGGTGCATAATCATAATGACTGCCTTTGTATGACATTTTAAGGGATAGAAATTACTTTACACATGTTAACTCATTTAGTTCTTACAACAACCCTGTGAGGTGAGTACTGTCATTATCCTCATTTTATAGGCAAGGACATCAAGGCTGCAACAGGTCCAGTGACTTGGCCAGAATCACACAGCTAATAGGTGTCTGAAGTTAGGAGTCTTTCTAACTCCAAGCCCACCATGGTATCCACTATGCTATCTAGCAGCCTACTCAAAAATACTTGTGTGATTGAACTAAAATTGAGGGACTAGTAAGACCAAACATATTGGGTAGATTACTCAGGAAGGAGCAAAGAAGATTGGACCAATACCTTGTTGTTTGTTGTTGTTGTTGAGTCTATCAGTCCTGTCTGATTCTTTGTGACTTCATTTGGGGTTTTCTTGGCAAAGATATTGGAGTAGTTGATTATTTCCTTCTCCAGCTCATTTTACAGATGAGGAAACTGAGGCAAACAGGGTTAAGTGACTTGCCCAGAGTCACACAGCTAGTAAGTGTCTAAGGCCAGATTAGAACTCAGGAAGATGAGTCTTCTGACTTCAGACCAGGCATCCTAGCCACTGCACCTCCTCACTGCCAAAATACCCTGTAACTGATTGCAAAGACCAAGACTGAAATATAAATATCTTTAATTTGTAGAAACCGTTTCCCTTTTTTAATGTTACCACCCTTCCCTCTCTATCTACCTCCATATGGCATGTTTCCCATGAAGTGCTTCATAATAAATTCCCATTTTTAAAATTCCAAAGAGATTAGTGCTCCAATAGTAGAGAACAAGAGATTGTGTTTGTCCTTCATTTTGGAAGAGGACCATGACACCAGGGAAATGATAACATGACTTTCAGCTGACTTTGATTTGATTGAGGGAGGACTGTGCAAGGTCACCTGCCTCACTTTTTCCTCCAGAGCCATCTGGGTCCAGTGGCCAGATATTCATCAGGATGACTGGAGATATCCCAGGATGCAATGGGAGAGGCTGGCCCTTTTAGGCTAAGGCCTTTTCATGTACTCACTTAAGAGTGAGGTAATGCCCATTCAGTGAATAGGCCTCTTTAAGAAGTGAGTCAGGGGATGGCTCCTTTAATCAGAAAAAAAGGAAAAAAACCAAGCTGGGAGGGGAAGACCTTCAGGGTTGCTGTTCCAAAGTGAAACAGTTACCATTGACATTCATTGTAAGCCAGGAGGGCCCAAAACACAGCCATTAAGTGGAGCTTGGGCAGGGACCTGTTGTGGTGCCATCTATGAGCTTCAGAGTGAACTGGGCTTAAGAGAACAAGAGAAGGGGAACTGAGAAGGGAGGACGCCTTAGGGCATCAAGGAAAATTTAGGCAAGTGATGGTTGCAGGGACTTAGACCATCAGGATGGCATGAAAGAAGTTGTAAGTCTGGAGTTCCAGGGGTATGCTGCCAATAGAGCTCCTCTCCCTGGCCTCTGAGAAGGTGGTGCCACAAAGAGCACTGAAATAACAGAATTGTACTTTGAATGTCTGCATGGCTATACTCTAGGACAGCCCGTCGAAAGCCAGCCTCTTTGAGATTCATAAACAAGGGAGGGAAATGGAAAATTCTGGAGAAGAAGCTCTCATTTCTCTGGGCTTCTCCATCAAATAAGTCAACAAAGATGGTGCTCCCTAGGCATATGTATGCCCGCTGTGTGGGCCATAGCAATTCCCCGCATTAGGAACTAAAATGTTCTTCTTTCTGGAAGTATGGTGTAGTAGAAAGAACCCTGCCTGGATCGAGTATGGGGACGTGGATTTGAATACTTCAATTATGCTCTTTTCTACCTGTTTTATCTTGGGCAAGTTATTTACTTCCCTTGACCTTCATTTCCTCAACATGTCAGTGTGGCATAATATGCTGCATTTGGAGTGAAAGGCCTGAAGTTCCTACCCCAGTTCTGCTTTTCCAAATCCTTTTTGAGCTCTTCCATGGCCTGAGACCAGTTCATGTTTTTCTTGGAGGCTTTTGTTGTAGGCTCTTTGACTTTGTTGACTTCTTCTGGCTGTATGTTTTGGTCTTCCAAAGTCTGAGACTGAATCTGGGTGCATTTTCGCTGCCTGGCCGTGTTCCCAGCCAACTAACTTGACCCTTGAGTTAGTTTTTCAGTGGGGTATGACTGCTTGTAGAGTTAAGAGAACTATGTTCCAAGCTTGGGGGGATCCGCTGCCACACCAGCACTCCTCCTTCCCCAAGAACCCTCAACCAGGACTGGACTTAGATCTTCAGCAGGCTCTTCACTCCTGCTCTGATCCGCCACTTAATTCCTCCCACTAGGTGGGCCTGGGGCCAGAAGCAACTGCAGCTGTAGTTCTGTAGCTGCCCCATCTCCTCTGCTCCCAGGGCGGTAGCCAAACCGGGAACTCCTTCCACTCCCGCAGCTTTTCCCACTAACCTTCTCTGTTGTCTTTGGTGTTTGTGGGTTGAGAAGTCTGGTAACTGCTGCAGCTCACTGATTCAGGGTGCTAGGGCACACTCCCCCCAGCTCCTGGTCTGATTGGTCTGCACCGCCCATGCTGGGCTCTGCTCTGCTCTGCTCCACTCCCAGCTCTGTGAGGGATAGACCTCACCCAGAGACCATCCAGGCTGTCCTGGGCTGGAGCCCTGCTTCCCTCTGCTATTTTGTGGGTTCTGCAGTTCTAGAATTGGTTCAGAGTCATTTTTTATAGGTTTTTGGAGGGAATCGGTGGGGAGCTCACACTAGTCCCTGCTTTCCAGCTACCATCTTGGTTCCGCCCCCCCCCCCACCCCAGTTCTGAAACATACTACCTATATGACCTTGAGTAAGTTCACCTCTTCAGGTCTAAAGTCTCCTCGTCTACAATATGAAGGGAGACCTCAAAGGTCTCTTCCAAATTTAGACCTGTGTTTCTAGGATCCAAAAATTAAGGAGGTGAACTAGACAATTTCTAAGATCCCTTCCCATACTAAAAATCTTGTGATGTTTAAGGGAATTTTTTAAGTGACTGTCCATAGGCCTCGAAGGCAATAGATCTGAACTTCAGCAATATTTTATGTGCTCTAAGAGATCATACATCCCCCAGGCCCCAAGCTGCCTTAGTGCTGAGCCATCACCCTGAAAGAAGAATACAAGCAAACTCAACTTAGCCCCGTTTTCTCACCCAAATGTGTTTAGAATCATCCATTACCTCATCAGTGGTGAATTTTTTCTGAAGTCCAGTTTCATGTCCCATTAATTCCAGTCAATGAATGAGCAGTTTCCTTGGACCTTGATACATTAATCTCTATTTTCAAGGCTGAGGATATTTCCCATTGGAGACAAATTGAAGATAAAGTACACATCTTTCAACTGTTCCACTAGTTTACATAAACACTACCTGTGTAAACGTACGTACACATGTGCCTATGTGCATTATATGTTCCCACATTTATGCATAGATGGAGAGAACTTTTTAATGCCCTTTCCGCTCTAATTAGCAGGCAAAATTTTTGATGACACAATTGGCACGAAAATGAATGGCTGGTGTTCAATTCTAAATTAATTGAAAAAAAACTAATCATTTAAATGACTATGAGGCCACACTACAGGCCCAGTTAAAAACAACTATCGATTTAGAGCCTGACTGATTTGTTCATATCCTCTCTTTCTTTCTCTTCCAAAATTGCATCCTTAACTTAGTCATCCCTATGTAGAGTGGGAGGGGAAGTGAATTTCATGGATTTCAACCAGAATTTCCCCTGATTATCTTAATTCTTCTGAACCCATTAGGAATGGCTCTGATTCCTGCCTCCCCTCCAGCCAATCACACAGATGGCCAAATGAATGGCGTTTGCCCCAAAAGAAAGAGTACAATTCGATTTCATGCATCTAGTATCTATTATGTACCCTTCTTTGGGCTATCATGATGCTTGGCATTAGAGGCTTCTTGGCTGAGAAAGAAGGCAGCTTGAAAGATTCATAGAATTTTAAAGCTGGAAAAGAACCTGGAAATCTCCTAATCCAAGGGTGGGGAACCTGTGGCCTTATGGCCACATGTGGCCTTCTAGATCCTTTAATTAAGGGGATTTGTTCTGTGAGATTTGTTCTGTGAAGTTTGGATTCAGTTAAAGGGCCATACTTGAGGACCTAGAGGGCCACATGTGGCCTTCAGGCCTCAGGTTCCCCTGTCCCTGACTAATCCAAACCTGTCACTTTATTAACAAAGAAACTGTCAACTAGAAAGAGAAAGCAACCTATCTCATCTCACATAACTAGTAAGTGGGCTACAATTTGGGATTAGTTGAGTTTAGAACTTCCAGTCCAAGGCCTTCCATAGAAATATGCTTGCCCAGAAAGGTTCCTGGCACCTGTTTCTGGGCCCTTCATCTCCTGTGGATGCCATGATTTCTCCCTGGCCTTTTGGTTCCCTTTCTTTGTCCTTCAGTACTTGAGTCCTCCTTATTCTGTTCTGGCTGGCTGGTTTCTGCCTAGATGCTAATTTGCCCTGAACTCACCTCTCACCCTGGCTTCTTGCCTCCTTGGTTTCTGATGCACAATTTCACCTTGATCTGTCCTTCACCACTTTTTCTGCACTCTGACCATCTCCTGGCTCCTGTCCTATTTATGTAGGCTAGATTTTAGTTGATTTATGCCTCTCCAGTCTTCCCACCCTGTCTGTCTCTATGCTCACCAACACATCCATGATGCACCTGTTTACTTCGGTGAATCAATTTGATGGACAAAATAATCACACCGAGGAACCATGATTCTTCACAGATGACACCTCCTCCTGGTGTTGTCCTGTGACTGGAAGTTCTCAGTGCTGAACTTTTGACATTTTATCCTAGAATTGTGGACATACTGTCCATAAAGGTCCTGAGTTTCTGGGGGAGAGCTCCCTTTTATGAAAAATGTGCTTGTCTTCCAAACATCAAAGGGCAAGGTGGCCCTTTCAGAAATGTTGACTGAGGCAGGCAGGGTCTGTCTCTCAGACACCTGTAAGGCCTCACTTTGCTCTTAGGGGTGAAAAATCATATTTTCAAGGACTAGTTTGAAGTGGGGCTCTGTTGAACTAAAATTATTTCCATGACTTGGTGAATAATGGGCCCAATGTGACAGTGCTCAGTTGATCTGACATAAATTAGTCCTGTTGAATGAAGAATCCAACAGAACAGATGCTTTCACAAGTCTCTGTAGCCAATCCTTTAACAAAAACCCTGCTGTGTGGGACCATTTGTACATGGGGGTCTTAGTGGGTGCCATAGAGGAGGCGGATAGGAAGGGGGTGGAGGCAGTCAGCAAAATGGTGTGGAGCAAAGAAGAGTTTAAGACAAAAAAGAGAAAATGAGGTTTCATACAGCAAGTGATAAGATCCAAGAACACCTTACTTGGAAAGAAGGTGCTGGCAGGAAATCTAAATGAATGTTTACAGTTTTTTAAGTGACAGAATCATGGTTCTGAAAAGAAATGGGAAGAAATATGCTTCACTTATGCAGCTGACATCAAATAGGACAACCTTACCCCCTCAAAAGTAGCATATCCCTAGGGACTTCTGTTGGCAACATACTACAGGGCTGAATGGGCCTGCAATGGGCCAGCATAGCAAGTCTTATGTTCCAAAGGAAAGGGCGGAGGTGGGAGGATCACACTATTAAAATGGGTTCCACTTGAACATAATATACACATAACAAAGCAATTTTGATCCCCCTTTGATGTTGAACAAGTGTAGAATGACTTTTAGAAGAAACTTTTCCTGATGACCCCAGTTGCCAATGTTGTCTATCCAATCCCAAATTACTTTTATAGCCAAGGTGATTGGGGAAGCCCTGATTTACTAAACTGGAATGCCTCCCAGGGAGTTGGATGTGTACTTGGATTCTTTGCTGAGGGACACATTGATTGCCAGGATGGTACTACAGCTTCTTCATTAGCCCACTAAATGGGCAATGTCTCAGGAACTGTTGTGTTAACCCAGCAGAGAGCAAATGCTGTCTAGCAAGGAGTCCAAATGCATGTCCAACTCTCTGAGAGGTGCCCTAGGCCAGCAAATTAGGACTTTCCCAATCACCCTGATGGTGAAAGAAATTTGAGAAGGGTTAGATAGAGAACTAGGTGGCACAGTAGATAGAGTACCAAGCTTGGAGTCAGATGACTCATCTCCCTGAGTTCAAATCTGGCCTCACATACTTACCGTCTAAGTGATCCTGGGCAAATCACCTAACACTGTTTGCCTCAGTTTCCTCATCTGGAAAATGAGCTGGAGAAGGAAATGATAAACCACTCCAGTATCTTCACCAAGAAAACCCCAAGTGGGGTTACAAAGAGTGGAACACAACTGAACAACAAGAAAGATAGAGAACACTACTAACTGGTATTCAAAAAATACTTCTAAATACTTTGTGTTTATTTTTAGGTAATTAGTATTTAATTATCTGTGTGTATATTGTTTTTCCCTCATAGAGTATAAGCTCCTTAAAGGCAGCTCATTTCTGTCCTCATATCCCCAGTGCCTGGTACATAGTCAGCACTTAATAAAGGCTTGTTGATTTAATTAATGAATGAATCACAGTCATTAGGACAGCAGTTTCTCTGTATGGCTCCTAAAAGTCTGCCTTTGTGCACAAGTAAATTTTATATGACACATGCCAGAAAGTTCCCATCTAGCCATATCATCTATCCCCAGCTGGTGCCTGAAAGTCCTCCATCTGCAATTCATCCCTTTTCCTTTAAAGATTCCCTCTTTTAAAATTAAGAATAATACATTCTATCTAAACTTTCATTGCAAAAGAGTCTATTAATTGACTAATAGAGCAAGAACTTGGAGGATGAGAGAAGGTTGGCACAGAAAGAAGTGACAGGAAACCCCAAAAACAAACTCTACCTCCTGTTCAAGGTTTGTTTGTCATTGGGAGGCAGCCCTGATTCCATGTGAAGTTAGTGTGGCCACCAGGGAAAAGAAGACTGCATGAGGGGAGATAGCTTTCTTCTCTGAGATGCATTTTCTTTATACACACACACACACACACACACACACACACATGTATGTGTGTGTATCTCTTGTTGTTTTCACATCACCTACCATTTCCTGTGTCCTTTCCCTCTCCACCTTGCAAAGAGTCATCCGAAATAGAAAAGAATCAGAAACATATTTTCCCAAATGTTCTTACCATCCCTCTAACAGATCCTGCAGACCACAGCTTCCCTCACCAAGGCCATTTACCTTGGAGTTACTCAAGCCTCCAAACCAAAGCTACTCTCTTCCATAGAGAGATTCAAAACATCTTAGCAGGGATGTCAAAGTGCCTGCTCACTTGTAACTCATGTTATCCTACAAAATTCTTTTTCTTCCCTTTTATAAAACCTGTGTTTTGTACTTTGTTCCATTCCTTATCTCTGTGAGCAGGCTCCCTTCCCTCTTCCTCTCTGTACCCCCCTCTCCACTGTTTGACTTCTTAGTCTTCATATTTCTGTTTTTCCCTTTGCTCTCTGCATGAGGTCCAAGGCTCTGATTTCCTCTCTTGCTAGAGCCTGACATCTTTTCATCATGTCAGAACACCAGAGAATTTACCAGCCTCCAGCTCTATCCTGTTGTCCTCTGATTCAGCTGTTGTGAAATACAGGCCTCCTGAAGGGCACCCTGTCTTGGGATAACACTCCAACCCAATTCAGAGTGGGGATGACACAAAGCTCTCACTGGGCATGGACTGTGTGCATCCCTGTATAACAGGATAATGCCGCACAATTACATGGGTATGACACTGAGTGTTGATAAACACATTTGGATTTGTTCCCTTCAGCACTAGAAGTTATGGGTTAACAAGAAATATTGCTGTGGCCCCATTTACCTAATTTTATTAATAATAAAAGCCCCTTTGTGCTCTTAGAGAGAGGAACAGGAAGATCCAGCTGCCCAGCAGCCTGGGGTTTGCTGGTACCAAAATTAAAGATGAGGAAAGGAGTGACTGGGGAAGCTAATTGATTTCCCTCAGGATATGCAGCAGGTCAGCACATATCAAAATCAGATCTTGGAAAGCTTGATGGATTCGGCACAGTAAAGTGTAAAGAGCTCTAGGTTTGGGGCCAAAGACCTAGCTTTGTATCCTAGCTCTACCACTCACAACTGACCTTTGGTAAGAACAAGAGGCAGCAAAGTATGATGGGGACAGTAGAAAGAACACTGGCTTTGCAACTGGAGAAATCAGAGGAATCAGAAGACTTTGAATCTTTTGATTTTGAATCTTTTTTATTTGAATTTTTGATTTAAATCTTTTCTATTTACTACCTCTATGACTATGGGCATGTAACATAGTGCCTCAGTTTCCACACCTGTAAAATGAGGGAGTTGGATTAGATGACTCCTAAAGGTATCCTCTAGCTCCAAATTGATGATCCTCTGTCATGACCAGTTCACCTCTCTGTGCCTCAGTTTCCTCATCTGTAATAATAAGGGTGGTAAAAAAGAGGTCAAAGATAGAAATAAAAGTCAACAGATAACAGATAGGAAGCTACTCGCAGCAACTATTTTAATGGTTACAAAAAACTGAAAGCAAAGTGAGTGCAACAATCACAGACTGTCTGAGCAAGCTGTGGTATAGGAATGGAATGGAATGTTATTGTGTTGTAAGAAATAACAAATAGAAAGAGTTCAGAAAAAACATGGGAAGATTTCTATGAACTGATGCAGGGTGAAGCCAGAACATTGAGGTCCAAAACAAGGTAAATGCAAAGATTATTATTAAATACAAGCTAAACTCTAAGAAACTGAAAAAACAAATAATGATGTTGAAGAAGACAATAAAAACTATCTCTTCTCTTCAGAATCAGGGGATTACACGAGGAGAGAATGTTGTACACCTTGTCAGTTGAAGTCAAGGCATCAGATGTATTTGTTTAACATTTTTCTTTCCAGTACAAAGAAGGTTTCAATTCTTGGGACTGGGTAGAGGTGACAGAAGAGGGAGATTTTTCCAGAAACAACTGTGATCAAAAAACAAAAACATCAATAAAACTTTCTTTCAGTGACTGAGTCCTCTCTGAGGCCCCTTCCAGCTCTAGGTCCTGTGGTTAACAATTGTGTCTCATAGTTTATACTGTTATTAAGGATCAGAAAGGAAACTTTGAGATCATCCGGTAGAGCCTCCTTATTTCATGGATGAGGAAAGTAAGGCACAGAGAGTTTAAATAACTTGTCCAAAGTCACGCAGCTTCTAAAGAACAGAGCTAAAAAAATAAAAAATAAAATAAAGAACAGAGCTGAAATGAGGACCCAGGTGTAATACATCCCAGCTCAAGGGATTTTTCCTACTGCACCAGGATAGCCAAGGTCATAGTATATGACTGTGATGGAATACTGTTGTGCTATAAGAAATGACAAGCAGGATGCTTTCAGAAAAACCTGGGTAGTCTTACATGAACTGATGCAAAGTGAAGTGAGCAGAACCAGGAATACATTGAACATAGTAGCAACAATATTATGGGATGATCAACTGTGAACAACTTACCTTTTCTCAGCAATACAATGATCTAAGACAATTCAAAAGGACCCATGTTGAAAATTTGTTATCTGCCTCCAGAGAAAGAACTGATAGAGTCTGAATTCAGATCAAAGCAAACTGTTTTTCACTTTGTTTTGTGTGTGTGTTCGTTCGTTGGTCTGCGTTTTCTTTCACAACATGAGCAATATGGAAATATGTTTTGCATAATTGCACATGTATACTAATATCAAAATACTTGCTGTGTCAGGGAGGTGGGAGGGAAGGAAGAAGGGAGAGAAATTAGAACTCAGTCTTTTTAAAATGTTAAACATTGTTTGTACATGTAATTAGAAAAAAATAAAATATCTTTAAATGGCCCTTATAGACAGGGGAAAGTCCCTGAGAAAATACAAGTCAAAAACATCAATCCTGCTCATGCAGCTTTTATTCTATTGAAATTCAGGTTAACTCCTTAAGACTTAGTTTTCGTCCTATAAAATGGAGGTAAGATTTTCCACCTCTACAAATGAATGAGACTAAGGCAGAGAGCATCTGTTGAAAGATACCAGATGTGCAAGGGAAAGATCAAAAGTGAGAGACCCATGGATTATCACCATCACAGGTTTGGCCACATATGTAACACAAGGAAAAGAATGAACACAGATAGAAAAAATATATTGCAACTCTACACATTATTGGACTGAGATAAGTACCTACCATGGTCCCCCCTCCCAAGTCTTCTTTAAGCTCCATTTTCTTCAGCCAGTTATCCTATGCCATGAACTTGAGGCCCTGTGCTATTGTGACTGAATGAATAAAAAGTATTCATTAAGTGCTTACTATGACACAAACACCAAAAATACAAAGAGGAAAATGAAGACAGACCCTGCTTTCAGGTAACTCCCACCCTAACCAGGGCAGACAGTGGATAAAGGGAAGGTCAGAAAGATGGAAAGACCTGGAAGTCCTAAGTGTCCACTGGGGATCCTTGGCTTGCCTTAATAGGTCAGATGACTGCGCCAGAAATCTGTAGAACAAAGAAGCAGATGGTAAGGACTGGCAATCCTCCTGCTCACTGGAAGGAGCAGAGTTGGTGCCTCCTATTTTATCCAAGCCCTGTGAGCAGTCAAGCACCCTGGATGGGATCTGGAGAGGGATGATGGAAGACAGGAAATGAGGGAAGATAGCACCCCTGGCAGTTTCATTTCTCTGGATATTCTCCAGCTTATTAATGTCTTTCCTAAAGCGTTGTTAGTACATAGAACTGAACATAATATCCCAGATATAATCAGACCAAAACAGAAGGTACAGAAGGCATTGTCTTGTCGGGGCAGTACATAGGACGTGGAGTCAGAAAAACCTGGATTTGAATCAATGCTCAAAATCTAGATTACAAACATGGGTTTCCATTTCCTCGTCTATGAAATGAGAACAATAATTGTATGGGCCTTACAGAAATTATTGCAAGAATCAAATGAAATAATAAAGAGTGAAATGAGCAGAACCAAGAGAACATTGTATACAGTAACAGCAATATTGTTTTAAGAACAACTTCAAGCACATAACTCATTTTGACTATTATAAACACCCAGATTAACTACAAAGGACATAGGAAGGAAGATGCTATCTGCATCCAGAGAAAGAACTGATAAATGGATGTATAGAACAATTTTATATGTATGTATACACACATATATGTATGTATATATATATATATGTATATATACACATACACACACATATATATTTGTGTCTAATGGTAACTATCTCTGGGGGGCAGAAAAGAAACAAAAGGGGGAAAAAGAAATTTACATGATAACTTTATTGTATATTGAAAAGGAAAAGCAAGTTATACATAACAGATTTGCAGTTTCATGTGCAATCATATTTTTAAATTATACCATGTTATCTTATTTTACTATGTAATACTATATTATACTCTACTATGGAAATGCTTGTCTTATTACATAAATTAGAAAATTTTAAAATTTCTTAAAAGAATTAAATGAGACAATATTTACAAAGTACTCCACACATTTCAAAGTACTACATAAAGGTTAGCTATTACTCAACCCCTACTCAAACTCCAGTCACTCCCTATTACCTCTAGGATCAAATACAGAATCCTCTGTTTGGCATTCAAAGCCCTTCATAACCTATCCCTCCACTACCTTTTCAATCTTCTCATACCTTACACGCCTACATGTACTCTTCGATCCAGTGACTCTGCCTTTCTTGCTGTTTCTGAAACAAGACACTCCATCTCCAGACTCTGGACATTTTCTCTAGCTGTCTTCCGTACCTGAAATAATCTCCCTCCTCATCTCTGACTACTGGCTTTCCTCACCTCTTTTAAGTCTCAATTAAAATTCCATCTCCTACAAGAATGGGGTTTCCTAACCCCTTTTAATTCTAGTTCCTTCCTGCTTTTACTTACTTCCTATTTATCCTGTATATAGCTTGATTTTACATATTTGTTTGCTTGTGGTCTACCCCATTAGATTGTGAGAGGTTGATGTAGATCAAACTGGTGGCTTAAATCACCCAAGGCATCCAGGTACTCTCTTACAGTCTCCTTGCTTATGGGGTATCAGATCCCACTAGCCATTTTTGTTTTGTCCTTTCTAATCCAAAAGCACACTCATTGGCATAGAAAACAAATAAAATGAGAGCTGATCATCTGCAGCTTTTGAAAGCTGCATTATGTTATCCTATGTTTCCCTCTCCAATCTTAGCTTATTCCTTACTTTAGATTGATAGGGATTGTAACAACAGTGTTGTTTGCCACTACTGTGGCTGTGTAAGGCCAATTACACCAGCACACAGGAGGGCTGCTAGCACATGTTTTTTGATCTGCTTTTCTAAGGAAAGCAACTTTAAGGGGTTTACAATCTCACTTTAGTCAAACATACATATATCATTCACTTAGTTCAGGGGGAAAAGTCAGCACCCTGAACTTCAGAGAAAACACAAACAGAAATTACAAGCAAAAATTATGTAAACAGAGCAAAATAACATAAATCAACAGACAGGCTTCTAGCTGTCTGACCAAGACATTACACACATAGTTAACATAGAGAGAAGCACCAACATCTGGGTTTTTCAAAGCTGGGGAGCTCTTTAACGGTTACCCAGAGTCTCATCTGGTCAAATCAGATGACACTCTTCCAATGAGTGAGCCCCAAGTAAAATGCTAACCTCCGAGTATATATACTTCTTCAGGGTCAGAGGGTGTCACAACCATGTGACTCAAACCCATGTGATCTAGGCCTTAAGAAGGTCTCCCAATTCAATCAAAGACTCTTGAGTGAAACAAAAGCAGTACTGAGAAGCACTCCAAAACAAAAGACAACAAAAAGTCCCACTTTACTTGACATTACACTCCACCCCCCAGGATCCTTGGCCCTATAATCTAAATGGCTATGGATTCTGGAACAAATAGAGGCACTATAGTTTGTGATCCCACATTGTTCAATAAACTAAACATAACATTTATAGCAACATCCTTAAGCAAAACATATCATTCAGTAGCATTCTCCAGAATATTTGTTTACACAAGCAGGGGTTCCCAGGCCAGGGTCTTCCCTAGCACAACATATCATTAAGGGGTGGCAGAAAATACAGACACCATCCACCCCTAGGTCACAGCAAATTACAATCTCTTTAGTCAATACAGAGTGTCCAAGTGAAGTCCTTCTTGAGGGTGTGTCCTTCTCCCCACCTTGCCATTGCAGGCTTCCTCCTGGCACCCTCAGGTACTGGTATGCTTTAACAAACAAAGTCCCAAAACAAATAGAAAAGTCCAAATAAAGTTCTCTTAGGGATGTGTTCTCCCCACACTGCTCCAGTCCCCATTCCAAGTACTAAGAGGTGGCTGGGCAACAAAGCCAATGAGGTGGAGTCCTTGGGGGTTCACAGCACTTCCCCCACCCACCATAGACAATTTCACCCCCACCCCCACCCCAGGTCCCAAACTATACCAGGGGAAAACAGCAAAAAAGCACACTCAGTAAGCTCTTACTCAGTATGAGTAATGGCTAACCTTTAAATCGTACTTTGAAATGTGGAAAGTGCTTTGAATATATTGTCTTTTGCTTCCTCGTGTATCCCCAGTGCTTAGCACAGTGCCTTCCACATTTCTGCTGTTCAGACCCCATTTGAGGTTTTCTTAGCAAAGATCCTGGAGTGGTTCACCATTTCCTTCTCCAGCTTATTCTACAGATGAGGAAACTGGTGTAAACAGGGTTAAGTAACTTGCCCAGGATCACACAGCTAGTAAATGTCTGAGGCCTGGCACATAATAGTTGCTAAATAAATGACTGCCTTTTGAAAGCCAATATAATGAGCTTTGTAAAACACTTTACAAATATTATCTTATTCAATCTTCACAACAATCCTAAGAAGTAAGTACTATTAGCATGCCTGAGGAAACTGAGGGAGATGGAGGTTGTGACATGCCCAGGGTTACAATGAGAGTAAGTGTCTGAGGTCACATTTGAATTCAGGTCTTGCCAATTCTAAGTCCAGTGCTCTAGCCACTGGGCAATCTAGCTGTCTATGGACTCATATCAAACTTAGAGTCCACTAAAAACCCACAGTCCTTCTCTATACCACTATTTAACTTTGCCTTTCTCATTTTGTACTTGTGAAAAGAGCCATTAGCTCTTTTAGAACTTGTCACTAGCTAGTTAGCTAACTTCTTATCAGAGGCAAAAAATATAAAATTGAACCCCATCCCTTTACTTTCATGATAGTTATGTGGTATCTTATCTTGGCCCCCTAGCTTTGCGTACCCAAGACAAATGTCTCACTAGCCTTACCCTTATAATGGCTCTGCTTGTGAAGTCAGTTTTTTGAAGCTAAGTATAAGACTTGAAATTTAATAAAGATAAATATAATTTTATTGGATTTGGCCCAGTGCTCTAGCCTGTCAGGATCTTATTGAATTCTGATTCTACCATCCCTCCCTCCTAGCTTTGTGTCATCTGCAGATCTAATTAACACCATCTATGGCTTTATTCAAGTCATTGACAAAAAATGTTAAACTGAAGAAGGCTAAGCACAGATTCCTAGGACATCCTACCAGAAACAGCTTTTCCAGGTAACATCTAACCATTAGTTGGACCCACTTTTTGGGGGCTGGCCCTTCAATCAGTTCTGAATTTACCTAGTTGTTCTATCATCCAGCCCGTATGTCTCCCAAAGAATAGTATGAGAGATATTGTCAAATATTTTGCTAAAATCTAGGTAAACTAAATCTACAACAGTCCCTGATCTCTCAACCTAGTGACCATGTCATGTAGGGAAATGAGATTAATCTGGCCTGATCTATTCTTGAGCAACTCATGTCTGCTGTTTCTAATTTCTTCTTCCTTCATTCAGTGCTCATCCCTTTAACCATGCAATCCAGAATTTAGCCAAGAATCCAAATCAGCTCTCTGCTCTATAAGTCAGTCTCCATTCTTCCCCCCACTCCACTACCACCTTTTTTTTTCAATTGGAACATTTACTCCTCTCAAAGTCTGCAGTAGCTCTTCCCATTCTGAGAGTAGCTTTGATCATGACTGTCATTTCTCTCAGTAATGTCCCTGGATGTACGTCAGCTGGGTGGCTCAAATCACCCAAGGCAGCCAGGTACTCTCTTACAGTCTCCTTGCTTATGGGGTATCAGATCCCACTAGCCATTTCTGTTTTGTCCTTTCTAATCTGAAAAGCACACTCCTTGGCATAGAAAACAAGTAAAATGAGAGCTGAGCATCTCCAGCTTTTCTTTGACTTCTGTTATCATTCTCCTATCCATCTCTAAGCAACCTTGCCATTCTTTCTTTGATCCTCTTCTTTCCCCCAATTTGACTTTGAAAGCTGCTTTGTTATCCCATGTTTTCCTCTCCAATCTTAGCTTATTCCAAACTGTAGAGTTTATGTCACTGTATTAGGTTACTGCTGTGTGTGTCTATATTCTATTATCTGCCCTTGCTTCCATCTTCTGTGAATGTCATTTTGAAATCTCAACTAATTGGTAGGTTCCCTGTGTATCTACATTGAACTATTTAGACATGTCTCCCTCCCTGGAATTGTTTTCCTTTGTATCTTCAGAATTCCATTCTCAAGAGCTTCCCATTTCCTGTGGACTTTCCCCCAGGAAAATTGTTCATCCATGGAATCCTACCTTATCCTTTTTCTGAAACCTTTGAATATGCTCTCCCAAAACTTAGGGTATATGTTAGTTTTCTTTTCTTTTCCTTCTCTAATACCAATGCCAAAAGACCTTGTGATCTTTTTCTCACAAAGTTCCCATCATTTCTACCCAGCAGCCAGTTTCCCCATAGAATTTCAGCTTTTGAGCCACAGAAAAAGCCAAAAAATGGGGAAGTAAGGATCAGCCCAGTGAATAGAGATGATGTAAGACAGGACCAGAGAATGAATTTTAGGAGAGTTGGCAAACAAAACAGTATGGTATGTGAAAGGAGAGAGCCTGCAGATAGCTCTGCAGTCGCTTTACTATGATGAGACCATCATAGAGGTAAGTCTATGGCTAGGCACAAGCTCATGAAGTGAGTGATGAAGCAGGGGAGACTAGAGGGGAAGCTAGAGCCAAGCAGCCCAAAGATGGGATCAGCCAGAGGAGGAAGTAACATTTAAATCCTGAGTGCCAGTGGCTGCCCTTGAAGGGAAGACAAAGACCAACCAAAATACCCCAGATCCTGAGTCCCACAACTAACTGGATATGAGTGGAACAGCATTTGATGAGAAGTTGACAAGGAATTGTTCAGACCCTAATCATCTGAACAGTCATTCCTGGAACTTCTGGGTTTGAAGACTCATTAAGCATTTGTGTGTACCTGCAGACATCACTAATCTAGGTCTTGGAGAAGCCAACTACATACACAAAATTGTTTTGCTTTTTTGGTCATAAGGAAAGAACTGTATACAAACCATACTTACACGATCCACTCCATAGCTGCACATTCAAGTGATTGGTCTATTGAAATACAATAGAGAAGGAAAGAAGGCTGATTCTCAGGGGTGGGGTGGGGTAAGCCAAGGGGGTAGAGAAGTAGCTAGCTTTCTAAAAACAATAGGGATCTCATCATTTCCCTTTGAGGATCTAGGGTCATAGACTTGGTATATAAATGCTGGGGTGACAATGAAATTGTCAGTGTGGGGTCCTTATTGTGGGAAAGGTACAGGCAAGTGGCTAGCAGTGGCCCCTGGTAGTTGAAGAAGGATGAAATTATCATTAAGGCGAGTCTAAAAATCCTTATCTACTCTGCCTTTTGGCAGAAAGCTCTAGATAAGTGAAGTCCATCATGTTAGTAGATTATGTTCTGAATCAGGATTGTCGTTTACTTCTTGAACTCATCTATTTCCTCTTTCTCTTTAGGTAGCCTGTAGCCTACTTGGTGATAATATCACCTCTTTTTCTGATTGTGCTCTTTAGCCAAATGTTTATTATGTTTCTCTCCCGTGGTTCCTGAGTTTTCTCACAAGCATGTCTTTTTAATATACAATGCGCTTCTTCCTCCTTACTCCCATTTTCATGCATCTTAGAGACAGCTAGATGATGCAGAAGATGGAGCTGGGCCTGGGGTTAGGAAGACCTGAGTTCAAACCTGGCATCAGAGACTAGTTGTGTGGCCCTGGGCAAGTCATTTAATTTCTGTTTGCCTCAGTTTCCTCAGCTGTAAAACAGGAGTTAATAATGCTATTTGTCCTTCATTTTCAAAGAGGACCAATGCAGCTCACTCTTCCTTCCAGAGTCATCAGAGTCCAGTGGCAGGACAAAAGTTAAGACAATTGGCAAAGGCCTGGGATGCAATGGATAACCTCGGTGTCTTCTGTGTCTAAGTTTTCCACAGCACCTGTTTCAGCTCCTTCGTGGTCATTGAAACAAATAGTTCATATCTGCCTATTCCACCACCAGAGGAAGTCTTCGCACTCTTGGGGTAGACATCTCTCTAATTCACCGACAGATTTGAGTTCAGTAGGTTACCCCAACCTGGTTTAGCTGGTCTGCCGGTATGGTTTTACCAGAGTGTGGCTGCTGTACATCATTCAGCTTCTTGGAGCCGCAGGTAAGAGTTGGGTAAAGGTGGACACCAAAGATGGATGATGACTAGCCCTGAAAAGAGCTCAGCAGGCCCTCACACCAGAGATGTTAATCCTCCCTGAACACTCCCATATGCCCCTGAGATAGTAATAGCACCTGTCTGCCAGGGTTTCTGTGAGTCAAATGAGATGATATTTGTAAAGCACTCAGCACAGTGGTAAACACTTAATAAATGCTTCTCTCCCTTTGTTCTTTTGAATGCGATTTGCCTTACCAGGAGAGGCAGCAATAGAGAGAGAACCTGCCTAGGAGATCTGGGTTCAAGTGCTGACTCTAAAACAAAACTGACTCTGGGACCCCGGACAAGTCACTCTCAATGCCCCCAAGCAATTCTCTAAGACTTTTAAATTTTAGAGTCAGTCAGTGAGCTAGCATTAATTAAGTGCCTACTTGTGCCCAGCACTGTGGATACAAAGAAAGGCAAAAAACAGTCCCTAATCTCCAGGAGTTCACAATCTGACTTCACAATACACAAACAACTATGTGCAACCAAGATATGCACAGATTATATACCTGGGGGAAGTCTCAGAGGCAAGGTGCTAAGATTAAGGAGAACTGGGAAAGCTCATTGAAAAAGGTGGGTCTTTAGTTGAGCCTTGAAAGAAATGAAAGAAGCTAGGAGGAGGTGAGGATGAGAAGAGAGAATGTTCCAGATTTGTCCGGCAGCCAGTGAATATGCCTGGAGTCAGGACTGTGATGTGTGAAGAATAGCAAAGAGGCCAAAGTCACTGAATCACGTTATGTGAAGGGATGAAAGGCATAGGAAGACTCAAAAAGTAACAAGTGTGATGCATTTAAAGTTCGAGAGACACAGTTTTGGGATAATTACTCATTTTATTAATTATACTAATGGATAATTAATTAAAGGGATCTGTAGTACTCTCAAATGCCAAACACCCCTCATGAAATCCACTCAATGTTTATATGCCCTTGGAAGGGTGTTCTTGAGGGTGGCAATCAACTTTGATTGCTTAAGAAATAATGGGAGAATGAATATTCTAATAAGAGATGAACCTATTCTAATGAGGGACTGAGGGACCCTTGATTCTGATCACTCTTGTTTCCAGACCACTCCCAGCCTTGGCAATGTAGACAAAGGATCTTACCACCATGCCCAAGCCTGAGTAGAACACAATCTACTTTCCCAACTGAGTGGGGTCTGAACAAGATGGAGAAGAAAGTTAATCCAATCTTATTATGAGCTATGAGACCTTGGGCAAGTCACTTAACCTGATTGCCTCACCAAAGAAAATAGTCCTGGTAGTAGGTGATGCAGGCCTGTACCAGGGTGATGGTACTATCAGAGGAAAGATGGAGGTATATACAAGAAATGTTGAGAAGGCAGAATTAACAGGACTTAGCAACTAGTTGGATATGGGAAGTGGGGTAAGAGAGAGTAGGCACAGATGATACCTGGTAATAAGCTTATAAGAGAAGTTGGTGGTACCCTTAGGGGAGGGCACACTCAAGATGGTGGAGGGCCCAGGGAGAGGACCAGGGCAGGAAGCATTAGGGTATAAGGAGATCCCACCAGACTCCTAAACTAGTACAGGAACAAATGTACAGGACATGATAGGAGAGAAGCTTGAGTCAGACATCACCCCGCCCCTACCCCACCACCCAAGTGCATCCAGCATTAACAGAAAGTCCAGAGTCAAGAAATGGACTGGAAGAACGAACAAACAACAAAAAAAGAATTTGCCCATGAAGACCTACTATGCTGACATGGAAGCTTAAGACATAAACATAGAAAATGACAATAACTTGAAAACATCTACAAACAAAGCCTTGAATAAAAATGCATATTGGACACAAGTCCAACAAAGATTCCTAGAAGAGTTAAAGAAAGTGTTGAAAATTATTTTTTAAACCAAACGAGAGCTATGGAAGAAATATATAAAAAGAAAATGAACAGCTTGGTAAAAAAAAAAGGCAAAAAACCTTTCTAAAGAAAATAACTCCTTGAAAATTAGAGTTGGCCAAATGAAAACTAATGATTCTATGAGACATCAAGAAATAATAAAAAGCAAAAGCAAAATACTGGAAAAAATAGAAGAAAACATGAAATAACTCATAGGAAAGGAATTGAACTGAAAAAAAAGGTTTAAGAGAGATAATTTAGGAACCATTGAGGTACCCGAAAACTATGAATAATAAGAATGACAACAAAAGAACCTAGACGTTATATTTTAAGAAATCATAAAAGAAAATTGTTCAGCTCTCTTACAACTGAAGGGCAAAGTACAATTTTTTTTAAAAAGTCCATTAGTCACCTCCTGAAAGAACCCCACAGTGAAAACTCCTAAGAATATTACAGCCAAAAGCTGGCTTCTAGGCCAACAGAATAATACTCTGAGCAGCCAGAAACAAAAACAAAAAAATTGAAGTAGCAGGGAGCCACAGTCAGGATCACACATGATTTAATAGCCACATCTATAAAGAAATGGAGAGGAGGCAACTAGGTGGCACAGTGAGTAGAGCACCGGCCCTGGAGTCAAGAAGATCTGAGTTCAAATCCGGCCTCAGACACTTGACACACTTACTAGCTGTGTGACCTTGGGCAAGTCACTTAACCCCAATTGCCCTGCCCCTCCCTCCAAAAAAAAAAGAAATGGAGAACTTGGAATATGATATTCTGGAAGGTGAAGGATCTAGACTTTCTGTCAAGAATAACCCACCTAACAAAACTGAGTATAATCTACTTTTGTTATTGGAAGGGACTGCAGCAGTGCCATACAACACAAACCATCTTCAATCCAACAATCCCAAGAAATGGCCAGCCTATCTGATCGTTAGGAAAATTTTCTCGACAAAAAAAATCAAAATTTGCCTCTAACTTCTGGGACTAAAAAGAATAAATCCAATCCCTTTCCCACATGACAGCCTTTCAAGTAGTTGAAAATGGTTAGTGTGTCCACCCTCAAAGTCTTCTCTTTTCTGGACTAAATACCCCATTTCCTTCAAATAGTCCTCCAATGGCATTGACTCAAGGCCCTTTCCCATGATGGTTGACTTCCTCTGGAAGCTGTCCTATGTCCTTTCTAAAATGTGACACTCAGAACTGCACACAACACTTTATCTCTAGTCTGACCAAGGCAGAGGACAGAGGGGCTATCACCTCATTATTCCTGGAAGCCATGCTTCTTTTCATACAGCTCAAAATTATATTTTCAATGTTTTTTTTTGGTTGATGTATGACACTATTGACTCACATTGGGCATGTAGGATTAGTATTCCCCACTGCTCCATCTTTCCAAACTACTCTCTAGTCCTCCATCCCTCATATAATACTTGTGCAGTCCATTCCTGGAACCCTTCTCCTTCAGTTCTAGCATTTCTTCAGCTCTAATCCATATCCTGTTTCAGTTACTGAAGATTAAGCTTTGTTCCCAAATGACCTAAGGGAAAAACATAAGGGGGCACAGGGCAAAAAAGTTTCTCCCTACTTCCTACCCAGTATCCCCCTTGCCTAAGTAATTTGGTTCCTTTATCATGGGACCTTGTGTGGTCATCTTCAAGTCCATCGCCCAGCTATCCAAACGTTGCCCAGTGTGTTCTTTAAAATTCTCCAAAGATACTTCCATCGCCTTCAGAAAGTCCTTGCCTACCCGAGTCTATCGGGGTGAACTTGGGAAGAGATAGTCTCTGAAGGAACAATTTTGGAAAATTGTGGAAGTGATAGAGCAAGTAAGGCTGGGAAATTTTGAGTAACCAGAGGCCAGAACAGGAATACCAGACTGCCAGAAGGAAGAAAACAAGAGAGGAAACAGAGATAAGAGTTAAGGGAGCTTGCCTACCTGTTATTTTTAATTGAGGCCAGTCCTAACAGAGGATGTTTATGGACCCCCAAAACTCTACTCTTAGTGACTGTTCTCACCTCAGAACCTGACACCAATTGAGATAGCTCAGCCAACATTAAAGCTCCTTCTCCCAGAGGATGCAACTATCAGCTAGGCAATATGCTAGCTCCCCCTGCAAAGGACAGGGTAGGGCACTGGATTGGGAGAATTGTGTGTTGCCCATTTTGCTGGAGGCTGAGAGGCCTTTCTTTAGCTTCTGTGTGGTGCTGATGGAGCCACTGTCCTGACTTCAGTCTCCCGCCCTGCGGGGAGGTTATGAAAGCAGTGGACAAAACCCAGGGCTCCCTGGGGAATCAGTGATTCTGAAGAGGGCTCTGAGGCTGTGGGGAGGACAGGTCAATCAATAAATAATAATAATAGTGTAGAGATGGGAGAGGAAAGAGCAGGGAGAGAAAGTGCCTGCATGTTAGCCTCTAAACACAGATGGCTTTTTTCCCCTCCTCCTTTTCTTCTCTTCCCTTCCCCCTTCCCCCTTCGGGCATTTGGGAAGGAAGGCTGGGGAATCTTCAGCTCACATCTGCATGGTGTACACACACACACACACACACACACACACACACACACACACACATGCACACACATACACGCACACAAACACACATACACACACACATACACGCACGCACACATAATACTGGATCCAGCCCTGAGCAGCTGGATTTTATTTTGCCATTTTTAACTTTCTCATTATCAACATTTAGCTTCATCTCTTTTTCCTCGTCAATTGTTAGGCTTTTTCCTTTGAGCAGATGTGGAAGAGATACTAAGAAGTCCCTCCTTCCTGGGACAGTAATTGCCACACATTTCCTTAGCTATACAAACAACTGCTTCAATTTTCCTCCCAATTTGCCCCTTTTAAAATTCTCTCTGGCCTGGGTTTCTCTTCCCCTTTTTCTCCCCCTGTTATATTCAAGCCAAAATTTGCCCTGGCATCTCACTACATAGTTCTTCCTCCAGCCCCACTCCCCAGGCCTCACCAGAGCCCTGCAGAGATTACAAATCATCCCAGAAAGCTGGGAGAATGGGAAGATCACCTTTGAAAAGTCTCTCTTCTCTTGCTGACAGTAAGGCCCTCCTCCTTACTGACTGGAGTCCTGTTGTTCTTGACCTGCCTTTGGCTAAAATGTAGATATTATCTGGGAGGCATGACCCAGAGCCATCAACACACATTAGCACCTGCCATATTAATAATGAAATGAAAATTAAAATGTTGGGTGATTAAAATTTAGGAAAAAAAATTTTTCCTGCTGGAGTTTTCATTGCAAGTGTTGATTATATGATTATATTAGCCATTTATACTTGAATATTTTCATGCGTCTGGGATTTCATCAATATGCACCAGACCAAGAACTAGGAATGAAGCCCAAACCGAACTGATTATCTTTCCCCTAAATCCCTACCCTCTTCCCAACTTACCTGTTAGTTTAAGGTACCCCTGTCCTCTAGTTCACTCACCCCTCAGGTGTCATATCCAATCACTGCCAAGGCCTGTTAATTTGACTTCCATAACGCCTCCTTCTCTCCTCTGATACTGTCACTAGGCCCGCACAGGTGCTCAGCACTTCCCACCTGGACAGTGGCAATAGCCTCTTATTGGTTGGTCTCCCTGCCTTTTGTGTCTTCCTATTCCAGTTTATCCTCCACTCAATGTCAAAATGATCCTAAAACACAGATCTTCCCCCATGCTAGTGCCTGCCCCCGAGATTAACTTGAATTCCCACTGAATACATTCTGCATGTACATAGTTATTTGTATGTCGAATCCCCCTTTAGATTGTAAGCTCCTCGAGGGAAAGGGCTGGTTTTTTGCCCTTTTTTTATATCCCTAGGCCTTAACACAGGGGCTGGCATATGTTGTTGTTTAGTCATTTTCAGTCACTCTTTGTGTTCCTTTTTGAGGTTTTCTTGGCAGAGATACTAGAGTATCTCTCCAATAGATTTTATACATGAGGAAACTGAGGCAAATAGGGTTGACTGACTTGCCCAGGGTCACACAGCTAATATATGTCTGAGGCTGGATTTGAACTCGGGTCTTCCTGACTCTAGACCCAGTGCTCTATCCACTGTACCACCTAGGATGAGGCTGCCACATAGCTAATTCAGTTCAGTTCAGTTCAGAGTCAGTATTAGAATTCAAGTTTCCTCACTCCCAGAGGTGAGAAGACTTCTGATGTAACCAAATTAAAGATTTTTATTCTTTTGACCTTTTGACTTCCTTTATCTGGCTCCTCGCGAAGATGGAAAACTTTCCTATTTTACTCTCCCAGTCCCTTGAAGCTGCAGAATTTTATTTTTATTTCTCAGAGACTGTGTCTCCTAGTCTCAGCCATGTTGAAAGGACATTGGCCACTCCTTCTCTGCCAGTCCCGCTGTCCATCAGCTCAGAAGTTTTGAACTGCTCTGTTTCTAACCCATGTGCTTCCACAGCTTCTCAGACCACCTGGCAGCCTTCTACCCCCCCATATTGTGCTAGATTTAGGGCTGACTGGTTCTAACCCTTTTGTAGCCCAGAACTCTAAAACCCAAGCAATCCTCCAGCCTCAGCTACCTCAATATCAGGGCTAATAGGCCTGAACTGCCATGTCTAAAAGGTATATGGTTTTTTTAGCTCTCTTTATGATCTCTAGAACTGAGCCAGTTATTTCAATCATTCAAAGATCCAGGATTTCGTTCACATAGGAACACCCTTCGTAGACACAGATCTATTACAATCCATCTATGTTCTAGTAGACATGAATGTCTGTGGCAAAATAAAATAAAACTGCATTCATTGGTAACTGACTCTTTTTTCCCCTTCTGGATTAATCTAGATCCCACACAGGAGGCCTTTCCAACTCAACAGGACTTGTCTGAGTTCGTGTTCTACAGGCATAGTTCTCAGGATGAGAAATTCAATTTTAAAAAGAAAAATATCTCTTAAGCCAAGAAACACAGGTTTCTTCAGGGGAAGCAAGCAGGTGGTACATTTTACAGGGATGGAGGCCAGATTTTTAGAGACACTGAAAGTGTGATCTGCTTCTCACCCTCCAACTTTTTCCTACATTGTTCTGCATCAGGCCTTACTCAGGCAGACCTGGTGGTTCAGGCTCAGGATTGGAAGTCAAGAACTCATGTTCCTGAGTTCAAATTCAGTCTCAGACTCTTACTAGCTGTGTGACCCTGGGCAAGTCACTTAACCCTATTTGCCTCAGTTTCCTCACCTGTAGAATGAGCCGGAGAAGGAAATGGCAAACCATTCCAGTATCTTTGCCAAGAAAGCTCCAGACATGACTGAAATTACTGAACAATAACATTTTCCAGGGGAAAAAAAGTATGTACAATATGCTTTTAAGTTTAATCTCTATTAACATTTTCTTTGTTCCTTTCTTAAACCTAGAAAATCAGCAAAACAATAAATCAAGCTGTTTTGTAGCAGTCAATTTCAAGGTATCTGTAGTGTTTTGTTTTGTTTTTAACAGCTCCATAGATGCTGATCTCGGATCAGATTTGTGAGCAATTTTCAAAGAAGGGAGGTTTGTGTTTACTGAGCCTTTCAGAAACCATTCACATATAAGGCTGTGTTATTCTCATAGAATCATACATTTAGTGCTAGAGGGGTCTTCTCCAACCCCCTTACTTTAGAGGTGAAGGGAATTAATGGCCAAAATTAAGAAGGGACTCATTGACACAATTACACAACACAATGACAGGTTTGGAGTTTGGAGGGAACTCCAATCCTTTCATTTTATAGATGAGAGGAGTGAGGCACAGAGATTTGGAGTATTTTGGAGTCCCAGTTTGCCATTTCCCCAGTGTTCCCAGAGGGCTGGAAGCCCAGTTCTCTCTCCACATCCAGGATTTTTCCTGCCTTCGTTCATTCCCCCACCTCCCCTTGTCTGCCTGGGACTCTGGGGCTTTGCCCAGTGCTGGACCTTCTCAGAGGCCCCTTTCCTCCCTCATGTCCCACCATGGTGCTGCCAGACTCAGCCACGTCCTCAGTATGGGATGCACACTCTCAGACAGGAATTTTCCACTTCGATCGGTTGCTTTACAGAAGCCCAAGTGTGAATGACCTAAAAAAGCGGGGTGGGAGGGCTTGCTGCTCTGAAGGACTGCAGCCTCCCTAGAGATTGAGGCTTTGAAGTGCTCTGCCCCCCATCCTTTCCAGCCAGATCATGTCAGGCAAACAAGAAGATGCTCCTTTTCCTCATCCTTCACACAGCATGGCAGATAGCCTCCCCTTACCCACTCTAAGAAGGAAAGGATCCAGAGGTGATTAGCACTGAGTTCATTGAAAATCTCGTTCTCTCCAGGAAGCTGCTAAAAGAAGGTGCTAATTCACATTTCTGCTCACATCAGTCACTGACGGTATTGAGGCCAAACCACAGAGGCCTCGGCGTACAAGACTTTGTACGGTCATGTGACATAGTCCACTTTCAATTCTCTAATCTAAGGGCAGGAGTCGAGGGAGGCAGGGAAAGAAGATTACTAGGACAGATAAGACCATGGAATCAATAAACTCTGATTTGGAAGGACCCTCAAGAGAGGCAACATGATGGCATGGGATGAGCTCCAGACTTGCAGTCTGAGGATCTGGGTTCAAGTCATTTAGACTCTCCGAGCCTCAGTTTCTTGAATAAATCATCTTCTAGCTCTAAATCATATCACTTGACCTGTATAACAATCCTCTCTACCTGCAGCATTCATAATAAGTGGTCACTTGACCCGTAGTTACTAAGAATTCACTCATTCCTACAGCATCTCTAACTGTTAAGAAGTTTTTCCTTGTATCCAGTTGAAATTTGTCTTCTCTACAATGTCTATCCAATATTCCTACTTCTGCCCTTTGGGACCAAGCAAATGAAGAAGTAGCAGGTATGTGAGTAGGCCAGTGAGGGACCAGTCAGCAAGTATTTTTTAATGCCTACTGTGCCAGGCATGGTGCCTGAGCATAGTACTGGGAGAAAGGAAGGAAGGAAGGAAGGAAGGAAGGAAGGAAGGAAGGAAGGAAGGAAAGAAAGAAAGAAAGAAAGAAAGAAAGAAAGAAAGAAAGAAAGAAAGAAAGAAAGGAAGGAAGAAAGAAAGAAAGAAACAGGAAGGAAGGAAGGAAGGAAGGAAGGAAGGAAGGAAGGAAGGAAGGAAGGGAGGGAGGGAAGGGAGGAAGGAAAGAAAGTAAGAAGGAAAGGTTTAATTAAAAAAAAAGGAAAAGGAAAAGCTCATCTTAGTTCTCAAGGAGTTCACAGTCTAACAAGGGAAACAACACCCTAACAGCCATGTACAAGCTAGCTCTATATGTGTGTGTATATACACATAAACACATAGATAGATAATAGATAGATATACATATATGTGTACACACATATATATAATATATACATATATGCATATATACATACATATCTATGTGTATATGTGTATATATACATGTATGTATATATAAACCAACCAATAAAGACATTTATTAAATTCCTACTATGTGTCAGGCACTGTGCTAAATGCTGTGGGAAGGCAATAGCCCAGGAGCATATACAGGAGGCTCCGCCAGATGCTAACCTATGTGGGTGCTTGGTGAACCTGCTTCTGGAACTGTGTGTTGATGGGGGATAGAGGAGTCTTACTCCTGAGCCTTGTCAGCTCACTGAATGCTCAAAGAACTGGGCACTCATTAGCTAGAAATTCTACCCATGATCCATTTGCACACGCATGTCCAGCTCAGCAGCCAACTAAAAGGCTTTTCTTCACACTTAGTAATCAGAAGGGAAACAGCCACAGAATACCTGTTCATGCTCTTGTGGGAAGCCAAGCCTACCTACACCCCACCCTTACAGACTTCCAAGAATAGGTTCCCAAGCATCTGTGCAGCAGAGCTATCTGAACATGTTCTCAAGACTGTGCTGTCATTGGCCAGTCCCTGCCCTCTCTCCCCAACACAGTGTTAACAGCAGCTGACATTTGTAGAGCACTTTCTGCAAATTGCTTTGTGCATTTTTCATCTTATTTGATCCACAATAGTCTTGTGAAGGATATACTTTTTTTTTCATTTTACAGAGCAGAAAACTGAGGCAAAACAAGTCTAATTTCTCTTCCACATATTTGAAGACACTTTATAGAATCCCGATAGTGATTTCTAGTTTGTTTTTGCTCACTCATTTCAGACATATCCAAGTCTTCATGACCCCATATGGGGTTTTCTTGACAAAGATATTGGAGTGGTTTGCCATTTCCTTCTCCAGCTCATTTGACAGATAAGGAAACTGAGGTAAATGGCGTTAAGTGACTTACCAAGGGTCACACAGGTAGTAAGTGTCTGAGGCCAGATTTGAACTCAGGAAGATGTCTTCCTGACTCCAGGCCCAGCACTTTATCCATTCTGCCACCTAGCTGCCCATTTTTCTGGAGAGCAGGTTGTTAAACATTTACTG